>NC_136063.1:1093014904-1093614904 GCF_964261635.1 Lissotriton helveticus
CTACTCACTACTCTGCACTCACTACTCACTACTCTGCACTCACTACTCACTACTCTACTCACTACTCTACTCACTACTCTGCACTCACTACTCACTACTCTACTCACTACTCTACTCACTACTCTACTCACTACTCTGCACTCACTACTCACTACTCTACTCACTACTCTACTCACTACTAACTACTCTACTCACTACTCTGCACTCACTACTCACTACTCTACTCACTACTCTACTCACTACTCTACTCACTACTCACTACTCTGCACTCACTACTCTACTCACTACTCTGCACTCACTACTCTACTCACTACTCTACACTCACTACTCACTACTCTACTCACTACTCACTACTCTGCACTCACTACTCTGCACTCAATACTCTGCACTCACTACTCTGCACTACTCTGCTCACTACTCTACTCACTACTCTGCACTCACTACTCTGCACTACTCTACTCACTACTCTACTCACTACTCTACTCTACTCACTACTCACTACTCTACTCACTACTCTGCACTCACTACTCACTACTCTACTCACTACTCTACTCACTACTCTGCACTCACTACTCACTACTAACTACTCTACTCACTACTCACTACTCTGCACTCACTACTAACTACTCTACTCACTACTCTGCACTCACTACTCTACTCACTACTCTACTCACTACTCTACTCACTACTCTGCACTCACTACTCTACTCACTACTCACTACTCTGCACTCACTACTCTACTCACTACTCTGCTCTCACTACTCTACTCACTACTCTACTCACTACTCTACTCACTACTCTACACTCACTACTCTGCACTCACTACTCTGCACTACTCTACTCACTACTCTACTCACTACTCACTACTCACTACTCTGCACTCACTACTCTACTCACTACTCTACTCACTACTCACAGTACTGGTAGTACTGGTGGTGGTGGTGGTACTGGTAGTGGTAGTACTGGTGGTGGTGGTGGTACTGGTAGTACTGGTGTTGGTAGTACTGGTGGTGGTGGTACTGGTGGTGGTGGTGGTAGTGGTACTGGTAGTACTGGTAGTGGTAGTACTGGTGGTGGTGGTACTGGTAGTACTAGTGGTGGTGGTAGTGGTGGTGGTGGTAGTGGTAGTACTGGTGGCTGTAGTAGTGGTAGTACTGGTGGTGGTAGTACTGATGGTGGTAGTACTGGTAGTAGTGGTGGTGGTTGTGGTACTGCTAGTACTGGTAGTGGTAGTACTGGTAGTGGTAATACTGGTGGTGGTGGTACTGGTAGTACTGGTGGTGGTGGTAGTACTGGTGGTGGTGGTAGTGGTAGTACTGGTGGCTGTAGTAGTGGTAGTACTGGTGGCTGTAGTAGTGGTAGTACTGGTAGTATTGATGGTGGTAGTACTGGTATTACTGGTGGTGGTGGTGGTGGTAGTACTGGTGGCTGTAGTAGTGGTAGTACTGGTGGTGGTAGTACTAGTAGTACTGATGGTGGTAGTACTGGTAGTAGTGGTGGTGGTGGTGGTACTGGTAATGGTAGTACTGGTGGTGGTGGTACTGGTGGCTGTGGTAGTGGTAGTACTGGTGGTGGTAGTACTGGTTGTACTGATGGTGGTAGTACTGGTAGTAGTGGTGGTGGTTGTGGTACTGGTAGTACTGGTAGTGGTAGTACTGGTGGTGGTGGTGGTACTGGTAGTACTGGTGGTGGTGGTAGTGGTAGTACTGGTGGCTGTAGTAGTGGTAGTACTGGTGGCTGTAGTAGTGGTAGTACTGGTGGTGGTAGTACTGGTAGTACTGATGGTGGTAGTACTGGTAGTGCTGGTGGTGGTACTGGTAGTGGTAGTACTGGTGGCGGTGGTAGTGGTAGTACTGGTGGTGGTGGTACTGGTAGTGGTAGTAGTGGTAGTACTGGAGGTGGTGGTACTGGTAGTGGTAGTACTGGTGGTGGTAGTAATGGTGGTGGTAGCACTGGTGGTGTAGACACTATAAGGTTTTCAAGCTGGTTCAGAAGAGGAGACGACTGGCCTCGTATCGTGTTGTTGCATGAGTGAATCATTCCAGATATGTTCTCCTTTATTTCCTTTTTATTAATAACATATTACGCGGCTGAGACATGAAAATCCACACACTGACTGGTTTGACTTTGAAACCGTAGACGAAAAAGGCTGCCCTTTTTGAAAGGCCTTTCGTGTGCTGCGCCGGAAATCCTGCATTGATGCACAAACCCAAGTTTATACAGAGAACCAGAAACTACAGACAAAAATAGTGCAGCGCAGCGTGCGAGGAAAGGAAGGAAATGCCGGCCTTTGGAAATGAGAGTATTCAGGAAACACAAGAACTACAGTGTGGACGAGCACGTATGAGTCATCTTCTGTGAGCCTCGCCTGCTGCCTCGCCTCTCGTCATTTTACATTGAACGCGCTCACCGCTCAGACCATCTGGATTGCATTACACGGGCACTCTGACAGCTCCTAATTAAAATTAATGGTCTGCCATGCGCGTAACCGCACACAATATGCCAAAAATGGCCGCCGACCATTACATATACCCTATGGCATCAAGACTACTAAAGAAACAGCACCGCGACGACCAATCACTATTAAGATAATAAAATAGCGCACTGAAAATGCACGAGCAAAGAAAAATTTATCCAGCATGAACGAAAAAGCCGCTACAATACGGCTCGCAGCTCCTCCCCACTTCTGACGAAGTGGTGACGTCGCCGAGCCCGTAAAAAAACCTTACCCAGCATGTTTTCATAAACAATGAATATTTTCAAAAGAACAGCACCATCTGCATATGAAGACGCTATATCAGGATAAAACAAACGAAACGTGCTCACATTTCTGGAATTGTTATTATGCTCAGTGTAAAAATAAAATCTGATAACGTTAAATGGTGGTTGTCACTGTCCAAAATTGTAGATTATTTGACATAAGCCATCGACTAGTAGCACGCCTCCCTCTTGCTCTGTTTTAAAACCTGCTACTAACTGATTTCCTTGTCTACAGGACATTTTAGACATCAAACTACAACAATTCATTTTTGCATGTTTTATTCATAAAAACAGATTTGCAACGATTTATTAAAAATGTATATCATGCAGTATAAGGGTACAAGAAATGTATCATTTACAGTTTATCCTGGCCGTTCCAGTCTAGTTTAAAGCATTTGTGCACTAACATCATTGGAAAATTCCATTTGGGCACTGCCTCGTCATGAATTTACAGTACATGATTGCTGCGGTATAAAAGAACAGAAATATCTATTGCCACTTTATTGTGGGTCTTGTTGTTTGCCAAAAAATAAACAAACAAAAACCTTATGGGAAAACGATATATTTGTGTCAGAGAACGTACTGCATGGTTTAAACCTAATAAACTGCACAATGTCAGTATTTACGATTAGATACAGACACACACACTCACCTCCAACAGTCCAATACTTTTGATGTTGTTCCTGCTAGGGTTGAGTAATATTTCTACAACGTCTGTTTTTTTGTTTACATTATCTACAATATTATACTTTTCCCCCCTTTTTTTAAAGTGACGTCCATTAAAGTAACCCCGGTCCCGATTAAACGAACAGAGCACGGAAATACTGGAAAACACACATAAAGTGACAAATTGATCTTTGAGTGTTTTAACAGAGCAAATGTTTAGAGGCTAGCTGTGTTTTATACCTAAAAGGCTCATCTAAAAAACTACCTCCATCATCGTATATCCATGTAAAGTCACATATGTATATATAAGATACATATATATACATATAAAAATATAGTATAACATTTAGATGTTTTGACATTAAAGGTTGGTTTCACAATTGTACAGTATATTGGCTCTTGCAAGCAAACGATATTTAAAACATGTTTCTAAAGCCTGCATTGGCTAATGGTAATGTCCTCAGTTAATGAACACAATGCTGGTTTACACCATAACGAGGTTGTTTCCTCGTAGTGTGATGTGTTTCGTCACAGGTCAAACATAAGGAGATGGAAGGGTATGGAGGTCATATTAAGGAGGCAAAGGGATCAATGTGGGATGGCTTTGGGTTTACTTTTAGTCAGATTTGGAGGCACACAAGTGATCAGAAAGATTGGGGATAGTGAGGAAGACTCAGACCCAGATCAACAAACAGTTTGCATCACTTTTTGAGCACAACGTTTTTAATTTTAATTTACTTACCAGCACTAAATTTGTTTTGTGCTGGAAAGTTGCCTGAAAGTAATGCAGAGCAGTGCAAAGCACTGATTTGTGTTACTCTGTGTCAGGGGACATTCCATGAGTGATAAATAGGCGTAACCATGCATTAACCCAAGGTTGACGCAAAACCCTGTCTACTAGCAATAGTAGACAGGGTTTTGTGCCACTTTGAAGCACGTGTTAAGAAGGGGAAATACTTTTAATTCTCCCAAAATATGTGTGTTGTACTGTAAAACACACATCTGAAATGAGACACGTTTTATAGTTTGTCTAGGCATAGTATTTTGCAATGGCAGGGCACATGCAGACACCTTTGCACAATGGTGCAAAGTTGTGTGCATAGCTCTCAGCTGTCTAATTGTGCTCCAGTTCTAGGGAGAGAGCAGGAGAAGGCTCTATTTTTGTTTAGCTTTCATGCTCTCTCTCACTCACGCAATGCAACGCAGCAACTTTGGGTGCAGCCCTGCGTTGTGTGAAGGTTTTGTTAATCTGTGCCTCATGTCACCACAGGTGTTTGTTTTTAGTTTTGGCCCAGTGGCACTTCAGCAGCACTTTAAGGATAGGGGTATTAAATGAGTGGATCTTGAAGTAGGAAGGGCCTCCACCACAGGAGCATTGTTGAGCCTTATGCCATGATATACATTAGTGTAAGAATGAGACACGGGTCCTCTTCTTTAGATTTCTGGCTGAAAATACTTCTTCCTTGTGAATAATTGTGGTGCTGTACATTTACAAAGTTCCGAAGTACGTCCACGCTTGTCCACATTTTGGCGAACTGCGAGCAGGTTTTACACTTGTTTCTGGACATTTCATTGACAAAAGTTCTTTTAAGTTCTGTGCCTACCTTCAAAGAGTGGAAAAGTCTTGAATTTGGTGCCGCTTCGCACTCCCGAACATCTTATAAGATACATTCAAAATCATACCTGCCACTGTCAATGAACTCTACCTTTTAGAGTGCACGCTGTTAGTTGCAGATATGTATAATTTATTTTGGAGACAGCATTTTTAAGAATGTCGTGACTGCTGTGTGAGTAAATTAAGGGAGCTAGGTTAAGGTTTAGATGTCCTGATACACATTTTTCCAGTTCACTTCTCAAAAAGCACCAGAACTTGAACTTCAGGTACCCTCTGCTTGTAGATGCTTTGCCCATTCAGTAAGGAGCTCAGGGGCAGTCACTATGCATGTGTGTGCCTGCAAAGGCAGGATCAACTAATACCGACAAGAGGAAGCCCTGAAAATAAAGACATACCCGGGGGACCCGTGCAAAAGTTGACCCTTAAGAATGATTCAGAAGCTGAAGCTGTTAAACACACAGAAGCACGAAAAATGATGTCTCACAATTCCATATCGTTTTACGGGATTGAAAATTCCAAATACTTCATAGTTTCGCCTTTGCCATACTGAGAATGCATGCTCTGCAGCAGTTTCACAAGATTGGCCTCGCCGATCCAGTCGGCATTTCACGCACAGGGCTGATTGATTGCCTTTTCGATTAAAATGCCTTTGAAATCACTTTGGTTAGAACAGCCCTAGTTTTATGTCCGGTCTAAACAGCCAGTGCTTATTAACTGAACCGTCCAATGACTGTGTGTGTATAAAATGAACCACCTCTCAATATGGATCTACGTTTTTTTAATACAGAATACTCTATGAGCAAACCTGGCTTATTCAACACCAACTTTCACACACACAGGTGCAAGGCAAAGGTGTACAGTATTTGCAGCCCGTGGGGATGGATGGCTTCACTCGGGCAATCTTCAAGTGTAGCTCATATCCCTGTACTGACGGCGGAATGAGTTTATGTTCTGGCACTGTGTACAATAACTTAAACATAGAACATGTGTGAAAGAGTTCCATCCAGTGACATTGAGGCTTTTACCACCACCCTGCCCTTATCTCCTGAGTTCTCAGCCCTAGGACTTTAAATCGGTTTTATTATACCGCAGGATGTTTGTTATCGTTGTAAAAAATAGACAGATGCAGAAAGTCTGTCAAACTAAAGTCCCGGGTGGTCTGCATGGAAACCTGGCGTTCACCACGTGTCTCTGGAGTGCTGCTGCAAAACGCTCTGGCTCAAAAGCAATACATCTTTATTCGAGAGCAGTGGAAACGTGTACAGTACTGTGCAAAGGAGACCCTCCGTGTTACAATGCACTGGCGTTTAAGGACATTTGTAACAGCCCGACCCCTAGTGTTTCCACCCTGCGTTCTTGGTTAATCACAGTAGTATGCTTCCATCAGACTACCGCACCACTCTGTAAACTTCAAACTACATTTCCTTACATATTTTGCATCCACAATTCTTTTTTTCATACTTATATAAAATACAGTGTCCAGTTCCATGTCCCGAGCAGCCTTACAGGTCAGTGCCTTGCTAGTGATACTTCCGGCTTCTTTTTTTTGTTGCAAAATTCGGAATACCTTTTGCCTTATTTTGTTGCTTTTAAAAATTCGGGAAGAAATATTGTCACTATGTTGTCTGTGCGAAGAATCAAACTTCAAAAATAAGGCTCAAGGTCTTACTCCATGCATCACGCTGTCTCTTTCTCTGTGTCTGCGTGAGTTACACTGGACCTCCCACGATGATGGCCTTGTCGTTCAGTTCCTCAGTGGTAAGAGCATTTATGTGTGTGGCAGAGTTCGGAATCGTGTGCAGTTCGCTCATCAAGTACTTCAGTTAGTAGTCCACGAAGCGCTAGTCTTCCATTTTCTACAGGCCTGACACCATGACCCGAAAAGATGGTTGCACGTGTCTGTGCCGAGGGCTGGCACTGGGGCTTACACATGGACTGGCACAGCTAGCATCTACTCCTCCTATGGATGGCAAGTAGGCATGGTGTAGGATTGGCAGCTGTAAAGAGAGCCGGCGCTGTATGCTGTGAAAAAAAGAGAAAAAGAGCACATTAGCAGAGGTTATTTACGAGACTGCAGTTTCAGGTAAAAAGCTCAGGAGGCCGGGGAAGAAATCGTGCAGCTAGTTGGAAGCTTATTGTACTATGAACGAAAAAAGGCAGGCTTTACCAACACACATTCCATTGTCGAAGGTGTCAAGAACACACATTAATTCGGAACACTAATGACATTTGCAGTTGCCCATTTTCACACCTTAAGAACCTGGGTGTCAGTTTTGCGCTTCCGATACGTCACTTTTTGTGACGCAACAGCGGCGTTAAACATGCCTCCTGTTGCGCACTATTTACAAAGTGAAGCATCTAGCAGATGCGTCACTTTGTAAACCCCTGCGCTACATTATACCTGCGTCAGGTATAATGTATGCAAAGGGGGCGTTCCCGGCAAAAAGCCTCGTAGAAGTGACGCAGTGAAATCAATGAGATTTCACTGCTTCACTTCTAGGACGCCGTTGCGTCACAATCTTGCGCCTGCCTCACAGCAGGCGTAAGACTGACGCAGGCCCTTTCACATGGGGCTTGCCCCATGTGAAAGGACGCATTGATGGAGTTGCGTCACTTTTGTGACACACTCCAGCAATGCGTCACTTTTGCGCTTACAGATACGTCAGAAATACTGACGTATCTGTGACTGCTTGCGACATGATGCGTCATACATTAAATATGACGCATCAGGTATGTGGCAAGGAGTGCACACTGAGAAGTGACGCATCGCTGCTTTCACGCAGCGATGCGTCATTTCTCATAAATGAGGCCCCTAGAGGTCTTTAGTTCCCCAGAAATCTGCCTCCTGCTTCATCCTTTTGAACACCCGTCGGTTAATCAAGAGTGGACTCTGACACAAGTGCTCTGATGCAGGCGCGACGAGGCGCCAGCTTCTGTAGCTCTGCAGAGCCTTGCCCAGTGTACTTTATGGTTGGCATTCAAGAGTGCCTTTAATCAAGGCATCCACCACCTGGAGCCACTGAGGTGCCCCAAGGGCAGGTTGATGTAAAGGTTTAGGTACATTCTGGCTACCTGGTTAGGAGGCCCTTGCAACCTATTGGGATGGTCGGTGTTGATGATATTCACACAGCTGAGGTGTGCCAGGAAGAGGGGCCTCTTCAGTCCTACTGTGAGCTCCGAGTGTACACGAGGGGGGATCTTCTACAAAAGAGAGGGGTGCTATGTGCCCCTGTATTGAGTGTGATAGGTGTCGAAGAGAATGCACATTTGCCTTACTTTTGGTGAGGCGGCAGAGGGGGGAGTGAGGGTTACCCTAAAGGCCAGAGAGGTTAGACTCTGCATCATTAGAATCTTGGCACTGGCACTATCCAGGCGCATGAAGCTCGCCAGCATCACCTGGTACACATAGTCCAAGCGTGAAGTAATGTTGGTTACATTATCTGGATCCCTTTCCAACTGGAAGTGGATTTGTGTGTCATCAGCATAGATTTGGAAGTTCACCTGTTATTGATCGAGGAGCCTTAAGGGATGCCACAAGATACAGGATGTGTGGGCAATGTAAATTATATGATCCTCACGTTTCGGCGGCTGTTGGTGAGAAATGATCCGACTATTGCAGTGCAGCACTGGATATACTAACCACGAGTTCTAGCCTTTCCAGCAGTTGTATGATCGATAGTGTTACGGATGGTGAATAAGTTAAAGAGGTTAAGAACAGTCTTGTTTGCCCTCAGAGGCAGCTCTAGGCTCATGGCGGCCCTGAGCAGGGAGTGTAGGTAGGGGGCCCCGGAAGAGGGGGTCCGGGTGGGGTGGAGCACGGAGGCCAGTGAAGAGGGGGGGTTGGGGTGTTTACAAGTGGAACTGAGCCGGAGGCCGCCAAATCCCTGCCAGGGGCCGCCACGCAAATATGTAACCATCCTCAGAGGATTATTATATTAACCCCTTCCATGCTCAGCTCAGCTCGTCATGCAGTACTGTGCTCCTGTGCTCATGACGAGCTGAGCTTGTCATGACCACACCCGTTTTTTTTGCTGTCCAGCACAGCAGAGGAACATGTGCAGCAGCAATGTGGTTAAGGATATATATTGGCGTGGTGGCCCCTGGGGTTTGGTGGCCCCGTGCAGGTGCACAGCTTGTACATGCCTAAGGCCGCCCCTGTTGCCCTCATATATTAAAAGTCAGAGCCCGTTCCTCCTGTTGTCAATGTAGGATTAAAAAAACTATAATATTGGTGGTATCCAAAGGAGTTTGATATGAAGAAAAAATGTTATATGAAACATATAATGTCATGTTAAAGGTCATTAAACAAGACTTGCTTCTGGATTATCCCAAACCCACTATAATTTTTCATTTTTCCCTTTGGTAAAGAGCACTTTGGATCATGTAGTAAATCAATATCTAGCAACATAATAATATGACTTTAGACAATGTCATACCCACTATAAAGGGACATTATTTATTTCCAATTATTCAGGTGGAAAAATGTATAATCTAGAGGGGACTATTTGTTTAACCCAAAAGTACAACTTCTATCTTGTCCACACAATCCATGCTTCTTGGTTCACTGGTGTTAATTACACATTATATGATGTGACATTATATCATATTATATTATAATGTTTTTTTTCAAGAACGTGGAAGAAGAATATGAGTGGCACAGCCCTTACTCATTCAAATTTTAAAGTACATTTATTTAATCTTTTACCAAAACATAATTATTAACAAGTGTACATTAGTTCTGGACCAATACAAAAGAGCACAACCTTTATTACCAATTTTAGTTGTCATGCTATTAGGTTTCTCGGAATAGTACATTGAATAAATGGATACATGTACAGACATGAGCACTCACAAGGAATACGTGGAATAATTATAAGGGCAAAACACTGTACATAATTGTTATACTGGACACTTTGAAAATACTGATAGCCACTATATTTTTATGATTTAGATGTATAAGGCATTAGGAATGCTGAGACATTTTAAAACATTCAATTCCGAGCTCTAACTCATTGTTCCATTCTATGACATTTAATATAAAAAACATGTGAATGAAAGCATAATCCTTGAATCGTGTTCTGTTATGTTCCGGGGTTAGGCCCATGTGGCAAAGCAGCCTATTTCTTACATTGTCCTATTTTTCACAATAACATTTTGGCTGTGACCTTTTGCATATATTTGCGTGCATTACAATGTTAGATTAGTTTCTCTGAAACTACATTGTTTAAACATCTAGCTTTGCACAACATTATCACGATGCCTTGAACATCATGTACAAGGCTTCTTTACACACCAGGTACAAATGTTGTTCTATCTTCATCCATGGGGTGACAGAGCTACCTATCTATCCATAACACAGCTAATCTTAACATACAGTGCAAGGCTGCTTTCTATTATAAATAATGAGCATCCCGATAGATTGGCAGAGGAGGGACCTCAGCTGACACAGATGATCCCTGGATGCTGACACTACACCACACAGCGATATGACATCTCCGTGAGGGGTTGTCCAGTTCGTGACCAAGGCGGGCTCCTACATTCTTTTCCGCCAGGTAAATGGGTGATTGTCCCTTGGGGGAATTCTTGGCTTCACACATACACACACTGTAGGCACTAGCAGAGTAGTGTTTTGCATAGTAGGAGTACACCAGATTACTGCCTTGTTTATATGCCTGCATATATGCACTGTCTTAGCACCTTGGTAGAACTGTATATACTTGATAGCTCCTGAGGCGTGAGCCGGGAGTAGGGCAAAACGTTGCTCTTATTCACTATTTTACTGCCAATTTGCACAAGTTATGATTGCTGCTATTTTTGGGAATTGTCACTTACTTCATTTGCATTTTTAGAATCTTTTAGAATCTTGCACATAATACTGTTTTTAGACCGCTACAAAGTCCATCATTAGCAGGGAGTCAAGGGCTCTATCTCACCAGAATTTGATGCGCTAGAAGGGGGGGGAAACACGAACCGGCACTCATCCGGACGGCCGCCATTTTGAGTGGGCCAAGGTGAGTGCTCTAGTCTTTTTCGTACCCAGCACTTGATAAGCCGGGCTGGAGCGAAGGCGCAGCCTTGATAGCTCCTGAGGCGTGAGCCGGGAGTAGGGCAAAACGTTGCTCTTATTCACTATTTTACTGCGAATTTGCACAAGTTATGATTGCTGCTATTTTTGGGAATTGTCACTTACTTCATTTGCATTTTTAGAATCTTTTAGAATCTTGCACATAATACTGTTTTTAGACCGTTACAAAGTCCATCATTAGCAGGGAGTCAAGGGCTCTATCTCACCAGAATTTGAAGCGCTAGAAGGGGGGGAAACACGAACCGGCACTCATCCGGACGGCCGCCATTTTTGGGCCAAGGTGAGCGCTCTAGTCGTTTTCGTACCCAGCACTTCATAAGCCAGGCTGGCTCGACCGTGGAGCAGACGCACGCAGCGGGTGCGCCGGCGGCGCGCCAAAGACAAGCCCGTGCCATGACCCCTGGTCGGCGGGCACCAGGCAATATACCAAACATAGTTTATGGCCGGGATTTATTGTGGAGCCTGGATAGAGGAGGGAGGAGATCTGGTTGTTTATGCCTGGCTTGGATAAGGGGACACAGGCAGGCACTCATGTATGCCCATCCTGTAATAGGGCAATTCCGTTAATCCTACTAAGTCCAGTCCGGGCAGTCTCCAATATAAACAAGGTGACAGCTGAGGGTACATTGAATAATGTAAGCTGCCTCCTGCTTAATGCTAGATCCTTGGTGAAACACAGCTTGGAGTGTGCCGAGCTGATACAGGACAAGGAAATAAAAATTGCATTTGTCACTGAGACCTGGGCGGACGCGGCCTCAGGGCCAGATATAGTGAAGGCCACTCCACCAAACTATCTTAGTTTCGTCCTGGACTGACCACGGAAAAGAGGAGGTGGCCTGGCGGTCATATACCATACCTCCATCAAAGGTAGTTTCCAACCTGTGCTCTCCGAGATGTGTGAAGCCATGGCGTTCAATTTCATTCTGTCCAACCACCAATCCTTTAGGGGTTGCCTTCTCTATATGCCCCCCGGCAGCAAGGCGCTGTTTTTAGGCACAGTGGGAAATATTTTAGAGGAAGCCCTGTGCTCTAAGTCCTTCACAGTTTTAGGAGACTTTAACTTTCATTTCGAGAGTAGCTCAGACTCTGACACATCGCCCCTAATTGTGGTGATGCACGGGGTCGAATTAAAACAAGTGGTCACAGGCCCTACTCATATTGCTGGTCATACCTTGGACGGAATATTCACGAACCACCCTGACTTGAAGGTCTTAAAAATTGACCCAGTCACCTGGTATGATCATGCCGCAGTGTTGTTTAGTATCTCCGCCACAAAACTCCACAGGGCAAGGCAGGTTAGAAAAACAGCAAGGACCTGTAGGGCCTGGAATAAGATAGAGGGAACTTCTCTAGAGGATCTTCTGGCGTCATCCATGGTTACGCTCCCATCAGATGTGGACAAAGCGGCTGCCAACTATTCCAACTGGGTTGATCACGCTTGCACCACTCTAGCTCCACCCAAAAGCTGCCGCCCTACTCGGATGACTCCTTCGGCCCCCTGGTTCTCAGACGAGCTCAGAGAGTTTAAGCTTGTCTGTAAAAAGCTAGAACCGGCCTGGCGGAAAAATTATAACGAGGCAGACAAAAGAAGACTCAAATCAAGTATGGTGGTCTATAAAGATATGATCGGGAAGGCAAAACAAACGTACTTCACCAACCGTATCAACGGTGCCAGGAGCTCCCCCAAGGAATTATTTCATACGGTTTCGAGTCTGGCCACTCCTAAGCCAGCGATTACGCCCCCCCAGTCAGGAACTGTGCGAGAATTTAGCTCAGTTCTTCTTAAGCAAGGTGGAGAATATCTTCACATCCCTCGAAGTTCAAGTCAGGCATAACCTGCTAGAGTCCACGCCGAGGAATTCTATAGCCAATTCAAACGAGGCCAAGCTTCTAAACTTCGCCCCGGTGAGCTCGGAGGAGATCAAGAAACAGCTATTAGGCATAAAATCGGGCTCCTCCCGTGACCCTTGCCCTGCGACCGTGGCGAAGTTGGCGGCAGCCCCTATAGCCACCACCTTAGCCACGTTGTTTAATTACTTGTTTGAAGTTGGTGACTTTCCATCTAGCTGGAAATGGGCCTCGATTATCCCTTTGTTAAAAAAAACAACCTGGACATTGCCTATCCCAACAACTACCGTCCCATTGCCAGACTACCGCTACCGGCTAAACTCATAGAAAGAACTATGAATACTCAGCTCAGCGTATTTCTAGGAGCCACACAAGGCCTTGACATATCGCAACATGGGTTTATAGAAGGTCATAGCACCGAATCTGCCTTGATCAAATCGACGGAGGAGATCAGGAAAGTGATGGACGCGGGGGCTAGAGCGGCCCTGGTCCTGTTGGATCTGTCGGCGGCCTTCGACACGGTTCACCATAGAATTTTGGTGGACCGTTTGGAGGACTGCAGGATACAAGGGAAAGCCCTTAGCATCCTGAAAGCCTTCCTGAAAGCCTTCCTCACCAATAGGGTCCAGGTTGTGGCACAGGGGGAATTTGAATCGAAACCATTTGTGCTACCCTGTGGGGTTCCCCAGGGATCCTCCCTGAGTCCCACCCTTTTCAATATTTATGTCTCCTCTCTGGCCCCGGTTATTCGTTCATATGGGTTCGAACTTACATCCTATGCAGATAACACACAGATTGTGGTGTTACTACTACCAGGGAGAGAGGAAGGCGTGGCCAGCAAATTCCAGGAGTGTATGGCAGCAGTTGGTACCTGGATGGCCAGGAATTGTTTAAAGTTGAACTTGGCTAAAACCGAAGTATTACTTTTTGGCTCCAGTGATAACTTTTGGAGTCCGAACTGGTGGCCTGAAGAGATGGGGGCACCCCCATTCCAGTCACGAAGGTCAAGAACCTAAGGGTCCTAGTTATTTCAACAGTATTTCACTGGACAGTGAAAACAGAAAACAAGTCAAAACATGAAACTTACTGTTCGGGAGAGTTGATATCTTCTATAGAATCTTTCCTTGTTCTGGAAGGCTCTGTTGTGTTCCACTGTGCTGGTGGATTTTGATCAAGGTGGTTTTTTAAAACAGCCTGTTCCCCATCTGCATACAGCAAACACACATTAAACATTAAAGGTGTTAGCAATATGCTAAAAAAAAGTCTCCACGTCTACTACTGAAATAAAAGGGAAGCTCCTTTTTTTTAAACAGATCTTTATTGGCCATTTTATAAGTCACATTTAATCCCCCCCAGTGGACAGATTCTTAAAAAAAAAGTAATTCATGTTGAATCAGTACAATGAATAAACATTTAAACGTCTATTTCTGTAATTCCCCAATAGAATGCACCTGTGAAAAGAGAAAAAAAGAAAAAGAAACACAAAATAAAAACTTGAAGAAGGGGTAGAAACACAAAGTATCCCCCATAAGCCCACCCTCCCTACATCTTATACAAAGTAAAGAAAGAGCTCCTCTATCTCTCTTCGAGTGTACCCACCCAGCTCATGAGATGAGCCTTGACCTTGGACCCTTTCCTTCTGGCCCTATTCCTTTTTTTGCGTATACTGCTGCCTCAGTGATATAAATAGGCATTAAGCGAGCAACCCACTGTTGAACTGATGGTGGAGATGGATCCCGCCATGCCGTAGCCAGGCATTGCAGAAGAGCCTCCATTGAGAAAAAAAAAACACAAATGCCTATGCCTGGCTAAACAATGACTCATTACTAGCCCCCAGTAACATAAGTTGCGGGTTGAATGCAATGCGTATGCACAATCTTCCCTCAAAAAACTCTGATGCCTCCTATCAGACCATTTAATGCCAGACAAGTTGCAAACATATGTATCAAATCGCCCAATTCTCTTCAGCACTATTGCTTCGGCAGGGACTTTCTCATTTTTTGTTTTGTTACTGTTCTCTTTGTTCCCATTCTGCAGTTCTACACCTTTTGCCCCATGGAGAGCACCAAGACATTTGGCTTCACCGATGAGGACTTTGCAAAGCTATTAGGACAGATGTCCACAGGTAACAAGCCCTTCACTGTGTCCAAAGGCCTAAACGACAACTGGTTTAAACTCTTGAACCTTAAGGACAAAGCCAATAGAACTGAATCTCATGCCAACTTCATGTTGGAATACCTTAAAGCAGGAATTATTCCAATAGGTTTAAGAGGCATAAATATACCAGGTTTATTCACTGAGATCAGAAAATTCCTGGAGAAGTGGGCCCTTATTTCTAACCACTGCTCACGTGACTGGATGATACTGATCATCGAAACAGCTAGGTAAATCGTGACCATACTTAACAAAGAAATAGAAGAACTTGAAGATAAACTTAAGCAAAACAACCCTCTAGATGAGGCCAAAAGGAAAATAGAAGAGGTTCATTCAGAATTAGACTCGTTCAGCGACTATCTAACAAAGAAAAAAACTGACAAAATAAGAAAAGGCATAAGATTCTTTTCCCAAGAGCGAGTATATCCATTTCTGACAGAAAATTACTATACAGGAATCAAAGAGGGTACCTCTCAACCAGACCAGCAAACATGAAGCTGTCGGAAGCGGAAGATACTTACTTTCCCCAACACCACGAACTCTGATGGGGAAGGTCCATCTAACCACAGTAATCCGTATAACAACAAGAGAGGGCAATACGACAGACCCAATACCAGTAACCATTTTTTAGGGAACCTGAGGGGCAATTTTCGTCCTAGAAACCGTGACCAACAGAGGGATAACTTTGTGGATCTGGAACAACGCAACAGTAAATACAAACGAGGAGACAGCAATACTGGTGAGCCTGAACAGCATGCCTATTTTTTTATCTTTTCTCTGAAAATGTTGACTCCAATACTGAAAAACAACTTAGCAAAGGGCTTTCCTTTGTTCACTCTACTGGCCTCTCGATGTTCGAACTCCATTGGTCACAATGGACATCAAGGTCATGTATACCATGTGCCCCAACAACAGGCATTTGAAGTCATCCACAATTGTCTCGTTGTTGCTGATGTTGAACAGAATCGCCATTTCCTAACTCAATGTCTGGAAATTGTTCTCAATAAAAATTTCTTCGAATTCAATGGCAATCTATACACAGAGTCAGAGCAGGCAGAAGATCCTTCTCTCACATTGCAGCCAAGACCTGGAACGAGCTACCAGCAGACATCAGACGCGCCCCCTCCCTGAACACCTTCAGGAAGACCCTCAAGACCTGGCTCTTTGGCTACACAGATTTGCGGACCCCCCCTCCCCCCAACGCCTTGAGACCCTCAAGGGTGAGTAGTGTGCTTAAAATTCCCTGACTGATTGATTGATTGAAGCTATACACATAGATTAAGGGAGTTAGCATGGGGTTGGCCTGTGCTCCCAGTGTAGCCAACTTGTACATGGGCAATTTTGAAAGGCAGTTCATTCATAATGAAATCGCACCTTTCTTTGAAAATAAACCATCTTGTTATTGCTTCACTGACAATATCTTCCTCGTGTGGCATGGCAAAGAGGATGATCTAGATCAATTTTTGGAGTGGATCAATCTGTGTGACAACAATCTTAAATTCGCCCCCAACGAAAGCAGAGAAAGAGTGGAATTCCTAGATATCTGGATTGAAAACGAGAATAAACATCTTTCTGTGTCTCTCTATACTAAACCAACTGCAAGAAACACTACTCCTTTACAGTAGCTTTCATCCGCGCTGTCAAAAAGATGACATTCCCTTTAGCCAATTTTTGCGTCTTCATCAGGCTTGCTGCGACTCTTAAATGCAAGTTTGTAGCTCGCAGATACCCCAAGTGACTTATTTGCTATTACTTTAAAAGGGTTAAGTATTACAACAGGGAAGCCATGTCCGAGCCCAAGAGGAACACTACTGAAGAGAAGGTGGTCTGTGTTACTTGACACTCCAACTTAGATTAAAAAAAAATCAGACAAGCCATATATTCACAGTGGCATCTCTTGAACATCAGGGATGATGTTCCCAAATTACCCAAACCCACATTTGCCTTTGAAGTAATACAAACCTGCGTAACCTTTTAGTCGGAGCCAAACCCTAAACGGAGGTCTCATTCTGCCAGAAATCAATTACAGGCTCCCACCCTATCAAGGGCAACCACAGATGTGGCACGTGCCACGCATGCGAAAATGCCATCACATCGGACCACATCAGCATTGGACACGAAAGCATTGAGCTTCGGAACATGACCAATTGCAGGACCTTCAGCGTGGTGTATTGTGTTCTGACCAGTTAACTTACCACCAGGATAGCAGTATTTGCTGAAACTCTATCCACACTCTGTTTTTTAACCTTGTCATCATGGTGACCACCAGAATAAAAGTTATTCTCAGGCACCATGTTAGTCAATTTTAATACACCACTTTTTCACTAGCACATATTTTTCGAGCACTGCAACTTTCCTGCCCACAGCTCTTTACACCATTACTATTTTTGGCTTTTTCCATCACTGGTGGATCCGTTACTAGAACCTACTCACAATAACAACAGTGAGTAACCTAGTGGATACCAGCTTAGACTCTAAAAATCCCAGATGATGAAGCTCCGCCAATGGGTGGGCTGATGGGTTTTCTTATCTTCTCTCACTACTTTTCAGTTTATACACACACTTTCTAGGAGAAAGCAGACACTCTCTAGTCCACTGAGACCAGTACCACCCCATTTTGTGTTTTTTGCTGGTTAGATTAGGGGATAGGGTGCACTTTGGTCGGTAAACTTTTCATCCCTTCAGACCCTTTCTTATCCTTGTGTTGTTTGTTACTATTGTGTTCTCTGCCAAGTTGACCTCTGTTATGTGGGCGAAACCGGAAAAGAAATAAGAATGCTCATTGGAGAACACAAGTCCAATATCCGTACCAAAAAAAACGCTGCTCCCCAGTACCAACACTGGCTCGATCTAGGACACACAGACAGGGAACTCAGATGGACTATATTGGAGAAAATGACATCTGCTAGAGGATATGACAATACCAAACTTCGCAAAAAAATAGAATTTTTCTGGATCTTTCTTCTCAATACCCAACTTAGAGGACTCAACAAAACTGCTCCCGGGGAACAAGCCATCTAAACGCCCTCTGATTTTTGTGCCCGACTGGTTTCCTCTTTTTTACTTACACATACTTCGCTCTCTCATTGCTGTATCTACTCCTCCATCTTTGCTTCTACTCCTCTATTTGTTGTCCTTTTGCAAGAACCTGAACCTTTCTTCTGCCCTTTTAATTTCGGGCTCTATAGGTTCCTTCTGTGTGCGACATCTATTTATACTGCGTTCCAGGACCTCTGGCACTGCTCTGCTATTCATGGTCCTTTGGTATTAATTTATTTTCTGTTCTGTTCTGTTCTGTGCTCATGTGAACATATCGTACCCCTGTGGGTTCTCTCTGAGATATTCCTTTTGAGCAAATTTCTGTGGCCACCTATCTTGAATTCTGTGGCTTTTCTTTCATTTATTTTTATTATTTTACTGTATCTTTTTATATTTAGTGTTATTGTTGGGTTGTTTGTAGTCTGCCCAGTAGCCCTTATTTTAGATTTGCATTACTGACTCTTAAGGCTTCTCCACTTTGATTGAAGTAATTATTTTCCCGAGGTTGTGGTGTTTCATCGCTTAGCCTTCCGGCCACGTGATTTGTGGCCTTAAAATGAAGGCGGAGAGTTTTTCAACATGGCAACCGGATACGTCCTTTTCTGTGTAGTACCCTCAGCGTTCCAGCTTTTTCTTGTTCCCAGCTGACGCAGTGCGGGGATGGGCTTATAATCTTGTGCTTCAGAGCCCAGACCCGTACCCCTGGCATGTTCCTGGCGGACCTGTGTTTTTGGACATCCTTCTCGGAGTTCTACAGTCATTTTACCCCCCCCAGATACTCCTCGCTTTCCGTCTTCCTGATGTCTTCTGGGGCCTTATCTTGAGCCAGCCCTTTAAAGAAGGGGCTGCCGCCCCAGGATTGTCTCGTTGCAGGCTGCCGCAGGGCCCAGCTGGTGAGTATGTTGAAGGGTTTTCATTTTATTGGCCTCCATCACTTTAGTCCTAGGGGTCTCTTCCCTATCGGGCTTCGTCATTTGCCTACATTATGTCACTATCCTTTACTCCCCACTCCTTTCCACTTCCACTTTTTTTTCACGTTGTGGTACAGTGGACTAAGTTCCTTCCTTGTTGTTATTATCATAGGGGGCTTAGAGCAATTTAATTCTACCGACATGTTTTTGGTTAATTACATTTTAGATGTCCGTGTTGTGTCTGCTTCCAGCTTGCTGCTCAGCCAGTGGATGTGTGTACAATGTTAGTATGAGTGATGATGTCAGAGTGTTGGATGTGTGGGGGAGTGTCAGTTGAGTGTTGGGCTGAGCAGCAAGGAGGCTGCTCCTGTTGGGGTTCGTTACTTCGTTCTTTTCTGCACCTTGTACATCCTTCTTACCATTTTCATCTTGCTTAATATACCTCAGAAGATACCACTTGGACCAGACATTCATTCAGTTACTACACTGGTGGTAATTGGAAAGAATCCTCAATAAGTACTGAATGTTGGAAAACGCTTGAAGAAACTCCAAGGTACGAGCATCTTGTAACTACAAACAAACAACTTATCAACTTTAAGGCTTTCTGGCACCCTACGAAACCCACCAGTGACCCTCCACCGGTCACCCACAAACGTTTCTGTGCCAGTTCCTTTCTACCCGCTGCTACTGCCTGCCTACTGTCTTGTTTCCTCACTGTCCAGCCACTTTCGGACAGAGTTTCTGGAACTGCAGTTTCCTAGAAGAGCGACGTTTGCTGCCTACTTCTACTCTTCTGCTGCCTTCCTGCTTGTCCTGCTGTCTGTTTGTACTGCAACCTTGGAAGAAGAGTCATTTTGAAGGGGTTCTTTCACTTTCTACATTTCCCTGTGACCGCCGTCAGGGGAGAAGATCTACTGTTCCTGCATGTGCCTCTACCCAAGTGTGCTACATATCTCTCCGTGATTCCCTGTTTTTCACAGTCTTGTTGCCACCCTGATATCCTGCTGGGGTGCGAGCATTATACTTGTTTTACCAGCCCTCTGGTGCCGCGATTGTTCACCGGCACCTACAGCTGTGAGAATTTGCCACCCCGGTGAGCTAGGGTGACCAACCGCCCGTAAATTTCACGGACAGTCCGTAATTTTGGCCGTCTGTCCGTTGTCCGTGAAGGATTCTTTAACGGACGCCATTTGTCCGTAATTTTAACCAGGCACAGCTTCCACCCACCTCCCTTCTTGACACCGATGCTGTTCCAAAGCTCAGATACCCCGCAGCATTGAAGAGGCACAGCGGGATGGCAACCCTCACACCTTCAGCCCTTGACTTCAGCCCTTGATGAGCTGTTAAGAGGTGCTTGAAGGTGACAGAGGGGGGCTGCAGCTTCAGGAGCAGGGGCATCTATTCAGATGCAAACAGCCATGAATGCGGCATGTCTCTGCTATTTAGAGGGGGGCTCACACATTCCATTTCTACCCAGGGCCCCAGACATCCTAGACTCGGCCAGATTACACAGAGGCAGCACGTGGTTCTCTCTCGTCACAGAGCTTAATTACTGTCACTAAATTGTAAGCAAATCTCGGTTCTTCAAACATGCAGTCTATAATGTAATAAAATTAAGAAATCGCACAATCGCACCCACACTGATTAACAAAGGACAATCAGTCAGTTCTCTCCTGTAAGTACTGTACATCAAAGTGGGGGATGGCATTTTGGACAGAGAGCCTGTCATCTCGTTGTCTTGTACAGGAGGGGGCGAGGAGCCCAAGATGACACTAGAATACTGCATGCCCACCCTGGTGGATCCTGTTCCCCCTCCTGTGATGGCTCTGGTCCCCCTCCCCTCCGCCTGTAATGGCTCCTGTCTCCCCCCCCCTTGTGAATGCTTCTGTCCCCCCACTGTGGTGGATCCTGTCCCCCTCCCCCGCCCCTGCCTGTGAGGGCTCCTGTCCCCCCTGTGGTGGATCCTGTCTCCGCCCTGGGTGGCTTCTGTCCCAGTCCTGGAACGGCTCCTGCAGCGAGGGTGAAGTTCCTGATGGGCCTCTTCTCAAAAGGGCTCAGCTCAAAATAATATGGAAAGGTGGGTGAGTAAGTAAGTGAAGGGATGGGTGGATGGCTGAATGAATTAGTGAAAGGGTGAATGGATGAATGAAAGATTGAATAAATGGATAATGAGAGGATTGACGGATTGATGAGTGAGGGGAAGGATGGATGAGAGAAAATGTAAATAGCTGGATGTATGGGTGGAAGGGTAGCTGGATGATGGATGAGGAGAACGATGGATGAGGGGAAGGATGGATGGATGAGTGGAAGGATGGATGGATGATGGGAAGGATGGATGGATGAGGGGATGGATGGATGGAGGGGAAGGATGGATGGATGAGGGGAAGGAAGGATGGATGGATGAGGGGAAGGATGGATGAGGGGATGGATGGAGGGGAAGGATGGATGGATAGGTGGGTGAGGGGAAGGATGGATGATGGATGAAAGGAAGGATGGATAAGGGGAAGGATGGATGGATGAGGGGAAGGATGGATGGATGAGTGGAAGGAAGGATGGATGGATGAGGGGAAGGATGGATGAGGGGAAGGATGGATGGATGAGGGGATGGATGGAGGGGAAGGATGGATGGATGGATGGGTGGGTGGGTGAAAGGATGGATGGATGATGAGGGGAAGGATGGATGGATGGATGATGAGGGGGAGGATGGATGGATGATGAGGGGAAGGATGAATGGATGATGAGGGGAAGGATGGATGGATGATGAGGGGATGGATGGATGATGAGGGGGTGGGTGAAAGGATGGATGGATGGATGATGAGGGGGTGGGTGAAAGGATGGATGATGAGGGGAAGGATTGATGGATGGATGATGAGGGGGTGGGTGAAAGGATGGATGGATGGATGGATGATGAGGGGAAGGATGGATGGATGATGAGGGGAAGGATGGATGGATGGATGATGAGTGGGTGGGTGAAAAGATGGATGGATGGATGGAGAGTGGGTGAAAGGATGGATGATGAGGGGAAGGATGGATGGATGATGAGGGGATGGATGGATGATGAGGGGGTGGGTTAAAGGATGGATGGATGGATGATGAGGGGGTTGGTGAAAGGATGGATGATGAGGGGAAGGATGGATGGATGATGAGGGGGTGGGTGAAAGGATGGATGGATGGATGATGAGGGGGAGGATGGATGGATGATGAGGGGAAGGATGGATGGATGGATGATGAGGGGGGAGGATGGATGATGAGGGGAAGGATGGATGGATGATGAGGGGGTGGGTGAAAGAACTGATGATGGGGAGAAGGGTGGATGGATGGATGATGAGGGGGTGGGTGAAAGGATGGATGATGAGGGGAAGGATGGATGGATGGATAATAAGGGGCTGGGTGAAAGGATGGATGGATGGATGATGAGGGGGAGGATGGATGGATGATGAGGGGAAGGATGGATGGATGGATGATGAGGGGGGAGGATGGATGATGAGGGGAAGGATGGATGGATGATGAGGGGGTGGGTGAAAGAATGGATGATGAGGAGAAGGGTGGATGGATGGATGATGAGGGGGTGGGTGAAAGGATGGATGATGAGGGGAAGGATGGATGGATGATGAGGGGGTGGGTGAAAGGATGGATGGAAGGATGATGAGGGGAAGGATGGATGGATGATGAGGGGAAGGATGGATGGATGATGAGGGGAAGGATGGATGGATGGATTATGAGGGGGAGGATGGATGGATGATGAGGGGAAGGATGGATGGATGATGAGGGGATGGATGGATGATGAGGGGGTGGGTGAAAGGATGGATGGATGGATGGATGATGAGGGGGTGGGTGAAAGTATGGATGATGAGGGGATGGATGGATGGATGATGAGGGGGTGGGTGAAAGGATGGATGGATGGATGATGAGGGGAAGGATGGATGGATGATGAGTGGGTGGGTGAAAGGATGGATGGATGGAGAGTGGGTGAAAGGATGGATGATGAGGGGAAGGATGGATGGATGATGAGGGGATGGATGGATGATGAGGGGGTGGGTGAAAGGATGGATGGATGGACGATGGGGGGGTGGGTGAAAGGATGGATGATGAGGGGGTGGGTGAAAGGATGGATGGATGGATGATGAGGGGGTGGGTGAAAGGATGGATGATGAGGGGAAGGATGGATGGATGATGAGGGGGTGGGTGGAAGGATGGATGGATGGATGATGAGGGGGAGGATGGATGGATGATGAGGGGAAGGATGGATGGATGGATGATGAGGGGGTGGGTGAAAGGATGGATGGATGGATGATGAGGGGGGAGGATGGATGATGAGGGGAAGGATGAATGGATGATGAGGGGGTGGGTGAAAGGATGGATGATGAGGAGAAGGGTGGATGGCTGGATGATGAGGGGGTCGGTGAAATGATGGATGATAAGGGGAAGGATGGATGGATGATGAGGGGATGGATGGATGATGAGGGGGTGGGTGAAAGGATGGATGGAAGGATGATGAGGGGAAGGATGGATGGATGATGAGGGGAAGGATGGATGGATGGATGATGAGTGGGTGGGTGAAAGGATGGATGGATGGATGATGAGTGGGTAGGTGAAAGGATGGATGAGTGGGTGGGTGGGTGGTGGGTGGGTGAAAGGATGGATGAGTGCATTGGATCGTGGGTGGGTGGGTGAAAAGATGGATGAGTGGGTGGGTGGATGGTTGGGTGGATGATGGATGAGGGGGTGGGTGAAAGGATGGATGGATGGATGATGAGGGGGTGGGTGAAAGGATGGATGATGAGGGGAAGGATTGATGGATGGATGATGAGGGGGTGGGTGAAAGGATGGATGGATGGATGGATGATGAGGGGGAGGATGGATGGATGATAAGGGGAAGGATGGATGGATGATGAGGGGATGGATGGATGATGAGGGGGTGGGTGAAAGGATGGATGATGAGGGGGTGGGTGAAAGGATGGATGATGAGGGGAAGGATTGATGGATGGATGATGAGGGGGTGGGTGAAAGGATGGATGGATGGATGGATGATGAGGGGGTGGGTTAAAGGATGGATGGATGGATGATGAGGGGGTTGGTGAAAGGATGTATGATGAGGGGAAGGATGGATGGATGATGAGGGGGTGGGTGAAAGGATGGATGGATGGATGATGAGGGGGAGGATGGATGGATGATGAGGGGAAGGATGGATGGATGGATGATGAGGGGGAGGATGGATGATGAGGGGAAGGATGGATGGATGATGAGGGGGTGGGTGAAAGAACTGATGATGAGGAGAAGGGTGGATGGATGGATGATGAGGGGGTGGGTGAAAGGATGGATGATGAGGGGAAGGATGGATGGATAATAAGGGGCTGGGTGAAAGGATGGATGGATGGATGATGAGGGGGAGGATGGATGGATGATGAGGGGAAGGATGGATGGATGGATGATGAGGGGGGAGGATGGATGATGAGGGGAAGGATGGATGGATGATGAGGGGGTGGGTGAAAGAATGGATGATGAGGAGAAGGGTGGATGGATGGATGATGAGGGGGTGGGTGAAAGGATGGATGATGAGGGGAAGGATGGATGGATGATGAGGGGGTGGGTGAAAGGATGGATGGAAGGATGATGAGGGGAAGGATGGATGGATGATGAGGGGAAGGATGGATGGATGATGAGGGGAAGGATGGATGGATGGATTATGAGGGGGAGGATGGATGGATGATGAGGGGAAGGATGGATGGATGATGAGGGGGTGGGTGAAAGGATGGATGGATGGATGATGAGGGGAAGGATGGATGGATGATGAGTGGGTGGGTGAAAGGATGGATGGATGGAGAGTGGGTGAAAGGATGGATGATGAGGGGAAGGATGGATGGATGATGAGGGGATGGATGGATGATGAGGGGGTGGGTGAAAGGATGGATGGATGGACGATGGGGGGGTGGGTGAAAGGATGGATGATGAGGGGGTGGGTGAAAGGATGGATGGATGGATGATGAGGGGGTGGGTGAAAGGATGGATGATGAGGGGAAGGATGGATGGATGATGAGGGGGTGGGTGGAAGGATGGATGGATGGATGATGAGGGGGAGGATGGATGGATGATGAGGGGAAGGATGGATGGATGGATGATGAGGGGGTGGGTGAAAGGATGGATGGATGGATGATGAGGGGGGAGGATGGATGATGAGGGGAAGGATGGATGGATGATGAGGGGGTGGGTGAAAGGATGGATGATGAGGAGAATGGTGGATGGCTGGATGATGAGGGGGTCGGTGAAATGATGGATGATAAGGGGAAGGATGGATGGATGATGAGGGGATGGATGGATGATGAGGGGGTGGGTGAAAGGATGGATGGAAGGATGATGAGGGGAAGGATGGATGGATGATGAGGGGAAGGATGGATGGATGGATGATGAGTGGGTGGGTGAAAGGATGGATGGATGATGAGTGGGTAGGTGAAAGGATGGGTGAGTGGGTGGGTGGGTGGTGGGTGGGTGAAAGGATGGATGAGTGCATTGGATCGTGGGTGGGTGGGTGAAAAGATGGATGAGTGGGTGGGTGGATGGTTGGGTGGATGATGGGTGGGTGGGTGGGTGGATGAGTGAAATGATGGATGGATTGATGGATTGATAAGTGCAAGGGTGAATGAATGTACGTATGAGTGAAAGGGTGGATGTAAGGATGGATGAGTGGGTGAAAGGGAGGGTAGATGGACAAAAGGATGAATAGATGTGTGAAGGAGTGAAATGATAGATGGGTGAGTGATAGGGTCAATGGATGGATTCATGAGTGCATGAATAGATGGATAGATGGGTGGATGGGTGGGTGGATGGATGGATGGATGGAAGGAAGGATGGCTAAGTGAAAGGGTCGATAGAGAGAGAAAGGGAGGATGGATGGATGACTAAAAGAATGGATGGGTGGAAGGATTAGTAAGTGAAAGGATGGCTGGATTGGTGAAAGGGTAAATGGCTGGATGGATGGATGAATGAATGGATGGATGGGATGAAGAGCGGATGGATAAGTGTACAGATGGATAGGGTGAAAGGGTGGATGGATGGATAATGGATGGATGAGTGAAAGGATGGATGAAGGGATAGATGAAGGGATGGATGAAGGGATGGATGAGTGAAATGA
The DNA here is from genome assembly GCF_964261635.1 of Lissotriton helveticus. Classification (NCBI taxonomy): domain Eukaryota; kingdom Metazoa; phylum Chordata; class Amphibia; order Caudata; family Salamandridae; genus Lissotriton; species Lissotriton helveticus. The sequence goes on from NC_136063.1 coordinate 1,093,041,112, forward strand.
TAGATGGAAGGATACATGATGGATAGGTTTGCAAATGGTTGAATATGTTTGGAAATGGCTGGGCTTAATTATATACTATTGCGCGACCTTTGATGTGTCTGTAAAACTTACCTATTGTCCTGAAGTTTTGTCCTGAATTTTGACCTCCTGTCCTGAATTTGTGTCCTGAATTTTGACCCTTTGTCCTGAATTTTTACACTCACCGTCCTGAATTTGCACCAATGCCAGTTGGTCACCCTACGGTGAGCTGATGCGTCTATCTAAAGTCTACTGGCCGTGACTGAGTTTTTTCTTATTTATTTTATTTTCTGTGCATTGGCACGGCAGTTGAATCGCTGCTGGTATTTGAAGGTATACACAGAGTGCGTGCAGCCTTACCTATGCTCCGCGCTCCTGCGATGCCTCCTCATTTTCTTTTGAGACTTTCCTCCTTCCCTCCGTGTCTGTACAGCTGGGCCGTAATGTTTGGTGTATGTTCGTGCCGGGAGCCACCCAGCATTTCTCACATCGGTGTGCCTCCATCTTGTGGTTGATGTACACCTCAAGCTCTGCTGCAATGTTTTACACTGCATTCCTGTCTCTTTGCCAACCACGTGTTTTTGCCAACTAAGATCCTCTCTTCAGATGTAGCCGGAACGTTGTTGGATTCAGTGGTCTGCTTGTCTCTACCTTCTTTTGGTTTCTTCATGCCTCCATCTTTCCAAGAATTCCATACTTCTCGGCTTCTTCATTCCTATACTTCAAGTCTCGGAGCATTTAACTATGGATTGTATAGACATGATTGAACAGTGTCATCCAGCGGTCATCTAGCACCACTGCATCTGTTCTAGAAAAAGAAAAGTCCATGTATTTGCATTTCCTTTAAAACCTTTGTTTATTACTCGACGATGTCTCGTTGGTCAACTTTCCACTAAATTCATAGCAAGGTACTGTTCTATTCCGTTTATGCATCAGCTGCACACTACGATGACTACGGTGACCACTTTATTTGTTTAATTTTATTATTTTTCTTGGAACCTTTCTTAAAGTTTAAAATGCTTTCGTTTGTCATGTATTTACTGCGACATGAAATTTACACATATTGTCAGTGCGTTGTCATTTTTATTTCTTATGCTACACTCTTGTCCAGTGGCAGTAATACTTTACTTTATAAATTCCGTTTGGAATTTCTTATTGTTTTGTTGCAAGTTTACCTTACTTACAAATTCCTTCGAAATTTTTAATTAAGATTTGCAAGCGATATTGCTCGTATGCTACGTGACTCTCATGTCACCTACACTGTTAATACTTTACGTTACTTTACCTGACAGTGCCAGAAGTTTTGATTATGATTGATGAGCCGTAGTCATGTCACCTACGATGTTAATACATTACGTTACAGTACTTTAGAGTGCCAGAATTTACATAGCTTGAAGCATCTATTACAATAGCCTACTGGTTGTATATCTTACATTACAGTGCTTCATCTCAACTTCTTGTAGGAGAATGTTCATTGTTCCTATTATAGTAATTGTTGCAACAGTACTTTAATTACAAATTCCATATGGAATTCCTTATTGAGATTTACGAGCGATTTTGCTCCTATGTTACGTGGCTTTTCAGATCACTTATACTGTTATACTTTACGGTACATTACTGTGCCATTTTACGTGACTTTTCAGGTCACCTACACTGTTATACATTACGGTACGTTACTGTGCCATTTTACGTGATTTTTTAGGTCACCTTCACTGCTATACATTATGTTACGTTACATTGCCTGCCTTGTGTCTTATCCTCATGTCTGCGGATTCGTCACTCACAATGTTTCTTACATCCATTACAGTGTTTAGCACGTACATTACTTAACGTTACTTTACAGTGCCTTCCCTTAAGGCATATGTTACAATGCCTATTGGCTGTACAATTTGCATTACAGTGCTTATTACTTTACAGTTACAGAAACTCTAGAGTACTTTCTTTCCAAGCTCCTGTTGGAGAGCTGTCTTTGTTCTGTTTCTTACAATTTATATTACAGTACTTTACAGTTAAACTTTTGTACTGTATTTACATATCCCCTGTTCATGAGATCTATGACAGTCTGTATTTTCATGTTACATGGTACCTGTACGTTGATTTTACATTTTATTACTGTCATGTGTCACATTATTATTCTCATGTGTATTTTCTTTATCCAAATGAGTTTTCCTTACACATATCTTTTACATTTTGAGAGTGTTTTTCTTGTCTTTATCATGTACTATCTGTTTTTTTCAATTGCTGTTTCTGCTTGCCATCTCCACATTGGTCTGGCCAACTGGTGTGTTTTGGTGGTGAATTGGAGCGTCAACTAATTTTTTCTCTGTGTGTTATGTTACTATTGCTGTGCTATTGTAGTTTTTCTTTGCCTTGTTAATATCTCCTTACTTTGTAAGTATCTCCTACTTTTCTTCTTCCTCTGCCTTCCACATGATTTACATTTTAATTTAAATCTGTGTTGTTTCTATCAAAGGGGGAAGAAGGGTGTGGGTTATTCCTGTTTTTCTTTGTCAATGTATGCATGGTCTCCATCTTCCATAATTCGGTGCTTTATGTTCTCTTTGCATGTCTGCCCATTATTGCGGTATGTTCTTATTTGAGATACCTAATGTTATTTACATGCTTACCCCTTGTATCTTCCATTGTAATGTTGTTATTATGCTCACTCCTTGTATCTTCCTTCCTGTTATTATTAAAGGGGGAAGATGTGTTGTGTCTGCTTCCAGCTTGCTGCTCAGCCAGTGGATGTGTGTAGAATGTTAGTATGAGTGATGATGCCATAGAGTGTTGGATGTGCGGGTGAGTGTCAGTTGAGTGTTGGGCTGAGCAGCAAGGAGGCTGCTCCTGTTGGGGTTAGCTACTTCGTTATTTTCTGTACCTTGTACATCCATCTTACCATCTTCATCTTGCTTAATATACCTCTTGAAGATACCACTTGGACCGGACATGCATTCAATTACTACAGTCCGTATTCTGCCGAGGCCCCCAATATTTTCTCATGGCTTACTTATCTTACTACCTTTCTCATAGGCACTATTCTTTTTGCTCGTCTTTTCTAGTGACACACACAGGACACAATGCGTTACGGCATTCAGTTGCCTACCCTACTCCCATTTTGCTACTTCAATCGGTGAGATTGCGCTGCTTATTTTTACTTTATTCTCCACAGGTTCACCTTTCCTGGGTCTCGTGACACGACTGACCATAATTTACCTGACTGGGAATTCATCGCGCCCTGAGCTGCTTGTTTCACTTTTTGAGCAGACATAGTACTCCATTTGTAAGGTAGTTTTTCTTTATGCTCTATTCTTATTGTTCCCATTTCCTCCTTCCCTGAAATTTTAATTGGTGTTTCCGTTTACTGTTGTTTGCTTGAGACATGCCAGCGACCTATCTTTCCTTCCTGGATCTTCATTATTTGCTGATAATTACCTGCCTGTAGCGCCTTGGTTGACTTTGCTCTCCCGTAAGTCTTGCTCATTGCTTCTGTTTCTTCCTTCACACCCTCCTTTCTTCCTTGACATCACTTTTTCGGGTTTCGGTTATTGAACCTGTCTGAATGGCTCTCCTCATCCTCGTGCATCCGGTATCATGGTTTTCTCGGTCTTTCCATGGTTTCTATCTAGCTTGAGCTACGTCCTTTGCACACTGTGGACTATTCTAATTTCTTACACGAGGTGTGGCCTAGGCACTGGAGATCACTAACAGTTATGCTTCATCTGTCCGCTCTTTAATATTCCCTTTTGTTTTGGGGAACAAGATTGCCATCAACCTTTGTTTCCTTTTTCTATTTTTAGAATGATGTCTTGATACCCGTTTTATTTACACCTCCACCCCGCCATCATCCATGTGCCGGGTCTGGTGGCGCAGTGGACAAATGCATCCACTTTAGGGGCCTGTGTTCGACCTCATGGTCACAGCTTCTAATCCTGGTGGGTCCACTCAGCCTTTCATCCATCTGAGGTCGATAAAATGAGTACCATTGAGTTGGGTAACAATATACATCTGTTATTCAGCGCCTTGAGACTTTCGGGTGATACGTGCGCTATACAAAAGTGTATGTTATGTTATGTTATCATCCATGTGGCACCTTTATCCTTCCAGTTCTGTTCCCTGAAGAAGGTGGTGGCTTCATTGAAGCCCGACACGAAAATGCACATCAGCACACCCAGTGACAGGAGTGACTTAGTGGTGCATTGACTGAGCAAGAAGAACCTGATCTACTTCAACAGCTTCAACTTACCTCTTTTTCCCATAAACCACATTATGAAAATGCTACTCAATTAAAGAAAATGTACATACAAATGCTTTGTAATCAATATAGTATACATAGACACCCACTGTATTACGTTTGTTAAAAATTACTTCTTTACTACTGTTCAATATTTTACTTTTCAATATTTTTCTGCTCATGACCCCACTATTAGACTGTGTAGTGGTTCTTGTCCTTAACCACCATTTTTACTGGTGTGCTTTGACAGTATGGTAGATGTGTGGGCATGACTCAAGTATGATTGATTTAATGAGAGAGTTGTGTTGTGGAATTTGATATGCCTTTGATGTTTTTTAATGTTCTTGTCTTGATTCACTTGTGATGGGGGGTATTTTTGTGTTGCATTTATGTTTATGTGGTCTAATTCTGAAAAAGATCATGCTATCAACTCAAACTGATTTGTTCTATGATATATAAAAAAAAGTAAAAGAATTGAAAATATGTATATATTTTTTCACCTTTAAAAAAATACACGTTTATATAGTATTGTTGATATTCTGGCAATTTTATGTTATTGTGGGTTATGCAGCAAATCATAGGCAGGTGACATCTATTCCCTTCTTGTGTAGGGTGTGATTTATTGTTTAATATGGGCTTGAGACATCTATAGGAAAACCCAGTGGGCCAATGGTTCCTCTCCAAAAGAGAAATAAAGTAACTCTATTGGTCCATGGTCGTAACGAAAAGTACACAAATCACCACGAGTGCAACATTGTCAGGCAAATTTATAGAGTTTAAGCCTTGTTCCCAGTACGAACCATACTGGGATGTCATATCCAAGTCTAGAGACAGAATTCTTTATTTCCAATTTCGGGTGGAAACACTAGCATTAAAATCTTTCACTCACAAATGGTATAATACTAATGACAGCAGGTGTCATCTATGTGTAGAACACGAAGACCTACTCTCACATTCTATTCATCTGTACTGCTTTGAAGGTCCTCCCCCCTGGAAATTTTTTTTTAAAACCATTGTGTAAAAATATGGGCACCAGGTCTAGTACCACCACATTAAGAATATTGCCGACAAACACAAACGAACTGTGTGTAATATCAACTACCAAATTTTGAAGTTGCATGTGGTCAATTCGTGACAAAATGCTAAAGATGTTTGTGGCCACTCAAACTAGTAATTACCAACAACAGGGGCAGCCCTGAAAACCTGAACCAGGGGTAAACAATACTGGAATCCTAACAAGGGTTCAAGTTAGCACAATACATACATTAAATATTAATCGAAAATAAAAACGTACAACGAATCAGGTACTTGGGATAATTAACGTGCCAGTTATATGCCCCCTATCCCTAGAATTAATTTAATCTGTATTTTTTCCAAGCGTGGACCGGGGCCCAGTGTGAGTCAAAGTAAAGTACATGATAACAAATTGGAGGAAGGATGATCTATGTAGGGGACATCAAGCAAGGGATCACGAATCACAATGGCTAAATTAATCTCTATGTATAGTCGATGCAGGGCCATGCAATGTCTAATATCATTCCTGACGCAAATGTTAAAGGTGCATTATAGAAGAGGATATTACAGAATAAGAGCTATAGAAAATATACAAAAAGCTGGGATTTTATAGGTAGGTGTAAGCATTGGGAGTAAAGTATGAATTTACGAGGGGATTACACAGAGTTGGGAAGGCCAGGCAGGGAGATCACAGTTCTTGCTGGATTCCAGAAGATGTCAACATGGTACCAAGCAAGGGTAATAGGTAGTGGCCAAAGTGTTAAGGATATGTCGCTGAAACATTAGGTGATATCTAGCATGGTAAGATCAGGCAAGACATATGGGTTAACATAGGTTGACAATTAAAGTAATCTTGTGCATTTCTTATGAAAGGTGCCTAATTAGGCAAAAACCATTCCCTCCCCATTCCCCACTTTGCTCTACTGGGCACAGAGGTCTCCCCCCCAATAATAACAGCTATTGCAGCTATATCACATGTTTCTTACCTTTGCTGTCTGTGAAGTTTCGGATGCTTAGGATGGCATTGAGCTCCTGATAATGATTTTGCTTAATATAAGTGGTTTTCTCAGGTGTATCTTGAAGCTGCATAGTGACCTCTTCTAAGTCCTTATCCAGCTGAAAAAAGACAATAATTGTGTCACAGATCAAACAGTAGGCATGGGTTTATGAGCTAATCACGAGATTTGAGTGGAAATATCTCACAATATCAAGTGACAAAATATCTGCTCTATCGTGGTAACCAAAATGTCTAATATTTGCTAGCATAAAATGATAAAATACATCTATTTAACTCAAAGAAAGATACCTATATATCCCCTGAAAAATATGCGGCCAAGGGGGATGGGGTCCCTGGAACCTGGTAATGGTTTAGTTAAGACGGCCGCACTCCCCCTCCCCTAAAATTAAAATAAAGCAAACCTCCAGCCCTGGTCCATCTGGGGGTGGGGTGGTGGGATAACAGCTGAAAAGGGTGGGAACATGCCATTTTTACTATACAATCCTGGATCTTCAGCAGATCTGTGTTCCATCAAAAACAATTTTCTGCCCCCCTCACTAGGCTGGGGGGGGGCAGGGGAGTGATAATCTGCCCACCCTAAGTCTCGAGGGTTCCAAATATGGTATTTAAAAAAAATACTTTTTACAGTATGCTGACTGAATCCCTGAGTCTTAAAATAGCCCCACCACATCTTTGTTGATGTGGTGGCAGCCAATCAGATCTTACTTTGAGATCTGTTGGATCAGTGGAGGATCTGCGTCCATTTATATATACTCATTTGGAACCTGAATTTCCCAAAACTATTCCACGGATATATACCAACTCACATAAAGCATGCTTTTTGGACCAACATCTAGCTTTCTGCCAAATTTGGTGCAATTCCGAGCAGCTGTTTTTTCGGTACTGCTGTTCAATCTTCCTATGAAACATTGCACCAGATAAATGCATTTTGGGTCTCCCCTTTTTAATTAAGATATAATCAAATAATAAATTGTGTTTTTTCAGAAATAGCAGAGTGTATGCCTGTCACCTCCTAAACTGCAATTCTATCTTGCTTTGTACATATATTGATCCTAGAGGGTAACTTGGGGTCGTAGGTGTTTAAGAGGCACACACCATACTGGTTTACCCAGTTTCGGATTGCAATGTCATAATATATTAGTGTGCAAGCAGTCACATTGAATATTAGTTGGAACTGAGTTATGTTCTTGGTTAGAGACCCCTTATTACATCAAATACTTCGCACCAACTTGATATGGACAAATGTGAATTTGAAACTATGAATCATGTGTTACTAAAAAGTTGGCAACCATTGTCAAATTAGCTCCCCATATTAATTTGCATTTGCATGAAATTACATTCTTTGTGTTGTGTGTCACCTGTTTACCAATCCTGTGATTTATTTAGAGGCTGTTGTTTTGCGCCTCTTCCCATTTCAGCAGATTCCTCGACCAGAGTGCCAGGTCAAGAGACAAAAGCAACGTCCAAGACAAAGCAATGTGTTTTTGGTCTAGACATCAACTAGAAAAGCAAACTAATTACAGGGCCTGTAGCTCTTAACTTAGGTAGTAAGCCTAGTAGAAGCAATTTAGGTCGGCTAGTGAAAGGTTGTCCAGTAAGTACAGCTACTGTTGAAAATATGCACTTCCACAACTCTGTTATTTTTTTAGCATTTCCATATTATATGATTAAAAATGGCTATACATACTTTATGTCTGGAACTAGCATCTCCATGATACTCCCTTGTTGGACCTGGCCCTCTCTTTATGTTCATCCCCAAATGTTTTGCCTTTTCCCCTCAACTCTTTGCTGAATTCGTCTTTGTTTTCCCTGGGGTTCTCTGCAATTTACCACTGCTAACCAGTGCTAAAGTACTTGTGTTTACTCCCCTAAAACATGTAGAATTGGGTTACACTATTTAATTTACTGGTAAGTCCATTGTAGAGTGGTATATCATACACCCAGGGCCTGTAAATTTAATACTAAAAGTGAGCCTGCAGCACCTATTATGCCACCCACTTAAATAGAACCTTAAACCATGCCCAGGCCTGCACTGCAGCCTGAATGCAGTCTTAAACTGCCATGTCAACTTGGCATTTAAACCCCTTGCAAAGCGTTAAACTCCCTTTTTTTAAATATGTCACTCCTAGGTAGCCTATAGGGCAGTGTGCTATGTAATCAAAAGGCTGGACATGTACTTTTAAGTTTTACCTGTCCTGGCAGTGAAAAACATTTATATTTGTTTTTCACTACTGTAAGTCCTACCCCACCCACAGAATAGCATTAGAGATTCCTCATTACATTTAATAAGCTGCCATTTCCAATTGGGAGCAGGAAATAATGTCATGTTTGGTAGCTATGGAATTATAATGATACCTCCTAAAGATAAAGTTGGATTTCGCATTACAATTTTGAAAATGTCACGTTTAGAAAGCTGCCATTTTCGTGCCCTTAGCCCTTTGTGCCTGCAGCCTGTCCTGGGTGACATGACTGGGTGTAGTTGAGTTAGACTTTGTGAATTCCTCCCAGACAGTCACACAATAGAGGGGTTAGATATGCCTCAATGGGCCATCTGCAGGCAGGATGGGGCGGAGCTGAGCATAGCCACACTTGCAACTAAATGGGTGTGCTCCGCCTTCACACAAAGGACCCACCACCCACTCATTGTCACTGCAGCCAGCTTGGAGCTAGGGAAGGTATGGCAGAAAATTCCATTAACTTCAAAGGCCCTTTCTAGAAACTTCTCCCACCTTCTAGAAGAAGGACACCAGGGTGTTAAAATAGAACCTTCAGACCCACTCTTCAGTTCACTCCTGGGCCTGCAGAAGAACTCTCAGAGGACTACCTGCTGCTGTGATCTGCTGTGCACGCTGTAAGACTGCTTTGCTGTACCTTGAAGGACTGCTTTTCTGCCTGGAGTCTGCCATGAACCCTCAGATGCCACCCTAGCTGTTAAGCCTTGTATCTTCACCTGAACCCAGGACTACCAGAGTGACTCAAAGGGCTAGTTTGCTGGCCTACTGTTTAGAGACTCAGGGACAAAAAGGCTCCCACCATCTTGAACCCACAACTGGACCCAGCCTGAGAGAGTCCTGGCCCTTGGATGTGGTGCTAATGGTGCCCAGCTGGCCAAATCCCCAAACTGAGAACTTAAAAAACATTTTTGGCCAGAAACTGCTCTGAGAACCAGGAGGAGACTGGGACCAAACTCCTCACCTATCTGCCCAAAGTGCATCCCCAGTCATATTGACTTTGCGGATTCTCCCGCCATGGTCTTCTCCGCAGCAGCAAATCCTTTTCAGCGGTCCTTCACCAAAAGATTATCCAGCGTCATGGAGCTGTCTTCAGCTACAGCCTTCTGCCTTGTTCCACTTAAGATGTTTGACTTCCATTTCAGAGAATAAGTCAGAACGTAGAAATCTTCACTGTGGCTTCAACCCAAGGCTCCCTCCTCGCATACTTCCTGCAGCCTTACCCCCCTAAACTTTACCTTCTTATAACAGTTTTCTCAGAAATTCTTCTAAGTCCGAAGGCAAGCGCTGACTGGGCGCATTCCACTTCTTGTATCTGAAGTCTGCTCCATTGCAGTCTGCCATATTTTCCACTTTTGTCGATTGTGGCTGTTGCTTGACCAGGGCTCAAGCCCCAGTCAACCTACAACCCAATTTCTCACAATTCTACTAAAACTGCTAGGGGACTAATAGGTGCAGAGCAAAAAGTGGAATTGTGTTAGTTTGAATCTCGAATTCCAGTACACATTTTTTGTATGTTCCAAAGCAAAGGCTCATTCTGTATTGCTCCGCTCCTCATTTAGGTTTGATTCTTATCTCGTCCTCAGCAATGTGACATCTACTATTGACATGTCAAGGAAACAACTGTACAGAAGGGATACAATTTCAGTCCTGTCTCCATGTGTCACCGTCAAGAGTAGGGTATCCTTTGTAGTACACTTGTTTCACATCCCAGGTCAAACAAATGAAACTTGGCAATAAACCAAAGGTAAAAAATTGTCCTATTGCAATGTCATATGTTGCTCTTTAATTGTATGCAGAGACCCGTTGCCTTATATATTGCACACGTTTGAGCCCAGCTTCCAACCAAGTCCACTTGTTAAATAACCGAGACATGTCTTTGAAATTGGCCAGCCACTACTACATAGTGTGCACATCATCATCAAATGAAAATGCTTCTGACATCTTTGTCAGCAGTGCTGAACCATTTTACCTAACTTGGGACAGTTGGATGCCACTGGTGCATCTCTCATGAGATCCTTGTGCAACTTGGTTGGAAACATTTCCAAGCCTATGTGAATGGCCTCCTCAATGGAGTCCACTGACAACCAACTGGTAGACAAGTGCAATTGTTCCACTAAGTATTAGAGTTCATAATCCGGGGCAGCCTAACCACCCACAACAGACAGCAATCAGTTTGCTGATGGTCACCTTTCATCTTCCAGTGCTCGAACTCAGGTCAACAACCATGTAATACATGTCTCTAAAGAGTTTTCTCTGAAGGATAATGGCCATGTTGGTGAATTAATTTAAAAGTCTAAGTAGCATGGTCACTCTATCAGAACTGAGAATGAATATTTGTACCAGAAGGATAATGAATTTCATTTTGTTGCTAACGATTTAGGAACATTGCCAAAGATCTCTTCTTCATTGTTGTGATGAATTTATATCCTTAGATATTTGAATGCATGTTGTTAACAGAATTACCTAAAAAAGGGCAATCTTTTTTGTTCTTAGTTCTCCAGTGGCTTGAGTAGGACAACAAAGTATTCCCCTCATTAATACACAATCCTGAGATGTGGCTGATACTTTTAAGGACTCCATGACAGACCGCAAATTGTGTTGGCCATTTCACAAGTAGAGCAGCACGTCACCTGCATATGACAGCATGATGTGGTGTCTACCCAATAGGGATATCCTATATTGGAGTCCTTATTTTCTCAATGAGCAAGCCAACAGTTTCAGAACTAATGAAAAAAACATCCTTGTCTAGTGCCTTTGCTTATCTGCAATGTGTTTAATAATCCACACTGCAGGCAGAATCCTGCAATATAGGGTGAATATAGTAGACTCAATCATTTTAGTATCTGTCCCCCAAAACCTATTTTGCAAACGAAGGGTATTTAAGGCTTCCTCTATGGCGAGGGAAGCCATCATGTGGAACAACATGCATAAGTTATGAGTGGTGCAGCAGATGGTTATCAGTTCATGATGATCATGGTGTATCAAGTTTAGGAACAGCGGAAGCAATCGATTAGCTATTATTTCCCTAGTATCTTGCAATACAAATTTAACATGGATAGCAGGCAATATGAGTTCACAACTAGGGAACCTCAGATGGGCTGTGGCAATTCCACAATTATTGAGTCTCCAGCGCAGGGAGGTAGAGAATCCAATTGTTATGCGATTTCATGAATTGTGAGGACTTTAATAAAGAGAAACCAACAAAACATGACACAAAATTCAATAGCCAACCCATTGGAGTCAGGATAACTACCCCTCAACAATTGTTAATGGCTGTGACAATCTCAGTTAGTGCTAAGGGAGGACCCAGTGCAATTATTTGAGGTTTTACCAACTTGGGTGCCATTTCTCTGTCCAAGCAGAAGTATATTTTTCTCAGAACTGGGGGTGGGAGGCTCATTTAGAATAATCATAATATTCAGCAAAAGCAGTTAGTGATACCCAGTTTATTTAGCAATATTCTCCTCTTGGTATGTATAGCAGTTACTCGGTGCTTTCGCTTTTTGGGGGACATTAGCCAGGCAAGAAGCTTATCTGGTCTTTCTCCTTCATTAAACATGGCACAAATTTCCTGCAGCATGGGCACCTTATGTTCTCTAAAGGCGCAATTTCATCTGATCTATTGCACTGTAACTGTGACTTTACCAGCAATAGTTTCTCAAGTTCCTATTTTGCTCCTGCAAGTGTTGATGCCCTCTGTCTAGGGATAACCTAAGCCCCATATGAGGTCTTAATAAAGCATTTTGACGTGCAATTGCTTGTAGTTGCCACAACGATGTAACAGAAATTCTCCTGCTCTATTTCAATGCTAGCCACTGTGGGTTGTAGCTAGTCAAAGTCTGGCCAAGATATTCTGTACATCAGGTTCCCAAGGTATAAGTATATCATGCCCAGAAACATATTCCGTTGCGTATGGAAATCATGAATTAGTGAACAGAATGAGTGCTCTCGAATTCGATACACTTCACACCAGATATCAGATAGCCCCCACTTTGACAGTCATTCCCTAAAACATATAGGGGCATGTTTACAACTAAAGTGGTGGAGCTCTGCGCTAAGCCAAGAAGAGTAATGCTGCACACATCACTTTAAAAATGCATGCGCCGTATTTACAAGAATACGGTGCAGCCCTCCGTTTCTCCCTGTGCTGTGCTAAATTTAGCTGCCGAGCATCAACGCATGCACCCTTGCACAATAGTGCAAGGGTGTCTGCGTTGTGGGAATGATTGTTTAAGTGCAGGAAGCTGTACCTTCCTGCACATAAATACTCATAAATGGCAATTTGTAACTTCCATGTGTGCAGCTTTGCGCAGCACACATAGAAGTTGCAACTAATCATGTTCAAAGTGATTGTTTATATGGAGGAAGGGACACCTTCCTGCACATAAACAATCATACATGGCGTTTTGATGTTTCTATGTGTGCTGCTCAACACAGCACCCATAGAAACAGCAAAAACGAGAAGAAATAATCTATTTTTCCTTGTTTCGACTGATTAAGACCAGGTTTTTCCTAGTCTTAATTTTGGCACTGCCCCATATTAACGTGACCCTTGTAAATATGGATTTGATTGCACTGCTCCCTCGAGAACAGTGTCTCCCCAGAGCACTCTGTGTTTAGTTCAATGATGTTTCAATACACGTATATGAAGTTCATTGCGTTTTTATTATCGTTTTTATCTTTTTCTTTTATATCATGATATTTTTCTGATACCATATTAGCTCATTTGGCCCAATGCATTTCGGGCTGTAGCCCTTCCTCAGGGGCCATGTACATCCCTGTAAAGTAAGCAAGTACAGTTTCACTTCACTGTCACATCTTAATATGTAATAAATTCAGCTTTCAACATTTATAAACATGCAGTTTGAGAGAGATCACGTATTAATAATTTCATTTCTGAAGAAACTGTTCAAAACGATATGTCCTGACACATTGGTTGTGCTCGTTAATGTCCATGGGCGTGCTGTGCAAGCAAGTTGTGTGATGGTCACACCTATGGACCATATTAAAAAGTGGTGTTATTGTGAACAAACGTGACTATTGTTAAGGATAATTCAAACCTTGTCTGACGTCTGGGCTGTCCGTTCGATGACAGTTACCGCGGGTGAAAAAACGAGTCTGCACAGAGAAATGAGAACAGAATAAGAGAATCGTTCTGCAATGCGACTTGCTGATCAGTACGTTACACTGTCAAGCATTCTCTGAGATTGTCCGGCCCAGTAACGGGACTTACCGAGAAGAATTCTATCGCGCGTTCTATGTTCCTCGTTCAACGGCGTTGAACACATTCAAGATTACCGCGTTCTAAATGGACGTTCTTAAGTCACGTGGTTCATGAAAATGAATTACGGCGTGTGATAGGTCTATTTCGTTTGATGCGGTCAGTTGTATGCGTCAGGTTTCTAATGGGTGGTGTCTTGGTCACGTGTGTAAACACAGAAACTGGAACGGTATGCGTCTATTAGAGAATGTTAATGTACGGAGTGTAATCGATCACCCTAGTGACACACATTATTCGAAACTGTTTTCAATCGGCACATGAAACGTACTACGAGTGAACACAATGTTACTGTTTTTTGCCAGTGACTTTTTAGGACATATTTCAAAACATCAAAATTAAATAAAATTGAATAAATAAAATTACACATATGTATTTTTCATTTGCTGATGATAAGACTCTTCCAAGGGTCTATAAATGACAACTATATTCCAATCGTTCATTAAGCCCTCTCGGGGCGGTGGATGATAGTCTGTGTATCCAATACAGTTCCCTTCTTAGAAGGTATTGTTCATTGTCTCTTCCTGGTAATACTGGAACAATTTCCAGAATGCAAAATTTGAGTTGACTGGGATTGTGTTGATGATCATTGAAATGTACCGCTACTGTAGATATTGTACATTTTAACATTTTACTTTACTTTACAGGGATGTACATGGCCCATGAGGAAGGGCTACAGCCCGAAATGCATTGGGCCAAATGAGCTAATATGGTATCAGAAAAATATCATGATATAAAAGAAAAAGATAAAAACGATAATAAAAACGCAATGAACTTCATATACGTGTATTGAAACATCATTGAACTAAACACAGAGTGCTCTGGGGAGACACTGTTCTCGAGGGAGCAGTGCAATCAAATCAATTGTTTTTCAAACCCTGGTACAGGGGGTCTAACCCCACAGGCACCACCCACCAACAAAAAATCCGGAGCAAACTTCTTAAATCAAGAGTGCGTATCCCAACCACCGCTTTGGCTTGGAATCAATTCACCTTGTAAATATGGGGCAGGGTCAAAATCAATGGGTGTTGTGACAGAACACCCACTGCAACACCCATTGCCCACCCCTTTCTCGCTAAGGATAGCTTGAAAGATTGCCTTATTCACAAGGCCGTGTTAAGCCAAGTTAAGTGGCTTAATGCCACCTTGTGAATAAGGCGAGGCCCCTATCACCACAGGAACGTCTAAAAAAGTGACGTTCCTGTGGTGATAGGGGCTTGTAAATATGCCCCACAGTTTCTTTGCGGCTGAGGATTCACAGTAGAGATGGAAAGTGTCTGTCGAGCGCCAAATAATTTACGCAATTGTTTATTATGGCCCTTAGAACGGAGGATAGTAGAACAAAAAAGGCTATAGGCGAATTTGGTGCATACACGCTACACAAAACTAAAAGCTTCCTATATAATTTTTACACTATGACTTATCTCCTCTCTGTGCCAATATTCTAGGTGAATGGTACATAGGAGATACTAAGCGCTCTCGGGATCAGTGAACCCCATGAAGAAGCAGAGAATATCATAATCTATAGCAGGATTCCCCATTACTTATTAAGTTTATTACCTTCACCTTTGGTGAGATATGTCTCATGTTATCAAGCTATGTAAATGTCTCTACACTTCTAATAAATATAAATTCCATGGTGCTTGGTAGGCGATTAGATGCCTCACACATTCAACACATGAAGTTTTACTTACATGGAGGCCAAATTTAACAATAGGATCAAAACTAGTCGGGTTTAAAAGTTCAGTGCCCCTCATTTTTACGTGGAGCACAACCCTTTTAAAGATACGTCACTCCAGTGTCCCTTGTTGTGATAGTCTTGGGCCTTTGTCATTGAGGTCTCTTTAAACAGAATGCAATACCATCAGAAGAACAAAACTTGAATCTCGTAACATCTCTTTCTGTAACAGAACCAGTCCTGGCCCAGTCAATATACAACCCAAGCTACTTGAGTAGTACTTTGACTTCATTCTGAAACAAATCAGATTGTAATCAGATTTTGTAGATTGCGTAATGTCTTGAGTCGCCATCAAATGGGGGATTGATGAAGCATGATGTTTGCGAAATAATCCTGCTTAAGCAAATCTGCTAATGCTCGTATTTATTAACGAAAACAGATGGCTAATGGGGTGGGAAAAAAACTATTAACATGGGTGACTTTTTAGAAGATTACGTGTTAAATGTGCAAAACAAAGCACAACTCATTTTGTAATAAATGTAGCATAAGACATGCGGAAAGCATGAATAGCATAGAGTATTCTTAATCAATCAATCAAAAGAAATTTTTATTTAGACCCTTGGTCCTTCAACATAAATAAGCATTAGCGTCTTTTTCTTAATACAATGTTGTTAAATCATTTATACACAATAAAATTACAATCCCATATTAGTCATTTCATTTTCCGAATCTAATTCATTTTATCCTAAAATATTATTCATAAAATTCCCAAATTTCTGAATTCTTAAAAACCTTTTGGGCTTCAAGCATAAATCTCCAAAGTGCACATGCTATGTCCAAGTAGGTCATTTACGTTAACAACTCCCCTACCCGTGCATGGTTCTTAATACCATATTTTACAAATATTGGTCGTAAAAACAGTTTGTGTGCATCAAGGACCTTGAGACAATCTAATAATATGTGCAAAATATCGCATTTTGCGCCAGATGTATGACCACAGCATTTTGCGACTCGCAATATGGGACTTGCAAAATGCTATGTACAACTGTGTCTGAGACACTGTTTACGATTCCGAATGTGGTTGCAAATTGCATGCCTCATGAATATTAATGAGGCAGTCGCAATTTGCGACTCCAGTGGTAATGGCTAGCACTCCCTGGGATGGTTGCCTGCTGGGCTCAGCAGACCACCATGTCTGAGACTGCTTTTAAATAAAGCAGTTTTTATTTTTAAATGCAGCCCGTTTTCCTTAAAGGAAAACGGTATGCATTTTTTAAATAAAAATGAAACTTTTCAGTTTCATTTTGTAAAGGTCCCTGGGACCACTGCCTTCCCTTATAAAACTATTGCGCATGCATTTCTAAAGGGGTCCCTTGGGGACCCCTTCCCATTTGTGAGTGCCTGAGAAGGGTAGTAAACTGCGAGTGTTTTGCAACCACAATTGCAGCCGCAAAACAGTCATACATAGGTTTGGGAGTCACTGTTAGGAAGGGACGCCCCTTCCTAATAGCGAGTCTCCAACCCTAACCCCTAATTTTAATCAATTAGTGACTCGCAAAATAGGGTTGGTACATGGGCTACACATTTTTTGCAGTCGCAAAGGGGCCTAAAACCCCTTTGGGACTGCAAAAAACGGTCGTACATCTGGCCCTTTGTGCCTGAGTTGCAGGTACATTTTCCTTTGGAATTCCTCATAACCTTTTTTATCCTGTCATTCACATAACAAGGATTGACTCGTATTCATATTCTTAATACTTTGGGGTATATTATCAAGGGGTTTTATCTCCGCTTTTTTGGCTTTAAAAGCCAAGAAAGCGGAGATAAAATTATCTCCCTATTACCAAGCTGTCGCTAACACCAGTTAGCGACAGCTAATAGGAGATAGCGACCATCATGGGCCCCACTTTGCATGTCAGTGATATTTATCACTAATGATATGCAAAGTGGGCGTGCCAAGATGTTAGCGACTGGAAACAGTCGCTAACATCGCTATCTCCTATTACCAACTTTTGGAGATATTTGCGCTAAGGGCGAATATCTCCAAAAGCTAACACCTGCCCTGAGCAGTTCTTAGCCATGTTATCCAATGGGAGGTGGATAACTTGGCTAAGAGCATTTACTCGATAATGCATGAATATCGCTGACTTTTCAGCGATATTCATGCATTGCGGGCGTTTTTTATCGCATTTGCGATAAACCTTGCTAATAGCAAGGTTTATCTGCGATAAAAATCGCCGATGTGCGGCGATAATTTTTGTCTCTAAACAAGTTAGAGGCAAAAATTATCGCTAGTTGTTGATAATATACCCCTTTGTTTCTAAGGTAGCGATTGGGTAATATATCCTATGTACGGGAACTGTTGATAAGATTTCTATTATTTAATCATGAAATCCACAGATCTTTTCCCTCCAGATACTAGCAATTCTTTCTCTAGGTTCGTATGAAAATCGAATTACATATTGATATTTGCAATTAACTATTTATTTTGTCTCTCTTTTGCTCCATTCACGCCTGTCATTGATATTGAAATGAAATCATTATAAACTGTATTTCTCTGACTTGTTATTTTGCTAGTAACATTGAACTAATGAAGAAATCTATGATTTTTCTTTTTGTATTCGTGTATTGACCATTCATATTCTGAAATCTTAGATAAAAGCGACTTGATAAGTAATCCGAGTTTGTCATTTTTGACGAGTTATGACAAAATTGTATTAATGTGACAATGATTAGGCATTTCCTTCATTTAGGTCCTCATGAAGGGAAATTCATCCGTCTTTTCATTATAGAGTCCCTATTAGCTCTACAATAAGGTTCATCGTAGGACTTGGTTTTGTAGGTGAATATTGAGTTCTCATGGGCCAAAACTTCTAGTTATAAAATAATTTGGTATATTGAAATTAGTGTTATTATAAATGGTTTAAGAAATATCCACCACTTCTGCTGCATCACCTGTCTAGTGGGTCAGGAGTGAAGAGAGGTGCAAAGAAGAAAAGGAGACAGTCTCTCTCTCTCCACGTGCCATCAACAGCAATTCAATTGTCAAGCAGTGAGTGCACACCAAGAAGAGAAGGAGTATCAAGCACTCAGTCTCCCTCCAGAAGGGATACTGGTATCCTGACCTCCCTTAAATGTGATACATAGTGCAGAGCAGGAAAAATATTCAAATGATGTTGTCTGTAGTAATTTGGGCTAATTCTGTCATTAATTGCAAGCCAGGTTGTGAGTTCAGTGTCTGAATCTCTCCCAGTCTCTTATTTCCCAATATGCTGCCACAGTTTGCCATCTTGGATGTGTGCCTGGTTCCCATCTCTTTCTGCTGTAGCTTGGACATTCATTGATCCTTTAGGGAAATAGGTTTTGTTGTGTTTCCAATGAGCAGTAGATTTGGTTTATGCCTTCAATCAACAAGGGAGACCCAGAGGCCTCAACGGCTCTTCCTCCAATGCCGCTCCTCCGTGGCCTCTAGGATGAAGAGTTATTAGTTACCATTCAGAATTTTCAGATTGGCGAGGAAAGCAACTTGTATTTCAATCCCATTTGGTGCCGCTTCTGTTTAATCTTGAGGAAAGAATCACACTTATTTTGCACCACCATCATAGAATATGGGGGGAAATGAGGATTATGGACTTTTTATCTTGATCTCTACAGAATTCAAGGGCCTGATTTCGAGTGAGGGTTTTTACTCTGTCAGAGAGGAGGAGGAGGAGGACATTACATCTGCCACTCAGACTGACAGAAGACAACCATATTTAGACATCAGCATCAGCCCAGTGGTGAATTCTGTGACTTGAGATCAACTGCCATCATGGCGGCTCCTCTGAAGGCTCTCCAAGTTTGGTGTAGGGCCACTCTCTTTGAGGTGGACACACACTAAACTTTTTTGTTTCTCAAACAAAAGCTCCTAGAGTGCGAGATTATTACTAAAAAACAAAAAAAGTAATGAACCCACAAACTAAGAGTTTTCTCAGAAGACGGGTGGGGGCACTTTTCTTCATTTTCTGCTTGAGACAGTCAAGGAAATACATCAACCTGCCTATTCTGAATAGGATAGGCTGTCTGATGTCCTTACTCTGATTGCCCCAACTCTGTTAGCCCACAGGAGTAAGCTTTCTGACAGCAGAGCCAGTGGGGGCACCACCATCGTTAAGATGACTATCCACCTGACTCATAATAGAGTGGGCAGACCTAGAATTTGAAGGACAGGGTACTCCAAACTCTAGCCCTGATTTCAAGTTTAGGTTCTATTTATCGCACCTAATAAACAATAATGCCACAGAGTGCATTATTTATCAGGTGTGGTAAATAACACCTATCATGAGTTATTGGGGATTAACAAGTGGATTTTGTGGTTTGATGGACCAAAATCTGCATGGTACGATATGTACTGCACAGTGGCGTAACGAACCTTGAGGGGGCCCCCCTGCAGGGTACGTGAAGGGGACCCCTCCGGACTCAATCTAGAGCTCCCCAGCAGACGTGTGGTGCTGATGGGGCCCCCTGGAGGGTGAGGAACCCCCGCACCGCGGAGGCTGCAGGGGCCTGTGCTACGCCCCTGGTACTGCACACATTTTACCTGTTAAATTTCGTCAGGTTTAACCTGTCAACATTTAATGAAGTTTGAGGTATTTAACACATCTTATAATTATCAGATGTGTCAAATTCCTTTTAACCTGTGATTCTGACCCATTCGTAAGCAGCTGCTTATGCACGGGCCAGAAAAAGGAGCCACTCATAATCAGACCCTCTTACTTTAGTAGCTGCGTTATGATTAGCCCGCGATTAGTCTAATTCAGGCAGCAGAAGTGCAACTAGTATTTTATGTGCAAATTCATTGGTGAAGAAATACAACAGGGATTGTGGCACCACTTTTGCATCAGCCAGCCTTGCAAGAAGCAAGCAAGGGTCTTTCAGCTTTTAAAGGCATTCCAATACAACAAATATTGTTGTGGAGAGAGAACGCTTCTCATTCTTCAGCTCTATATTCCAAGTAAGTGTTCACTTTTATTGTTTTTGAACCAGCCAGCTATTGCTGCACTATACGGACCAACCTGTCTGATGTATCTAGAAGCGTGATGCAATTAATCCAACAGTGATCAATTGCAATTGCATTAAAAAGGGGATACAAGAAAACAAAACTCAATAACTCTGCTACTGGTTTTAGTCAACTTAAAGGGGCCTGTTTCTTGTGGAATTATGACTTTATTCAAGTTAACCACTTGGCTGCTATGCGTTTTCCCCCCCGGTGCTGGGATCCTCCATTTTCCATTATTCATGACGAGCTGGGCTCGTCATGAGCGTGCGAGGAGGCTACACCATGACGAGCCCAGCTCGTCATGAGCGTGGAAGGGGTTAAATTTAAGAACTCCTAGGTAGATCTAATATTGGCAGTATGAAGGTTCCTACTACAAAAAGACGCCAATTCTCTTGTATGAAAGTCAAGATCTGGTTAGGAGTATGAAGTTTATGTGTTGCCACTGCTTTGAGAACAAAAAGAAAAGTTGTTATTGGTCAAGATATCAAAGTCCAGGTTTATCATAGTTTTGCGTCGTCTCAGGGTGACTTAAAATCTAGAATGAGATCTAACAAGCCTCACAAGGTCACCCTGCTTGAATTGCCACATCTGGTGTAACACAAGGCAGCACAATTTGCTGCCATGCATTACACTGCATAGCGAGCGTGTTACATTTGTGGAGTGTTGGTGTTCCCAATCCACCCATGCATTCTAACGCATCTGCAGGTTTACCAACAGGGGTAGACCTGAGTATGCATCAGAATTGTATGCCTTCCTGTTAGAGGTGCAACGAGGAGAAATATCTTTATATCTCCACATTGTTTCCTCTTTTTAAAGTGTGTGCCATTCTGTAGCACACATAGAAAGAGGAAAATGTCTCTAAGGTATGTTTTTGTGCAGGAAGGTTTCCCTCGCCATTCATTCATTGCTGATAAACAACTATAGAGTCTTTCACCTTTAGGTGGATTGGCTAGATCAATGTGGAGAAACAATGTAGAATCACCAGTGTGAGTTAAATATCAGAAGTCAAAATCACAGTTTATTACTGCCCTGTGTTTCATGTACACATTGAAAGAAGGGATCTAGGGGACAAAGCCTGTGGAATCCCTAGGTGAAGTTTTCTTGGGGGTTGATTAACACTCACCTAGAGACACTTATTCAGTGCAGTCTTGCAAGGGTTAAGTGAGTAATTAAGTAACTGTCCAACAATTCTGGGTAAATAAAGACAAAGAAACAGGGGAACATGAAGGACAACACTTGGGTACTTGGCTGACGGAGACAGAGAGGCATTGAGACACAGGACAGGGGGGATGGAGGAAGTGGTGCATGAGTCCATGGTGACAGCAAGACATGGAAAAGGATGCAGGAAACATTGAACAATGGAAACATGGAGGCAGGGAAAGATGCGGACAGGAGCACATGGAGAAAGGGTAGGTCAGTAGATAAACCCTTGGACATGAGTCACAGGACATTGAAACATGGGTGTTTAGAGACAGCATGACAGAAAAAAACATATACATATGCTAGTGCATGCTGTTGTCCACAACTGACATCTATGGAATGCCCACTCCGAAAAATGGAAAATGGAGAGCCGATGTTGCTCAAATTTACTGAGTCTGAGTGCCGACTACAGGCCAGTCACCTACATCCTCATGACGCTCTCCTTGATCCACTACTTCCTACCTAATCTTTTTGATTTCACCCAGAGTACATACTTCTATCCCCAATGAAGTGATCCTGTTACTGACTTTTTGCCACTTAATATGCTTGGCTACTAAACATATGCTGTGGACACCAACGTAAAGTGGAGCTGGGCACAGTGCATCACCAAATATCAGGGGATAATGCTTCCTCATCTAAACACTCTTCGTGCTTTTTAATGTTTTCAATTAAATTTGGCTAAAACATCCCTGGTCGCAGCTAACAGTCAATTGCAGCTACAACGCAAAAGCTAGCTTGCAGTGGTTCAATGCCACTTTGTGGTAAGGGTTACAGAGTTCTGTTGAACAAATTCACCTATGCAGAATTTCTGCAATTGGTTTTGGCTTTTTCTGCAACTGGATAATGTGCGTGCCTAATGGTCTGCAATCAATACAATTCCGGACAATCGAAAATTACACATGTAGATTTTGGTTAAGGTGAATCTACGCAGGTATACAAACCTACATGCTAAATTTCAATCTTAGTACCCACAAATTTGATCTGTGACTGTCATAAAGAGCTCACAGCTTCATTGTGAACCCTATTCTAGAATCTATGTACTGCTGTGAATGTTAACGCCTCCCACCTGAAAGTTAATAATTGTAAAAGCAATCTATGAGCTCTTTTCTCCGTATCGAGACCGTTTTTAAATCTCGGCCATCTCCAAGGCGAATCTGAGGTCTTGTTACCCCAGCATCCAGGGAAGCACCTGTTGGACCTCTGCAGAAGGCAGCAGTGTGCCTCCAACAGGTGCAGCACATTGGTGAAGCTGTTACAGTGGGAAGTCTGCAGGAGCCAATCAGCTAGACGGGATCCGCAAATGGTTGTCGATGACCACTACAAGATGGAGGTAACATAGCTTTAAGGATCTGCAGTCTATTGACGGATGTATGACGTTACAACGCATACTTTTACATCGCATGCCTTTACAACGCGGTTTTTACATCGCATACCTTTACAACGCATAGTGCTTTGGGGTGCTGGATAGTGAATAGTTTAATTTACTATTCCAACTCCAGTCCCCGTGGACACTAGGGAAGGTGTTGGACAGTAAATTAAACGTATTCCCTATCCTAGAGCGCCCCCCAGCGCAATGCGTTGTAATGGTTTGCGTTGTAAAAGTTGCGTCGTAAAGGCACTGCGTGGTAAAAGTTGCGTTGTAAAGGATGTTTCCCTCTATTGACGAGTGGCGACATCTCCATGCAGTCTGTAATCCTCTCTCTTCCCTCTTGCACTCACCTGGGAATCCCAAAAGAATGGCAAAGCTCCATCCAATTGCACCGCATTATCAGATTGATTTGCCATTTCTGGAAGACATCAATCTATGCTGCTTTCGCAGAGTCTCCATAGAATAACCTTGCCATGGCTTCTTCACATACCATCATGACGTCTATAGTGTTCCGTATGGAGTATTCTTCGAATGAAACTATACATTCGACATTAGCATTTGCGATGGAATTCATAGAGCCATCACATTTATTTTGCAAAGCCAGATTTGTGCACCCATTTCTCTATTCAGCATGCAACTGCTATTGTATCACGGTCTTTGGCACGTGAGAGTGGCGGAGGCGCGCTCTGGTGCTGGCTCAGGTGTTTCAGCTGTCTTCAGCGATTGCTTATTTCTACAGGTGATCCATTCCTCGGCCTCCACGCCATGAAAGCAATAACGATGACAAATACTGCAGCCGGGCTCTTTCATTGAATCAGGTGGCCACGGCTGATGAGATCTCTGCGTGGTCGACTTCTGTAAAATACATTCTGAATTCAAACTGTTCTACTGCAGCACGTGGAAGCGGTTTCGTTATCTCTCAAACCTATGCCGATTAGTTAAGTCATTCGGGTTTTACTAACGTAGGTTAGGTTTATTGTTCCTTTTTGCTGAATGGATCGTAAAAATGCCAACTTTGTCCTTTGAATCAGCGCTTCTCCAGCGCTTGACACCTGACAGATTAAATACAATGACAGTGTTAGGAAACATCGAGAAATGAAATGGAACGGGACCAGAACCACAGTATGAATGTAAAAATGTGCTATATAAACAAGAAGTGGGCAGAAAAAATGGAAACACAACCTCACTTTGAACTATACCCCTAGTAGCTCTGAGCGAAGGGGTGAGGCAAGCACATTCAGCAGTCATCCCAGAGATTGCTCCCACTGGGGCAATTATGACATTCTTAAATATCCCTCTTTCAGCCTTTTGTTATTCTTTCTCTCCTTTCTTCCTTCTGCCTTTTTACATCTTGCTTTCCTTCTTTCTTTCTAAACTTTCTGTACTTTTTTCATCATCCAGTTGTCTTTTCCATCCACATTTCCTTCTCTCTACCCTTTTGTCTTTTTCTATCTTGCTTTCATTCCCCTTTTCCTTCCTTTCTATACATTTTCCTTTTATTCAACAATCCATTGATCAGTCGACCCAGTCAGTCATATTTTGCTTTATTCGAGGTACACTCATAAAAGCATATACAATCTTCCATCATAATACACAAGTAGTAGTTTAAAAATTTGGTGTACAAGCAAGTGTTTTAAAAACATAGTAGAATTACATCATAAAAATTGACATTTAAAATGCAGATACTCTTTTAATACATTATTTTACCAATTTACTGATTGTTTACAGGAATGACAGAATCAATGATCTAAAAACTTCTGCCTGACATTCCATGCCCATCCTAAATATTTAGCGGTGGCTATTGCTATAGGCAGTAAAGTGCTAATGCATATAATTCTTGAGGCTACAGTGCTACTAGTAGTACCTAAGGACTTACACAATGGAGTTAACCAAATGCGTCAAAGGTCTGCATCAGTCGACCCATCCAACAGGTATTAATTCATCCAACCTTCTTTGTTTTAAATCCATGCCTCCCGCGCACGATCCGAGGAAATGGGGGCTGACACTAGAGAAAAAGCGTACAGTTTGGTGACTAACTTGGGCGGCGACGGGGAAGTGTATATGAAGTCCAGAGCCGGAAAGGTGGGCGGGGGCTGAGGGAATGTGGGGTGCAGCTTCCGGCAAGTGGCGCGCAGCTGATAGAATAAAAGCGTGTCCTGCAACCCCAAGGAGTCTGGGAGAGAGTAAAAGGAGTTCTCAGGGTACAGATCCGCCACCGTCCTCAAACCCAATCGCGTCGCCTGTTGGGACATGCTGAAAGACTGAAGTGAGGGGAAATCTGGGTGGTTTACAATTGGCATGGAGTTGGCAGAGAGTAGCGGAAAATCAGAAAGCTGACGCAGGCAAGACCAGGCCCAACGTAGCGTCTCGACCGTGTCAACCTCCGCACGGGGGCGCACTGCGGGCGCGAACAGAGCAGTAGACAGGGGCCTAGGAGAAGCCACATCGGTCTCAACTGCGACGTGGGGCTGATAGGGGTGGTGTGAATCCACAAAGTGCAGGAAGCTGGCCTGGGCACACAAGGCATAGATCTTGAAATCAGGCGCGCCCATCCCACCGGCAGACATGGGGAGAGTGAGGATATCATAAGCTACCCTAGGTTGTTTACCCACCCAAACAAGCAAGATGACCAAAGAGCGCATTTTGCAAAAGAAATGAGAAGTGAGGGGGATGGGGATGTTTAAGAAAAGATAAAAGAATTTAGGAAGGACCACCACTTTGGAAATTGCGATTCGGCCCGCCAGAGATAGCGGCAGTCGGCTCCACGATGGGATCCTGGATTCAAGCCAGTCCAACGCCCGCCCGAAGTTTGACCTCCACAGTTCGTTCAAATCCCTCCTTAACCATATGCCCAAGTAGCGGAAAATCGTGTGGGAATGGAACAGTGGCATCAGTCAAGGGGAATAGAACAGACTTGCTCCAGTTCACCTGGATGCCTGAAAGCCCGCCAAAACGTATGATTTCCCGGACCAGGGGGCTGAGGTTTTTCTGAGGATGGCGGACATATAGGGTAACATCATCCACGTACATTGAGACGAGTAGGGAGCGGGACGAGAATCCAATACCCTGTGAGTATGGTGCTGCCGAAGCCTGGCGGCCAGGGGCTCCATCGCGATGGCAAAAAGCATGGGCGATAACGGGCACCCCTGGCGCGTGCCATGGGCAATACTAATGGGGTCGGAAACCTGACCATTAATGCAGAGACGTGCCAATGGATTGGTATAAAGGAGTTTACCCTTACGCAGAAAGATGTCGCTGAAACCCATACGCGGTAGGATGTAAAATAAGAAAGGCCACTCCAGCGTATCGAACGCCTTAGTAGCGTCGAGTAGGGCAGCCACTGTCGGTAGATTAGGATTAATTTGATGCAAGACAGAGAAAATGGTACAAAGATTATGTGAGGTTGCCCTACCAGGAATGAAACCAGAATGATCGGGGAGGGTGATAGTGGGAATTAGTAGAAGAAGACGCCAGGCAATCGATTTAGCAAAGATTTTGTTATCTATGTTTATACGGGAAAGAGGGCGGTAGGAGTCGCGGCGGTCGGCAGGCTTGTCAGGTTTAAGAAGCAAGGTCATCAACTCCTCACGCAAAGATGGCGGGAATAGACCGGTGTCAAAAGACTCATTGTACATGGCCGCCAGATGCGGTTCCAGGATGTCAGCGAACGTTTTATAGAACGAGGCTGGCAGGCCATCTAGACCAGGGGCCTTGTCACTAGGTAGGCTATTGATGGCTGCCATTATTTCCTCCCTGGAAAAAGGTTCAGCAAGGAATTTTGGATGGTAGTCCTCGAGCCAGACGAGGGCAATAGACTCAAAGTATTGATCAAACTCCTCCCGTGGCAAAGGAGTGCCGGTAGAGTAGAGTTGCGAATAAAAATCAACAAAACAGGATTTTATGTCCTCTGGGGAGGTAGTCCTATCCGGGCCACCATCACTGAGGGCCGTTATATACAAGGCAGCTCGCGGTGGGCGAAGAAGGTTAGCAAGAGTACGCCCCGGGCGGTCCCCATCCACGAAGCGGCGCGCCCGACCCTCCCTACCCAGAAAAGACAACTCGTGGCCAGCTTCATCTGAGAATTCGGTATGTTTTTGGCATAGCAGCGCCAGCGTCTCAGGGCTAGAGGGCGCCTCCTGGGCAGCATCCAGTTCCTTAATCTCCTCCTCAAGTTTAGCCAGGGTGGAGCGAATAGAGCAGAGGACGCCCGCCTGTTTTGAAATACATTCGCCCCGAATGACGGCCTTGAAACCCTCCCATAGTGTAGAGGCGGAATCGACAGAACCCGTGTGTAAATCAAAATAGTTTGTGATCGCAGTCTGGATGGTCCACACAGAACACAGAGTCCCGGAGGGCATTGGGAGGACGACGCCAAGTAAAGGCCCGTCGCGGGGAATTAGGAGGCCTAAGACGGATCTGGACCGGCACATGATCGGAGAGGGTGCGAGCCTTGTGCACTGCATCAGTGAGCCAGGACAAGACATACGGCGAGGTCAGACAGAGATCAATTTGTGACCAACAGCCACTCGCGCCAGTGACACAGGTGCCTTCATGAGCAACAGGACGGAGGGGGCGCCAGGCATCATAGAGAACGTTGCCAGTTAGAATCGACACTAGAGCTGCAGCTGCACGTGGATGGGACGTGTAAGAGCCCGAGTGATCCAGGGTAGTCGAGAGAGTGACATTGAAATCCCCACCCCAAACCACCGCAGCTGGGCCGCAGGAGGAGATGAGGTGGCAAACATGATAAAAAAATTCCGGGTCATCGGAGTTGGGGCCGTAGACAGGAGCAATCGTGACAGTCTGGGCCAATAGTAAACCATGGAGGATCGCATACCTGCCCTCCGGATCGAGGAGTACCCGGGAGATCTGCCAAGGAAGGCCCCGGCGCAGCTGAATTGAGACGCCCCTGGCATACGATGAGTATGTGGAAGAGTGTGAGCCCCCCTCAATAGCAAGATTGGAGACGGATCCGGGCAACAGGTGCGTCTTCTGTAAGAGATATATGTCCACTTTGTGGCGCTGTAGGTGTGAGTGTATCAGACGGGCCTTGCGGTGATCATTCAAGCCCCGGACGTTTCAAGTCCAGCAGACGATGTCAGCCTAAGGGGGCGGGTCAGGGTGCAGTACTGTGCGGCCCGGACGGCAAACTACGCAGACTAACACAGTGCACTCATGGAGCAAGGGAGTCAGAGGGCGGCAGGGTACAGCCCGGGCAGGGAGCAGCGCAGACATATAGGAACAGCTCTCGGTGGACTTCCACAAATGGGACGATAAGGGAGAAGCGCCCAAGCGTCTAATTGGCAGGTGCGGTTCAGAGGGCGGAGCACTCCGGCAGGTAGCGGACGCCCCACAATCCAGACCACAGGGGGGCGCAGCGCAAGAGGAGAAGGAAGTGCCAGTGGAGCAACGTATTGACCTGAAAAACACAACCGATGAGTGTAAACAGAGCAGATCAGAGATCATAGTGCTGTTTAGAAATACAAATAAGACAGATTGCGGACTGAAATTGACTTGCAACAAAGCTATGCAGGAAGCACAATGCAGTGTCAAAAAACATACGTGTAAAGGTACAAACAAATGACCATATAGTGGCGAACTGAAGCCACTACCCTAGTAGAGGAGTATGGAACCCCCACAGTAATCCACTCCCACCCCAACTGAACCATACCCTGCAGGAACAACCCCCCAACCCCCCACCCACTCCAACCCCCAATTAGGCTAAGTTTCCAACCCACCCCACCCCAGGAACCCACAACTGGGAAAGGGAAAGACAACAAATGAGAAGGGACTCATCCCGCGGGGGCATGGCAGGGCTGGCATACACCCCTGCAAGAGAGCAGAGTGGCCAAGCTGAAGTAGTGTTAGGCATCCAAAACGTCAGGAATTAAGACAAAATCAAACGGAGTCTGCACAGTCAAATCAAATCAAGCTTTATTCGGTTGTATATAAAACATCCATAAAAGCACATATTTAAAACAATTTAAATTTAAAAGGTACATTTAAGAACAGTGTGTATTGTTTTTTAAAAATAATAAAAGAATATCATCGAAGTGACATTTTCGTAGGCCCGGCGGAAGTCGGGCCGAGTGCACGGGCGGTCCGTGTCTGTAACGGACGGGTGGTCACTGTAGAAGAAGGGGACGAGGGACTCCAGTCAGCCCGCAACCAAAAACTTCGGTTTTATATCACTTCAACAAGGAATTAGTTGTTTTTTCTGCTAATCCTCCATTCATAACAAAGCTTAACCCGACCACCTGTCAGAAGGAAGCAATTCAAGATACCGACTGAGCACAACAGAAGAATAAATCAGTGTTTAACGTACTTCAGAATTGGATCTCCTTGGGGAGCATATTTATTTAATAGGACAGTCTACCACAGAAGCCAGGCTGGCGCTGGCGGCGACCTTCACCGGAGGGGGCGACTTGCCCCCCACGTTAATTGGGACTCTGGGGATGTCCTACAAGCCCATCGCCCCAGCACCGACCACAGCCAGCAGCACGACGCCACCACGGGGAGCAGCAACAACTCTGGTCCTGGAACGCCTGTCCCACAAGTCTCCAGTGTGAGTGTGCCTTCACCGTCTGGGTCACTAGGTGGAACCTCTGCTCCCTTTCGACCTCTCTTCAATGACTTCGGACCACCATCCATGGGGTACATACAGGCGATGAAGCCAGCTGGGTCTCAGGCCACCCAGAGTACGTACTCTGACCTGCTGTCCGTGATAGAGGAGATGGGTAAAGAAATCAGGCCAACATACGCCGGCAGCAAGAGTGCCATGGAGAGGCTAAAGAGAGGTATCATCCACGCCCGGGCGCTGGTACGTGAGTGTCTGGCTGAGACAGAGCGCAATGCCCGCACGTAATCCCCTCCATTTTGGATGTACTTTTTGGGATTCCCAGTACCCCCCTCCCTCATGAATTTTCCCACAATCGACATCCTGGAATTGGCACCTTCTTTGGTTTACTTACAGAGCCTTCGCCAGAAACCCTTCTTCAGCCCTTACCTTCCCAAATGGACTTTTATTGTGACAACCCTGTTTTCCTCCACCCCATTGTAGTGTAGTTCCTATTATCCCAATAGGCTCTGCGCATTGGAATAATACCTTCAATAGTACAGGCCTAGACCAGACGTTAACTAGGTCTTCTATTGTCGATATTAGACTTAAAGTTTTGGGTTTGCCAGCTAGCTCAGAGTTCACTAGAAACTTTCTCGAATAGGCAAGGAGGAGTTGAACCTCCCTGGGTAGACAAGAAGGGATTTAGTTTCTGACAAGTTGTCATGTTCTATACATGACAACTTTGCTCTCCCCTAATCAAGAGTGTATCTCTAGAGTCGTGTGAAAACAAAAGACAACTTATTTTACTCAGTCAGTACGTGCATTCTTAGTTTCACCAGATTGTAGAGAAAAGGAAGAGACGGGCGTGTTCAATAAAAGATGTTATTTATTGATCAGTCTCTTTTCTCGTACAAGAGAAATGGATCGATATTATCGCAATACTTATGGTTAAGTAAAGTGCATACAATAAAAGCAGAAGTATAAAATAATACTGTAAAAACATGTATATGGTTTCTAAGCCATATGGTGGTTTAAAATGGATAAAATAGATACATACATATAAACATTTGACTAATCGTACTCAACTGGTGCTTCTAACTACGCCTACCCCAGTGTACCTGACCTAAGCCTAATACGTGGGCGGGAATAGAAAGTAGCAGTTTAAGTTAAGTTTGTTTTGCCAAGTGACTGACTCAAGAATTCTCTGCAAGGGGTTATTCAGTTCTGTACCTTGAATCTAGGATGGTTGAGGGATGGTATCTCTCGTCTTTGGTCTCGATATTCCAGGCTGCCTGCAAGGGCTGCTTGGAAGCGCCGGAGCTGGATTTCTCGGCAGGAGAAAGCAGCATCTCGTTCTCAGCGCGTCAGGAAGGCGGGGCTGCGCCAGCTGGGTCCGCTCTGTGTTGGGCTTCGGCAAGTCTGGCTGCTCCGATCTCGTCACCACCGCGTGTGTTTGCTTAAGGCAATATCGGTAATATTTATACCTGTAAGGTGCCGAGATTGACGTAAGGATGGACATAGATACGTCAATAAGGATGTCATACAAACTGGTCGTTAGCACATTCTTTTGCTGAAGTTCTCGGTGAAATCAAAACAATGGCCGCAGGGTTTTTCCCAGGTTGTCATAGGTTTGATTTGTTTTGAGAACTCCGTATGCCTTATCAGGGGCTGGAGGAATATTGCTTGCCTAATTAGATGGCAAGCGTTATGACCTAATCAGATAACGCGTTCCTGTGCCGTGGTGTGGCTTAATCAGATAACGGTTTCTGCATCATGGGATGGCTGCTAGTTAACTTGTTAACCAGAACAGGGTCAGGAATAGGGGGATCGATACAGAACCTATAGGAATACATCACACCCACTCCACGCTAACTATGGCCATATTTACGAATCTAGGCATAGTAAAACATACTGTAGAGTATCGTGTATACCTTACCACCCCAAAATACATATAATGCATTTCGAAATTATGTAATATACGAAAAAAATAGTCACATGTACTATATGCACTCAAGCTGTAGAACAATGCTAAATTAATCACGCATATGTATACATTAGTATTAATCTAATATGAGAATTACACATGAAATGGCTCTTAATACAGAAAAAAGGTTCGAGACCACTTCATCAAAGAATAAAAATAATTATGAACATACCAGCGGGCAGCTAATGTCTATAAAGTTTCTAAAAAATAGAAATTGAGTTCTCTAAGAATAGTTCTTACTTTAAGCAGAAGATAAGTGTCCCGAAAAAATCGTAAAAATATTTTGGGGCTGCTGAAAAAATTGCTGTCCGTGAACTGGAGGGAAAATTGTTCATGCTACTTTATTATTAAAGTTGAAGGCCAAATTCAGGGTGTTGGGAACGCCGTGTGCTAGCTTGCTCAAAAGTCGTTATTTCTGCTCTGGTGAGAACATCATATCATTGAGACTGTCGAAAAAGCTGTCAACAGCTTCCTGTGAAAGTTCCACTAACTCGGGAAAAGATGTAACCATGCATTCGTGTGCATGATTGTCTCCATTGACGTTTTGATTAGTATTGCTGACAGAAGGTCGTACTTGATCGATGCTGCTTTCATCTTGAACTTCACTACCCCTCAATCGTAGTGGTGAAGTTTCCACGAATGCCGTCATCAGGATTGGCAGCCGTTGAGGGCAGCACAATGCATGAGCCGTTACCGGACCCAACAATGTTTCTGCATCCATTGGCGCATCTGATTGTAGCGTCAGACAGGTGTCCAACACGCATTCTTCTCCGCACAGCAAGCACCTTAATACAGGTAAAACACATCGATGCCACATTGGTCGAAATGAAAGAAACCAAGTCATGTTTAGGTCTCTAAGCCGGGAAAGTCCCAGGATTTTTGATATCCGGTCCCGGTATCCAATGGCTCGGATTGTTTCTTCCCTTGTCGCAGGTGTTTTGTCTGTGACATGGTTTGCCATAACGAAATATAAGGACCAAGAATAGGATTCCTGCAATTAGTCCCAAAATGAGGGGAAGTCCGCCAAAAATCGAATGGACGAAGTCTGGAAAAATACCCAGTATGGCTTTGAATGGTGTTAATGCCATCGAAAATACTGTCTTAAATACATTTGAGACTCCACTGGTATCAGAAATATTTAAGATTTCATTCAGGATTTCTGCTAAATGTATGGGGGAATTAGTTGATAGCAATGAGTGAATCTCTGCAGTCGTCCTTGCGACTAGGAGATCATACGTTTCTTTTGATGACGTGAGCCTGGTCGGCGTCTGAAGAAGCACTGTTTTCATTCTGCTTAAAGTATCAATTCGAATAGAAGTAATTTTCAAGTTAGGCTATGCCCTTGCCTCCCTGTCTGGAAAGGAGCTGGGGAACAATAAGCGTCCACAGCAAATGACCTTCGCAGTCGTAGTTATGAGATAAGGAACCCCGGGCTGTAAACTACAACATCTGCGATCCACAATTAGAATGTAACTTCCGTTATAGAGTCTTTTAAAGAATGGTTCTATCTCTGTTGCAGGTGCGCCTAGCTGGTGACATGAAAGGTTATTTGAGTTCCCTTCACAGGCTCCATGCAAACTAATTCCATTACACAGAAGTGTACCGCTCAGTGACATCGCACAATTATTGCCACTAAGAAACACTTTCTGTCCTTTATTACTGACACATGCATGTGAATAGGGCAAGTTCCATGTTGTCTTAATGTACCCTTTTCCCAATTTTTCGTACATGCCAGCCTGTATATATTTTTGGCAGTATTGAAACCTGAAAGTCGATATTGGAATATTAATTATCCCATGTATTATCCATTCAATGACAGGTCGTTCTGACATTGTCAATGGTAATCTCTCGAGTTTCTCAATGCTCAGGATTGTATAATCAGCACCCTTCTGTGCCATACTGATTTGTTTATCAGTAAGGTTAAAGATATTGAATAGTGACGTTGTGTTGATTAAACGCCAAGGCACATAGCCTGAACACAGATTTTGTAACGTCCAGCCAAGCTGTACAATAGAACGCAATTGAGACTGACCGTGTTGTAACAACAGTAAGTCTTGCGATATTATGTCGATTGCTGAAGACACAATGCTGTCCAATGAAAAGATTCTGGAGGACAGAGTCATTAACCCATTGTCCACTACAGAAAGTGATTTTTCCAAATTAATACGGTCAATTTCCCGTATACTTTCTGCTGTCTCAATTTGAGTTATCTTCCAGGCCTCGTTGTAAGCTGCATATATAGAGGCTGCTATGAAGCGTTTCTGACGCTGTTTGCGCGGTCCCATAATGAAATCACGGAAGTCAGCACCATCAGTAAGTAAAGTTAGGTGTTGCTTAATTTCTGTCAGTGTGGAAGTTTGTAGCCATTGGAGGCAGAGTTTGCCCACACTGTAGGTGGTAATGATCCCTGGGTGTTGTCTTTGGGAATATCTAGGGTCTGGCCTGGTCAATGTGAACCCCTGTATTTTGTTCAGGAATCTGTCTTGACAGTTATTAGTATCTGTGGGCCAGATCAACCATTGTTTCCAATCAGGATGTGTTCTGTTTTGGTTTAATACATAGTTTACGTCTATCTCTTCATCTGTAGAGCTATTGCTGCTCATAGTTGGCTTTGGAATAGACGGTTTATTTAAGTCTTTTATTTTGGCTAGGCCAAGACAGGTAGTTTGTTGAACAGTGTCATTCAAAAATATAATTTGTTCTGGGATCATGCAGGCTCTAAACAATGATTCTATACCTTGTACTTGCCATTCTTTTGTACCCCAAACACTTTTTACTTCAACATTTTTGTCCCAATAATCAAAACCAAATGTATTCATTTGTTCAAAAAACGAGTCCGAATATATCAATTTTGTGTTTGTAAGCATGGTTTTTGTTCCTGTCTTATTTGACAATTTGAAATAAAATGTTTCAGCATTACTTGTGTTGAACCCTGAAAAGTATGAATATTTGTCATAAAAGGTTCTTGAGCTTCCTTTTGGAGGGGTTGCACAATGTTCCCATTGATTATAATTTAAAACATTTCTAGGTTGTGCCGATTTATGTAAAAAATGGTTACCATAGTGGTTGTAACAGTACATACTATCATAATTAGACGAACCCTGCAAATAATCATGTTTGGTAAATTTAGCAGACATCACTAGGTCAGACATCATATCATTTATACTTTCAAAGTCCCAATCATCAGCAAATGAGCTTGGTTTTACAATGTCACTCAACGAGATCTTGATTTGGTGTGGATATTTCAGGATTTCAACCGGACCATAAATTTCATAGTCAGTGTTGTCCCATGCTACCCCACCCGGTATAGGATTGGCTCTGAAGTTGACTGAAGGAAGTTCTCTTTTCTCGACGTGTGAAGACGTGTGTGGCTTGAGGATCAAGTTGATTTTCTGGCTTGCTGTGTCCATTTTAGCATATTTTCCCTCAATGAAGCGTCAGAAGCATAGTACCATGATGAGCCAAAGTATGAGGATAAATGCACCAAAGGCCACCCAAAATTCAATCCATGGAGAAATCAGATAGGTTTCTTTCAGTTGTTTCAAAAGTTCCTTAGCTTTATCTTTAAAAGTTTTTGTTGATGGCTGTGTCTTTGATTCACTTAGATCTTCAGAAGAATCATCGAAGTTGATGAAGTAGCCGGATGCCGTTCTGCCTATTGTTCCAATTGCTTCAGGATTACTGTTTCTTGCAGCTTCAGCATATTCATTTGTTACTTCATTGTAGGTTGGTGTGTCTCTACTAAATGTTTTTATTTGGGTTTTTAGAGGTCTGAGTTCCAATGCATTGTTGCATAGTCCTTGTTGTTGTTCTGTAGGCGTTTCGAATGTGATTAGCCTCTTAGTTTGGACCTCTGTATTTGTAGCAAACCTTGGTGTTCTACTATTTATCGGGAGTCCACTTGGCCTACTGTTTGTTATCGGCCACATGATTGTGGTTTTACCAGGTCGATGGATACAACTCGGTTCTCCTTTTTACCAGCAAGTGGCGGCAGTACAACTGATCTTGTCCCGTTGATAGACAAGACAGGAACTGCTTTTCTGTAAGAAGGCCCAAATTCCTTCTTTACCGCGATCTTTTCTCTGACTAGATCCCCGACTTTTGGAATCCAGACAGGTCTTGCTGGGACAGGTGGTGGTTCTTCAGTGGTTGTTGGCTGCTGTTTCAACTTTATGTTGCTCAGGTCTTTTCTTGTTTCGTTTAAGTCCTGTAAAATAGCCAAACGATCTTTGATATCAAAGCTTTTTTCTTTCACCACTGAAGTCTGACTGTCAAGATCTAAGACCATCATCCTAGTCCCAAACAACAATTCGTACGGACTGAATCCCTTCAGAGAATTTCTTGGCAGGTTGTTTAGACTACGTTGGACACTTATTAGATGTTTGACCCACCCAGCTCCCGAACCTAATATCCTTTCTGTTATAGATAGCTTTATGCCTTGGTTTTTTCTTTACACCATCCCGTATCCCTCAGGAAGGAAGTGAGAAGAATCCCGCTTCGCTATGCTCATTTGGCCGTGCTTCCCCACAAGCTTGAGGGCTAAAGTGAAAACATTGGTCAAACGTAGCATGCTCCTAGCGTATATGCCATTTAGACTCGCAAATCTTTGTATAACAGTCCCGACGTCAGCCGAGTGCTGGGGTCTACATTACAAGTGGAAACTAGACTTTGTTTGTTAATGGGACGCATTATTTACACTGGTTTTACTGATTATTGTTTAGCCCTTATTGAGTGAAACGCCATGGTATTACCCCGTTCCTCTCGCCGCTGCGATCTCTGTTGCAGCCCGGGCATTTTTTTACAAAAATGTGATGCTGCAGGCTCATGCCTGGCCACCAGTACACTGATTGTAGTTCTTCCAGAGAATCTTTTAGTTTGAGATGACTAAGACCCTCACCTATATGTGCGTCTACAATTAACAAAGTTCTCCTGTCCATGTTTGGAATTACTCTATCCCCCACTCCAGGGATTCGAGCAAAATGAACGGAGTTTGCATCGATTATGTATGTATATTTGAGTGGGTAATTGATCGGTAACGCTGAGAAGTCGCCTTTTGATGACGTTTTCACCGCCAGCACTGTCTCACCGTCAATGTATTTCACTGTACGCTTTTTTCTAGCTACGGAAGCCGAATTAATTGCTACCGCTGTGGCTGTCTCAGCCAATGAATTCCCTGCAACGTGAACGCCATCACGCTGATGACTCAGTGAGTGTATCACGTGAGTCTTTGGTAGTTCTTTCTGTAACAGAACTATTTGTTCCCAAAGCAGTTTTTGCTTTATTGTTGCACCTGTGTCATCTTTGTAACCGTTTCGAATCCATTTCTGCAAATCGTTGTTATATGATTTGACGCAGTAATATGAATCGGACACTATAAGTGTCGGGAATTCGCGATCTGCATTATCTAGCGCCATTTTCAATGCTATTATTTCAGTCTGTTGTTCTGAATTAGTTTCTACTGAGTGTGTTTTTATTAGCAGAGGTCTCAGTTTCCCTCCGTGCCACACTTCTTTTGTGATTTCACATGTGGGGTTATATGCTTGTTCTCCCCACCCTGGTGGTTGAGCATGGCCGTCTGTATAGATTATACAGGCGTACTGTCGTAATGGCAGAATGTCGATTGGCAGAGGGAATGTTCTTTCATATTCTAGATTTTTTAATTCCTTTAGTTCTGGATCAAAGTAGTATTTTACTCTGTCCGTTGTAATTGAATTCACCCATTGTATCCATTCCGGATTCAATGCTGTTGTTGGTAAATTACACGGTGTTGTTAATGCCTCAAAAGCTGATTCTGCTGTTCGGACTGTGATACGTCTACCGTCAGCTTTATCTTTTTCTCTAGTTATTGCTGTTTGAACTGCATGAACAATGTTTTCTTTAATGCTGAACTTCTTTTCAGCTTCTGTGTACAAGTGTGTTTTGAATGCAATCAGTACCTTTTCTCCCTCATTAGAGGTCAGGTATGTGAATCCGCATCTTCCTGGGATGACTCGAATCACAAGATTGCGTGTGTTATCACGTGTTTCTAATTTTGTTTTAATTAACATGTCTGTTTGTAAGGATCTCAGAATTTCTGTGTGTATTTGAGTCCAATTGGTTCTTTTAAAATCTGGTTTTATTAGATCATAAAGGGGTTTGACCCTTTCTGCGTAATTTGCAATGTATGTTCTTCCGAAATTTAGGAAGCCTAGAATTGACTGTAGGTTTTTTAGTGTTCTAGGTGCTTGGAGTACGGCACATTTCTCTAGGAAATTGTCAGCCAGGCTTTTGCCTTCACTTGATAATTCATATCCTACGAACAGGACTGTTAGATGGGCAATTCTAGATTTTTTAAAGTTGAATTTGTAACCCTCTGCTGCGAACCCAAGTATTATGGTGTTCACTCTCTTCAAGTGAGTATCCAAGTAATCATCTGTTAGGTATATGTCGTCGACATAAGATAACGCTTCGTCATCATAGGTTTGTAGTAACTCTGTTACTCTCGCTGAGAATAATCCTGGGCTGTTCTTGTACCCCTGGGGTAACCGACAGAATTGTTTTTGAGCGGCATTTATTGAGAACGCGGACAAGTATCTGCTCTCTGGTGCTATATTTTGACAAAAGAATCCATTAGAGATGTCTAATGTTGTTTTATATTTTTTGCGCACTATGTTATTCATTAGTGCAGCACTACGCGAGTTTTGCACTGCAAAAGTTTTGCAACATGAGTTAAGGTGTCTGTAATCCAAAACTAGACGATATGAGTTGTCTGGTTTGGAGACAGGAAACAAAGGGTTGTTCATTTGTGAGGTGCAAGTTTCAATCACCCCCTGGTATTCAAGTTGATCTAGGATCTCTTTTACCTGTTTTTTAGCTTCTTGCTTAATTGGGTACTGTCTCTGTGCAGTAGGTTGTGATTTTAACTGGATATTGTGAGGAGGAGAGTCCTCATCCCATCCTACATGATTTTTATATAAAGCAGGAGCTTGAGCTACTGCCCATTTTCTAGCAAGTGTGTATTTTTTATGAATTGGAATATTATTTGAGAAGGCAGGCATAATTATTTCTTCGCCATGTGGGCACTCCCTGACAAACTCTGGTGGCCAGTCTTTTTCAGCTAGAAGGATGTCATAGCCCTTGGAGAGATTATCCCAAAATAGGCCCCTTATTTTTCTAGTCTTATCCCCTTCTATACGTAAAGTTATTTCATATATTTTGTGAGGTTTGCTAACTCTGGTGTCTGCAGTTTCCACTTGAAGGTATTCATTCGTGTCCACTGTCTCCAGATGATTCATAAGGACTTTGCGAGCTATGCTCACTTCTGCTGCGCTGTCTAGCATTGTCTGAGCCCATTCTCCGTTTTTCAGTTGTGTCCTCAGTATTCTCGGCATTGTTGATTACTTTAATACTGGCTACCTTCTTTTTTGGAAATTGTAATTTTTTATTTGGATGAGCAGGTTCCTTGTCTTTGGACTTGACGTGCTCTTCCCTGTGTTCTGATCGTCCTCTTCTTTCCGATTTCTGCGAGGAAGTCTGAAAAGATTGAGAGGGACGTGTATCATTATCTTGATATCTATCAGGTTTCTTTATATTATCCCTATTTCTAAGGTTGTATTTTTTCACAGAGGGCTCCCTTTGGGGAGACTTGCGTCCTTGGTCAGGAGATCTTTCTCTCCGCCGCGGAGACCTTCCTCTGGTTTGGAATCTTTTTTCTTTAGGATAGGATTGTTTATTTCCATCCCAGCTCTTTTTTTGTGTTGTTAAATTATTTAAAAAAAATACTTTTTCAGGACTTTCAATCAGTTGGGGTTTTACTGGTATTCCACCTAAACTATCTCTACCTAGTTCCTCATAGGATTTTTCTATAATTCTGGCAATTTCAGCTGGTTGGTCTGCTATATCTGTTTCTTTTAACCTTTGGCGGATCGCCACGTTTGCTGCTTCTCCCTTTATGTTGGCTAATAATATAGCCGAGACCTGCTTGAAGTCTTTCAGTAATTTCATACCAAGAGTTAAAGCGGGTTCTGGACCATATTCATCTTGAATTTGTTTTAGCACATCTGGTATTACCGAGATGGATGGAACACCATGCGTTTTTGTGTAAATGGAAGCAAAGACTGTACCCCAAGTGTTACAGTCCTCCACGTGTGGTGCGATTCCCATTGGAAGACAGATAGTCAGAATCCTGTGTTTTTCTAACGGGGTGGTGTCTGGAAACACCGCCTCTATTTGGGTGATTTTTTGTGCTAACCAGAATGGTATTTGTTCCTGTTTAGCTGGTACTTTACCTAGGCAGGACTGTATGTTCTGTGGTGTAATTTTATTTGTGTTCCCCTGATGAGGGGTCAGCTGTGAAATTTTAATTGCTGGTTGGATTGTTGAAGTCCGCATTACATATTGGACTAATTGTCTATGTACTTTTATTAATTGTTTTAATTGTATTAAAAGATCTGCTGCAGACATTCCTTCGATGTCTGGATGTGGTGTATATCCGGCTGGGACCGGCCACGTTGCTCCTGGTCTACCTAGTGGACCGAGCCTGGTGATGTGATTATTATGTTTTAGGGCGCCATCAAACAAGAGCAGGTGCTCTTGGAATTTGAGTGGTACTTCCACCTCCTCGAAAGGAGTGTACTCATTAGGAGGTTCCTCTGTTTTGTAATAGTGGAAGTGCTTTGTTACAGCGTTTGCTGCTGGAAAGTGTATCCATGAATAGAATACCTCTGTCTGCCGATATTTGTGTGCCACTATTACGAATATGACTGTGCCACCTCTAGGTGTCAGTCCATTTTCTATAAGTTTTAAAGTTACAGATTTTCTTATGTTGACCGGGATGAGTATTATATCCGGGTCTGCTTCTTGCATAGTATTATCAGCTGCTACGAGTTCAGCTGCTATTCTAGCTGTCTCTCTTTCTTCATCACAGTCTACCATTTTACCGACAGGAAGGTTATTCCGTTTGTTTGCAGATCAGGTTTCTTATGGAAACAAAGATTAGATGCACAATATTTTGGAACAGTGTATCCTTCAACGTTGACTAAACCAAGAACCATACATAGGAGTTTCCTCCTGCGAGGTTTGGCGGATATGACCTTTCACCCACTCCAGACGTCTTTGGAGTATTATGGGAAAAAAAGGGGTCTGAGTGAAAAAGCACGACTGAGTTACTCTAATGTCTTGCGTTAGTTTTATCGCCTTTCCAAACGTTGGGCGCCATGTAGTGTAGTTCCTATTATCCCAATAGGCTCTGCGCATTGGAATAATACCTTCAATAGTATAGGCCTAGACCAGACGTTAACTAGGTCTTCTATTGTCGATATTAGACTTAAAGTTTTGGGTTTGCCAGCTAGCTCAGAGTTCACTAGAAACTTTCTCGAATAGGCAAGGAGGAGTTGAACCTCCCTGGGTAGACAAGAAGGGATTTAGTTTCTGACAACCATAGAACATGACAACTTTGCTCTCCCCTAATCAAGAGTGTATCTCTAGAGTCGTGTGAAAACAAAAGACAACTTATTTTACTCAGTCAGTACGTGCATTCTTAGTTTCACCAGATTGTAGAGAAAAGGAAGAGACGGGCGTGTTCAATAAAAGATGTTATTTATTGATCAGTCTCTTTTCTCGTACAAGAGAAATGGATCGATATTATCGCAATACTTATGGTTAAGTAAAGTGCATACAATAAAAGCAGAAGTATAAAATAATACTGTAAAAACATTTATATGGTTTCTAAGCCATATGGTGGTTTAAAATGGATAAAATAGATACATACATATAAACATTTGACTAATCGTACTCAACTGGTGCTTCTAACTACGCCTACCCCAGTGTACCTGACCTAAGCCTAATACGTGGGCGGGAATAGAAAGTAGCAGTTTAAGTTAAGTTTGTTTTGCCAAGTGACTGACTCAAGAATTCTCTGCAAGGGGTTATTCAGTTCTGTACCTTGAATCTAGGATG
The DNA here is from genome assembly GCF_964261635.1 of Lissotriton helveticus. Taxonomy (NCBI): domain Eukaryota; kingdom Metazoa; phylum Chordata; class Amphibia; order Caudata; family Salamandridae; genus Lissotriton; species Lissotriton helveticus. The sequence continues at coordinate 1,093,082,666 of NC_136063.1, forward strand.
GTTGAGGGATGGTATCTCTCGTCTTTGGTCTCGATATTCCAGGCTGCCTGCAAGGGCTGCTTGGAAGCGCCGGAGCTGGATTTCTCGGCAGGAGAAAGCAGCGTCTCGTTCTCAGCGCGTCAGGAAGGCGGGGCTGCGCCAGCTGGGTCCGCTCTGTGTTGGGCTTCGGCAAGTCTGGCTGCTCCGATCTCGTCACCACCGCGTGTGTTTGCTTAAGGCAATATCGGTAATATTTATACCTGTAAGGTGCCGAGATTGACGTAAGGATGGACATAGATACGTCAATAAGGATGTCATACGAACTGGTCGTTAGCACATTCTTTTGCTGAAGTTCTCGGTGAAATCAAAACAATGGCCGCAGGGTTTTTCCCAGGTTGTCATAGGTTTGATTTGTTTTGAGAACTCCGTATGCCTTATCAGGGGCTGGAGGAATATTGCTTGCCTAATTAGATGGCAAGCGTTATGACCTAATCAGATAACGCTTTCCTGTGCCGTGGTGTGGCTTAATCAGATAACGGTTTCTGCATCATGGGATGGCTGCTAGTTAACTTGTTAACCAGAACAGGGTCAGGAATAGGGGGATCGATACAGAACCTATAGGAATACATCACACCATCTTGTAAAACAGCTCACCCAGATCCTGCATCCGTCAGCCCTGTGCAGGTTTCCTAGGGCCAGGCAGATGCAATATCCACAGAAGATTCATTCGATCCCTCAGAATTTGTTCTTTTGATAAACTACAATAAAAGTTTTGATTCCAAAAAAAAAAAAAAAGAAGTGACATTTTCGTGCAATACCGTCAGTTCCATATATGAACACTAGTTACTCTTTATGTGGGCGGAACGACCATACAAGTATAAAATACTAAGACATAGACATGTAGTGAAACAATACAATCGAAGAATGGAAAGATTCGGAAAGATGAGGAACCATACATCATAAAATTAATACGGCTAAACCATTTAAAAAAGGGGAACTCAGTACGTTTCAGTGTTGCTGTAGGTTCTGCCTATGTTTGATTGTCAATTTCAGGAAGTTTGCAATTGATTTAGCAAAAGGTTCGACCTCTAGAAATTGCAGTGCAAAAAATGCTGGACGGCACCTACGTAGACCCATAGTTTTTAAAACAGGGGTGAGCCACAGTTTTCTTAAATCCTGAAAGAAATTACAGAAAAGTACCGTGTGGATTGTGGATTGAGTGGAGCAGTCATCACAGGGGCATGGCTGAGGGTATTTGTCCCAAGTATTGATATTAGGGAAAGTTACTAAATGGTGGAAGGTATCGAGCCTGAACCTCATTAGCAACAGCCTTTCATAGCTCGAGAGTTCAAAAGTTAAATAAGGCTGTATCGATAATGTAGTCTGAATCTGGAGTGAGTGTTGCACAGTAGTTTTGGATACCTCACTCGACAAGCGTAAAGATTCTAGATGAGTCAGGCATGCCTTTTTAAACTGTTTCCTTGGTATTACAGCAATGGTAGAAGGTGAGTTAAAATACTGCTGCATACCAAGGTCACACAGGGATTTCCTGACGTAAGCTAACCAGGGAATATGGAGTCCCTTGTCTAAGGAGATACAGTCCTCGATAATCTCCCTACAAAGGGAGGTTTCACTAGTAGACCAAATGCGGTGCCACAGAAGCAAGGGTTGGATCTTAATCAGATCTGTTATAAACGTTAGGCCTAACTCCATGTGGCATACATAATTAGAGGTCCCTTTCGGGACGGACAAAATGAATTTTAAAAAGCTATTTTCCACCTTTTGAAGCTCCTCAACCTTAACAAAGCCCCAAATCCCAGCCCCGTAAATTGCACTAGAGATACATTTGGCGTTGTAAATTTCTAAAAGTTCAACCGGGGGGCGCCTGCCTAATTTATTTGCGAAATTGACCAAGGCGGCTGTAGTCCTATTAAAGGTAAGCTTCCTCGATTCAATGGCAGGTTTCCAGGAGCATTTACTGTCAATTAAAACTCCCAAATAGGGATAGGTAGCTGTTGAATCCAGTTTCTGATTTTCAATAAAGATTGGCTTAATATTCTTCAACCTTGGACCTGCAGACATAATAAACGTTTTTTTAATGTTTATCTTTAGGTCCAGGTTAGCCATGAAGTCGTGATATTTTACTAGGGAACTTTGAAGCTCTCGCGGAGTACGCGCTAATATAACAGCGTCATCCGCATAGAGTAATATTGGTATAGGGCGCTTGTTAATGATGGGGAGGTCCTTTGAGCCCGTAACCATGACCTTTTCCAGGCCGTTGGTATACAAATTAAATAAAAACGGGGCTAGGACACAACCTTGCCTTACGCCACGAGCTTTTCTAAAAGGTTTTGTTAGTTCGCCCCCGACTCCAAATTTAACTCTAGCTGTGGCATTGGAATAAAGTTCACGTAGGTAACTTAAGAGGAACTTATCCATTCCCATATCAGCTAGGATGGTCCACAGCTTATTATGAATGACACAGTCAAATGCTGATGAGAGGTCTACATATGCCATGTAGATAGCTCCCCCCTTCGCTTTAACATATTTATCAATTATTAGGGACAGGTTAAGAGCTTGCTCCACTGTACCCAGTCCCTCACGGAAGCCGAACTGAAGATCGGACAGAATCTTATTATCCGTGGCCCATTGCTGCAAACGACCTAATATAATCCGGCCTGCGACTTTCCCTAAAGAATCCAACAGGGAAATAGGTCGGTAGCACGAAGGTGCTTGACGATCCCCTTTCTTAAAAATAGGCACTAATGTAGACTGTGACCATGAGTCGATGGGACCCATCTCGCACGTTGCCTGAAGGACCCTAGTTAAAATAGGTAGCCATAAGTCCACTTTGAATTTAAAAAGGTCGATGGGAACGCCCCCCCCCCAAAGCGCCTTGAGACCCTCCGGGTGAGTAGTGCGCGGTATAAATGCCTATGATTGATTGATTGATTGAACGCCGTCAGGGCCCGGAGCTTTACTGTTTTTGCTAGCCGTAAGGGCTGCCTCCACCTCCTCATAGGTTATGGCAATAGGCATTGGAAAAGGGGGGGAGACCTGGCTGGAAATAGTTAAGTCAGTTGCAGATTAGGGTGAGCTGAATATCCGCTCAAAATAATCAACCCACGATTGCTCATCGATAGCAACGTCTATGCTAGGGGTCATCACCGAACTGGCTAGAAAAGGGGACTTCAAAATCTTCCAAAACGCGGCACTATCTTTAAGGGCACATGACGAATGTAGTTGAGACCAGAGCTCCTTTTTCAACGAATTCTTCCTAGATCTTAGGGCCTGTTTGTAAATGGTTCTATAGACGGCTATTTCCTTGGGGTTTCTATACTTTTTATGTAGCGCATGTTTTAAGTTCTGATAAGCTTTCGTACAAGCGCTATCAAACCAGCCCTTCTTGATCTTATTCCCAGTAAGCTTTTTTTTGACAAAAAAGGATTCTCTGATTGTTGACGTTAATGACGAAAAACTAGCCAAGATCTCCTCACTAGTAGTAGTTAAGTCAAAGAATTTCTCAAAAACTGGGGTTAACTTAGAGACCAGTTTTGTGGTCATGTCCTCAGGGTCTACCAATTCCCATTTAAGAGAATATCCATTAAGTCTGTCTAAAAAAAGATTGCTTTGTGTTAGGGTCGACATGATGTTGAACCCTTCTGGTTTTTTGGCCAGTTGAAGGGTTATGCTATTTGGGAAATGGTCGCTAAGGATTATATCATGTGTTTTACAATTAATCAGGTCCCTGGAAGCTTTCGCTGAAATAAATATAAAATCAATTGTACTCGAACAGCCCCTACCATTAAACATTGGGAGAACAGTGGTGGGGGGATTCGTCAGGTCATTGGCCAAGTCCATTTCTAAGCCACATAAGATTTCATTCAGGTATTGGCAACAGCTGTATGGGGAAAGTGAGTTACAGGGTTCCCGCCTTCATCCACTCTCCCACATACCACACTCGCGCTTTGTTTGCAAAGGGTCTGATTAAAGTCCCCACCCCAAATTATTGTCAAATCCCTACGTGCCTCCACTGGTAATTCATGACGAATTTCAATTATCACCTTTAGGGAATGAATTAAATCAGCTGGGGGGAGATTGTTATAGAAGTTGACGACAACAAGGGCTTTAGACTGGGTGGAATATAGAATAAGGATTTGAAAATTAAAATCCAGTCTCAAGGGAACTATGCTTTTAAATTGGAGGAGATTAGAAACAAAAATGGACAATCCTCCCTTTGCTCTTCCTGATGGAGAAGGTGTAGCTGGAGAAAAGTATGTTCTATACCCCTCCAAATGGATCACCGTAGGGGCCCATGTTTCTTGGAGGCATAGGATATTAAAACTGGTAATAAAGTCTATCCAGAGACCAATCCCAACCTTTTGGCAGAGCCCCGCAACGTTCCAAAATAGGATACCTATAGTAAGAACAACTTTTCTTACTACCTGCTTCTCAAGTGAGCCCTCCATTCCACCTTGAGGATGATGATTGTTAATGGTTACAGCTAAAGTTGAAGTTGAATCCGTGCTCCGATTGAAATTCCCTTCGATATTCCTACTTGCATTGCAAGTATTTACCCCAGTGTATTCGAGAGATACTACGGGGTTAAATACTAACTGTGAATTCCCTCGATTGCTACTCAGTTGCGTCAATTCATTTTGTTGGATTATTTGTCCGCCCTCACTTGTCGTGTCAACAATGCCATTATCTGCTACATATATGCCCTTACTCTTACTTTTTGAGCTTAAACTTGGACTACTCGTACCCAAAAATTGAGATGGAATTCCTATAGTATCTATGGGCTGTGATGCTACATATATAGAGTCGTTACAAGCAGGGAAGTCCCCCGAAGGGTGACACTGGAGTCAGTCAACTCCGTCCATTCCCTCAAATCTAGAGTAACGGTTGTAAGTGGGAATGTTAAAGCTCAGATAGTTGACATTATAGGGACGTGAGATAGGCGGGTGAGAGGATCTCTCCAGCAGGGACTGGGGGTAAAAATAAGTTAAGCCCCGTGTTGTTATTCCTTTTCCACCTCTATCATCAAACCATTCCTCAATGTGTTTGGATACTCTTGGGTCCTTAAAATTTATAATGACTATGTCCCCTGTTATGTCCTTCGGTCTGTTGCCCAGCCAGCCTACTCTTCGGACGTGTAGAATTTCCCCGTTTATATGTGAAGGTAATGGCCTATTTTTCACCAACCAGTATATCACCTTGTTTTTCAGGGTTCCAAAATCCTCAATTCTATCTCCCACTAATTCTGGAACTCCCGCTAAAATCACTACATAAGGTGTGGCCTGTGGGGGGAGATCTACATTCCTTTTATGCTCCCTTCGGGGATTGGGACGGGACTCGATCTTACTAACTTCCGTCCCAGATTTTCTAGATTAGTCATTTCCTGGCTTTTGATTCTGTCCTTCCCCTGTCTTACCTTCGGATCTATTTTTTGACTTATCCGTGTTGGTAATGATCTTGCTTTCCTTAGATAGTGGGGGCTGAGCATCCTTTCCCTGGATTATAGCTGATTTGGAGGTGGATACGGGTTGTTTACAGGTGTGGGTTTTAAAAGTGTTTACTATTAGCTCCCTTGTCAATCATTTTCACTGAGACGACCAGAGCCGTCAGGCTGAGAATTCGGAGAGGAGCGAGCGTCCTTGTCGAGTCTTTTAGCGAATGCGAATTCCTTGGATCCGAGAAGACGAGTGTTTTAGTGCCCTGTTGGACTCTCAGTTTCGCTGGGTAGGCCAAGGAGTAAGAGATCTCATGTTTCTGTAGCAGGCGCTTGGCAGGCAGAAATTCTCGCCGGGCCGCTTGGACTGTAAGGGTGTAGTCCGGGTAGAAGGAGAGTGAATTACCCTGGTGAGTGATGGTGCCATTGTCCCGCGCGGCCCGGAGTATGGCGTCCCGATCACACTAATTTAGGAATTTTGCTATTATTGGCCGCGGAGGCAGCCCGGGACCAGGTTGTGGGCCAAGAGAACGATGAGCACGCTCCACAATAAACACAGATGAGAGGACATCTCCAAAGAGCTCCCTGATCAACTGTTCAACAAATTCCTCCATTTTAGAAATGTTGGTGGATTCAGGGAGGCCCGTGATGCGGAGGTTGCTCCGACGGGAGCGAGCCTCCAAATCCTCGTTCTTCTCATGGATGACCGCCAAGATTTTATCCATCTGGAGCAGTGTCTGGCGATCATGGGTGGCGGCATCCTCGGCGTCCGACACCCTCGTCTCGACATGAAGTCAGCGGTTGTCGTGAGAGTCGACGCGTGCCTTGACAGAGTCCAAACGAGCTTAGAGCTGATCCAGCTGGGTCGCGATGCCAGTCACTGTTGACTTGACGTCCAGCATGATTGCCTTGAGGTCGTCTTCCCGGGTGGAGGGGGCATCCATGGTGACAGCGGAGTCGGCACCCTCAGAGCAAGCGCCGTCCTGACGTGAAGATCTCCGGAGCTCAAATGCGATCTTGGGCTGTCTAGGGTCCGTTTTCCCCATGATGAGAGGACCAGTCGGCAAGAGCGGGGCTAATGCAGTACAACCGGCGGCCCAGGAGAACAGGAACGGGCCTCCCACCAGGAGCCAACGGTTTCAGCAAATAAATGTCAGGCAGAAGCCCCCCCTCCGAGGAAGACTGCAGAAGTCCGGAAGAATGGCCCCGGGGATAGTGAGGACGGCCGAGGTGGAGAGCCAGCGGAGCTCACGATGACCCCCCACGTAGCCCACCACAGGAGCGACAAGCAGTGAAGGAATGTGAGCTGGGGCTCCAGCCAGCCCCAGATAGGAACGCCACAGGAAGGCTTCGGTCCGGCAGAGTCTCAGCAACCGGGGTAATGGAGGTTGCAAAGGAGCCAACAGCCAGCACGCCCGAGCGGCGGAATGCCAGCCGCTCGACTCGCACTATGCCACCGGCTGGACCACCACGTGTCGAGGACAGGGACGATGCCAGGCACACCTCAGGCCCCAAAAGGAACAGGCGGAGGAAAGGAATGTGCCCCCAGGTGACAGGAGGAACTTCAGGGCGTTAGCAGGGGCCCACGTCACATCAGGGAGCAGCCTGAGCCGAGGGGTCCGACGGTGAAGAGGGTGGGTGCTTCAAGGTGGGGCCCTCACATGTAGGCAACAGTAGCGGCAAAAGGAGGGCCGTGCAGACTGAAAGGCGGGGGGCACCAGGCTCCAGCGGTGACCCCCATTGAAGACAGACAGAGGGTGGATGAAGTGCGTAGGTCCAAGAGGCGGCAACACTGGACCCACGGCAGTAAGTGAGGGGGAACACCAAGGTCCAGCGGTGTCCCCCGGGCCAGAGCAGAGACCAGGCCAATGCAGGATGCGGTGGAGCGGTCGCAGGCCAAGGCAGGATCCCCTGCCCTCAATTCACTGGGGAGGGACCTGGGGCCGATAATTGCAGACACAACCGGGGAACCGGTCCGCCCGCTAGCCTGAGGGCCGATGAGGAGGGGGGCGCCCACCAGACAGAGGCAGGCAACCAGCGGGGAGCCGTGGGGGGCCCGTCACCCGCGCTGCCACACCCAGATGCCAGCGGCCGTGAGATGCAGGATACACGGGGGCGTACTGAGCGCTAGCTCCCAGGCCACAGCACGCTGGGCCGTACGGAACGGTTCACGGGCCCCCGACCCCGCCAATCGAGCCAACTAGGCAGCGCCACTCACCCGGTCCTGATGATCGCCTTCCCAGGATCTGTTCCAGCCGCCAGCAGCAACAGGAGGCCTCCGCACCACATAACGAGGGAGACCGCCGAGATGCAGGCCCAGGAACGTAGGCCCAACGTCGGAACCGAATGTCGTATCTCCGCCTCCGGGCCTCACAGAAGGGGCGCAGTGCGATGGATCAGAGCCACACACCCTGGGGAAGCAGAGTGCAATGGTGGAGTGCATGTAAGGTGCAGATGGCTGCCGTATTATGACGGATTTACTAGCTTGGCCGGCAGAGCCCACTCAAGGTGCGGCCATCTTGCAGCCGGCCAAGCAACGCCCCAAGGTCTTAAGTACTATAAAGACTTTAGACCTTTCTCATTGATTAATATTGCGTGTAAAATATACGCAAAGATATTAGAATCTGTTATGGAATATATCATTAAAACTGGCCAATCGGGTTTTATTAAGGGCAGGCTTGCAGCTGATAATGCACATGTCCTCTCCAGTAATATTTTACTTGCCTACAAACCCGAGATTCTGGTTGCTGCCCTATCCCTTTATGCTGAAACAACTTTTGATCTCATTAACTGGCAAAATCTCTTCAAAACTCAGCAATGGTTTATATTTGGTCCTCTTTTTATTTAATTTGTTAAGTTGTTGTATTTCTCTTCTACAGGCAGTGTTTTTGTAAATAATTGTTTTCTTTCATTTCTTTTTATTTACCTAATAGGACTATAAAGCATTGCTCGATCCCTCCTTTATTGCTTGTGTTGAATTAAGAACCGTTTTTGGGACACTTGAAATGTAATGCCCTCATTTATGGTATCCATGCAATGATTTGGAAATTAAAATCTCAGCTTACACTGATGATATTTTATTATATATTATGCCCAACACCTCCATTTAAGTGCAACCAATTTTAGAAGAAGTTCAATTGTCCCCACAAATTTCTGGTTAGAAATTGATCTTAAAAAGAGAGAGGTTCTTTGATAGAATTCATAATGCATGAGATATTTGTTTGATTGTACCAATTTTATGTGGAAGGAAAACAAAGATAAAATATCTGGGTGTATGGACAGAATCTAAAGATAACTGCTCCTTTTAATATCTCTGCCCTTAAAACCATGATACGATTAAGCCTATTACCCCCTCCTTGGGGCCAATTTGGGCCCACACAAATACTAGACACACAAGACAAGGTGGGCGCAGTTTTACACGATCATGGTGTTGGGAGTCCAGAGTTAGAATCTAAATTATGTGGGAAATCAGAAACCCAGTGGGAGGTGCTGACTGTGGCCACATGGAACATTGCAGTCCTTTGCCAAAAAGCTGATGAATCCAGACGGTAAGAATGAGTCTCATCAGTTGATATTTTTTTGCGCCCAAGAGACCTAGATGACCAACCCCTTCTATATAGATGGCTTTACTCCCCCCCCCCATTCCAACCAGAACTGGCATCCTCAGCAGGAAGGGCACGAGGGGGTCTTGCCACCTTTGCTTCTAATAAAATCCCAAAAGTTAATGTTGTTCATAAATGGTCCTCACCTCAGTTGATGGTTTCACTGGTATCGTTAGCAGGGGATGGGCCAATGGCACTGGGCCAATGGTGCCAAAGTGGTCCCCAAGTCCAGCAGAGACACAGCCCACCTTGAACTCGCCAACTGTGGACTTCCTGAGGTGCCTGCAGCCTCTTTGTGGAGGCCCCCTCAACCGCGACCAGTGACAAAAACCTGATGCCTAAGGACACCTCTGCTCCCGTGGCCCCTGGGCCCTGGAGAAGAGAACCGGAGGTGCCCCATGTCCCTGGACATCGCAAGAGTCGAGCCCCCTAGATAGTTCAGCTAGACTGGTCCCCAGTCCAACCCTGCAGCCTCTTTGTGACTGGACCAATCCTCCATTGAAGTGAATCAGGCACCCAATGCTGTAATGCACCTCCGCACCTGGATGCTCCAAATCCTCCCGAAGTGAAATGTTGGTGCTTCCTTGGACCTTGCCCCATATCACCTTAAGTCTAGAAGATTGGTCCCATAAGTCGCTGCTAAGTACCTGTATGCTGCATGTGTTTTTCCTGCATAAGTTAACGTCACGCAAAAGGCTTTCAATTCCAATTTTAAGTATCAAAATCACTCAAAATCTCCCAATGATGAAAAACACACCACTGCACCTGGATGCCACAGTGCCTCCCAAGGTGACCTGCTGGTGCTGCCTTGGACCTTGCCCCAAGTCCAGGGGAAGGGTCCGGTAAGTCGCTGTTAAGTGACTGTATGCAGCATGTGTTTTCTCCATAGCTTAACATAGCTGTGAACTACTTTAATGACGACTGAAAATATCAAACAGCTGTTTACTTCAAACCTGGTATTTTAAACAGTACTCACTTTTGAACACAGTTCTTGGTTTTACAAACTATATATAAAGAATTGTTCTTTTTCTAATTTGGTCTTGGATTTATTCTTTGAGCTTGTGTCTCATTTATTGCCTATGTGACTACAGCAAATGTTTAACACTACTCTCTAATAAGCCTAACTGCTCGCATACACTACCACAAAATAGACCTTTAGCCTTATTGTTTTTGCCTCTGTCAATCAATAAGGAAATCACTATATACTCATTACATTGTACTTCATTTTAGTGCACTATAAAGAGATACATCCTCCTACACCAAGCGACAACAGCTCATGCGTGCTGCCTGCAGCTCGACCTAAAAAGGACCTGTGCCCTACTACTGTTCAGTTCATGGTATACTGCCACCACTGCACTTGTGCTGCGTATGCCCATGCATGATCCATGTTTACCTATGACAAAAAAAATCAGCATTCGGTATCCAGACAACAGTATAGTTAGGTACTCAAGGCAGGAGTATCCGTCTTTGCACAAGCAGAGGACTTTTCCATCCCAACAATGGAGCTCTGCTGCATGAACTCCCATCATGCATCACACTAAAGGGAACCTTCCATAAAAATAGAAACATGAAAAATACTGCAATTTTATTCTGCATTTCTGTGGTAGAAAAGTGTACCTTTGCACTAGATTGCAAAGAATCTTAATTGACATTGAAACATACTTATTACACGTATATGTAGGCAGGGGTAAATAAGTCTATTATTTTTAATAATAGTAATGCAATTGCTCTCTATTTCTGCTGCCCATTATACAGGAGAAGGTTTAGTGGCTCTCAATGCCATTAGAGTTGGTAAGGATGTAGATTGCACTTAACCACTTTCTGTTTTTAAATTCCACCATTGTTCACAAAATATGCAGATGAAGTATGTGTGTCATAGGTTTAACAAACGCAGTTCTTTAATGTTGACCTTTTATTATGAAGTACAACCTGGGACCACATCTAGAGACAATCTTGAAATTAACAGAATGTCAAGGAATTATACATCTCAACCAGGTTAAAAAATAAACATACCTCTGTGATTTTCATCCTTAAGCGATGATTCTCAGACTGCAGTCCATCTAATCTGGATGTGCTGGCCTGATTCACACTGGTGACGGATGTGGATGTTTTAGAATCTTCTTTCTTTTGATTTTGGGTGAAATGAAACCTTCTGTTCTGAGTCGCTGCATCGGGATTCGTCCTCAGTGTAATTAGCTGTATAAGGCAGAGATATTGTTGACATTGACATTATTTCAAGAGTGTGTATCTTCTAACTTTTCTAATACAGCATTGATGTTTTTATGTTCTACTCTGGGGTGAACTACAATGAGCTTTGTCGTATTTAGGATTACCTCCAATAGCATTGCAATTTTAAAGGGTGGAATATACCATCCTTAGTTTGAGTTTCAAAACACATTTTATGTATTTCATGCTTAGCTTATGAAGAAGCACCTATGAATTCAAAGCACATCAAATTTGTTTTCAGGTATGTAGGTTTCCAATTCACATACTCAGATAAAGCCTGAGGAAATGTGCCACTTCCTTGAGAAAACTCTGTTAAGGAGAAAATTAAATGTGAGGGATTTTTTAGACAATTGTGTTTAGGTCATCACGTTTTCAATTATATAAGCAGCTGCATGCAAGCAGCAAATTCAGATCAGCTTTTTTAGCTCCACAGAGGTGACCAATCTTCTGGCCATAATAAGTAAACCTACTTTTACCTTGCCAAGAGAAGTCTTGTCTCTTTTTTATTCCAGTTTTCCATCAACATTTGGTGAATCAGCCAAGATACATGTTTGCCCTTGACCGAATGCTGTCATTAGAACACCACTTACCCCGCTGCATAGAAGATTGCACATTTATAACAATGTAAGAGGACACCGTGTTATCTAAAGTTCTGCCTATACACAGGGGACGGGTAGGACCCGGAGTTCGTCATCTTTGAGGCGAAGACAACGTGGACTTTGTTCCATGTTTGTATATTATATGACTTGTTTCAATGGCAATGGTAAACTTGGATGAAATGTAAATGGGTTATTGAATGCAAGATTGTGTATGAACATTGCACAAGTCAAGGCGAAACATAGTCTGTAGAGATTTTTTCGCAGTATAAAGTTGGAAGTGCTCAATTATGGGTGATTCGAAGTTGGGAGTGCAAACTTTTGACATAGAGAGACGGCTGAAAGTCCAATGGACGCTTAACTACCTCCAGTAAGAACTGAACACTCAAATCGCTATCCCAGAACTAATGTCTGGAAGTCACTCCATGGAATCTGAGGTGAATGGTTTGAGGATTATCCCCTCTTGAGCGTAGAGGGAAGTGACCAATAGCTACCAACCTAGTGTATAGTTTAGAGTAAATAAAAAAACTGTGTTTGTTGTAGAAATAGTTAAAGTGTTTATATTCTAAATATGTTGGTGATTAATGTGTGTATGTACATGTAAAGAGGAATGTGTCCACAGGGTAATGTTGTTTTATAATGTTATGATGCATAATTTATAACTAAGAAATAAATTGATGCTTATGCTATCTTGTGCAGGCTAGTGTAAAATGTCAGGAAAGAAAGTTTTAAATAGATACATCAAGTGAATAGATAAAAAGCAAATACAATTATTATTAAAAATAGTTGCTAGAAACATAAGGACTATGGAGACTCCCCCCTAGACATATGGAAAAAAACCATGAGAACAGTCCAGCCCGAACTGCCAAGCCATGGGTGTACCGCTTTTGTACCGCTTTGTTCGCCATAAGTTGGCAGGGTATGCTCAGACGTGAGTCCCTTGCTCACTTTGCCACTGGATTCAAGCAAGCCTGGCTGAAGACGGCTGGAATGCCAGCAACCAGTCCTAGGAAGCTTGTTTCCGGTCCAGGGAGGGCATGGCTTGGCAGTTCGGGCTGGAATGTTCCCATGAGGCACAGCGTCAGACTGATTTGCATATGGCCATGTCTGAACTTGGGTGGCAGAGTGGGCTAAAGAATGGTGATGAATTAAACCCAGATCTGTTGACTGGGTGTGAGTGTTTGATTGGTTCAGATGCTCCGTCCATCACCACCCCCTTTTGTACCTGTCAGATCAATTGATATATGAATACTGTGAATATGCACTGTTTTTGTACTAGCTAAGGCCTGGCTTTGTTCACTGCAAATATTTGTTTTGGATCTTGTGTCTAGCTTGTTGTTTACCCTTTCATGCATTAATACCTTACACCTTGGCTCTAAGTTGAACCTACCTGCTGTGTGCCAAGGTATCAGAAGGTAAAGCACAGGTTAATTTAGTGACTTTTGTGGTTCACCCTGACAAGGCTTGTGTTTGTTGCCTGAGCAGGGCTTCCATCCCTTTCAACAAATAACCCTATTTCTTACAGGTTCTGAGTGACATTAAATAGACAACGAGAGCATCACAATGAAATCCATAGAAATATAGAAATTCATTTCTGAGTGTGTGTCATAATGTGTTTCATGATATCGGAAACGTCTGGTATTAAATGATGGTAGAAGTTGGAAAATCATTTTCATTCTTGGGCGGAGGCCACTCTTCGATTGTTGTGATTTTGCTAGGATCCATGTTGATGCCAATTTCAAATATCACAAATCCTAAAAACATTACTTCAGAGGTCTCTTTCTCAGTCTTAGTTAAATGTTTCTGCATGTTGTAAATCTTCAAAGGTAATCTTTGATTTCTTCTACTGGCGACATCTCCATTTTAACAGCCCAGGTAGTTTATACCCTGTTCTTAAGATTCTCCTCATGAACTTTTCTGTTGCCCATCGATTGGAGAAGTAAGGCCGAACAAAGCTGTTGATGTAGTGATAACATAACGATAAAGCATTTTTGTCGCAATCCTTGGTCAAATAAAACAGTAGCTGCTTCTTCAGTCCATGTTGCTTTAGTAGCTAGAAATGAGCTATATAAGCTCACGGGTTTGTCGACCCTTGATATAGCATCAAGAGCCAATTGTTAGCAGATTCAATATTCTTGTCTTCACCAAATATAACTCAAAATTGTTGAATAAATGTATTTGCAATTCTTCAGCCATGAACTCTTATTCAAAATCAGGGGCATCACCCACAAAATTGCATCGTTAGTTAAATAGGACAGAAACAAATGCAACCTTAGTCTTGACCAATTGGAAATAATATGGTTGTGGCATAAAATTGAGCATACATTTTTCGAGAAAAGTCTGGAAGGTATGTAGATCACCTCCATATTTATTAGCTTAGGCAAGCACCCTGTTACCCTGGTAAGGCGATATAGCCATAGTTTCTGTTGAATAATGAGGACTAGAGCTGACTTCAGACTGCAAGATAACCCTTGGAGCACTTGTACTGATAGAAGGTAGTGCCCCTACTAATTGACTAATATTATTGATCACTAAAGCTCTCTCTGGTTCACAATTCATCCTGTATCTTGGTTATGTCTTGAACCATAGCCTGTACAGGATTTATGTCTGGAATACTTTTTTAGGCCTGTCAAATTGTCAAGGTTCAAATAACTTCAAATCCAATGTGAATCCCAACCCTCTTTTTTACTGTTGTAGTTCTCATAATAGAAACTAAACTCCAAGGATGGCTAAATGTTTCTTTCTCTGGGATTGGTGTTCCTAAGGTAAGTGCACATAGGCTTATTCAGAGACTTTCATTTGGAGGACTTCATGATATGAGCACATACTGGATAGTCAGAAACAGTCCTCATGGTGATTGGTGTCTGCAAGGTAAGTACATACTCGGAAGAACACGAACATTAAAAATCCAGATGTCAAAGTAATGTGAATGCCTTGCCTTAAATATGTAAAGACATTGACACAGCAGCAGCGAACCAATTGCTGACACGTCATCCATTGGTGCTGTGATGATTGTTGAAGAAGACCAAGAGACATTCTTGACAACCAGTTGAAAGTCACAATACAGGAGCCAAAAGTAAAGGAAGGGGGAAGTGGCAAGAGAGCACACAAACATCCTGCCTTTCTAAGGAGGAAGAACAGACCTGAGGGACCGAGTATGAGAAAAACAAAACAATGTGAAGGACAGGAAGACTGAGTGATCGAACCTGAAGTGATAGTGACACATCTTAGGAAAGTACACAGTTGGCCCGCAATGAGTGACTAAAATACTTTCTTTCTTGTACAGATTGACAACGGGTGGTCTAGAAGTAGGAGTCAAGAACCTCTCTATTTCTGCGATAAGGCTTGATCCTTCCATTTTCTCACACTAACAATACCCACAATTAAACACCTTTTCAGTCGAGCTTATATTTCACTTGTTTCCAACAGAAAACACAAGACATAACCCTGATGTCCTCATGTGCACAACACGCCACCACGACGATATAGTTGGGAAAACATTGACAGCTGAACATTATTTTCCTTACACCATACCGACATTTTTCTCAAGATCAATCAGATAAAGTTAGTTTTAAGCATACATCACCCTCATACTCACATCACATTGTAGCTATCTACCTAGGAAACAATCCAATCTAAACAATACTCTGTATCAGCCTGTCAAGAGACAAGGAGCCACTCAGCTCAAGGAAAAATGTCACCGTCCTGAGGCACACCCATCAATACACACACAAAGATGCTTGGCAAGATCAAACTAATTTTGCTTCAAATTACCCAATGCAAACAATAACTATGTTAGAAAATGAGCACATCTTTTTAAACCATAAACATTCTAACACAGCTAAACAGTGATATACAACGGATGGATTGAAATTAAAATAATAATTGTGTAAGTCGCTATACAAAAGCTGATAATATAAAATAGCACAGTACAACATAACTATGGAAAAGTGGGATATATGTTGGGGAACAAGGTATCCTTACCAAAACAATATACACATCCTAGTTGGGTCCCAACAAAATTCTCAGTGAACCTCAGCCCCTGGTCACTATGGCACAAGCAGCAGGCTCCTAGTGGGACAAGCATGGTTTGCTTGGCCATGTAGGGTGTGCCTTTCTTGATGAAGTATCAGCACCTTGCCCTGGTCCTCCAGAGGTGGAAAAAATGACTAGTGGCTTGATTGCGAGTTTGGCAGCATGTGTAGACTGGTGCTCCACCCACCATATCAATGATCCCGCAGCAGTGGTGCAGCGGTCAGAGGCCCCTATATGCTGGCAGTGCTGCTGCGGCACAGCCAAGCATATTAGGAGTTTCCTCACAGTCACACTTTTCATGGCAGTGAAGCCACATGAATACTGTTGCGGTGAGGAAACAAAGGTGCTTTAGTGCCATGGGTGCCTGCAGAGGGGGCACATGTTGTGCCACCCGTGTGCAGTCACCCCCTTTCCTGCACTTCATGGACTTTACAGTCCATGTCGTGCAGGAACGGGCGTTCCCATTGCGGTGCCTTTTTTCATGTGCACAGCCCTGGGAACACCAAAGGACCGCCCGTCAGACCAGGAGATAACTCGTAATCTGGCTGGTGGGCGGCCGTATATTTTGGCGGTCTTGGAATACGGCCCTGACATGGTGGCCCACTCCAAGACCGCCCAACTCCAAATCAGGCCCTAAGTCCCACTTCCGTCCAACTGCTGGAAAGTTCCTCCTGGTCATTCCTGCAGTCCTCAGGACAGACGTCTAGGCATTAGATCTCTTTCTACCAGGGCTCCTGTTGGGCTCAACCTTCACTAGTCAGGTGGGCCCTCTTCGATCAGAAGTCCTTCTATTTTTATATACCTAGAGCTAGCAAAAAGGAGGTCGAACACTTAAACCCAAAGAGTTCCAGTCCCTCCGTGCCAAAGGAGTCAGAAGGTCTCAAGTCCTCTGCTTCCTGCAGTCAGACAAAGTCTTCCATGGTAAAGATGTTTCCTTCTCAGGTTCGTAAGTGTCCTTATACGTTGATGATTAGGTGCCTCTTTTATCCTGTGCACTAGGCTGTGATTGGTGAATCCCCTCCACACCGTCCTAAATATTTTCTCACCAATTCCACGCCCCCTTCAGCAGCACGTTCTTTCTTGGTTTCCTACAAACCTTCCCATGAGCCCTATACACCCCTGGGGTTGGAGCCAGAGTCTTGGATGGCCCTGGCAATGAATTGTAGCCCTTCGTGCCAGCCCATCTTGGTATTACCAAGACAAAAAATGAAACATAGCTAATTCCGGCAAGCTACCCACTTATTGACAACGCCCTTATCATCCAAGGTTCAGAGACTAAGTCATTGCCTTCCGGAAAAAGAATAATTAACAGAAAGCCAAGAATGCACTTTGGCCAACACAGCAGAACTTCCAGGCAAACTGGTTTTAAACTGTGTTTTTTCAGGCAGCACATCATAGATTTTCTTAAAGTTACCTTTCCACAAAGTTATCAAACATCTGCTTTCAACAATCAATTAGGCTTTTGAAATTCAGCTATTCCCACTCCTGGAAAATTAAGCTTTACCTACACAGTGAAACCAGCTTTTCGACTATTGTTCACTATGGTTGCATACCATTCCCAATGTTTTAATATATTAAGCTCCCTGTCATGTGGGCTTGCAAAGCATACTTTGGAAGCAACTTTTCCAAGATATAAAAAATAGGTGTTTCCAATGTGGCAAATGCATTTTTCCCACACATGTGCCACTGCAATATTTTTAAACGGCATCCCAGCAGAGTCCTCTGGTGCGCCTGGCAGCCATATATTTTTGTCATATATGAAGGGGGTGTAAGAACACACACTGTATGTAGCCTGTACATGAAATTAAAGATCCATGCCATTGATGCATTTCTTTCCACATTTTTGCATCTTGTTTTACGGGTAAGTTAAATAGGTCAATTAGGTGCACCCAAGCAATGCCCCATCCCATTCATGTGTATAGGGGAAGCACAGGTGCTATACTACTGTTTAGCAGTTCTATAGGGCATACCATCCTTTAGCCAGCAAACCAGACAAGAGAAAATGGGTGAACCACAATAACATGATGTACTTTCCTACACAGTGCAACATACAATATTACTCGGGACCATATGTGTTTTATGTTTCCAAGCTTTCGTAAGCCAGGGCAAAACCTGGTTCTCGATTTTGCTTTAATTTTTAGTCACTTCACTTATATTTTCAAACTGGCCAGATGAAGCTACAGACATCCTTAGAATGTTTGCTGTTCTGCATGCATTTAGTGCTCTCACACCATAGCTAGACTGATTTGCACTATTGGAAAAGTCTATAAACAGGAAAAGAAAATGACAAAGTTTTAAAAGTTACAAGCCCCCGTGCATTAGTAACAATCCCCTTATTCTCACTTTTTCAGGCTGTGTTCTCTACTCTGAGTCAACATGTGTATCTTCCACCTAACTCACTTATTCCCCAAAGTATTTGCACTTTTTCCTAGAACAATCATCAGTCGTTTCGCAGTTTCAATGAGACAGTCATATCCCCCCCTAGCCACATCCTTATAACTTTACACTGCGATTGTATACTTGTGTAAGTTTGTTAAGATAATGTTTTTTTCTCTTTTTCTGTGATTTTAATGTTGTTTTTATGCTGACTTCACGATGCACATGCTGTTTGTATGGTGGTAAGACCCACCCTTTTATGATTTTTTATAAATCAAATAAAAGTATATTATCCGTAGTAACAATTGGAGGCATATCGGCCACTTACCTTTGGCACAAACACCAGACACAGCGTGATGGTGCTGCAGAAGATGATGACCAGCGCCACAATGCAGAACTGGACATTGGGCTGATCGCGAGTGAGAAACGACACAGCAGCTCCTATGATGCACATGATGCCCACGTTGTACACACTCATTCCGATGTACTTGCTGTCGTTCAAAGCAGGGATGCTTACATTTCTGGTCTCCCAAGCCAAGAAACAGCCAAACAACTGAAGCAAGAAACAGAAGAGATGAACATGTATAACTAGTTGTAATAGTGGATAACAGAAAGCAAAATAAATATCCCATAAGTGGAGAAGCTTACAATCATGTCAGCAGAATGTTGGGCGGATGAACCTTTCTTGGCAAAGTCCAAGGCCTTCAAGTGTGATTTTACATATATCTCGATGCATGCTCCCAGAACTCCCGCAATAAACATTTACCAAAGAAAAAGTAGGCAGGATTGCAAGAAAGGTTTCTTTAATTGCACACTGTTCATACATTTAGAACGGTTTTGATTTGTGACATGTGCAAATGTTTTGTGAGTAAAATAACTCCTTACTCTGCAGTAAAGTTGATAAATGTACAGCGGAGGACAAAGAGATTGCTTGATTGAAAGGCAGCTCCTGCTTCGCCCGTTTTTAACGTTGTATGAATTTTAAAACCTGTATGAATTGTAAAAATTGAAACTTACTAGCCGCATTTTGCACGTGAGCACCTGAGCACTTTTAAACTGGTAACAAAGAACGAGACTGTCTGATTTTAAGAGCCAGCTTGTACCTTGACTTTTAACTGTGCTGCGCCGTGTTTTAAATAAGGCATCCTTTATTAGCATTTTTCACAACGATTGAAATATATTGTGTTGAATTTGAATCTGTGCCCCTGATTACCTGTTGGACACCCGATCCGTCACGGCTTGTGCCGATAGCACGGTGGGGTCCTTCCTCCCACAACAGTGCTTCCGGTAGCCCACACCGGTCAGCGCTCTAGACTCCCCGGAAGGCGGTCCCGCCCACTCCTGCATATAGCGGAGTGCGCAGAGCGGACTTGCCCAGTCAGAGGACAAAGAGATTGCTTGATTGAAAGGCAGCTCCTGCTTCGCCCGTTTTTAACGTTGTATGAATTTTAAAACCTGTATGAATTGTAAAAATTGAAACTTACTAGCCGCATTTTGCACGTGAGCACCTGAGCACTTTTAAACTGGTAACAAAGAACGAGACTGTCTGATTTTAAGAGCCAGCTTGTACCTTGACTTTTAACTGTGCTGCGCCGTGTTTTAAATAAGGCATCCTTTATTAGCATTTTTCACAACGATTGAAATATATTGTGTTGAATTTGAATCTGTGCCCCTGATTACCTGTTGGACACCCGATCCGTCACGGCTTGTGCCGATAGCACGGCGGGGTCCTTCCTCCCACAACAGCGCTTCCGGTAGCCCACACCGGTCAGCGCTCTAGACTCCCCGGAAGGCGGTCCCGCCCACTCCTGCATATAGCGGAGTGCGCAGAGCGGACTTGCGCAGCGGCGCGCAGGCAGCGCGCCTAAGTCGCGCCAAAGTCAAGCCCTTCCTGTCTGCGCCTGTCCGCGCCAGGCCGGCGTCAGGCCAACTCTTTCTGACTTTCTGACGGCTCGTTGTCAGCAAACAGGTAAAAACAAATATAACATCTAAAATGATCACTTATACTCGCACAGAGCGCCTGTCCCTCAACTCGACCCAGTTAGCAAACGTTGAGCCTTCAACTAAACCTAGCCCTCCGTCAACTCGGAAACTGTTAACTTGCTTATACGGAAATGTGCGGTCGCTCCCTAAGCACCCACTAGAGATCTGGGACATACTTGATCAAGAATCCCCGGATCTTTTCTTTATAACCGAGTCCTGGCTATTGGAAACATCGGGTCCGGACATAGCGGCAGCTTTGCCCTCTGATTACAAAATAGCCAGACTAGATAGAACCGATAAACGAGGGGGAGGAACTGCGATAATTTACAAAACGGAAATTGAAATTACCATCATCGACACATACCTAGACTCCTGGGGAGAGTTTTTAATCTTCTCTCTTGCCTATAATAGGAAGGAGTCATGGAAAGGAGCCTTGATTTACCGACCCCCAGAAACCAAAGCTAATTTTGCCACCCAGCTAGTTAGCATCTTATCACCCCATATACTAGCTTGTTAAAACTTCCTGTTGTTAGGCGATTTCAACCACCATATGGAAAAACACGAGGACCCTTACACAATGGAACTAATGCACAGTATTGAGTGCCTGGACTTAAGACTCCTCGAAACCGATTCCACACACAAAGCAGGTCACACGCTAGACATTGTATGCATCAACTCCCAAGAAACGCATATAAATGAACTAATTCCCGTCTTATGGTCCGACCATGTAATAATCAAATTCACTATTAAAACCAGTGAGCCTGCTCCTAAGCATCTTAAAGAAAAAATGATGAGCCGCCCATGGAAAAAGATTAACCTAGAAGCGTTTTCCAAAACCTTTGTACCCCCGAGAGTAAGCGAGGACATAGAACTGAATAAATCGGTACTAGATTTCGACTCCACAATTAGTAAGACTCTGGATCTTATAGCCCCTAAACGCCAAATAAACTGCCCGAAAATGAAATCGCCCTGGTTCACTGATGAATTGAAAGCCACTAAACAAGCTACAAGGAAAATTGAACGACAATGGCGCAAATCAAGAAACACCGATGACAAATTACAATACAAAATAGCACATAAAGAATACATGAGCAGAATAGCCACTGCAAAAAAAAACCTATCTTGGGGAAAAAATTAAAGCAGCTGGAAATTCACAGAAAGAACTCTACTCTATTGTAAAAGAGTTCTCAAACCCCCTTGCCTGCCAAAAGATCGCACAGGAGTCTCAGGAATGGGCTGATAAATTAGCTATCTATTTTAAAGATAAAATAAATATAATCCATGAATCATTCCCCACAGAAATAGGCCTAACAAGTGAAGTATGCCATGCAGACCCCTCCACCACAAACCTCATAAAGCAGAATTGATCTGACTTCGGAACAATCTCTGAGGACGAGGTAGCTGACAAATTACAAAAAGCTAAATCTGGATCTCCCAAAGACCCTGCGTCTGCCCAGATTTTAGCAAAGCTAGCACCCGCCCTGGTTCCAACACTAACATCCATTTTTAATACGTCTCTAACACTTGCCACCTTCCCTACCCCCTGGAAAGAAGCCACTGTGAGGCCAATCTTGAAGAAAAACAACGCAGACCCTAAGCAACCGATAAATTACCACCCCATATCTTTGTTACCACTTTTTGGTAAATTGATGGAATCCATTATCAACGCAAAGCTAGTTAAATACCTGGAAGAACATACGCTCTTGGATCCCTCGCAGTCAGGGTTCAGAGCTTCCCACAGCACTGAGACCGCATTGATAAAGGTGGTTGACAACGTCCGGCTGGCACTGGACTCCAAACACTCAGCTATCCTCATCCTGCTAGACCTCTCGGCGGCCTTCGACACCATATCCCACAAAGTCCTATTAAAGCGATTGGCGGGGATGGGTGTCGAAGGCCTAGCCCTAGGTTGGATCCAAAGCTATCTTAAAGGGCGATGCTCTAGGGTCAAGTCAGGACCTTTTTCGTCAGGGGCGATTGATAACGATAAGGGAGTGCCCCAGGGCTCAATTTTAAGCCCAACCCTATTTAATGCCTACGTATCACCATTGGCCAAAATCATTAGGGACTTCGGCTTCGACACACTGTCGTACGCCGACGACACCCAAATCCTCATAACCCTTGGCCACGAGCCATCTGAGACAAGAGTGAGATTCAGAAACTGCATGTTAGAGATAAAGGCCTGGATGACCAACAATTTCTTGATGCTGAATGCAGGCAAGTCCGAAATAATGCTCTTCGGCGCTGCCAAATCCATTTGGTCTCAGGAGTGGTGGCCACAGGAACTTGGACCTTGCCCATCTCCGAAAAGTACAGTTCGTAATCTGGGCATCACCCTAGACGACAAGCTGACCATGGCACCCCACATAGACAAAGTAGTTCACACCTGCATAGGTCTTATGAGAAGCCTAAGGAAAATATTTAAATGGCTACCCCTGCTCTACCGTAAACCATTGATACAAGGCCTAATTACCAGCCGCCTTGATTATGGCAGTGCACTTCTGGCTGATGCAAATGAAGGTACACTAACTAAGCTACAGACACTCCAGAATGCAGCAGCCAGACTGACTCTCGACCTGCCCCCACGTACTCCCTCTGCCCCGTGTTTGAAGAAATTGCACTGGCTCCCAGTCAGAAAGCGCATAAGGTTCAAGATCTGCTGCCTAGTGCATAAATCAATAAATGGACAGGGCCCCAAATACCTAAAAAACAAGCTTCAGGGATATTGCCCGGAAAGAACATTGCGCTCTTCAAACAAATATCTCCTAAAAATACCAAGAGTTCGAACTGTTAGAAATGGAGATAGGAGTTTCTCGAAGGTTGGCCCTATGGCATGGAACGCCCTGCCTACGGCCTTAAGATCAAACCAGGATCATAAAATCTTCCGGAGAGAACTCAAAACTCTACTATTTAAGGCAATGATGTAATACCTCTTCTTTTCTGCATCTCCTAAAACCTCTGTCAGCGCTGTGAGACCGAATGGTGATATGTGCGCTATACAAAAATAAATACATACATACATACACATACATACATACAGCTGCTCATCGTGATTATGCGCAAGAGAGCTTTTATGGAAGATGTTACCTTTCATGAAGAGGTCAGAGGACACAACGTATTTTTTCTATTTCTACTGAGAGAG
Source organism: Lissotriton helveticus (assembly GCF_964261635.1). NCBI lineage: Eukaryota > Metazoa > Chordata > Amphibia > Caudata > Salamandridae > Lissotriton > Lissotriton helveticus. The sequence goes on from NC_136063.1 coordinate 1,093,106,057, forward strand.
GAGGTGGGGTGGCTGGGAACGTGCGAGTATCTCTTGCGTTGTACAGCGCTACCCTACCTTTGCACTAGGTTCGTGCTATAGAAATATCCCATACATACAAAGCATGTTCGGGAAACGTTTAATGGGAAATACTGCTATGTTCTGGAACTTTAAGACAATTTAACTACTAGTTTGCACTCATTACGTTTCATAATTTAGAGTTGGTCGGTCGAATGGTCTTGTGAGGGCTTCCTGAGAACCAGAGAGAAAAAAAAAACCTTGTGACTTGGTCATGAAGGACGGTCCCCAGGGTGGCCACAAAAGGCAGTTTGTGATTGGCTGCACGAGCTCAGCAGAGACTTGTGAGGTGCCGTCATAGGCCTAATTCCCGAAGTTGTATATCTACACCTGTAGCACGACTGCCTCACAAGGATGCAGATGTATGGCTTTCATTAATTCATAGGCTTCTTATAATTCCAACGGGAAACAATAAAATGACAGTTGGAGGTTTCCAGTTCCAGGGATCCTTCTGGGCAACTTTCATGAATTCCAGTGTCCAACGATGCAGAGTAATCTCTGCATGTGTAACTGTACATGTACAATTACACCAGGTGAAATGCAATGCAGCGGGAAAGTAATCTTTATTGCTTGGTTTTTAAGTAAGTCATGCCGCTCGCAGCAGTTCTCATTGTGGGTCTGAGTTCGTTTTTAAAACTTACCTTAAATCTGGAATCATCTTCCTGATTTGCCGCCGTTTGGGAGTAGCGCTGCGGGACTGCGAGGACCAGCAGCCCGAGCGCGAGATCATCGTTGGCACCTGGGACTCTTCCCGCCCTCTCCTCCTTGCACTTCATAACTGCTCGCGGCCCCTGCTTCGCGGGAGCCGCTCGCAGCAGTTCTCATTGTGGGTCTGAGTTCGTTTTTAAAACTTGCCTTAAATCTGGAATCATCTTCCTGATTTGCCGCCGTTTGGGAGTAGCGCTGCGGGACTGCGAGGACCAGCAGCCCAAGTGCGAGATCATCGTTGGCACCTGGGACTCTTCCCGCCCACTCCTCCCTATATTTATTTACATCTATTCCCGCGTACCGCGGGACGCGCGCGGGCGAAGCCCGGGCCAAGGGCGGGCCCGTTTTAGCCCGTTCTAGACCGAGAGAGACCGGACCGGGCCCACCCTCTTTCACCTGTTTTAGGCTAACTGTGTACACTTTGGTATAATAGTAAGCCCTGTTCATAAATAATATTATATATTATGACTACACGTGAGAGCAGGACTAAAACTACAACTCCAGGGATGCTTCTAACTGGTACACTGGACAATTTTATAACAAGAGCTAACTCTGTAATTGATCAAGGGATTATCCTAATGGAACGTCGGGTGTCACAGGATTTGGCCATGGCCAGTTTTGTACGTGGAACTAGGTCACATGCAGTCTTAAGATCTACATAGATCGTACCACCCCCAATAACGACCACCTCCAGTACACAAGAACAAACCTAAGCACCTGATCAATGGTGCTTATGTGGGGACGGAAGCCTGCCTGTAATGGCGTCAGAATATCCATCTTATCTATCCAAGCCTGTATTCTTACTAAGACCAGCCTTGCGACAATTTTTTGGATAGAGTCAATTAGGCTAATTGGCCTATAGTTGCCTGGTAGCGAGCGATCACCCTTCTTGTGTATAGGAAGAATTTCCGCTCCGTACCACGTCTCGGGGATGGGGGCGCACTCGCTACTGCATTTGCGAGATAATTTATATAGGGAACCCAGTTCTCTTGGTCTGACACAAACAGGTCAGCCAGGATACAGTCTGGTCCTGGATCCCGGCCTCGCGGTATTGACTTTAGCACATTTACCACCTCGAGGCAAGTAAATGATGCACATGTATCGGATAGATATTGGTTGATAGCTGGCACCGTACCGACAGTTGCTGTAAACTGAACCTCAAAGTGTGACACCCACGCCTCCGGGGCAACATGATTTACCGGAGCTTGGGAAATCGCCCTGCTGCCCCATTTAACAAGATGCCAGAAGTAGGCAATTTTATGTTCATTGCTCGCTATTAGCAAATCATGCCAACGAGACTCATCCAAGTCCTTCTTCGCCTGCAGCTGGGAAGCCTTGTACCTTAGTCTGGCTTTTCTTATATCTCCCACTACCTGTGATTTAATGGCCGAGGCCAAAAGCTTTTATGCCTCCCTGCAGGATTTATTATACCATGCGGCTGGTTTCATGGATAGGGCCCTCGTCTTTTTATTTGGCTTAATGAAAAACTTTTTAAGCTCCGCAAACAGCACATTGTGCACCTTAGGTATAATGCAGTTAACCTCCTCCAGGGAATCACAGCCATGTAGAATGGTGAGTGCGTGGCCAACCAGGGATTTCATCTCTACCACATCCACCTTGTTGTCCAACATCCTAGCCCATCTATTTCTCCTCAGGTCGTTGGAGAGAAAAGGCTCCATTAACCTATCCTCAACCGGCCCATTGCCATTACTTGATAAGCCAGGAACCTTGAGGGTTAGGATAAGCGGATTGTGATCGCTTTCAATCCGCTCCCGGATCTCCATGTCTAACAAAAGGGACCAATGTTCAACATTGAGGAGGAAATAGTCAATACGACTACTTCTGATTCCATTGGTGAACGTATGGGCGCCCTTGCCATCCGAATGTGTCCTACCGTTGGCTGCTCGGAGACTTCTTCCAAAGCATAACCCTTTAAGCTGTAGTGCTGCCTCTGTCCACTTTTTGATGGAACTAAGGTTTAATTGCGGGATGTTCCATTGGGTGTCCTCTTCCAGGGTGAGATTACCATCATCTTGGTCGAGGGGCTCAAAGGTACAGTTGAAATTGCCGCAATAATCAAGTTATAGCCATCCCACTGGTTACCCAGAAACCTGTTGAGCTCTGCGACTACAGGAGAGGCTCTGCCCCCAGGCAACCCTCTGGCATAGACATTGAGCAACAACGCGTTGAACATGCCCGCCCTCCTGATCCGTAGAGCCATTATGCCGAGGCTGTCGACGTAAACTTCCTGCACCTCCCAACCAGCCGATTGCCTTACCCAACATGTGAGTCCACCCGACGGCCTGCCTCTCTGTCCCCCTAGTGCGGATTTATAAAAATTCAAGTAACCCGGGAAAAAGACAGGGTTCAGTGACCAGGTGTCTTGAAAAAAACAGATATCATAGTTGACGACAAACTCAGCCCAGTCAGCAGAGGCAGACTTGGTCGACAATCCGCAATAATCCTGCAATATTCCAGGAGGAGAAAGTACTATTTGCTTTACATTTAAATCAGGAAGGTCAAACACTACCATAGGTTTGGAGGAAAGAGTATTATGCAAATTAGCTTCACCATGAATGCAAGTATGTTTAACTAATGAAATAGAGGCAGGATCCCCTTGTGCCAGATCAGATGTTATTGTTACACCAGTGCTGCAACCTGCGCCAGGGTCAACAGGGCTGGAATGAGCAGAGCCAAGGTCAAAAACTTTCCAGATACCAGGCCGCCCTATCTCTGTTCGTGGGGTCTCAAGGCCAGCCCAAACGACTCCCTGACTCCTGAAGTACCTATTAAAGACAGCGCCAGGAAACCCATGGTGTCAGCGCGCTTTACAAATACCACTTAACATAACATAACATAACATAACAGGCCACCAGGGGCTTTAAGTCAGTCCTGTTCTTCTAAGGAGTTTAGGGCTTCAAACCGATTTCTAGTGGGAATCAGGAACGCAGGGGTCGGATGCATAAGCTGGTCATTCAAGATTGATTCCCCCTCTCCACACTATGTCCATTGAATGCTTCTATTTTGTAAAAAAAAAACAAGGGGACGCAATTAATGCCAACCTCATTGAGGTGGCGTGTACCCGTCCTCTCCAATATGTGCTGGACCAATCTTGGTGATCTAAAACTAAGGACCACACAATCGCCTGGGACTGTCTTGTTGGATTTGCCCAACCATGGGATTGGCGTACCATCATAGATTCATGAAATAGGGGTTCCCTAATGCCTGTCCTGGCACCCAGCAAATGTAGCGCTTTGTTCCTTAACGTGGACCAGTGCTCCCGGGCGCCTGCGGCAAGTACTGGGACGTTGGTCAAAACAACTGTACGGAGAGTGGCTTCTGGCGGTAGGTGAAGAAAAGGCTGGGAGCTCGTGAGGCTGGGACAAGGGGACACGGGGGTCAAACAAAAATTACAGGACGAGATTGCTAAAGTATCCAATACTACATCACCTCTATTTATTATGTGGGTAGGAGATTTTAATTGTACTCTGTGTAAATTTAGCGGTACAAGAGTTTGTGGCCTGGTAGACCTAAATGATCAGCCATCTGCTCATTTTAAGCACACAAAATAGGGAGAGGCTTTAAACAATATAATAATAATTAACAATCTTTGTGACCTGGACATGTCTAACTTCTCAAGATTGTCGAGCATCCCCACTTTTTATGAAACAGGAGGACAGGCGAGTGTGATCGACTTTGTGCTGGTCTCTAAAAAATATTCGTATCTTATTAACGATTTCCATATTGAGGCTAACCCAGTAAGTGACCATAATCCATTAATTCCGAGTTTGTGTCCTGCTTCCAAGAGAATGCAGATCTTGGAGCATACAATCAAATTCAGCCAGAATCAGGGGGTCACCTTAAAGTGGAATAGGATAGATGTAAGTCACCTAGAGCGTCAGATTTTTTAAATAAACACACATACGATAGATGCCTGTCTAAATCCACTAAATGAGCCGGAGGTTATAATTGATAACTTTGAGAAACTTTTAGACAATGTGGCCTCGCACTTACTGAAACCTGTGGGTGGTAATAGGGGAAATACCTGCAAATGGTTTGACCGAGAATGCTCAAGAGCTCAGTCTAGCCTAACGAAGGCTCTACGCCTAGTGCCACGGAATAGGGATTCAGTTAAAAGGGCAAGGAAAACTTATAGAGATGCCATTTTCAAGCGTAAAACAGAGTTAAAAACAAAGGCGTGGGATGACTTACGGAAGGCCTCAGAATTAAAAACAGCTGACTCTTCTGGGAGGTTAATAAACCGCCCTTTTTTACCATGTGAGGAAAAGGATACCCTTCAGGTGCACATCCCAGGGGAAACCTGGGAGGTACACTATAGGCATATTTTTAACCCAAAGGGGGCCCCGGATGTAATTAGTAATGACAGTATCGGTGATCCCAAGCTGGAGTCAGCGAATAGGCTTAGTTGCTCACTGACTCTTTCTGAGGTAGAGGCCGCATTAAGTAAGGGCACGTCATTAAAGGCCCCTGGGCCGGACTCCGTGCCTTTGGACCTTTTTAAACACAATATAGAAGTGTGGGCACCACTTTTACTACTCTTGTTTAAAGCAGTTGTGGTTGGTCATATTCCAGCCTCATGGCAAGAGGCGATAGTAGTCCCGATATTCAAAAAAGGCAATAAACGTGACCCCTGTTGTTACAGACCTATATCGCTTATTGATGCATCTTGTAAATTAATGGGCAGGGTGATTTTGGCCCGCCTGGAAACATGGGCTGAGTCGAATGACATCATTGTGGAATCCCAATATGGATTTAGGCGGGGAAAAGGCACCACAGAGCAGTGCCTAAATTTGGCGCTAATCATGGGTAAGTACATGAGGGCCAAGTGTGGTTGTGTCCACTTGGCTTTCATGGACTTATCCAGTGCTTTTGATACTGTCTGTAGAAACTAACTTAGGCAAATGATGGAGTCTATGGGGTTTGAGGAGCCTTTGGTTACACTCCTCCGCAGACTCCATGCTGCCACGACAGTAAGGGTTAGATTTGGCCCAGCCGGGGAGAAAACAAAGCCCATTACATCGACCGAGGGTGTTCGCCAGGGGTGTATACTGGCTCCCTTTCTGTTCCTGGTGTACACAAATGGCCTGGAAGCTTTCCTGTTGGAGAGCTGCGCTAATTTTCCCCAGGTTAATGGCAAACGGATACCGATGTTATCTTATGCAGATGACCCGGTTCTGATGACCCTAACAGCCAACAGCATGCAAATTTGCTTAAATGCTTTCGAAATCTTCATGCAGGGTCTAGATTTAAGGGTGAACTTCACAAAGACCTTCACTATGGTTTGCGGCCCCAAAGGAATAAAATCCCGCCGGCTTATGGTGAAGGACTCACATATTGTGAAAGTTGACTGCTTTAATTACTTGGGGAACATATTTAATAAAACCTTGAGTTGGGATCCCCTGGTGTCTGCCCGTGTCCAAAAGGCCACCCAAGCAGTAGAGGCTATTTTCCGTTTTTCCAGTAAACTGGGTCAGAAGCCGGTTGCAGAATTAACATCCCTATACAAAGCAAAATGCATCCCAGTTGTAACATACGGTGCGGGTGTGTGGGGAACGCAATCGTGCAACAAAATTCAAATTATGGAAAATAAGTTCGTTAAACGACTCCTATGCGTGCCAATGGGCACCTCTAACATGTTTTGCCATACTGAGGTGGGTCTTGAATTTGTGAGTGATATGATCCATGTCTCCCCCTTACTGCTCTGGAGTAAGGTTTGGAGCTCAGATGATTTGAAACTCACAAAGGCAATATTAAAAGATTGCCTCAAGTTGGAGCACTTCCAGAAGATCCCTTGGCTATCATATGTCAGGGAAACTCTTTGTAGGATAGGTTTGGGTCACATCTTTACGAACACTGAGTCCATTGGTAGTGAGACAAAGTTATTAATTAAAGAGGCGTATCGCACCAGCTTAGGTGCTCTGAGAAACAGTGAGAGTGCGGTTTATCACAAGGGAAGGTTGCAGCATCAACCTTACCTTTCATATATAGGACATATACAATGGCGCTTTTACCTGACTAGGTTCCGCCTTAATACACTGCATTTCTTATTTGCTTTCCCAAAACAAGCGGGATGGTGTGAGAGTTTACTCCCCTGTGCCTGTAACAACAAATTTTCTCAAAACACTCTCCATCTTGTACTATTTTGCACTCTGTACAAAGATCCAAGAAACCGCTTTATCAGGCCGGTTTTGTTATCCCTTGGAACCCGTTATTATAAAGAGGGATATGACCATTTACTCTCACTATCAACCCCAGCAATATGTAATGCCGTGCTTAATTTCATTCGAGTGGCACTTACTATCAGAAACCAATATTAATTATTTTCATGGTACACAAGTTGATTGACAAAATATCGTATAGATTACCATTGATATGAATTGTATTGTACCGACTAAAATTTTATGTGTTTTTATATATGTGACTTTTTTATACTTGCAAAATATTCAGTGGTAACATAATAATGTTTAAGGCTGTAAACACAATGATATCATGTTTTTAAACTGTGTAAATGTCTGAACTTTTATGATTTGTTTCTACGAATCGAAATAAAGTTATTATGACTGACTGACTGACAGAGGGGTTCGATAGCTACTCTGTCTTTCAACCTGCTTCTAGGGAGGGAGAGCGGTGTGTGTGGTTTGCGACAGGTTGTCTATATGTACAACCTGGGGAATAGGTCCAGACACAGGTGCAGAGCAGCCGAGGCTGCTAGCCGGGCCGGTGCCAGCTTCCACTAACTTTTCATTCAATTTAGTTTGAGCCCCTCCCACTGATGACCCATTAGCGCTATGGAGGGGGAGTTTAGTGAGGCCCTGCTCTAATTTAGCTTTAATCCTAGTGCAGAAGTCAGCCTCGATGGTCGAATCAGAGGGAGCACAAGAGTCCACTAAGCAAGGCTGACTAGCTGTAACATTTCCTAGCACCGTACAACTAGAGCTAGTTGCGGACACCCCTTTGCGCTTCCCAGATTTTAGTGGCATGTGATTGGTTTTAGGTGGTCCTCAGGCTTTCCGCTTTTTAGACGGTGGTTCTGAAGTGGTTGCATGAGATGACTTCTGGTCATTAGGAATAGCCGAGATTTTATATGGGGAATTTTCCATGTTACCTGAGTTGGGAAGTGAGGAAATCGCATAACTACTAAGAGGAGGTGAGAGCGATTGTCATTTCCACATGATGGTCAATGTTTTGTGTTTTAACAGATTTGCAACGGCTGTGTAAAGGCAAATCATTTTGTGATGGTTTGCAAGGTGAAGGGAAATGTAAGTACGTCCCAGCGTGAGGACAAAATGACCGACTTAGTGTTTACATCATTCGACGCACTCTCACAAAGCATAGCGGTCACACCAACTGAGGCAAATCGACACAAAACGAAGTTGATCCTCATCAAAATAATCTTCAAAGAGTTCCTCAGTATTGATTTCAAGTGAAAGTGACAATGATCACTGCTCAATGCTGATGTTTACTTCAAACCGACATGCATATATGGGGCTAGTTGAATGTGAGAAAAAACGCAGATGAAACATCGACAAGAAAAAGCGCAAATACCTACAAACATTGTCCGAAGATTACCCTGAATATAAGTGGGTGTTCAATACCTTTTATTATTGATAGAGGTGTGTTGAGCAACATTATGACTCAGGAGAAATTTATGAATTGTCTCCATTACCATTATTTAAGCAATCGAAAATTCAAGTATATATATGGCCTCCACCGACACCTATAAAAAGTCATGGTTCATTTGCAGCTGTGATGAAACTCAAGAAAATAGTGGTGCAGGCGCCTATTCATGTACTTCATGGGATGGCTTCAAAGGCCTGGCTGCTCAGTTTCAACACCACTGCTGATATGGGACTAATATCAGTGTAGTACAATATGAAAGCTCATCATGAAATAGTTAGTCAATTTCCTTCATTATTTCGTGGGTTAGGAAAGCTCAAGACTATTATTGCACAGTTACATATAAACAAGGTTGATCCTTCTATTGTCCAAAGACACGGACAAATTGCATTTCACTGCAAGAAGCTGTTGCAAAAGAACTTAATTTGTTGCTCAAACACAATATCATTGCTAGCTCCACTGGTCCAACGCCATGGGTTTCTCCCATAGTGGTAGTTCCTAAAAGAGAGCGTGAAGGAGCTGTAGGCATTGATATTGACATGCGAAAGGCTAACTAGGCAAATGAGAGAGAAAGACATCCAGGACTGCACATTGCTGATATGATAACTCAATTGATTGGTGCCAAGTTTTTCTCTCGACTCAACTTAAACCAAGGATATCGCCGTTTGGAACTTGAAGAGAATTACAGGTACATTACAACTTTTTCAACACACATTGGTCTGTTTCGCTATAAGTCACTGAGTTTTGGTGTATCCTCTGCTGCAGAACTTTTCTAAGACGTCGTTCAATGAATCATACAGCCTGTTGTAAATGCCTTCAACAATAGTGACGAAATATTAATCTTCAAAGCACCTGATAGAGAGAATGACAAAGCTCTCATGCAAGTATGTCATTCACTAAATTATGCTGGTTTGACTTTGAATGCTGACAAATGTGAATTATATAAGACAAAATTGACCTTATTTGGCCATACCTTTTTTGATGGTGTTATGAAACCTCATTCAGCCAAAGTGTAATTGCAATCTACTGCTGATTCCCCAAAGGACATTTCTATGTTACGCTCATTCCTTGGTATGGCCAGTTACTGTTTTGGATACATACAAGACTTTGCCACAGTCAGTGCACCATTATGAGAATTGGTGATAAATAATGTGGTGTTTCAGTGGTCACATAAGTGCAAGGAAAGTTTCAAGAGAATAAAGCAAGCCATTGGAAATGGCACTGAAATGGCCTACTTTGACGACAAGCTTCATACAGAGGTTGTAGTTTATGCTAGACCTGTCGGGTTAGGCGTAATTCTTGCACAGCACAATGGACAACCAAAAGCCTGAAGGCATATCGTGGCTTACGCCAGTTAAAGCTTGTCACAAACTAAATGTGCTTATTCACAACATGATAAAGAAAGCTTGGCAGTGGTGTTGGCTTCTGAATATTCCCATGTTTTCTTATATGGAAAGCCTTTCACAGTAGTGACCAATCATCAAGCACTATTGACAATATTTGGCAATCCTAAAGACAAGATACCTCCTCATATTGAACTCTGCAGTGCAGGATTACAATAATATCACTAAACAATTGTTCACAGTCCAGGGAAAGATAAAAATCCTGCTGATTATTTTTCAGGAGCAAAAACGATGCGAAGAAAGGAGGGACAATTAAAAGAAAGAAAGAAGAAAGAAAGGAAGAGGAGGGAAAACTGAATAAGGGATACAAGAGTGAGGAAAACAGAAAAATGGAAACCAGGGATTAAGAGGAGGCGGTCAAGGACGCAGTAAGCCGAGAGGCCAGCTAGAAGTGAGGCAGTCCAAGGGAGAAGCACAGGGACTCGAACCGAGGGCAGTGCTAAGCAGGGCACTTACAGTGGAGCTGTGCACTGTGAGAGCAGAATCCTGAGCCCTTTACTCTCACAACCACCAAAGGAAACATGGGGGCTTACCAATGTCCTGGGAAGTCCCTTATGAGAGATTCTTCTCTCTTTAGACATGTAGCTCATCTCTCACCAAACATTGATGTCACTGTAGAGACTGGGTCCAGACAGACAATTAATGATCCTGCAACTGCTGTTGTTTCCACCTCACCTATGCAAATCACTGACACTTCAACTGCCAGCTCCCGGTTTCCCATAACCCAATCAGGATGTGTGATTCAAGCGCCATAAAGGCTCATTGAAGAATTGTAAGTGCATATGTATCTGTAATTATTTAAGTATTATTTTATTCTTTTGTTTATTTATTGTATAAAGTTGTAACTTTTATTTAACAAAGGGAGAGATGTAGTGCTCTGCAAATAAAGAATGACAGAACTGGTTTGGTTCCAAATGGACTCTGTAGACCTGTGACGTAAGCGTTGGAGGGTAATTAAGTGAATGCAGGTTTATAACATGGAGTTCTTGCTTATACGTTGAAGAATAAAGAGGTGTATAACTACTTACTGTGTGTGGTGTAGGCATTGGCGAGCACCTGGGATGGGTAGGACGCTACACCACACAAGCCAACAAATGGTAAGAAACTGGTAGGCTCCAAGTCCTTTTATATGTACAACAGTGTTTCACAAGCGAGACACATGTGTTAGCGCATGCTCTCGCAGGCTCCATCCAAAAAAGTGGCAATTTTAACTGTGGACATATTGTAACGTTACGGCAGTATGCCTGATGGGGGAAAGCTTATGCTTAATACAGTAGGCTTGTGTTGTTTATGGTGACAACCCATTTATAAAGGATATAGGCCTGATTGGATCATTAGCAAACATAATGCTAGATGCCAAAGATATGATTTGCTTAATATAAAAAGTTATTAAAAAAAAGGGTGGTAGGTGTTACTTATCGAGAAAATTGTGGTGCATATTTACTAATATTTCAGGTAATGTGGTGCAGCAAGGGAACTTGCTGCGCTGTATTGCCTGAAAGGGAGAAAGCAGAAATGCTCCATATTTACAGAGACATGGAGCATTTCTTCTCTCTCCTAGCGCTGGATCACTGTGTGCTGTCTGGTGCCAATGCAGGCAACCTTGCACCATAGTGCAAGGGTGCCTCAGTTACCGGCAAGTTTGGTTTTGTGCAGGTAGGGACACCGTCCTGCAAAAAACACAACCCAAAGAGGCATTTTTCTCTTTCTATGCATGATGTAGAATGCATCACTCTCAGAACGAGGAAGTAACAAAGAGAAATATGCATCTGTGGTAGGCATACCGATTTCTTGCAATACTAGCTTTACAACCCTGGTAGATCTAAAATCACGTGAAATCCATGGGCGGATACATGAGAATGCCCATGCTCCTCTAGGGAATGCCCACCACTATGAAATGTGTTGTAATGCAGTGCAAGCCCCTGTTTTGCAATATATATTTCTTTACAAAGCCATGCAAGGCCACGCAAATCAGGACTAGTGTGGCTTTGTACATAAATAAGCCTATGCATTTCCCTGTGCCGGCTTAGCAAATCTGGGCCTGTATAATGAAGCCAATACCCCTTGAAGGGTGGATTCATATTAAATTGTGATAAAGCCTGTAGATAGATGATCTTTCGTTTAAAATGTTTCCTTTAATTTTCAGTTTATTTGTATTTCCTTAAAATTGCCTTTTCTTAAAATAGTTTTTGATTATGTTGTTTCCTCCAATGTGGTTTCTTAGTTTTCGTTATTCCATTAATTCACATGCATCAACAGCATTCTCTATAACTTACATCTTGTGAAAATGCTTGCATACATTGGAATTAAGGAGGACCCTATATAGATTACCTATAAATGGAGGTGGTGCCTTCAGAAACCATAAAATGGTTATGTTGTAAAACAAACTATGACTAACTCAATAACAACTGTAAGACATTTGTACCTGCACTTTACTATATTACACATCCTAAGCCCTGTATTCTTATATGTACTTGTACAAAATGATGTCACACTAAGTGGAATTCACAAGGGATGTCTCTTATATTAACCAGGAAGGCACCTGTGCCTCAAACAAATGATGTCAGTTGAATGATATATGTTTAAATGAATGCGTTAATGTAAATTCTTCTTAAGGATCTCTTACTTGCCACTATGAAGCATCCAGGTGGACTTGTAAGGGCCATATTTTTTTTCTAGAGAAAATATATGGTATTGTAATTGTCTACACACTTCACACAATTGTCTCACTTCTTACTAGTTCCCTAATGCCTCCTTCTTCATTACAAAATGTGGATCATTGCAACAACATATAGTGCAAGCAGAAACTCTGAGGTTGTGTCAAGAGAAGTCTTAAAACCCAGTGAACATCCTCTTGTGATTACAATGAAGCTATATCTATGAGGGCTTAGTTCACCTAACTCAGTTCTGAAGATTTCTGAAACTTTGTTTAGGTGTATGAACTACTATCACCCAAGGACAACTGAGCAGTGAATGTGAAGCTATGTAAAACATAAAGTTCCGAAAATCTTGGAGAACTGGTACAACCCAACCAACTGCAATCTGAAGAAAAAAAACATCACACGGAAGACGTATCTCAACCTGCTGGGGGAAAAACCAAAGTCTACTTTCCCCGAAAAAAGATCCTGCAATCATGAACTGAGCATGTGCTGCCCTTCCAAACTTCATCAAATCAGAACATTTTTTGCACATGTTAAACCTCCAAAGAATGTTTAAAAATAAGAAATTATCACAAGAAGCTCTAATGTGAACCAACTATCTTTTATTATAGCCACTAATTTTCATGGAGCTTTTGTCTTCAAATCTTTCTTATTCCCTGTTGGCTCCTTCTACGACTATCCAAAGCCATAAACATCTTGGAGGATACCTGAAAGTGTGTCCTTACAAAATGACTTTGAGCCCATGAAACAAGACAAAGTCTAAATATAAAATTCTTTAAATTTTTGTAACTATTCTTTTTATTAAGACAAGGTAGTACAGGTTTAAACAATGGTACGACATGAATGCCAATGCAACATCCATAGATAGAGCTCCCCCCAGTTAGAAAGGCATATATCAAGTTACAGACTTTACACAGTTAGTAAAATTGGGATTAGTCTACTCTGATTCGTGCCTTTGCCTTGGCAATTCCATTCGCTCCATATTTGTGTCCATTTGTTGGGGCAGCCTCTATATTCATTAGCTGTTTTCTCAGTGAACATACAATGGTCCATATCGTTTTCCCAAAGTCTCAATGACAGTTTGTACTTTGCCCCCACAGCCTGGCAATATTCTTTTTGGCAATCATCATACCCAATGTCACCCATGTTCTCTCCTTGGTGCTTAAGTCTGTGGGACCCCAAATATTTCGAAGGCACAGTTTTATATTACAGTCGATTTTAACACCCATTACTTCCTCCATGCTGCTCGCCACTCCCGCCCAGTATTCTTGGATAGACTGACATTCCCAGAGCAAGTGCACAAAGGTACTCCCTGGCCACATCCCTTTGTGCAGTCTGCCTTGGTCCTGTAGCCCATCCTCACCAGCGTTGGCCCAGCGAGTGGTATATTCTATGATGTATTTTAAGCTGTACTAGCCTGAGTCTGGAGGAAATTCCAGTTTCCTTAGGTGAGGCGAGAGCCTCTAGCCATTCCTCATCATCCAGCCCCGCCACGTCATGGTCCCATTTAGTCATGAGTCGGAGTCGGGGATCAGGCATATTGTTAATACTTTTTTTTATATATCAGCGAGATTGTCTTTTCAGGGAGATTTCCGTCTAGTATCCTGTCCTCTAGCGGGGACGACTCGGGTGGAATCTCTCCTTTTGGTATTGCCACCTGCAATGGATGTCTAATCTGTAAGTACCTAAATCGTTCTGTACTGGCAAGCTTGTATTCGTCCTGCAATTGGGCAAAGGAAAGCACCCCCTCCGCCCTCTGTAGGTCCCGGACCATGGAGATCGCGATGAGGTCCTAACGGTCAAAGCCTTTAGTGAATGGTAAATTACCTAAGAGTGCAGTATCCACAAGTGGGGTAGCCAATGTGAGTTTGTCCTTCCAGCCCAAACTTGTTGTGGTAGCCTGCCACACTTGGACAGCGTGTCCAGTGGGTCCAGACAGACAATTTCAATTTAGAAGGGTTTGCATAAAGCGCACCCATAAAACTTACCCTTGGAAGTAGCTAATGATCCATATTAAATCCTGGATCCCCCTGCGGCTTTTGCCATACATTGATTCACGGCAGTAAGTTGCGCCACCCAGTAATATCTTTTGATAACCGATAGGGCTATTCCCCCATCACACCAGCCTCTCGTAAGCTTTTGAGTCGATATCGTGGTGGTTTCCCTTCCCACAGGAGCTCTCTCAGGGCACTGTCGATAGATTTAAAATAGTCTGTTTTCACTGGGTGTGGCGCGTTCTGCAGGGCATATAAAAACCGCGGAAGGGACAACATTTTAAAGAGGGCTGCACGCCCTAACAAGGCCAATGGAAGTCAGGGGCGGACTGGGAACAACAACCGGCCCTGGCAAAGTGCTCAGCCGGCCCCCCTCCCCACTCGGGGGGATCGGAGGTGCCGTCGAGCTCTTTGCCGGGGCCGGTTTTTGGGCGATTTTGGTACAGGGCCGATTTTGCAGCTAAAACGGCCCTGTAACAAAAACGGCCCCCAGGGGCCCAAAACCGGCCCCCACTTGTGCGGCGCACCGGGGGATTGCCCGGTGCCCGCTATGGCCTGTCCGGCCCTGATGGAAGTGACTTCCAGTGCAAGACAACACTCCTGAGTCTTTGCAGCGGGGAAAGAGGTTGCATTCATGGGAAAGAGTCAGGTCTTTAGACACCTAGAACCCCAGATATCTAAATCCTGAAAGGACTTCAACAATGGTGAAGCCCTTGAGTAGGGTAGGAGATTTACCACTAAGAACGTAGAGAACAGACTTGGACCATTTAATCATATAGCCAGAAAACTCACCAAAGACAATGACAATGAAAATATGTAACACTCTGTTTAGGGAGGCAGCCGGCGATGCCAAATATAGTAAGATATTGTCGGCATACAACGATATGCGGTCCTCCCACTCTTCAGCCCATTGAAGCCCTCTAATACCCAGGTCCTTCCGTATCCACATTGCCAGGGGCTCTAGCACAAGGGTGAAGGGCAATGGGGAGAGGGCAAATATAAAATTCTTGACTATTCCAACAACTTACCTAGTGTGGGCTTTAGAACTCTCAAAAGTGCTCAGCTCATGAAGAGAGTTAGTATTTTATATTTACTTTTACCATAGACTAGCATTGATTCCACTGATTTTTAGTCTGAACATTTGAACTAATTTTTTATCTTTTGATCTCGCCAGTCTGGTTACATTTAGACTCTTTTCATTTCATTGCCTTGGATTCTTGTTTTTTTGCCTTTTACCTTTATAGCTGTATGAATTATTGTTGCTCTTCTCCCCTACATCTCTGAAGTAGAACGCTTTGAGGTTGGCAAATGTTACAAAAAAGTAAGTGAGTTAAGGAGTATTTTTGTAGGTCTTTGATTTTACTTGGATGAAATAGTTGTGGGAGTTTATCAAAGTAAATATCAAAGTCTAGGGCTACTCTTGTCCCTCAGTCTGGTAGGTGAACTTCTTACAGGAATGATGCAAGTATCCCTGATTATACTGCATGCAGACCAAGCTGTGTACATGTGGTTGGTATGCTAATACTAGATCATTACAAAAACACAAGCATACAGGCCTTGAGCTATCTCAAACTCATTAACAACTGTAGGACATTTGTTTACAATTGAGTGCCCAGAATTCCAATGTTCTAAATGAATTCACAACTTTCTGGTTAACATGCATCAAATGTGAGATACTTAGCCAGTTCTACCTTTTTAGCTTGAATAATTTTCCATTTTAGTAGTACCTGCAGTCCTATATGTATGAGGGGAAATAAAACACAAAAAGTACCAAAAACCAACAGGCCCAGCATATTTGCATGATAAAGAACATCCCTGTAAATAAGGTTAACGTTTTTAAACTTATAGTGTACATATGGCGTTTATAGAACATACTATGCAGACTCTTGTGATGCATGACACCTGCAAGACAACTTCATTATGTGATGGGTTCCATTGTTTGCAGTGTTGCACTGTAGTTAGTTTGAATGCTAGCTTTTTTCATCCTATGTCATGTTTTACTTTTCAGGGAGACAGACTCAGCTGTTTGTTAAAACAGGGGGTTCCTGTTCAATCTACAGAAACTAATTAAAGGAGGGAGGCATCACTACTCCTGCTCCCAAGCATAGTATTTGTGCACTCCTGTATCTAGTGCAGCTTTTTTCCAGTAGCAGCAGGACTTTCTTCTGTGGGACCAATACTTGAATCGTCACTTAATCATTTTCTGGTGCCTTGGCACTGGAAGCGCATGCCATTGCTCCCGAGACTCATGTAGGGTCTTCTTCTTGAGGAAACAGTCAAATGACTTTGCTGGAGCCACTACTTATACCATGTGGTATTGCACTACTCAAACGCAATGCTTCTCTGACACTTACTTTACCACCTCTAGTCAACAAGGGTTTACATCAACAATGTCTTTAGCCATGCGTTGTGCCGCCATTAGATCCACTATAATCCAGCCTCCGCCACCAACAAGCTCATTTTCAGATTTGTGCCAATGCAGCTGATCAGATTCCTTGGTAAGTTATGCATCTAGCAGTAAGTGACTGAGAAAAGTCCAGACTTTTGTTGAACATGACCACTTATACTAAACTAAAGAACATTGAGTATTCATCTGACCAGGCAACATTACCATGCCAAGATCGTAGGTTAAAACAATGGAATTTTAAAAGTGCAACAAAAAACATTTGTTAGCTATTAACATTCAGAGCTATAACCACCAAAGATAAAGTAGCTATTAAGTTCCAAAGCTGCCCCCACCACATGACAACACGTAGCACACAGTGAGAAATTGCCACTAATAATGCCTGGTTTAGTATGTACATTTATTACCAAGATATACCATGAACAAGAAAGAAGATTGTGCCTACCATAAGAAGCCCTTTGTAGGCATAGACTATGCCAAGCCAAATAGTCATGTGGGAATTTTCACAGTGCTCCAGAAAGGGTAGGATAGCTATGTCTCTGCCTGCTGGATCCGGCTGAAAGAAAAAGAGACGTGTTACTTTTAAAGTTTTAAAAGCATGTTGCATAAATATTATCACTGAAAGTAACACTCAGCTAACTCATATTCTCCCATGCTCCTCTCCTCTGTATCTCTGCTCCACTTAACATTTGAACCTCTCATCTATTCTTTGATCAGGTCCACTCTCCCTGCACCTTTCTGCACTTCTATGTGTGATCCAACTGCCCTTCTAATTCTAACCTTTATCCCTCATCACTTTATTGGATCTCAATACTCTCCCTATGCCCTATCACCGCACCTTTCCCCTATAAGTATCCGGCTTCATGCACTTCTCCTAGCTTTGCTACTATTCACTATAACTCCTTTCTTCAATTATCTCCCCCTACCTCTGCCCTGCAATGGTCAACTCCGCCCCATGTCTCACCTCTCTGCGTCTGCCTAATGTAGTTTTCTTCTCGACCTTTCACTTCTACTTCTCCAATGCAGCTCTAATCTCCACTGAACCTTAACATGTTCATTTAATGCAATGTTTATTTTTTAAACACTACATTCAACCCACAGAGGTCCCTTGGCTCTCTTTCTAGCTAACAGTTCTATATTGTTACCCGACATAACAGTACCCATTGTATCACCTGAGGAGTGATGAAAGACTAAGTTGCCCCACCGGGATTCAAACCGGTGCTCTGGGGATCAAAGACAGATATGTCAAGTGGGTGCAACAGTCATCTGAGCCAACAGACCCTGAACAGGCCCCTCTACAGCAAATCTATCACTTGCATCTTACTTTTGTCCATATCTACCTTCCCTGCACCTTCCCCTCACCACCTCTGATATATATTTTAATTCTCATCAATCCCACTACATCCCTCCCAATGTATCATAGAAAGCTTTTTTTCTTTGAAGACCCGAACACAACCGTAGGTGTAGTCAGCAAAAACAAGAGTCCCCTTCCCCATACCGAACATTCACGGACTTAGTTTGACTATATTTTTGTTCAGGCGTCCATTTGGTTGCAACTTTAATGCTTATAATTAACGGGCTAATGTCGCTGACAAGAGTGGATCCACACCAAACATCTTAAGTACATATAGTACTCCCCCATTGTTTGGCCAATTAGAGATTCAAGAAACCCAGATTGATAGTGGAATACCTTCTGACAGTAGATAATGGAAACATGCAATCCGAATTTATCCTTGACTCGAATTTCGAGGTGAGCCCCCAAAATATCATGGTCATTTCTTGAAATATAGCTGAACTGAAACAAAAACGTTCAGACCCGGATTAGCAGCAATTTGCCAGGAGATTCGATCTTTGCTTATTTCAAGAAAGCTGGTTGGTAGGACCTCCATTTAAACTAGGGTATAGGACATTTAGTGTCAGTGCGACACCTCCAAGGAAAGGAAGGCCCTTTGGTGGGTTGGTGATATGGGTAAAGATTAATCTAAACATTACCATAGATGTTATGAGCATTGATTCTCCGAATATTTTGGGGCTGAAACTGAGAACCTCCCACAAAATGTATTTATATGTCTTCAATGTATACAAAAGACAGATTGCTTTCTATAGAATCACCAGTAGTACATTTGCTAGATGGGGCCCTGGAATCCATGAAGCCTGATGGAGTTGTTCTTGTTGGGGAGACTTTAGTTACAGATATGAACCCATATTGGGGCTGGACTCCATCTTCAAGGAGGAAGATTAGTCTAGAGGAATTACACAATTATGGGCCTGATTACGATGCGGGCTGGAACGGCTCCAACCGACGGTCGAAGCCCTCCAGCCCACATCATAATTGCCAGTTTGGATTCCTTTCCTACCAACCCATTGGGATGGGGTCGGTTGGAAGGGAATCCAAGTTTGAGAGCCCGTTTTCATTTGGAAAACCTGCAGTAATCCCTCAGCCGGCTCTTTCCGGTCGAGGGTTTATGATGGCAGCTTCCCACTGCCTTTCGGTGCCGGCCTTTCCGACACAGAAAGGCATTGGGAAGGTGTCTTTGGGGGTCCCATGGGTGCAAGGCCGGCAAATGGCAGCCTAGGGGGCACATATGGTGCCCCCCTGTTCATCAATGCACCCGGTGGCAGGGACCCTTGAGGTGCCTGCCACAAGTTGCTGGGATGAAATGCACCTCTGCTCTTTACAATGAGAGCATCCATTTCATTCGGAATGCATGATTCCATTGTAAAGAATAGGCATGCAACTGAACAGGGTTCGGTCGCATCCAAAATCCTATGCTGGAACCGATGAAAGTAGGTAATTCGGTTTCCGTTCCAAACCGAGTCGGATGGACTCAGGTCCGTCCGACATCCGAATCGGCCACTAAGTGTAGACTCTTCGGTGCTGTGTACCACGGCAGCTGGGCAGTTAGTACATTTCACCACAGAGCGAGGGCCTAAGAGCTTGTGATGGTCGGTGTCCCTCTGACAGCCGATGCTCCCATACGTCCAGAAGGGGTAGAACGAAAACTAGAATACATTATATTATGGTTAGCACAGCACATTGGGGATACCTAAATGATTTTAAGGTGGACAATAGAAATGAAAGTGACCATCACCCGAGGCAGGGAGACTGATTGTCACTCATACTGCTGGTAGAGGGAGTACGCCCTCACAATTGTCAATAGAATTGAGCCCCTCATACATTTTTACAGTGCCTTTTATGATGCTCTTAACCCCTATAGCAGCCAACAACCGGACTCCATACCAATAGTACAAATCCATTGCCGTTTGACTGAGAGTATAGAAGCCTATTTGACTAAACGACAAATATCAGGCCTAAACCCACGAATTGGCAGCTTTTCTAACACTCCTTGGTACAACAAGGAAGGCTCCTAGCTAAAGGAAGATTACTAATGGCCCTTAATACCAACAATGTGGCACAAATCAGGCAGCTAAGGATAGAATACAAATGGACACAAAAGGTAGCACACAAGAGTTAGGATGATACTATTTGGATGACCTTATCATTGCAGCCAGATCAACAGACTACTCTTCGTTTTGGAGAATATTAGCACATGAGGTCATAAAAAGGTCAGGACCTACACAGATCATTATTTGGATCCTAGCGCATGGCACAGGCACTTTTCTGACCTATATACAAGGGCCCTAGAGCTTGGGGCAAAGGCTATTGCACCCTCTGGAATTCCCCATCACAATCAATTAAAGGCAACAATTCAATTTAGTAAAGATGAGACTAGATTATCAATAGACTCAACCTAGGGAAAGCACCAGGGCAGGACAAAATACTGGGGGACCTCTTGAAACACAACTTGGAAATATGGGTGCCATATGTTAACCTTTAAAGTAATGCAGTGGCGTCAGGGGCCCCTATCCCCGATACAACAATTGAACTTTCAAAGCTTTCTTGAAGGGTAACAACGAGTTAGCCTCCTCCATTTGTAGAGTAAGTGAGTTCCAACAAGTCGAAATATGGTAGGAAACGGATTCCTCTACCCTGATGAGAGATACTTAGATCAAGGCTTCTCTGTGACGAGAGTGCTTATAAATTCTCTAGTGGAGTCATACGTGAAGTGAGGTATAAACAAGCTAGGATGTGAGGTCACAGGAATACAATTAATGAATTGCATACTTTCTCTTACAAGCAGCCAGCACTCATAGATTGGTAGCTCTATAATTTTGTTTCTCAAGTTCTAAAGATGGTGGGCTTCAGCCGCCTGCTCCTTCAGAAGATGACAGATCTGGGAAGCAGGAAGATCAGCATACAGTGAGTTGCAATTATGCAGACACACATTAACATCTGTTCCAAACACAATAGCTCTATCTGAGATGAAAAGACTTCAGGGAATGGGTTTTAATTTACTCTAGATTTTGACCAACACAATTTGATTAGAATATGGCATGAAGTGGGATGTCTAAAATGCTGTAGTGGCCTTTGATGAAGTAGACGAAACAAAAACATAGGAATTCATACTAGGGGCATGGATCTGTTGAAGGGATGGCTGTGCCATTCATGCCTCATTATAGACAACTGCTCCTCCACTTTCTCTTACCCGAAGTATATCTAATCGTACAACAGCACGAATGGACAATGTCAGATATAACTGTGCCAGAGCCTGATGTTAACCATGTTTCATTTACCCAAAATAGATCTAAGGTATCAGTTGTTAGAAGGTTCAATATGTCTTGATAATGATGATTAATGTTAGGATGGTCTCCCTTTAACATGTGGGTAGAAATTGTTGACTTTGTTTGTAACCCTGTGAGCACCAATCAGCTCTGCCTGTAGCAGGTCTCCCTGACTATCCCTATCTTTCACGATTGCCTGATGTTGCCATTTCACCTGGTATTACTATAAGTGTGCTGCCTGTTGCCACGAAGTTATTGTGTTGGCTGTTTAGCCTTTTGAGTGTATTTTGCCTTTGTTTTTTGCACTTTGTTTTTCTACTTGCAGGACTGACCTCGCCGTGCAGGAGCCACCTGCTCTTTCGTGCCCACTCTTTCCCGCCCGTTAACCCCCTCACTTCCTGCCTCCCAGCGCCCCGCCGACCTCCCAGGACCTACTTAATGGAGGCCGCAGTGCAAAACCATGAAGCAGATCCCCAATCAGCTCTTCCCGTGCCAGATCTCTGTGACTATGCCTATGTTTGGCTGTTGTCTGGTGCTGCAGTTTTGCATGCTAGTACTATAATTGTGCTGCCTGTTGCCGCTAAGTAATTGTGTTGCCTGTTTAGCACTTTAAGTTCATTTTGAATTTGTTTTGCACACTTTCAGATTCTTTGCTTGTAGGATCGACCGTGCTGTGTAGGACATGCCTGCTCCTTTCTTGCCTGCTCTTTCCCACCCATTCTCCTTCCCTCTTCCTGATTCCCAGCACCCTGCCCCCCTCCCAGGACTTACTTAATGGAGGCCGCAGCACGGCCTCATTAGCAGATCCACGATCAGCTCCACCCTTAGCAGGTCTCCCGGACTCTGCCTACATTTCATGGTTGCCTGGTGTTGCAGTTTCGCCTGGTATTAATATAACTGTGTCGCCTTTTGCCGCTAGGTAAATGTGTTGCCTGTTTATGATTTGAAGTAAATATTTCTTTGTTTTGCACACTTTCTGTTTTTCTGCTTGCAAGATTGACTGCGCTATGTAGGAGCCACCTGCTCTATTTGTGCCCACTCTTTCCTGCCCCTTCGTCCTCCCACTTCCTGCCACCCAGCACACCAACCCCCTCCCAGGACCTTCTTTATGGATTCCGCAGCATGGCAGCAACCAAGGTGGGCCATGCAAGCCTGTGTGCACCTAGACCGTGCCAGCACCAGGAACCCTGGCGCTCCGGCCCTCCACAGATACTCCTTCGCAGAACTCCTAGCCCTGCACGTAGCAACAACAACTGCTGTCTTGCATCGCCTTGTTCAATGGTAGGACCGTTCACCTACCGTCGCAGTCTCGTCACCGGCAACTCAGGATCTCCCACCCTCACAGAAGCCTGCACCACTCACATTTCGCTGACCTTGACTGCCCCAAACCACTCCGATGCCTTCTGCTCATTGCCCGATCCCTTTGCAATTACACCACTGAAATCTGGCAGACCATCACCCCCCTCACCCTGATGTGATCTTCGTCACAGAGACTTGGCTCAACCCCTCCTCCACCCCTGACATCTACATCGCAACGCTCAATGGATATAAGATGAAGCACCGGGAAAATAGCAAAAAACATGGAGGAGGCATTGCCAAACAAAGCTGCAAATGTCTGGAGAGAAGATGGCACACCAGCAGAGACACTTAAACAAAAAGAGAGTAAGGGATGCTTATTCACACAAGGGTGTGAATGGAGAGTACTCCTGGTCCCCTGGACTAGTATTAGTAAACAAGAAAGGAGTACCACCTCAAGGGATTACTCGAAAGGTGATCTGAATGAGGACAGATGATGAAGCTGGACAAAGGGAGACGGGAGTCTTCCTTAGGTTATAATAAACCCCTCACTCACCACCTAGTGGTGACATGCTTCATCATCGGGGCCACCCCGAAGGCCGAGTGCCAACAGGGTGTGCTGCAACACCTGGAATACAGTGGAGCGGCTTCTTGTGAGTGGTGCAGAAAAAATGTTAAAAAATGTCCTGGTATATCTATGACAAATGGATTTTATTTTAAGATTACTGGACATTAAATAAAAACGTGTTGCGATACAATTACAGTGAGTTATGACTGTGTGTATCAGAATGTGCAAGGTGACCTTACCCCTCCACAAGAAACCTTCCGCCGACCCCCGAAAACTCAAGAACTACTGCCCTATCTTGATGCTGCCATTCCCCACCAAAGTTCTCGAGAAGGCCATCACCATCAGCTCACCGAACACCTGAAGAGAAACAACCTGCTCCAGTCTTCACAATCCGGTTTCTGTGCCAACCACAGAACCCAGACCACCCTGTTTGCCACCACCAACGACATCTGCACCCTCATCGACAGGGGACAATTAGCGCCCCGATCCTCATTAAACTGTCAGCAACTCTCAACACCGTATCACACCACACTCTCATCAAGAGACTTCACCACATTAGTATCCAGGGTGACGCCCTCAGATGGATTGCATCCATGACGGGACAAACCCAGAGCATCTCGCCTTGGAACCTACGAGCACCATCTGCGTCATCCCTCAAGGTTCATCCCTTAGTCTTACCCTCTTCAACACCTACATGACATCCCTGGCCGACATTGTTAGAACCGACAACCTCAACATCATATGCTACGCCACCACCTAGCTTATCCTCTTGATCTGAGCAGACTATAAGGACCAACTTCCACAACTGCATGACGAATTTCATTGACTGGATAAAGACCAACTATCTGAAGCTGAACACTGACAAGACCGAAGTGCTAATCTTTTGGAACAACTCCTCTCTGTGGGATGACACCTGGTGGCCCATCGCCCTTGGAGTCACTCCTACACCGACAGACCACACCCATGACCTTCCATCCTCCTGGACAGCAAACTCACCATGAAACAATAGATCAACACAGTCTCGGCCACCTGCTTTCACACCCTCTGCATGCTCCGAAGGATCTTCAATTGGCTCCCCATCGGCACAATGAAAACCATCACTCAAGCTCTAGTCACCAGCCAGCTGGACTACAGCAACGTACTGTACGCAGGAATCCCTTTCCAACTCATGTGGAGACTCTAGATGATACAGAACTCCCACAGACACCTCACATCCACTGTAGGTTCAGCAAAGGCTGTTATTTCTCCTACCTCACTTACAAGGCCTGGAACAGCCTTTCCCCTAAACCTTCGGTCAGCACTCTCTCTGGCCGAATTCAGGAAAAGACTCAAGACCTGGCTTTTCGACCGAACCCATGATCAAAGCGCCTACATATTTTTGCGGGAGATGAGATGTGCTCTACATATACGGATTGATTGACTGTTGGAGATGTTACTGAATGGAGTTGAAACATATTTAGGGATCGCAAAAGAAAGATGATGGTATCCTGTAGTGGTTAGTTACCATATAAATAAACAAATTGATAGACAACAGTATGCTCAGGATACTAAGCATGAATGATGCATAGATGACCTCCAGATATGATGTGAATACTCACACAAATACAAACATTAATTCAAATAAACAAATGACCTTATGGCACGCAAAACGTAAATGACTGCTATAAAATCATGAGCCTTCAGTTATTTTTTAGAAAGTCAATATAATTTCGGGGGCGTGGCTTGGACGGCAATGTGGACGGTTGTCTGAGTCCACTCGCTCCGCAGCCCTG
This sequence comes from Lissotriton helveticus, assembly GCF_964261635.1. Lineage (NCBI taxonomy): Eukaryota > Metazoa > Chordata > Amphibia > Caudata > Salamandridae > Lissotriton > Lissotriton helveticus. Next base: position 1,093,131,180 of record NC_136063.1, read on the forward strand.
AGGCGAACTAAGGCCAAAACGACCAGCCAAACAAGTTTGTTCTGACCAAAGGAACAAGTTTCACGCATGGGAAGAGTATGCCCACAAGCGGATCAAGGAATTGAAAGAAAAGGAACGGCGCTAACAAAGAGTTTTGACCCTGAAGTCCCGAGACCCCGCAAGACGAGCAAACAAAATGGCGACCAGTGAGTAAACAAAAGGAACTCCACCGCGGACGCCGAGCGGCGGCAATAGGAGAGAGGAGCAGTAGGCCACCACTGCAGTACGTACCCCTCAGCAAGCTCCCACAACACAAAAAACCAGCAAGCGCAAGCGTGAGTGACGAGAGAAGCCGAGAGGAAAGAGCGCGACTGGAAGCAGGGGAGAAGCGAGGGTCGGCGCACGAGCGGAGAGCTCACCGGAGGACTCGGAAAGCGGCCTGCTAAGGAGAAATAGCGGAACAAGCAGCTGGCTTAGATCCACCGGCGCATCAAGCAGAAGCCTGGCGAAAGCGAAACCAGCGCTGCATGGGAGCCGGCATTACCGGAAATAGGTACCGAGTAAACAACGAGCGCCGGATGCGGTGAATGCCCAAAGGAACGCCCAAGGAAGCGCGGAAGAGAAGCTCCCTCCACCACCTCTGTGCCCAATAGCCCAGGCCGAACAGCAGGCCAAGCTAGGTGGGAGAAGGAGGCAAGACGGTGCAGAGAAAAGAGAAAGCGAAACAAACTCGTGCATGGGCGGCGTCACAACCGGGAAAGAGGAAGCGAGCAACTGACTGCGCCGGAATTGGAGGACGCCCAAAAGGACCCCAAACAAGCTAAAGGTTAAACGGTAAAGGCAGGGGGAGGCAGAGCGAAAGAGCTGCCGCTGCACAAGCACGCCAAACTGGCACAAAGACAGTGAGAGGAAGCTCCCAGCACCACCCCTCGCCCAGCCACTCAGTGCCAAGCAACCCAGCATCCGAGCCCGAAGGTGAGCCAAAAGCCAGGGTCGAGAAGGGGCAGAGCGAAGGAGGGGCGCCGCACAGGCACGCCAAGCAAGCCAGGCCGAACTGCGAAGGAAAGGGGGGAACGGGCAAGAGAAAGCACGCCGAAAGGAGAAGTGCCAAGAGACCAAGACAAGCGAACTCTTGAACATGCGCTTGCAGGCACACACCTCCCTGACACACTAGCAAGGACCCCCCCGAGAGCAGCGGTCAAGCAGCCAAGAGCCGCAATAGCCCGCGGAGCCACGTGCAATTAGGCCAGACTTAGCAAGGGCAGCCAAACCCGGCTGCGGACGAGACAGAGCACACGCTGGCAGGACCTAAGGCCAAGACACGAACAAGGCAAGTAAGGGAACCGAGTAGGTATAGAACCTACGCAGGGGACCACCCACCCAGGGCACCCCCAACGATCAACCCTACCTACGCTCAAAAAGAAGGACGCCTGGGCAGTATCCTGTCAAGGAGAGGGATCGGAGCAATGGCTAACATTGATGGGAAAAAAGCAGGGGACCCAAAAAAAGCAAAGAAAGAGACGCCCGAATCTCCTTTGAAGACAAAAGGCGAAACAGCAACCCTTGAGACAATCCTCAGGAAGATTAATGAAGGCAACGCAGTGGCTAAAGAAACTAAACTAAAGATAGACAACATGCAGCTCGAACTGGCAGCAATCAGGGCCGACCTGCACAGCACCAACATGAGAATGGAAGCAGCGGAAGGCCGCATCAGCTCCGTGGAGGACACTAATGCAGAGAACTCTAAAGTAATAGCGGAGTGTCAAAAAGCAACGAAAGCCATACAAAAACAACTTGCGGAGCAGGATGACAGGGCAAGAAGAGGAAATGTGAGGATCCTAGGAGTGCCAGAAGGAAGGGAGGATAAGGCAAGCTCGTGTGCAAATATGCTTGAAGACATGTTCCCCAAGCTAACCGGCATACGTTTCGACAGGAGGTTCGAGGTGCAGAAGGCATACAGAGTGCCGGCAGGGAAGCCAACAACAGGGAGGGGCCCCAGACCGATAATATGCATCCCACTGCGAACATCCCACACCGAGGCCATTTTCGCTTTTGCCAGGAAGAATCAAAACCTGTCATGGGAAGGCAGCAAGATAGTACTGACCCAAGACTATTCGAAACAAACGGTCGAGACTAGGAAGGGCTTCCTAGCTCTCAGGGATGCACTGCGCAAAAAAGACATCAGTTTCAGTTTTGCTGGCCCGGCCCGCTTCAGGATCACAGACAAAATGAAAACAATGACATTTGAGAACCCAGAGGACCTGAGGCGCTACATGCAAAAGCCACCGACGGAGGAGATGGATACAAAACCCCCAGGAGCAGCCAAAAGAAGCGCCTCACCGGATGGTGCAGCCCTGTCGGAGTAAGACCACCAGAGACAAAAGGACGAAACTACCTCAAGACGCGTTTACACGCTCGCAAGAATCTACCTCAACAGCGCGGAACCAAATGAGAACTTTACCATGGACAACACACAAACTTTACCTCAGGGAAGATGCGGAGCAAAAGGAACTTTGTCGTCGCACTCCCACTCAGCAAGTAAGGGGGGAGGGGGGAGGGTGGGGAGGGGGGTACACGGAGGGCAGGTGGGGCTGGGAGCACACACATGGGGTCACTCTTCTTTTCTATCTCTACTACTCTACTGTTCACTCTTCCACACCTTCAACGAGGAGCAGCATGCACAGACACAAGCAAAACAACACAAAAGCTAGCCAAGGACTAAGGGGAGGTGGCCACCGGGCCTCGCAGTGTCCAAGGCCTCACAGATTGCCAAACACAAGACACCACAGATGACACACAATGCGCAACTGATCTCAAGATAGTATCCCTAAACATCAAAGGCCTCAACAGCCCAGTGAAAAGAAGGAAAGTACTAGAGCACCTGAGGAAACTCAAAGGCGATATCTACGTACTGCAAGAAACTAGACTAGAATCAGAGGATATTCCACGCCTCAAGACTAGCTGGATAGGCGACATATGGGGGTCAGCTGCACAGAACAAAAAGAACGGGGTGGTCACTTTCACAAGTAAGAAGTCAAAACTAACACTAGTGAACACGCAGGCGGACACAGAAGGAAGAATCTTAGTAACGAGCCTAGGTAGAGCGGGAGAAACGATACATGTGGCCAACATATACGGCCCCAACACCGATGACAGAGACTTCTGGGATAAGGTAGAAACACAGCTACACACCCTCCCGCTAGGAGAACTCCTGGTGGTGGCGGGAGATATGAACCAGGTCCTAGACCCAGCCATTGACAAGCACCCACACAGACAGGGCCATAAGTCAAACAAGGGAAACAATCTGAAAAACCTCTGCGCCAAACTCAACCTCAGGGACCCTTGGCGTCTCCAAAACCCAGACGCCAGAGAGTACACTTTCTACTCAAACCCTCACAACTCCTACAGCAGGATAGACTACATCCTCATATCTGACACGCACACCCACCTCATAGACCACACGTAAATTGGTCCTAGGAGTATCTCAGATCACTCACACATAAGCACCACCCTTTCAGGGAAACATAATGAGAGGCCGACCCTCAGATGGCGCTTTGACGACAGTCTGCTGAGCGAGACCTCAACCAGGGCAGAGATCGAAATAGCGATCAAAGAGTACCTGAGGATCAACGACACGCCCGAGACAGACAGAGACCTGCTATGGGATGCTTTAAAGGACACCATCAGAGGGACAGTAATGAGCATAAAAGGGAGGATAAACAAAGACAGGAACAAAAAAATCATTGAACTGGAAACAGAAATCAAAAGCCTAGAGAGGGGCCACATAGATAATCTAGAAGATAGGAACACCCTAACAACCCTAACCAAACGCAAGTACGAACTAAACAGAATCCTGAGCGAAAGGGCGGGGACCTGGATTAAAAAATACAAAGGTATCAACCTATGTACAGCCAGCAAAGCGGGGAAAAACCTGGCATCATACCTCAAAGGTAAACAGAAACAGCATTCAATAGGGGCCATCAAAGACAAAAACAACAAATCCCAAACTGCAAACAAAGAGATCCTGGAAGTGTTCAAAAACTTCTACGAGGAACTCTACACAAGAGATGACACTCTTCAGAGGGATGGGGGGGGAAACTCCTAGCAAGCCTTGCCACACCAATGCTATCAGATAAGGAGAGAGACACCCTAGAAATGAACATAACAGAGGCTGAGATAGGGAGAGCCACAGCAAGCCTCAAGGACAACAAGGCACCAGGACCGGATGGCTTCACGGCCGGGTTCTACAAGCACTACCTACACATTCTAAGACCCACAATGAAAGAGGTCTACACGAAATGTGTCCAGCAAGGACGCATGACTCCGACCATGGCAGAAGCCAATATAATAGTGATACCGAAAGAGGGCAAAGACACAACTGAGGCAAAGAATTTCAGACCAATATCACTTATCAACGTGGATTGTAAAATATACGCCAAAATCCTAGCCACCAGGCTGAACGCCTACCTACCCAAGCTCATACACTGCTCACAAGTAGGGTACCTCAGGAACAGAATGTCCCACGATAACACAAGACTGCTATGCCATATAATAAATCACTCCTCCAAAAGAACCAACGCAGCGGTCATGATAGCCCTCGACGCTGAGAAGGCGTTCGACAGGGTATCCTGGCCCTTCCTGGACCAGTGTATGCTGGAATTTGGGTTCGGCCCGCAATACAGGAAGTTGGTGATGGCACTCTACAATGCCCCCAAAGCACGAGGTGTACTAAACTGAGGTACTTCACAAATACTGCATCTAGGAAGGGGGACCAGGCAAGGATGCCCACTATCGCCAGCCCTGTTCCTGTTAGCGATAGAGCCCCTCCTAAACATGATCAGAACCAACACAGACATAAAGGGCATACCAGTAGAGGGAGAAACTTTCAAGCTAGCGGCATATGCAGACGGCGTACTAATAATCACAGAGGACCCAGAGAGATCAATCAAAGCACTAATGGAGACAATAGAGAAGTACGCCCAGGTCTCGGGATATAAACTAAACAGGGACAAATCGGAGTGCAAACCCTTGAACGTCCACACCACTAAGACGGTACTAGGCCGGACCGGCTTAACCTGGCAACAGAAACCCATTAAATACCTGGGCCTCCTCTTCGAAAGAGACCTCAGAGCAACACTAGAACACAATGAACAAGCCATACTACACAAAATAAAGGAGAGAGTGGAGAGCTGGTCTCCCAAATTTACCACGTGGTGGGGTAGAGTAGAGACGATTAAAATGATGCTCACACCTATGGTGAACTACATGCTGAATATGCTACCATTGATAAATACAGAAGACTTCCACAAGAGACTAGACAAAATGCTGAACAGCTTTCTGTGGAGGGGGAAAAAGCCCAGAATAAGCCTAAACAAACTCAGGCTGAAAAAAGACCTGGGAGGCCTAAACATAACTAACTTCAGAAGATTTCAGACAGCATGCATAGCAAGACAGGGATTATACTGGCTCACACCTAGCACAGAATACACCCGGCGTGGTTAACACTAGAGAGAGAACTACTGAAAGGAATGAACCCCATCGCCTTACTCACAGCCACCCGTCACCCGGCAATAAAAGAAAACGCCATCCTAAGCAGCACAAGGAAAGCGCTCCTGGGCATAGATAAGATAATGGGCACAAGCATAAAAAGAACACGGTTTGAATCCATATGGCACAACCCCACAATAAAATATAGAGACAAGACTTTAAATATGCACACATGGTATAAACACGGCATCACAACGACTAGCGACCTACTCAAACAAGGCACAAATGCAACATTCGACATACTCAAGGCCGAACACAATCTAGAAAACATAGAGCTGTACAACTTCCTGAAGATTAAGGTAGCTATAAGAAGGGCAAACCTGAACGGACTAACACCGTCTCTCATACAATATGCCATCAACCTCAACAAATTAGGACACCAAGTCGCACACCTCTACAAAGCCCTAGGACCGAAATCCACAAAACTGAATGACAAGGTTAACACCTACTGGGGCACTCTAGCGGGCAGAGCACTGAGCGAGAAGGAGAGGGCGGAGCTATGGAGATCCACATCCAGGGGGAAGGTTACCACAACTCTAAACCAGACAAAATTCTGGCTCATACACAAGGCGTACTGGACGCCTGCCCGCTTGTCAGCCATGGGAATCCGCGACAGTGATAGCTGCTGGAACTGCAACAAAGATAAGGGGGACCTGGCACACCTACTCTTCCACTGCTCCAAAGTCAGAACCTTCTGGAACACAATAGAAACACTGATAAACGAGATCACGGGGGCCACCCTACAACTAGACTTCCACAGCCTGGCACTGGGGTTCACATCCCCCTCAATAGCAACCAAAGAAGACAGCGACCTTACAGATCTTCTGCTGACAGCAGCAGTCAAAACGGTTCTGTATAATTGGAAAGACACAGGGAAAGCCACACCTAAGACATGGCTCAACTGGGTCACTTTCCTAAGGGGGGCGGACACCATCACAGCGAAACAATCACCCAAAACACACAGGCAGTCAAGCATGTGGGAGTCCCTAGACAAGTACCTCTCATCACACAAACCGCCATAGGCGGCAAGGCTAACCACCCACTAACAGTAGCCGGGCAGCAGACCTCCAAATAAGACACACACCAGGGAAGCGCAATGCTCCTCGCCTATCTCCTCTATCTATCTCTTTCGCTTGTGGCCGGGGGCGGGACAGAGAAGGACAATCAACGCAACCCCGGGATGGGGACCCGAGGGATAAACCGCGCTCGCACGATGAGATCTGGACTAACGTCAATAAGACTGGAAGCAGGAAAGGAACAAGTCGGAATTCCCCCCCCCCTACCCCCACCCCCCCCCCCCCGCGGGCGTTCTTTCTTCCCTCCTCTCTTCTCTCTCTTTTTCTTTTTCACCCATGTATATGTTATGCTCCATGTAAATATATATTTTTTCTACAATAAAAAATTACAGAAATAAAAAAAGAAAGTCAATATAATTTCAATCTGAATCCGTACTTTAGGCATGCACATTTGTTGGTGGCATCAGCCACATCGATGCAAACAATATACATGAATAGAAACCAGAAAGGAGGAGATTACATGAACAATTGCCTTATTACTTTTTCAAGGTGTGACTATGATATGCCGAGGATGAAATGTACAGAGTTCATGCAAGATGTTGTCAGAAGAAAAATAGTAAATGTATTAGAATTAAGACACACAGATGGCTCTTGTTAAAAACACTGAGATTAGCATGCACACAGTGCTCTTATACCAGAGTAAACAGTCATCCCTGGCTTAAGCTATGTTTTCCTGGAGCAGTGCGGGGCGGAGGGAGGCGGGAGAAGGGTGTGCAAGGGGGAGATGGGAGGGTGGGAAGAGATAAGAGGTTCTGGCTAGAGCAAGACCTACTGTTTAGACAACAGGCACTTTGCCTCAAATATTTCACCATTTCCCTATCCTGAAACCCTGTACTTTCTTATCTGCATTAGTGCAGCAACAGCTAATGAGAGATTTCATTTGCACGCCAACTGCTTGAAATATTTAGCATGCCTCTTAAAGTGCATTTACACTTCAAAAGAATGACTCACTCTGACCGCTCCGGAATGCCAGAAGAAGAGAAATAATCTTCTGCAGAATTCAACTGTGTGTATGAATACGCTTAAAAATGAGCTATCGTTCTTTCTTAAAATGTATCCCACTGCTACTAAATATCGTGAGTTTATTAACTGGGCTCACAGAACGCGATTCACTGTAACCATGTGAACCTACCACATTTTTGCGTTGCTGCATTACAGATTTTATATTGCAAGCCCATTTTATTGTTTTTTTGCATAGCTATGTATATTAGGTTTCGTAACTTGCTTCACCTATAACGATAAATGACTAAACAAGCATTTTACGGTTAAAGTGGTATCATGTTTGTTTAAAATGGTGACTATTTTACATTGTGTTGGTGTGATGTAATCATGTCACGGTTCATAGATGTGAAATTCTGAATAAATATTGATAATGGTTAAAATGAATAATGAATTTTCAGAATATTGCACAGCAAATGGGACCTCAAATTGACTGTGGGGCCATGACGTTGCAAGCAAATAAAGTTGATAAAGTAACTGTTAGATCTGACATCCTTGGTGTGATATTCCCCCAAACCTTGTTTCTGCCCCCTCCTGTTGTGCTGCATTTGCCTTTGTTGGCTTTAGAACTGCCAACCACAGATAAAGTGCTTGTGCTTACTCCTTCGAACACTGTAAAATTGGCCTACACTTGATTGGCACATTTCATTTACTTGTAAGTCCGTAGAAAATGGCACCTCATGTACACATGGCCCTCAAATTAAATGCTGCTAGTGGGCCTGTAGCACTCATTGTGCTACCCATTAAAGTACTCATTAAAAACATGCCTCAGATCTGCAACTTCTGTCTGGAGTGCAGTTTTAAACTGCTGGATGTATTTCGACCTTGTGAAATAAATCCCTTGCCAGGCATAAACCCTCCTTCTTAATACTTAAAAGTCACCCATAAGGTAGGCCCTAAAGGCTCATAGGGCAGAGTGCTTTGTATTTAAAACGTTGGACATCTGTAATTAAATTTTACATGTCCTGGCATTGAAAAACTCGTTTTTCACTGTTGTAAGGCCTATCTCTCCCACTGACGTACACCGGGTGGCTTATTACATTTAATAAGTGCTAACTTTAAGTTGGGAAAAGGTCGACATATACTGTTTACACTCAAATGAATTGTAAATAAAAATCCTCTTCATTGACAAACTCAGATTTTAAGTTAGAGTTCTGAAAAAGCCACTTTTAGAAGTTCACCTTTTTTTGTCCCACCCATTTGTGCCTTCAGCCAGTGTCCTCAGTTACATGACTGTGACAGGCTCTGCTGCTGGGGTTTGTGTATTGCTTACAGACAGTTACACAAAGGAGGCTTAGCTATGGAGAGGATGGACCATCTTGACAGAATGAGTGGGGAGGAGCTGCACCCAGCCCCACGCACACTTCAAAGGGCTTTGCCTCCTGCACACAAAAGAAATCTAACACCAGGACTGCCCGGCGACCAAAGGATTTCACAGCTGCTTGTAGGACAGCCTTGCTGTCTGAGAAGAAAGATTGCACATGCTTGCCTGCATCCCAGACTAACCAGAGTGACTCCAAGGGTCAGTGGCCTACTTCCTGTGGGAGCTGCAGGGATACAACAAGCTTCAGAGGCCTCCCTGCAACTGCCCAGCTGACCTGCTGCAACTGAGCCTGCCTGAACTTGCAATTGGACCTGCCTGAGTCCTACTTGCCTCTGCTGGACTGAGTCCCAATCCTCAAGAGGTGACTCCCCAAGTCCTTGACCCCTGACTGACATCAGAGGGTATTCCTTCTAAGGGAAAGATGAAAATCTTAAAACTTGGGCTCCTTGTGACCACGAAAGGGCGTGTTCACAGCAAGACTCTGTTGCACACGACGACCACCAGCACAAAAGCTCTGGTGAGACCTGCTCTTTGCGCTGACAGTGACAGCCAGCGAAGACAAGCATTTTGAGACCTGCACTTTGTGCTACAGCAGCAACAGCTCACAACAACTGTCAAAGCGAAGCTACAGCAACGACCGTCCAAGCTGCCCAGCCTGCTCATCATGCTACATTGACGACCATCTGTGATTCTCAACTTCCTCCTCGTGGCCTCCTCCAATGCGAACAGAATGCTCTGTGCCGGAATTTGCTTGCAAGGTAACTCTTCAGCGGAACTAACTTGGTCCCTGTATCCTACCCATGCTCGATTGCGGTTGGCCTGAATTTGTGACTTTTCCCTGGTCTAGTGGGATCAGATGACCTAGGGTGGCGCTTTGTGCTTTTCAGTGTTATTTTCCCTAAAAACTTTAAAATTAAATATCTGTAGTTTAACTGAAAGGATTTTTGACATTCTGGTATAATTTTATTTATCAAAATGTATGCTATTTTTCTAAGTTGGTTTGAGAGTTTTCTTTTTTAAATTTTTATTCACACCAGAGAAGACATCTTTGCGGTACAGAAACATAAATTAGCACCATACTTCAAAACAACAAATCCTGGAATCTACAAATTATAATACAATGCACATGACTAAGAGAGAAAATAAATATGTAAAATACTCACCAATGGTGTCTACTTTCCTTCAATATAAAGGATACATGGTCTAAAACAGACTTCTAACCTCCTGTTACATACAATAAGCCTATGTCTATCCCCGCCCCACCACATCTCCACTCCAACTTGCAATACAGGCCCAAATTTTTGCCCCCCGCTTTCTGGCGTTCCTACCTCTACATGTATATAGAGCTGCCTCCTGTTTCCAAACTCCTAGCAACCATGCTAGCCACATCTGAAATGTGGGCTGTTCCTTGTCCTTCCATCGTGCTGCCAACATAATTCGGAATATTGCTGTGCCTATAAACAGACAATATTCTTGTTCCTTATTGCAGCTGAGTGAGCTGTCATGACCCAGGATTACCAGTGTGGGCGTAAGATCAAAGCCCCTACCAAATATGGTTCTCCAAAAACCCAGGATCCCAGATTTTAGAGGGGTCAATTGATCACAATCAAAAAACATATGTTTTAATGCGGCTGATCCTTCCCCACACCTCGGACACCGATCATCCTCCCGCTTTCCCCATGCAAAGAGCTTTTCCGGTGTAAAATACAGATTAAATACCGTCTTGTATAACTGTGCTTTTAAATTAGAGGCTAAGAAGGTTTCTGCCGACAACTCCAGGGTTCTATAGATGTTTAGATCTGGATTACTCAGTTTTGCTGCCCAGGATATCTCTATTTTCTCCTGATCATCTGGCATTTTTGCCAACAAGAGCTTATATACCGCTCCTATTCTACATAACGTGTTTTTAGTTAACTCCATCAAAGGAATTTTCTCAATCATTACCCTTGGCCTATATGCCATTCATATGCTATTAACCTGTAAGAATTTAAAAAACTGATTAGGCTGTATCCCAAACCCATGTTGTAAATTCAAAAATTGCGGCTGTTGGTTTCCCCCAAAAAAATCTCTGATGTTAGTTATACCCTTAACCTCCCACTCCCGCCCCACAAAATCAAAGGCAGCTTTTGAAAAAATTGAGCCATACCACAGGGGTGTATACTGTGTCACACGAGGAATTTCCATAAATTTGGATATTTGTTTCCATATACGCCCTGCGCTCCTAATGATCTTAAACCTCACTTTATTGTAATAACCGTGCTCAACTTGTTTTAAAAGTAATGCTACTGCATCCTCTCCTACTGCTAATTCGAATATTGTTGGGTTTCTTTCCCCAGTATTCAGGCACTCCATTTCACCCATCCTCAATAAGTATGATATTTTATGTAAGAAGGCTGCCCAGTAATAAAATGCAATATTCGGGATCGCTAGCCCCCCTCGCTCTTGCGTCAATGCCATTAATTTCAAGGACCTCCTTATCTTACCATACTGCCAGATAAAATTCGAGAACATCGCGCTCACGTTTTTAAGCATACTATCATCGATTGCTACCGGAATTGACCTAAACAGATATAAAAATGTAGGTAAAATGCTCATATTCAAAAAAATGTCCTCTTCCTATAATTGACAAATGTAGGTTGTCGATCATTTTTAACTCCAATACTACAGTGGGTCAAAATTAGCTTTTATAATGTTATCCACATTTGCCATGACCCGTACCCCTAGATAGACTGCAGAGTCCGCTCGCCTCTCGACCTCCAGATTCTGCGTGCAGACCACAATAGTTTTTTCCTCGTTCAAGCTGAATCCTGATATTTTACCGAACATCCCTGTTATCTGTGTAATTTCTTCGATTGCTTCCCCGGGGTCAGTAGTTATAATTACCACGTCATCCGCATAGGCTAGTACTTTTGTTTGATATCCCCTAGTAAAGACTGGTTTAATTTTGTCTGTTCGAGCAATTTTTCTAGAAGAGGAGTTATATATAAAGCAAATAAAATGGGTGAGCAGGGGCATCCCTGCCGGGTTTCCCTGCTGAGTTCCCCTGCCTATCAGCACCTCCGCTGACTCCCTACCCATTACCTGAATCCAGGCTTTTGGTCCGCTATACATGGCTCTGATTGATCTTATAAATCCCTGGCCAAATCCCTTCAGCTCCAGAATCCCCCACAGAAATGCCCATGTGACCTGATCGAATGCCTTTCCGGCATCTAGGAGGACCATGGCCATCGGTTTGAGAGTTTTCTTGTGTTGTGTTTTCACTTTATCAAGTCTGACTGCTTTGTTCCAAGCTACCAGAGGGAGAAGCACAGATTAATTTAGTGACTTAGGTGGTTCACCCTGACAAGGATTGTAGTTGTTGCCTGTGTGGCGATTCCACCCCCTCAACCAATAAACTAATTGATTACCGTACCTAAATCAATAATGCAGATCTTACAAATGCACATCAAGAAATATATAAAGCAACTAAACGAAAGAGAAAATTGTAGAATGATCACAAGTCCGTATGAGTATTTGAATTTTGGTTTCACGTTTTTAAACATCTATTAAGTGATTTGAAAGTACTACTAATTTTGGGGACTTTTTCTTAGCAAACATGCGTTATCTTGAATCTGCATTTTCTTACCGCGCTTTCCTTATGATTTTGATTCCTTCTTTAACTGAAATATGTTGGCATTAAATGACAGGCTTTTTTTAGGTCTGGCCTTCAGAGACAGATTGAGCTGTAGACTTTTTTCTTCGAAACAATATATAAAATATGTATAGTGAGGGACCTTTGTCTGTAGGCTTCATTCATTGGTCTATTTGATTTGCATTTCACATGTTGAATCTGCCCACTTGCGACATATAGCTTCGGGAAATGGGTTAGCCCACTTAACCCACTGGCTCATTTCACTTTGAAGACAGTTCTTCACATTGCTCACATCTGCCTAAAAGGGCTATTTTCTCTTCAACAACAAATTTAGTTTGGTGAAATGTGCTTTACTTTGTATATTTTATATTAATTTTAAATACTGGAGATTTACTTTGCCTACATTTTGGGTGCTCAGGTTGATAGTGATTTATTTTACGTATTCTATTTACAGTTGATGGAAGTGTTTTAGTGACACCAAGCAATTTGAGTGCTTGCATTAAAAAATAACCATTGCACCAGTAAAAGCCAGAACTATTGTTCTTTGCCAGCGCTTGATCTACATTTCATGTCTGCCTGATGTAATACAAAATTGGCAGCGGTAAAGTCACAGAACCTTGCTACCAATTTTATGTTTGTCAGAGTGAAGTGACTCTGTGCTCGCTCTTCTCTTCAAGGTTCTTGTATCGGCTTGGGGGAGTCCTTATTGTCTGATTTCTTCTCATAAGCAATGAGACTCGTCAGTCCATTTACTACCAGGTTTGTACACATACTTGGGCTTCTGCCGACATTCCTGTTTTACAACGTATGAATTTGTGCAATAGTAAAGAAGCATCATTTACCGTGCTTGCATCTGTCTAAGACGCACATTATGATAATTACAAGAACTGACCTTTTCCAAATAGACTTCAGAATTATTTCTGTGCCACTTTTATGACTTGTCTTTTTTTCACCCAGGACTCAAAGTCATGCTGTCGCTTCTAGAGGCTTTGTAGGACATTATGAATTTCTGGAAACCATATTCACAGCTTAATGGACCAGCACTGTGATGCGATCTATACATTATCAATCTTAGGCCAATTAATAAAAAAATCTGAATGCTTTTCTCATTGAATGAATTTATTACCCCTAAGAGTTGTAACAGGTTCCTGGGATGGTATCCCCAAAAATGAAAGATACTGTCATCTGTGTAACTGCGGTATACAAGATTTGAATCATGTTTTGATTGTGTGTCCTGCACTCCACCCAATCCGACGTAGATATTTAAGGACTGTTTTTTTAAAGTATAATATCTCCACAGCTGAACAGGCCCGTAATTGTCTCCTGTCCCCTCCATCCGAATTGATGTGTTTTAAAAATGTTCGTTTTTTTAAAGAGTTTTTAAATGTTTATTAGGATTGTAATATTTTAAAGTGACACAAGAGTTTACAATATCTCAATGTTAAATTATCTATACTGCTGCTAGGGTAGGGTGGGAAATATTCGCCCTAAAAAATTGCACAGAGCACTTGCACTTTTGAATGATAAGGTAGCGCTTTCCTCTTTTTCCTAAATTTGGACTACAACTGTTTTTATTTTTCTGTGTACCCTTTTTTTTTAATTAGGTTTTCCAGACAGTCCACAGTGTGGTTTAACTGAAAGAAGTTTGTTTGAGTTGTAAGCCTATCTGTATTGAAATGTTGTTGTCCAGTCTAGATCTCTTCATATCTTTTGTCTAGATTATCTATATAGCTGCTAGGGGAGTTCTGATAAATACTCCTCCAAAAAATTGCACAGAGCACTTGCACTTTTGTATGATAAGGTAGTGTCTTCCTCTTTTCCCTAAATTTGGATCACAACTGTTATTAATTCTTCTGTGTACCTCTTTTTAATCAAGTTTTTCTGGCAATCCAAGGAGTGTTTTAACTGAACAAAAGTTTGTTTGAGTTGTAAGCCTTTCTGCATTGAAATGATGTTGTCCAGTGTAGAGTTTAGTCTACTGAAGGAAAAAGTGTTTTCTTCCAATTGTTTGCATCTTAGCACAAAATGGTACCTGTAATTTTATTCTGCATTTTTGTAGGTATTGAATGATGTTTTTACTCATGTACTTTATGTGGAATTCTTCGGAATTCTAAATCATAATAAATATTAATTGAATTAATTAATTGAATGCTTTTCTCAAAATGAAGTAAGCCCACTAGAGCAGTCTACAAACCTAGAACAGTGAAAAGTCCAACTATTCTCATACGATCAATCAATCAATCAAGGACATTTATAGAGCGCACTACTTACCCGTAGGGTCTCAAGGCGCTTGGGGGGGGGGGGGGGGGTGCCGTTACTGCTCGAACAGCCAGGTCTTGAGCTTCTTCCTGAAGGAGAGGTGGTCTTGGGTCAGGCGCAGGTCGGTCGGGAGGGAGTTCCAGGTCTTGGAGGCCAGGTAGGAGAAGGACCTTCCTCCTGTTGTCGCTCTTCGGATGCGGGGGACGGCGGCGAGGGCGTGGCTGGCTGATCGGAGGTGGCGTTTGGGAGCGTAGAAGTTGATACGGTTGTTGAGGTAGCTCGGGCCTTGATCGTGTAGGGCTTTGTGTGCATGGGTGAGGAGACGGAAGGTGATTCTTTTGTTGACGGGGAGCCAATGCAGGTCTCTCAGATGTCCGGAGATGTGGCTGTTTCGTGGGATGTCGAGGATGAGTCTGGCTGAGGCGTTTTGGATCCGCTGGAGTCTCTTCTGGAGCTTGGCGGTGGTTCCGGCGTAGAGGGCGTTGCCGTAGTCCAGTCGGCTGGTGACGAGGGCCTGGGTGACAGTCTTCCTGGTCTCGGTGGGGATCCACCAGAAGATCTTCCGTAGCATGCGCAGGATGTTGAAGCATGACGAGGAGACGGCGTTGACTTGTCTGGTCATGGAGAGGGAGGAGTCCAGGATGAAGCCCAGGTTGCGTGCGTGGTCCGTTGGTTTGGGTGCGGTGCCCAGGGCGGGGGGCCACCAGGAGTCGTCCCAGGCGGAGGGCGAGGAGCCCAGGATGAGGACCTCCGTCTTGTCTGAGTTCAGTTTCAGGAGGCTGGTCGTCATCCACTCGGCTACATCTTTCATCCCTTCGTGCAGGTTGGCTCTGGCAGCGGCGGGGTCGTTGGTCAGGGAGAGGATCAGCTGGGTGTCGTCGGCGTAGGAGATTATGTTGAGGCTGTGTTGACGTGCGATGGCCGCGAGGGGGCTCATGTAGACGTTGAAGAGGGTGGGACTCAGCG
The DNA here is from genome assembly GCF_964261635.1 of Lissotriton helveticus. Classification (NCBI taxonomy): domain Eukaryota; kingdom Metazoa; phylum Chordata; class Amphibia; order Caudata; family Salamandridae; genus Lissotriton; species Lissotriton helveticus. The sequence goes on from NC_136063.1 coordinate 1,093,146,961, forward strand.
AGGATCCTTGAGGGACGCCGCAGATGACTTCGGTGGCCTCTGACTTGTACGGTGGTAGGCGGACTCTCTGTGTTCTTCCGTCGAGGAAGGAGGTGATCCATTCCAGTGCCTTCTCCTGGATTCCGACGTTGCTGAGGCGCTGCACTAGGGTGCGGTGGCAGACAGTGTTGAATGCCGCGGAGAGGTCGAGGAGGATGAGGGCCGCTGTTTCTCCGTTGTCCATCAGGGCTCGGATGTCATCGGTGGCAGCGATGAGGGCGGTCTCGGTGCTGTGGTTGGCTCGGAAGCCAGACTGTGAGGGGTTGAGGGATCCATTCGTCTCGAGGAAGGCAACCATGAATTAGGAGACAGTGGGCAGCGCTTATAAACACACCCTACTATTTTAGAAATCCATAAAGCATACCATTCGTTTCCAAAATAAAACAGGCATATAAACATGACCTTTGCTACTTAAAAAACACTCATAAAGAAAGTTGATGTACACGAACAGAACTGGCTGTTTACTGGTTAACTGAATTAGACAAACATAACAGCTAAAAAAAAAGAAACAGTTATTGGCAAAGTCAATGAGTGCAGGCTTTTTTAGGTGAATGCATTTTCTACTTATTGCCTGTATGCTGTGCATAGCTGCACAATATGGCACGCATAAGGGCACAGGCGAATGCTATGACTATAACTAAGATATGAAAGTATGAGTCCTACAGCATCACGTCACCAAGAGATGAAATCAACAAGCAATACCCCAACACAGGTTGGCTGTGCCCGGCATAAAATAACTTGGTTATTGGCTCAGTCACCACATAGCAAAGTACCACCAGATACCACACAGGTACCATACACCCCAGATGCAAAGGCTCCACGCAGCACAGTACAACCATCAAGCAGCACACAAACCGAGAGTCAGTGGCATAGTACGCATGCTGTTGGTGTATGTGTGAGCGATGTTGCACATGGCATAATAAGTACATGAGAAGTGTATAGAGTGGAAAGTACTGAGTTATCTTGTGAGGTATGACATTTGGCATAGTCAGTGATCATGTTCTAAAATGCTGATGATGAGTCTTTGAGAATGATGTGAGGATTTTTCTTATGGGTGGGTTCTGGCGTAACTGTGTGGCAGAAGTTGCTGAGTTGTATTGTGAGTAGCTGAATGATGTGAATGGTTGAGTTGTGGTATGAGTAGTTCTAGATTAATAGATGCTGTAGCAATTGGGTGATCCCAGCAGAAGTGGGTAGGTCAGAGAGCCTGTTGCTGATTCAGCAAACTACATAGGGAAATTCCTTGTGTGAGACCTGCCGGGTATTGATGAAGTAAAATGAGAAACCCGACTGGGGTCCGTCATTTTCAATCAGGTACTACACATAGTATGTATTAGGCTGGTTTAAAGAGGTAGATTACACCTTATAACCACCCGTGTGTAGATAGATTTGATTTTATAAGGTCCTGATGAATCGCCACCAGATTGATTGACTACTAGGCGAGAAACATGTTGACCACACAATAGAGCGCCCTACCTGAGACATAACCTCAGACATGGTTTCGTTGGTACTTCCAAACCTGTTTGAAACTTCCTTTAGGTTACACACCTCCACTCACTCATCTACACTGGTTAGGCCCATCACCCAGACAACACCAAACAGCAATTTGGAATAAAAGATCTCCGCCAAAGAGCCCCTCATAGGGAGCCCGTCAGGTATTGTAGCGCCAACCTGACGAGGAGCAGCCCTTTATGAAGCATGACACCCAGCTGGGTGTGCTAGGGCCCCAAATTCCAAGAGAAGGAATCCCTGTCCTCCTACATCTAATGACCACGCAAAACCGGTTACCCTAGTTTTCCCATGTCTCATAATTAGGAACAGCATAATTTCTGTATCTTTTCTTCTAGAATGCCATCAGCGTGAAGGCACCTCATGGAGTCTCAGCAATCTCCCCTCTTCAAATCCCGACACTGCTTTCATGCTGCACATGAGCAGCATGAGAGCAGTGCTAGTATTGGCTGGAGCGGGCTGCTTTGACGCTCCAGCAGGCACTGGGGGGCTGTGCCTACTCCCCACCCAGCTGTCTAAGACAGCTATGTGGAGAAGTCTAATGTGCAGGCTGACCATTGCAAGACAGACGAACAAAGTGACATGCATACTTTAAACTGGAGTGACCACCACTTCCCTTCAGCCAGTCTGGAGCAATGGCCCGCCCTCACACTGTTCGGGGTGGGAGCAGTGAAAAATAAAATGGTAATTCATTTTATTACCATTTCATTTTTCACCTTAGCTGCACTGGCAGCAGGAGGGGGGGGTCAACGCTCCTCTGCCCTAATAGGGGTGTGGGGGAGCAGCTAGTCAAACGGGTGTGCTGAAGTAGTTTGCTGCTGATGGATGACATGATGCTGTTGGAATGACAGGCTGATACGTTCTGAAAACCATTTATTAAGGAAGTGAGTGGAGGGTTCCCAATACCAAGGTGATTGTTCTGTGTGTTGAGTAAGTGGCGTTGGGAAGATAAGAAAGTACATGGAGAACGTGAGATGATGGTGCAGATGGATAGAGAAGAAAGAGGTTGGAAGGATATTCTGTGAATGATATTTTGGTTATATAGGGTGTGGGAGTGGCACTTGAGAAGTCAGAGATAGATGCTGATCAGATGACAGACAAGTGCTGAAGGGATGGATGATGGTGCTGGGGCTACATGCCCTAAACTGGGAGGAAAGCCGGACAGCTATCACATCTAATCCTGGCTGATATTGATTTCTAATCAGGCCTCTTTTCCTTTAGCATTTCTCTAAATTTAGGTACCGCTGATTCCTTGTTTGAACAATACCATTTATTGCAGTATTCAGTATTCACAATGCACAGGAAAGATCATGCATTCCAACAAAATGTGTATTAAAAACATATATGGTAACCATAATTGTAGGCACCATCCCAGGTTATTTCACTTTAAGACACTCGTCAATTCAAATGAATTGTCAACAAGTTTTGTTTGAAAGCATATCTGTATTACAACCTCAGCCACTAACTCTTCTTCACCAACTGTCAAAGATAGAACTCTTATATAGCGAAATCATAGAATTCCATCTGAGACATAGCAAGTAAGGAGTCCACGAAGGCAAAGCCACTGCACAACTGCCCTTTATTCAAAATAAAGTAAATGCACATTCTGGGAAATAAAGTGTAAAGATATAACAAACAACTACAACAATTCCTAGACATGTTATGTTATGAAAACCTAAATTACCATACAAATAAGATACCTACCTCTCAAAATGTAAATGACAATTTGACAAAGTCCTTCAAATATACAGGAGATTTCTTCGCATGTATGTTCATCCTATGTTTGCTTTGGTTATCTTTTCTTCCTGAAGCATACTAATTTGTATTTGATGTTTTGGCTATTACAGTAATACCACTGTCAGATGCTTTACTTAAGATCCGAGCCGAACAATGATTTCTAGTTTAAAACAACTACCTAGTTCATGTTCCAGATGTGACCATCACTGGTGTTGATCACATTTTTCTCTGGGTTCAGTAAACTTGACCACTCTTTTGCTCCCACAGATGCACTCATCTTGACCCAGTCACCAAACTTTACACTTACCTCCTTCACACTTTTCCTGATATCAAAACGTTATTTTCTCTTTATAGCTTTGTTCTCTTGCTTGACTCTCCAATCACCTGACATCGAAACACTGACCCATGCTTTTCTGCAATTCATCCAACTGGGATGAATATTTGAATGTTGTATCCAACTAGTGAAAAGTACTAACTGGGTTTCCCTGTGGTGGAATGGCGGGGCAAGTCTATAGTCTACTAATCTTTCTCAAATAATCCACTTCCAATTCATCCATTCATCCTTGATAATTGCATTACATCTTTCAATGTGCTGTTGAAATGTTCTATCATCCGATTGGACTAAGGAAGTTAAGGAAGACAGAGTGAACACTATACCACATGATTGTAAAAAAATGTCCAACTACTTTGAAAACAATTGTACACCATTATCTGAAATCTACACTCCGGAAAGCCTTCGCGTTGGAAAAGTTCTTCTAGACATCGGATGACAGAAGCAGGCAAACTGTCACAGATATACATCACCTCATGCCACCTCAGGAGCTTGTCCATTGCCCTGAAAAAGTGAATCATCATACTCTGCTAATTCTTCCTTTACTTCCTAAAAATGATGTAAACAAGACTTGATACCTTTCTTACTGCGCCACCCATCTGCTAGCTACTTTATAAAAAAAATTAGAATCCCATCTTGCTCCAACCTTATCTACTTCTCAATGGGCCAGTCAATGTCCTCTTCCTATTGTGCCTCTTCCCTCAACTGTCTTAACAAATAGCCTAGACAGACTATCTGCCACACTATTGGAAGAGCCTAATAGGTATTAATCATTACACGTATGTTCTAGTAGATCTACCACCTTTCTTCAAATGCAGGAGGAAACCGAGTCAAGGCCTTTATTGGTCAAAATTTCTTTAGAGGTTTGTGATCTGATTTAATGGTGAATACACACTTCCACAAAAAACTGTGGAACTTCCTAACAGCCCATCTCACTGCTATAATTCAATTTATCTCCTTTCCATATTCTAGAAGCGCAAGAAATAACACATTCTCTACCCTGATGCTTCTACAGTGACGAAGCTCCCAGTACTTTTCTGCTTGTATAAATGACACCTATAGTTTCTCTGCCTGGAACAAAAGCCTGAAAAATGAGGAGAAGTCTGCAGTGCTTTCTTTAATTTAGCAAGCTCTTCCTCACAATCTGAACACCATTTGAACTCTACTACTTTTTCACATGATCCTCCAAGCTAATGATTTTAGGGTTAAATTAGGAATGAAGCAACTATAGAATTCTACCATCTCTAAAATTGACACAAACTCCTCTTTGTTTTCAGGTCTTTTAAATGCACAAATGGTATCTACAAGATATGTTTTGGTTTTACACTGTTATTTGAAACAGAATTTCCTAAATATGTAATTTCTTCACTTCCAAAGTTGTATAAACTTTGTGATCGGATTCTTCCCAAATTTTTCCGAAGATGAGTAAATCATCTTGGAAACACTTAAAACCTTCCAACTTGCTACCCAGGCTCCCATGACCGTTTGAAACATGAGGAGCTGAAAATATACCAGATGACCTTCCATCTTTATCTGGCGAAAGCTGACGTCAGATCCAAAGTGGTGAAATAATTAGCATCCATTACAGTAGACAATATTTCAACCAAATTTGGCAAAGGAAATCTGCCCACAATACCCTCCTTATTGAGACATCTTAGGCCAATACATAGTCTTAGCCTTACAAACTACGACTACTGGTAATCATCACTCCTTTGCCTCAACTGGGACAATGACAGCCTTGTTATATAGCCTTTTCAAATCCGCATTGACAGCACCCTGCACATTTATGTGCACTTACCTCACTTTGGCCACAACAGGGTTGTCACCTTCCCTTAGTTTTATGCTTTGAACAATTTCCATAGACAACCCAACCTAGAACTGAAAACATTCAGGAATTCCTCCAGAAAATCATCACATTTTTCTCAACTTGGCGGGGACACACTTGAGGCTTTGCATTAGAATCAAGATAGACACCAAGAGCCTTCTGATGTGGCCAACCTAAAATGTTGTCACCATTCACAGCAACATATATTATTATTCTTTTGTACATTTTCCCATTTATTAAATGTATATGCACAATATATCCCAGTATGTTTGTCAGGTGACCACCACAGCCTCCTGGATTAACATCTATTTTCTTGAGTGACACATTTCCTTCATAAAAATTTGTTGTATACATGTAAAGAAACTATGGTTAATTTGAAACAGAAATCAAACATCAGGTCAACATGGTTGATATTGATGTTAACAGAACAAGATAGGTTCTGTTGCTTTAACTGCCAAATCTGGATGACTAACTCCTCACATATCTCTTCAAATTGCTTCTCGGTTTACCTTCACGCCTGCAACATGATGAAATGTCCACATTTGACGCATTTATTTCAAACTGCTTTGATAGCTGGACAATCTTTCCAGTTAGCTATATGACAAGCTAGACCACACCTGAAACAGTTTCCTTTGAATTGTGTTGTTCTATTCCTACTTTACTCTCCACAACATTCACATAAGCTTTCTTGTTCAAATCACATCTAAATTCTTCCACATAACCCAACATGTGTTCCACACACTTGGTGTTTTTGTAAAAGCCAACGATGGTTCATCTTTGAGCTATAACTTCTCCCTTATTTTGTCTAATTTACAATGAAGTACTAATTCGTTTCTTATGCGCTCTTCCACTAAAGTGACACATTTACAAGAAGAAACCAGCCTTCTCAAAGCAATCAAATGCTCTTCCACAGATTTATTCACTTTTTGTACATGTCACCCAAAATGGAATCTCTTCAAAAGTGTGCTAACTCCTGGCAGTAGGTGTAAATCTAGTTTCTTTACAATTATTTCAAATTAATTTAGAACATGGGCATCCTCTTGTGGTTATTCTCATTAGCCATACAACCTCATGGCCTTCTTCTCCTATACAGCTTGTCAACAGTGCTAATGTCCTATCAGAACTAAGATTAGTACCATAAACAAGATAATAATATATGAACATCTTTTTTCATTTACCCCTCTCAAACTTTGTTCGGCAGGACGTGGTAAAAAGAATGGAGGTGGTGTTGAATTCTGCATTTGTTTCCATTAAATAAAACTTACTATAAATACTTCAAAACAGCAGAATGAGGCTGTCTCTAATGAGTTTACATACAACCATAACTTTTGGATGATTAGTTAAACTACATGTTGAGGAAACAGAATGTCATAGGTTGTTTTTCACTAAAACAAAGAAGAAAATGAGGTTCCCTTCAATGTGTGTTTTAATCCCTATCAGAAGTCAGAAAAATAACATGTTCTTTTTTTCCTTTTTCCTATATCTTCTTTGTTTTTCCCTTAAATTGTCCACATACTTCTGATGTAACACACTTTAGTAAGCATAGTCACACACTAAAACAAACACAAAGTTTGATAAAACTTGCAAACACGTTAAGAAAATGTGAAATTGTACACAAATTGTCAAATAAAAAAGTCACTGGAAGATATGTTATTTAAAGTGTGGCTTTCTTTCTACATGAAGTAGTTCATTCAATTGATGGCGTGAGTATTATTTGAAAATGTTCCTAATAAACAGGATAGAAAGTTTCAATTCTATTAAGGACACTGAGATGAGGATTATGCTGTACTTTCGTTATTTTCACTTCCAGGAGATTTCAACATAACTAAAAAATCTTTCCCAGAATGCCCAGAACCAGCCATCGCACATCAGCCAATCAACAGCAGGGCCATCACATAGGAGTATGTGTGTCCATATCCTGTTCCTCTTTCTTGACTGCACCATAAAACTTGGTTCCATCGTCCTTTGCTCTGTATCTGAAGTACTGATACCTTACGACGAAGAGACTTCCCACTGCCATGCAAACCTCAGTCACCGAATCAAACGGGTTGGATAGAAAAATGAGTAAGAATCCTCAGGAGAAAAAACACGTGGGTGGGAATAATCCTTACCTTGGTGTCCTTAATAGAATTGAAACGTTCCATCATGTTTATTAGGAAATGTTTCATTCTATGTCAGGACAAGAGAAGTGGCTTGTGCTGGTTGAAAGCTTGTCCCCCCACCAGCGACGCCATATCCATGACGAGTTTGAAATAGAATCGCCTGAACATAGAGTCGGACGACCAGTGGGCAGCATAATTATGTCTTCCAGATGAGCCCCAAGAGAAAAAGCTTTTGAGGCCATAGCCCCTCTTACAGAATGAGTTCCAAAGTGTGCAATATCTATACCCGCCTATTGCAGGACCCAGTGGATCCAGTGAGCAATGGTGGGAGGAGCAACCGCCTTGAAGGGTTTCCTGAGGGAAGTTAGTTACTGCTACTTTCAGTGGGGGCAGAGTTCTTCTGTCATACTCTCATACGCCTTGAGGCACCGAATCACAGACAACTTACGGCTCTCGTCAAAAGCTGGGTAGGAGACCATAGTGGAACACTTGTTGGTACGGTGAGAAATATGGAAGGTAACTCCCTGTAGAGTGAAAACCCTTCCAGAGAGATCCAAGGCTCTGACGTCTGACACACACCAACATGATACCAGACAACTTCTTCCTCAATAGGTACCTGTTCACCTGCAAGGATTTAAAAAGACTCAAAGCCTTATTGGAATCCCAGGGAGAGGAGTATCGAGGTTCCTGGGGAAGAGCTGGATGAATGCCTCTAGTGGGTTCACACGCCAATTGGTGTTCAACCACAGGGGCTCCCTGGATGAGAAGATGGCCCGCAGAAATTGCTGACCTGTAGGAATTGATAGTGCAATATGCCAGCCCCTGAGCCACCAGAGATGCCAAGAAATTCAGAATAGGGACCACTTCGCCCCCCATGGGATCCTGGAAGTTCCTAAGGCACTACCTGACCCATCTGGCCCATGCAGATCTATGGCATTTGTTTGTTCCATCCGCGCAGGTTGTTGCAAGCATTCGTTCAGTGTCTCACAATAGGCATGGGACTCTCAAACATTGGCAGAAATCCACCAGGCCATGAGAGACATGCAACCCTAAAGGATTAGATGGTGATGATTGCACAGAGGGTCCCGAAGGAGATCCCGAAAGCGGGGCTGAAGGATTGGAGTATCTCAGGAAAGTTCCAGAAGAACTGGAAACCACTTTTGAGGTCTCCAAAATGGCGTGATTAGCCCTAACTTCGCCATCTGTCTGCGGATCTGGACCGAGAGCCTCATGATCATCGCGAACGGGGAAAAGCATACCCCTTCTCCCATGCCCAAACTTGCAGGAAAGCATCTGTGGCTACTGCTAGTAGGTTGGGTTTACAGCTGAAATATCTGGGAATCTGGTGGACCTACCTGGAGGCTAACAGGTGGATGGAAAAAGGGCCCCAAAGAGAGTCCACACTCCGGGAACACTGTTCGATTCAATTGCCACTGGCTCATGGCTGACCAGTCTCTAGAACATTGGTCACTCCCGGGAGATTCCCGCCGTCACTGAAATGTTGTGAGAAAGGCAGAAAGACCAAAAATCCTTGGCAAGATCTGCTAGGGATTTCAACTTGGTACCCCCCAAGTGGCTAATGTGTCTTACTGCGGACACATTGACCATCTTGAGGAGAACACAGCAGTCGACCCTGACCTGGGTCAATCATCCGATGGCGAAGGACCTGGCCATCAGTTCCAAGCAGTTGATGTGGAGATGATGCTCTCTGGCAGACCACGTTCCTCCTTTCCTCCTGTAGAGGAGTCCCAGCAGCGGGCTCCCCAAACAGTCTTCCTTGCATCCGACTATCACGAGGTCCGGTTCTCAGCCAAAGATGGCCTGACCGTCTCTCACCTCCACATGCCTGGGCCACCATCTCATCTCATCCCACACATCCTCCATGAGCTGGATCTGCTGGGAGTATTGCAGGCCCTTGCAGAGATGAAAAACTTTGAGATGCTGAAGGGCTGAATAGACGAGGAAAGGAGCCCCACTATCTGAGCCACTTGCCTGAGATAGGTCATGGTCCTGGACAACATCCTTAGCAACTCCCTGTGATTTATTTTTTTTTAGCCGGAATTCTCCATGAAATCTATCACAAATCCCAGAAATGTTACCTGTCTGGAGGGGGTAAGAAGCGACTTTCGCTCATTGACCACAAATCCCAAATTCTGCAGCAAGTCCACAGCCATCTGTAACTACAGCATCAGCTGGGATGGGCACTGATCCAGAGCGAGAAGATCGTCTAAATAAATGATGAGACGCAGCCACCGAGCTCTGAGGAATCCTACCACTTGCTTGAGCACCTTGGTGAAGCACAAGGGGGCCGAAGAGAGTCCGAAGGGGTGAGTAGTAAACTCATAGACTTGACCCCGCCATCAAAATTGCATGAACCTGCAATGCGAGGAGTAAATGGGGACCGCCAGATTCTTGCCCTTAAGGGCTTATCTCGCCATCCAATCGCTTGGGCACAGCAGGTCTCGAAGAAGATGGATACCTTCCATCTTGAAATGTGGTAAACCAACCAGCCGTTGAACTCTCTGAGGTTGATCACTGGCCGTTGACCACCACTGACCTTGTTGACCAAGAAGATGTTGCTGAGAAACCCCCGAGGGTGAAGGAAGGTCTCGGAAATCACTCTTTTTCACAGTAAATCCACATCCTCGCGATCTATCAAGGTTGCCTGATCTCCTGAGAAAACCAGAACAGGCGGGCGGGACTCCTGAATGGGGCGCCCATAGAATTCAATATATGAAACGTCCAGACAGTTTGAAGGACCCAGGGCTCCGCCTTGAGTTGTTCCCAGTTTCGAGCAGAGAGAGATGACCTTCCACCCACTTTTAACTGGGAAGAAAGGTAAACTCTCCTCTGCAAGGGAATTGTTCTCCTCCGTCAACACCTCAGGATCTGCGGCGACCTCTACGAGTCTGGAAGAATTCCCCTTGATGGGATTGGTCTTGGGATCGCTTGAATCCTCTTGTAGGGCCTTGGGTGTAGGAGCAACGGGTGCATGTCCCCTACCATGACTGGCCCTGCCAAAAATGCATGGATTGAAGATTTTCTAAATGGAAACCTGCACTTTGTCCAAGGAGGCGAAGGTTACCGCAAACTTTCAAAGGTCTTTAATGAATGGTTCTCCAAAGAGCCCACCTTGTGCCACCTCGCCAGCCTCAGTGGAAGCTAAGTACCCCAGTTTGGGGTAAATTTTGAGCAGCTGGGAGCGGTGGCCCTCCGTTGACAGCGCACAATTAGTGTTTCCTAAGAAAGTAAAAATGCACTGCGCCCAATCAGATAGGGAATCCAGAGAGACCAGGGTCCCAGAGGTCTTGGCCTCCTCAACCAAATCCAAAATCTTTTTGAGAGGGCCACAGATATATAGCAACCTGTTCTGGAACGAATGCCAGAACCTGTCTATACCCTTCTGGCGCTCCCTCATATATTACTGTAGAAAAATGGGCATGCGGAGGTCTGGCGTCGCTGCCACTTTATCAGGAAGGGAGGTGCATGGGCAGTCTGCCCTAAGGCAGGCCCTGACCTCTTTATCCAATGGCTTCCTAGCTGACGTGCCTCTTGATGGGAGAACTTTTTTAAGGGTACCCACTCTGCAGAGCGGGGATGTACCTGATCATCAGGGTTCAACTATCTGAGGGGCCCTGGCCTAGGGGCGCCGCATGGGTCGGGGTTAGTGATGGGCACCAGGGCCTAGAGGGCCCGGCCTCATTGGGAGAATCCCCTTGGCCATTGTCCTCCTCTGCATCCTAGACAGGGGAAAGACCACCCACCATGTCCGCAAAGGACTCTGATTCAGCCAAAGGCAAGGGCACGCCACAACAGCCTTCTTAAGGTATTTGAAAGCACTAAGGTCCATCCCTGAATCAAATTTGCGCTTAGGAGCCCTGCCTGAGGGGGCCCCAAAAGGGTGAATGTCATCTGGGTCTGTCTGGGGTGCAACACAGGCAAAAGCCACCTAATTGATGCGCCTCTCGAAAGGGCTTATGGCAGCCTCCACGCCTGGTGGATGGCGGCGTCTCCCACCGCGTGAAATTCATCATCCAAGGGGAGGACCTGGAGTGCCTCTTCTTCAGAATATTCCTCCATGACCTTAGGGTAGAAAGTGCTTAATACCACTATCCCACTGAGGGGAGGGGAGGCAGAAAAACTTGACTCAGACAGTGCGCAAAGCCCTGAACCCACAGAGTAGACCCTACAAGCAGAGCTTGTTGTATAAATGCTCAGCTCACGCCTGCCGCGTGACCAAAGTCTATTAACTACGAGGCAAAATGTGGTGACTGGAAACCAATCTAACCATGGGAGCAGAGAGCGTTAGAATGGGGAGAGGCTCATGCCAGGGGCAGACTCATCCTAAGGATCTGAGGGTATCTATACAACTAACGCCCGTGCCCTGCCCAAGAACAGCCAGGAACACTCTATGGGGGTGTGTACAATACTTTCGCAAGCGCAAGAAAAATAAGCCAGTTACAGACCCATGAGCTGCTCTGCAATGCGGGCATCAAGCTGTTCAATAATTTGTACCGACCCATGTACCATGGACGTCTGGGCTTCCTGGTGGCTCGGGGGAAGGCTTGGAGCTCCGCGGGGATGTAACTCGCCAGTTTCTCTAGCGATCTCGAGTGCGTACTGCAGAGCAACAAGATGCTCTGATGTGCTCCAGCACCCTCTGGCAGGCGGTTGGCTTCTCCACAGTCGCATGGCCTGAGTCGTACTCGCACAGCCAGCAAAGCATTGGAGACTGCTCCCGCGGCACGCAGTCAGGCCTGGACTGGCCGTTGCGGGCACCGGGCAATCCCCCGGTGCGCCGCAAGGGTGGGGGCCGGTTTTGGGCCCTGGGGGCTGCTTTTGTTACAGGGCCGTTTTTGCAGCATAGCTGCAAAATCAGCCCTGTAACAAAATCGAGCGAAAACCGGCCCCGCCAAAGAGCTCGGACGCACCCCCAGGCGGCAGGCCGAGCACTTTGCCATGGCAGGTTTTGGTTCTCAGTCCGGCCCTGTACGCAGTACCACCGAAAAGCGGTAGAGTCGGACAAATGCAAACAATTAAGTAATCGACAGTACAGTTAAATAATCAATACTAAAACCAAGCACAAACAAGGCACAAGGAAAACAACCATGACTTATCTGTCTGGAAGCAGGAAAAGAAAGAGCGAAAGGATATGGGCATGCATACTGTTATGCAGCTGCCCTGCTGCTGATTGGTTGATGCGGGGTGGCTGGTTCTAGGCATCCTAAGAAAGATATTTTTTTGTTGCTACGTTGAAATCTGCTGGAAGTGGAAATAAAGAAAGTACAGCATAATCCTCACCTCCTGTCCTGACATAGAATCACTACCTCATCTTCTGTAGTTAGATTGAATGCACACTACTCTAACTGCAGACAGGCAGCATCTGAAAGGTCCCATACTACATTCCAGCACAGTGGATAAGTGCGGCAACGAAATTATGAATGTAACACAGTTTTTGGAATTTGCACTTTGCGTTTAAGTAAGCATGCTGTGACGTTACTCTTCACAATGTGTTGATATAAAAGTGAGCAGCACGCTGACAAAGATGAGCTCTCTATGGGCCCGATGTAGGTAATTCTGATTTACCGACTCTTAAATACCGAATCATACCGATTCGGTATTTAAGAGTCGCTAAATCGGAAGCAGGCAGATGTGGGTAATAAATTACCGATTCTCTACGATTCGGTATTTACCGAATCGGTAAATACCGAATCGCTATTTCCCATTGATTCCTATGGGCCTTGAAGCCCATAGGAATCAATGGGAAATACCGAATCGGTATTTACCGATTCAGTAAATACCGAATCCTGCAAGGGTGCAGGGGGTGTCACTTTGACACCCTCTTGCACCCCAAGTACAGGCTTGTGTGACATGTGGCACACATACATGCCCTAAGGGCATGTCTGTGTGTCACATTGCACAGGTGTGCATGCACAGATGTGCATGTACACCTGAATTCGGTATTTTACCACCCAATTGTATTGGGTGATAAAATACCGAATTCTGAAGGCCTGTAGCACTGTAAACTGTGCTACCTACATCTGGGATTTACCGAATCGGTAAAATTACCGATTCGGTATTTTACAGAATCGGTAAATTTACCACTTCGGTAAATTTACAGAATCTGTAAAATAATGGCCCCTACATCTCCATCTTCAAATGTCGGTAACAGCCGAAATCGGTCGTTACCGACCGGTATTTGGCTACCTACATCGGGCCCTATGTGTTTATTGCGTTTCAAAGAGGGCCATGCCTCGAAAACAAAGTTGCATCAAGCCAAAGTAGAGCAGTGTGCTGATAAAGATGTGCTCTTTAACCTGCCGCTGCATGCCTTGTAATTCAAGGAAGGCCATGCCTGAAAGACAGGGCGCACATTCCATTGAAACTTTAGTTGAGTCACATGACAGGATTACCAAACGGCAAATGAAGAAACGTTTCTTGCAATAATTCTCGATGCACTCTTTGCAACACAGTCAAATTTCCCTAGTTTTCCGGCAGTAAAATTCTTCCACATAAGGCTCTTCAGAGAGACTGAGTATCAGTGGCTGAAACAGGATTCCAACAGCATCCAGACTGAATATGCTTGCTTCAAGATGATCTGCAGTATTGTTGAGTTCATAGGTAGGGGCTTTTCTTCACCAGTGTAACAAATTGACTATTGCACATCGATGGTAAGATAGATCACAATCTCACCCACTCACTCTTCTTTACCAACTGTCGCGGATGGGACTCTTCTATTGTGTAGTCATAGAGTTTCATCTGAACCATAGCAGATAGGTAGTCAGACAAAGAATGATACACTAGATACACTTTTTCTTTGAGACATTCTGCATATGGCTGTACCTGCAAGTTAAGTTAAATTGAGCTGGTGGTTGTTAAACACACTCTTTTTTGAAGCCACTGCAGATTTATGTTTGAAAATGAAGAGCAATAAAAAGTGTATTAATAACTTTCAATCATCGTTTTGAGACTACCAATCCACTGTCTCTACTACCACACGTATTATTCTTTTCTTTACTCTATAGGTTTTTCACACAAACAATGTTCGTGAAAAATAAGACCTGATGACCATATTAGTAAATGTATGTGCTCTAGATAACGCTTCAAGTAAGCTTTGTTTCTCATGAAGCTTGTATGCTCTCCGTGGAAAAAAGCCTTTTTTTCAAATGCCTCCTGCATTTAAGCAATAATAGATGCCCTGTTGATCCCCACTTCACTGTTCCTCCCTATGGTGTATCGTTCTCAACACTGTAAAAGTGGAAGGATACTTTGTCTCTCTATGCCTGTCCTTTGCCTACTTAAACTGAATAGTTATTCCTGTTGGCTGGTCCAAAATGTGGCAGGCTGTACTGACATATGGGGATGACCCTTTTCTCTACTCTACTTGTGCTGCCATTGGGCTGATTCAAAATCTGAATGACACCCCAGGGAAAGATGAATAGTACACAGAACAGATTGTTAGGGCTAGCGTTTCCTATTGGACTTGGGGATTAGGGCTTTGGCTTTAATTCGCTCTTAGAGCTAGGGCTGTGATTGGTTAATAGGGCCAGGTCTCCCATTGGCTTTAGGGTTTAAGGTTAGGGTTCTGATTGGTTAGGGCTAGGGTTTCATTTGCCAATTTTAAGCAGAGAGGCATGGGCAGTTGTCTGTTTGGGTTGGGCCTAGGGCAAATGATGCAGCCCAATTTTCACTTACGAGCTACCATCTTAAACCCTCCACCTGGTGCCAACATCCAAGCACAATATCAGCAAAGATATTCTACTCATGCACCACAAACAAACCTCATACAGATTTCAATGTGTATTGAACCACTACACAACCACTACTAAACCCCACAAACCACACCTACACACAATTCTACCCCAACTACAAGACTCTGGCACCTGCATTCTCACACAAAACACAACTCTTTCCTATACCATTAATACACTCACACATTATCAACAGAACACAAAGCCACTTCTTGGTCAAACAGATCACCAGCTCTAAATTCTAATTGCTCTTAACAGATCCCCTTTTATCATGACAAAACCTATACTCAGCCTTCCATCACGCCATTGACCAACAACCGCCTCCTTTTCTTGCCAATTACACACAACCGTACAATCCTTACATGCTATTCCACCACACACATTACCTATTCCAGTGCTCAAATCTAACACAAACACTCATAACTCTTGTCCGTCCCCTCTTACACACCACATACTCTTCTCCAAAACACATTCCTGTACTATTCACATTCCACTTACCAGCAGTAATGCACATACAAATCTTTCACAGAAAACCACTACATCAATATCTCCTCTCATTACTCCAGAAAAAAAACAACACAGTAATCTCAATATATCATATTCATTACGCATCACATATATATATTCTTACTATGTAACCATGTATCTATATATTTATTAGTATAGTCCTATTGTACAAGAAAAAAACACTCTGACATAAGCTTTACTCTGTCCTACCCTCACCCCACACCTCTATCAATTTATCATCTAGCTTCACTCTCTCTCATCCCAAACCCTTTCTACTGCTATGATCTCAAAAATAACCCTTCCTAGACTCCTCCCTCTTCTACACATACTGGCTCACCCCAAACATCAGTTTACCACTATGTTCTCCCAAACAACCGTGCTAAAGTCTCCCTCATGTTATCTCTCCTTTGTTTCACTCCAAACCTCTTTTTTATTCTCTGATTCTCTTTCTCCCTAATCCCGGTCTACAGGCTCTTCCCTCCTTCATCTCTCCTTTACTCAACCCCGACCTCAACTTACTACTATGAACTCCCAAATAACAATTCTAGTTTTGTTCCCTCTTCTATCCCTCCATTACTCTATTCAATCCAACCAACAGACTCACATGTCCTCCGCTCAAATGTACTCATAACTCCCTACACTAATACTATAATCCTATTTCCTTCTACTAATTCACCACTAATCCTTTTGGGTTCTAGACTAGCGTGCTACTCATCGAAAAAAGTGCTTTAACACCTCAGATGGGGTAGCAAGCGCTGTATAAATAAAATTACAAAGACTAATTTATAAATGTAATGACCAGTTAGCTATGCCGGAAGACATTTGAGGTCACTTGTTACCTGATAAACAATTATTACTCTGCCCCTTGAGTTATGTTGAGGAGACTGACAGCTAAACGGACACATTATTATCTCCTGGAATATTTGTTTCAGTGGTTAAGTGCATCACCTTAATGATTAGTGTACATCTTCTATGGTCTCTTTTCAGGTGTTATTATGAGGAAGGAATACTTACTCTTGTTGTTCTAGTTATAGTGTCACCTAATAGGGGTGGAATATCTAACTGGATATTGTGGCAGCGCTCTGCATGTGAATAGATACCTTTCTCTACGAGGACAGAGATTGCAGCTTGAGGGATTGAGTATCAGGACACACAGATTGATCTGCTATCATGTTGAATGTCAAAGACTTGTTCTGTGATATGTTTGTATATTATATTGTGGTAATTGTGCTATATCTCAAGATAAAAAGGAGAAATAAATATTTTTTAAAAATATGAATGACCTCTCCAGCCAAGTAATTCCTAAAGAAGAGCTGAAGGGTAAAAGCTAGTAATGATGAACTAGAACAATGAAATGAAATCAGCTGATTTTCAGTATAACCAGCAGCCAGTCATGCATATGATATGCACTTTGTCTCTTGACTTGGGGCTGTTATGAGGCACAGGCGTGCAGTGAAGCCCATGCTACAGTTCAGCACAAATGACACCTACACTCTTCAAGTAGGGTAAGGACTCCATTCTGAGCATCAGGCCGTCCCTGCTACATGTCTGAGCAAACCTAAAAGAGGCGGACCGACTTCCAAGATGAATCCGTGGTAACACAACTGTGCAGTTGTTTAGGAAGCCTCTTTAAATGGACGAGAAAAAATTATTTTTTTCAATGAATGACGACTTCAAAATCAATCATGCGCTTACCATGTGGAATAAACACTCCACAGCCAGGGTTGATGGGGTACCTGTTTAGGTCAACAATGGCCGGTCTATAAATCATTTTGTGTAACCTATGTTCAGCCTGTTCCCTTGTTATGTTTTGAGACTTTGTACCAGGGTTCACGTCCGCTACTCAATGCTCCACTACTCTCCAGTTCAGTTCTGACTAGCAAATGCCCCAACATACACGAACACATAGATAACTACCGACTATATTAAAGTCACAAGTAGACTACTTATATGTACATCTAATTGGTGTGTGGATAATGTCAAAATCTGACAATGATCTGGCCTTCCTGAACCTATACTGTAATCCCTGATCGACAGTGACTGCCAATGATTGCTCTGCAAAGACAAGAATACGTTCAAATTTGAGGTGCATTAAGTTTTCATGTGTGTCTATTACGTTGTACACCTAAAGATGTCAAAACGTTCATTGGGATGAGCTGTCTGTGTAAATTCTGTGGACTGGAGAAGGAACTGGGAATGCATAATGTGACTTTTTCCTAGATTGATGAGCTACTAGGAGCAAATATTCCTAGAAGCAGGGTTGGACAGGGATAGAAAATAGACCCAGGCACCAAAATATAAATGGCCGTCATTAGTGATCATATCTTGGGTAGGTGAACTTAATACTTTGACAATGTAGCCCTAAGAAGTTGAGAAAGTTCACATTAGCAAAAGTGAAACAAGGTTGCAGACAGCACATTTCACTGAGGTAAACTTGAAAGCCTTATTCTGCCTATTATGGTGATTTCAAGCTCCAGGGTGTACCCTGGTATGGACATTTTGAAACCGGGTGTTGTGGCAGCTGTTACCCTCTCCATATTCTGGGACTGAGACACTAAGAATCGTTAAAGGGGAGATAGAGGAAGTGGGGGACAGCTTCACTCTTGGCTAGCCAGGCATCCCTAAATAGGTTTATACTAATGAATACTGACAAAGATTATTGTGGTACAAGAGTGCTCAAGGCAGAATATTGAAAGACAAAATATTTAAAAGGTAAGGGCATAGGGGGATGTATAGATTTACTACTTAAAACTCTGCATCTACGTACCTTGAAGATATATGTACAGTGTAGGTATAGCAGTGTGCTGGTCTGACCACTACCTAAAACCTATGATTCTCACTGGGGTAGAGCCCGTTTGGAGGGCGGTTCAGTACTCCTCTTTCAGGCACACGTGGCATAAATAAAAGAGCAAACAATTTCATGCCCTCCTTTCTACAAACATCCTTAACATACCAAATGACCCGGACGCTGCTGATAAAGCACTGCCGGACAGGATCATCCGGCCACTGGACATGCTTATCCCTGCTAAGTGGTGCAGGTGTCGCAATACCAAGTCTAATCCATGGTACAGTGACAAGCTTGCTAGTATGTGTAAAGTTTGCAAAAGGTTGGAGCAGGTGTGGAGATGCAATTATGATTCAATCTCGAAAGGGCGCTACCAGGCAGCTATTAAGAACTACCACAGGGCCATCCAGTCAGAGCGGGCAGCTCATTTTGCAGAGGAGATCCGGGGCAACAAGAACCCCGTTGGAAAAATCTTTGGCATACTTAAAGATCTTAAACGGGCAGGGTTACCCCAGCGCCCCATATGACATCAGATGAGCAATGTGAGGCTCTCGCCACCTTCTTTGTGAAGAAGGTGGAGAACATTTATAACTCCTTCTCTCTAGCTGCTCCATCTTCAGGTTCTGCTCATAGTCCCTGTACCACCCACACACTCCCGGCCCTACCATAAATCTCTCAGGAGGAGCTGCGTTTGTTATGCAGCAAGGTGAAATCAGGCTCTCCTGCTGATCCCCTCAAGCTGGAGCAATTTATGAATTCTTCACTCGTGCTTCTCTCGCCATTGGACCAGGTGATTAATATGTCCTTGTCCATGGCAGTTGTCCCTAGGACCTAGAAGCAAGCAAGGGTGATACCCTTGTTAAAAAAACGTCCCTAGATACAGCCAAACTGGAGAATTTCAGCCCCATATCCCTCCTGCCATGGGTATCCAAGATTGTTGAGACCCATGTTAATTCCATCCTGACAGGCTTCTTGGAAGACAACAACATCTTAGACCCCTCTCAGAACGGCTTTCGTCCGGGCCACAGCACGGAGTCTGCCCTCCTAGCAATGACCAAACATCTGAGGGTCACACGGGATGAGGGAAGTACTTCGGCACTGATTCTATTAGACCTCAGTGCCACGTTTGATATGGTCTCCCACCAGATTCTGCTGCAATGGCTGGAGGAATTGGGTACTGTGGGCTCCGTCCTGGATTGGTTCACCTCTTTTCTTTCTGAGAGGACCTTCCAGGGGACGGCTCCCCCTTTTTCCTCTCGGATCTATACCATCAAACAAGGGGTGCCACAGAGCTCAGCACTGAGCTCCACGCTGTTCCACCTTTATGTTCAACCACTAGCAGCTGTGGCTAGGAGTAGAGGGCTGACAATAGTATCATATGCCGATGATGCACAGCTAATAGTGGCACTCTCTGGCAATTCCGTGCAGGATGCTTCCAAGTTTCAGAGCAATCTCACAGCTATTGCTGAGTGGAAGTCAGCCAACTGTTTGCAGCTCAACGCGAGTAAGTCTGAAGTCCTGCTGGCTGGGTGGGATGTAGAGCTGTGGAGTGAGCGTTGGTGGCCTACGACCTTGGGCTGTGCTCCCACCCCCAAACAGATGGTAAAAAATGTCGGTGTCTGGGTGGACTCGGCCCTCAGCTTTCAGGTCCAGACCAACTAAGTGGCAGGGACCTGCTTCAGCATTTTGCGGGGGCTCAAACCATTGCTAGGTTACTTTGATCCTTCCACTGGACAGGTGATCATTCAAGCTGCCATTCTGTCTAGACTGATGAAGCCAATTCGCTCTATCTGGGGATCAATAAGTCTGAGACTGAGTTTACAGAGGGTTCAGAATGCGGCAGCCAGAACTCTGCTTGGCCCCCTGAGAACTTGCTCTACCTCTAGTGCCATCCGCCGACTACATTGGCTGCCAGTGGCCAGACATGTGGAGTTTAAGTCCCTTTCCTCGCTTTAAAATCTTGAACTCTTCTTCTCCTGGCATTTTGGCCAACCTGCTGTCACCTTCCCTCCTGCCAACTTCGTTCCATGGGCCAACATCTGGCAGTTGTTCCTAGGGTAAGGAGAGTACGGGCTGGTGGGCGCTCCTTCTGCACACTGGCAGCCAAACTCTGGAACTCTCTCCCACTGTCTATCTGTGGCTTGACCAATTATTTGGCATTCCATAAGGCAATTCTGACACATCTCTTCCCTTCACTGTAGGTTCTTTTGCTTTTTTTCAGTGGTTTTCCTTTTAGCTGCTATTAGCGCCAGGACCCGCTTTGCTGGGGCAGCTGTGCGCTCTACAAACTATATAAAATAACATAACATAACATATAGGTGGAGTTATGTATAGAAAACCTAGACTAACTTATCTGACGATATATTATCCTGATATTTTGTCTTCAATGTTGATATTTTGATATTTAGTATGCACACCCTAAACAGACCTTCACTGGGGTGTGATAAGCGACATATATCTACCAAAAGACATCCAAAGTGAAGCAGATTATCTGAACTTTAAACATTCTAATGCCTTAATGTCTACATTTATCCTGAGTACTTGTATTCTCTATACCCACAGAGTTCTCAGATTACAATCTTTACCAGGAAACTTTGTTTGGGCCTTCAAGGAGCCTGAAGGGCATCTACATTGCTGGAACAACCACTCAAATAGGTGGGTGCTCTTTGAAACATGTTAAATCGTTCTTAGAATCCATACAAAATGACATTTACAATTCATGAATGAGTAAGCTGATGATTAAACTTTATATTTAGAAGTCTTATTCTCTTTTAATAAAAAAGTTGGTTTATAAAATGCTAAAATTCGATAATCTGAATATTAAAAACATCAAACTCAAAACTTTACTGACATATCTGTCATGTTTTGGTGGACATGGCCTGTGTTGTGAGTAACCCTAATTTGACTACTCCCCCCCCACTTTGCTGGGCAATCCCACCGCTCTGGATAATTGATGACTTATCCCTCATGGGTCCACCTGGAACTACTTTTCTACAATCTTGAGTCATTACAACCCAAATCGTAACCTACATAAGGCTAATAGTAATCTCTCGGCCATACCCAAACCTCTATGTGCCGCATCAAGACATCGGCCCTTCTGTTTATATCAAGCCTGTCATGGGAATCCAATCCTGCTGAAATATGCTTTCATCCTGCAAGAAGCTAAATACCTATTCACACAAACCTTACTTACTTTTACACGAAATCAGCCCCTGTAGGCCCTGTAAATACGTGTACATGAAAATTAAAGGTGTATATGATCATGCATATGTAAAACATCCACCACCCATAAAATATGAAACCTTCATGACATGCGGCCACTCAAAAATATTCAGTGCTTATTTACTTTGTAACTGATGCTGTGTACAGCGTTTCCAGTTGAAGCACTTAGTTTGCTGTTCCAATAAATACATCACATAAAAAGGAAGCAAGTATGATTTTACTGCCAAATGGTGTCACAAAATAGGACGTCAGACACTAGGACAAGTTTTAAGGGGGACAGTGTGCTTGCTGCTTTTTCAAAAATGGACATAAAACACATGATAAGATTCTTTAAAATACTGAATTTTTTAAATATATAAATATAGTCAAGCGGCTAATCTGATCCTTTCATTGAACTGGCGCTAGCCATTAACAACTTGTTGGGATTCAGCTTGCACTACAGATTGCAGGCATACAAGACAACTGACATACGATTTACTCGAATAGTAAACAGGTAAATGGTGAATGAGAATAATCATAATTGCCAAGGGCCCTAAATTGATCCAATATGTGAAGATTGTGCACAGATTGTGATCCAATCCTTATTTTCAACTTTAGCTGTTAAAAACCTTGCTTGATATGTGATACGTGGTAAGAGCTCTGCGTTTAAGAAATAGAACCGAGTCGACTGGACCGATGCTTAATCAACCAATATGTTCACAAAATACACCAGGCTTCTTGAGTGCTGGGAATAAATAATGCATATGCCACGTAACTATAAGAGTGGAAGCAAGCAATTGTACCAAACCAATCGTGTTTAGTCTGATAGATCCTAAATTGTCTCAAGGGCAGCTACGGTTCTCCATAACCATGGAAATAGGCGGACTTATTATTCGTGCTTGGACTGCCTTGGGAAGCCCCCTTTCCATGGTATGAAAAACTGAACTCTGCATACACAGAAGAATGAATTCTATGTCAGGACCGGAGGCTCAGAGTATGCTTATCTCTTCCATTTTTGTTGTTCAGCTGCCTTAACGAGGGTGATGCGTGTGTTAGCTTCCGATCTGGGCTTGAAGCTGGGGGCTCCAGTAGCGCTCTACCAGTTCTCGTCAGTGCTGCACAGGGCCGGACTGGGACCTGAAACCGGCCCTGGCAAACTGCTCGGCCTGCTGCATCTCCAGGGGGAGGGGGTGCAGCCGAGCTGTTTTCTAGAGCCCGTTTCGGCCAATTTTGTTACCGGAGGCCGATATTCCAGCCCCCAGTAATGAAAACGGCCCCTATGGGCCAAAAACCTGCCCCCACGCTGGCGACCTTCCGGGGAAATGCCCGGTGCCCGCTGCGGCCAGTCCGGCCCTGGTGCTGCAAGGGTGATGTGCGGCGTGCGCGTGCCGTAGCCTCAACAGATGGACTATGAGGGAGGAGGCATTTTTCCTACTTCATTCCTTGCATTCCTTGGGCCACGTCAGGAGTGTGCGACAGTTTCCCTTTGAACAGAAGCAGACTGTCGCACCTGAAGTGATTGAGACGTGTGCAGGCTCCTAGTGTAGTCAGGGTTTATTTATTTATTTGAAAAGTTTTATATAGAGCTGCCTAGACCAGGAGGTATCAGAACGCTTTACATGTACTTTTGCTTTGTTCCATGGCTGCAGTATAGCGGTTCCCCAGCGGAGCAGTTTGGTTTTTTGGCTGTGTGTATTAAGGCATCTAGTTAACAAACAAGCCTTGGCCCATCCAAGCTAGTTTGATTGGGTATTCTTTCTGAGTTTTGTCTGGTGCTCAATATATCAGTAACCCCAGTTCGCCTGTATAACATGGCAGGCCAGTTTAACACTTGGAAGCCCGTGGAGGAGGAGAGCTCGCTACTACCCATCCAGGTGGAATTGGTGTCACGATTGATGCCTCCCTGGAGAGGGCAGTCTCCTCGGCTCTAGAACCATTGAGCCGCTGCATCATTGAACTCACTGTCAGGTACAGTGTAGTGGCCTCAGCAAGGAATGACTGGCGGCAACCCCTGTCTAGTGCAAAAGGTTCCTCCAAGAGCAAAGGCAAGGCACCTGCCAATGCCCCTAAGAATGCCACCTCTTCATAAGCCTTTGAGAGGCTGTGCCAGGCCATTCTTAAGAGACACCTGGATAAGTTAGAGGTGCAACAAGATTCCCACCTGGGAGATTCCCCGAAGATGATTCCTGCCCCCAGGGAGAGGCAGATGACAATACCGGAGAATACACTGACAACCCAGGTGAGGACTCAGATGATGAACTAGGTCCGAGAAGACCTTGGCGACCGGAGGGTGTCACCAAAAAGCCCCATCTAGATGTTCCTCAAAACCAAGACTCTGCGAATATCTCAGGTATGCTTAACCCAGAGGATATATACCACCCCCGCTGAGGGGATTGGATACCGGCACCCATTGTGGCGTCCTATGTGTCCAGCCAGATTCGGAAACCTATGATCCAAGATGTCTGTGACTGCCTAAAGGCGTATTGCTCCCCACCATCCCTGGTGAATAAAGTGGTGAGTAAGATCTTAAGAAGGCTCTAGAACGTTCCTGGCGGTCCTGCCAAGATACGGTCTTGGATGTGCTGGGTCCACTCACCCAAAAATTAGACATGGCAGAGGATGCCAAAGAGACGGGCCACATGATTGATCCCACAATCTTGTCAGGATGGGCCCAGAGAGCCCTAAGTTTTCTTGGGAATGTGAATTGTGCATTGTCAACAGAGCATATGCGCTCTTTGTTGATCAAGATTGAGTACAGACTTTGCAAACTGCCCTCTACGGAGGCCGGACCCGAGGTAACAGGGGACTCTTTGGAGAACCATTTCTAAAGGAACTCTCTTGTTTCTTTAATACCTTCTCCCCTTTAGGTAGGGCCCAGCAATCAATTAAGTAGGTGTTCAGCCAGCAAATCTTTGGAGGGCCGGAAGAGGTAGGGGACGCTCCTCCAGCCGTCCTTACAACTCCAACCCCCAAAAGCTCCAAATGAAGCGCTCCTTGCAGAAGCAGGACCGACACAAGTTTGGAGGCTTTTATCCCTCGAGAGGCTGTGGCAGAGGACTCAGGGGAAAAGGAAACGTCTGAGGAGCCAACAACATACCTGGTGGATCCACTGGTAAGGGGTATCCCTTTTTGACTACCAGAGTTGGGGGGAAGACTGCAATGGCTCAGCCGCAACTAGGCAGCCATTACAAAGGATGCATGGATGCTACAAACTGTGGCAGGTTTTCATATGGAGTTCCATGTGACACCGCAACAGCTCTCATGAACCCCGTCTGCTAGTCTTCTCTCAAGAGGGAGTGCAGGTGGTAAACAAGAAGGTGCACAACCTTCTACACAAAGGGGCCATCATGTATATGACCCTTCACCTGAAGGGTTTCCTGAGCAATATGTTTCTCGTAAAAAAAAAGGACCAAGGGTTCAGACCAGTGATCAATCTTCGAGATTTCAATCAATGTGTGGTGTACGCCACTTCAAAATGGAGGGCATTCACCTTCTCAGAGACATTTTGCTACCGAATGATGGGTTGGTTAGGCTCAATCAAGTTCACCTGTCTGCTGTTTAGTCTGTCTTCAGCTCCTTGGTGCTTCACTAAGGTGTTGAGGCAAGCCATGGAATGGCTTCAGGCCCGGAGCATTTGTCTCAAAGTGTGCCTGGATGACATCCATCTGTTGCACCAGGTGAAGCTGAACTTACTTTTTCAGCTCCAGATGACTCAAGGCCTATTGCAGGATCTATGTTTCATCCTGAATGATCTGAAATCGGTTAGCATCTGGATCTCTGCAAAGTATGCATCTATATGCACCGCTGTAGCTAGCTGACGCACTTCATAGAAAGTCGCATTGTATCAAGCAAATGCTTGAGAGACATCCATGTCTGTATTACATAAATTAGCCGTATCATCTATGATGGTGTATACCAAGCAAGCCTCCAATTCTCTATGCCCCAACCAGGCACACAGTCTACAAGCCTTTTCACCACATCGTATAGTCTATTTTGAGTAGCCAGTATCTGGGTTCTTACTTCAATAAAAGATAGGAAACAGTATTCTTCCAGAAGGAGTGTCATAGTAAGAAGAGCCACGGGATTTATCTCAGGTCCCACATGTTCCTAAAGTGCCAACAAGCTACCTTCTATTTTGTCCATGTCTTGTGTTTCTTCTGTACACTTACGCGCTAGGATGTTTTGTGTCTATCTTGGAGTACAATTTTGTAGGCCTTCCATATTATAACTTCTGAATCTACGTACTCCTTGTTTTACTTAAAGTATAGCTCCGTATCAACTCTTAGTTTTCTTGAAATTTGGGGATCTCGTAGTACCAAATATTTTACTTGCAATCTCATTCCAGATGGACCAAATTCCCCAAGCCCTATATTTTCTATTTGCCACAGTGGCTTCCTCTTCCGCTGGGACAAATATGTGGTCAAGTCGAGAGGAAACTTTATGGGTGCCAGAGAATTAGGAGTATTTACGACTAGCTGAGTATCATTTCCGCAAAAGGTCTACTAGTCCTAGGATGCAGGCAAAGCTAGCCAGCGATGTCTCCCTGAAAGGGCTTGGCGAGGCCCCAGAGCTGTCTAGCTCAGGGTACATGACATCATTGAAATCGCCCCTCACTATGATTATGGAGGAGTCAGTGTCGAGCAGTATCTCTGTGACCTTCGCATGGGCACTTTGTTGTAGCCGTGGGGGTGGGGGGGGGCATATATGCTTAAAGCTGTGACATCACGCCTACCATACATACCCCTGACTGCTACAAATTTCCCATCAGGGTCCACCCATTGCCTTTGCATTCTGAAGGGGGACATTTTTCTTATCTGGATCACTACTCCCTGCGAGCCAGAGGTAAAGCTGGTCTGCGTAAGTGTGGTATAAGCCCCTCTACTTAGGGAGCAACTTCGGGATCCCATCAGATGTGTCTTCTGCAACAAGACTAGAGATGGTTTTTGCTTCTTTATATGGTTACCAATACTCTCTTCACTTTATTGTCTAATCCATTTACGTTCCATAACAGAATGGAGATTGCTCCCTGATTTAGTCTCCCACCAACTGCCATCTCTGCATACTGATTATGTCTTGACCATCTTCCCTGGCTACTGTCAGGATGTACCGTCATTAAACATGGCTCAGCTCTTGTGGCTGAAATATAAACTACTCTAAAAACATTCAACAATTTCCCCCCTCATCACCTCCTCACCTCCCCCTGCTCCCGAGTGCAAACACCCACAGGTCTATTTTGACAACCACACCATGGGGAAGATCAGAGAGATCTGTAGCCCTCCCACTTAATCAGTTCAACAAATTATATTTATCACTATACATACCCATAAACCATTCACTCACTTCATTCACTCGTCCACGTTCACAGTAGTCCTCCCTCTCTCTCCGAAAGAATAGGAACTATTTGTGAACCATAGGCGCTTCCATCACTCTCACACTTAGTCTTACACAATTGTACTCAGTTGGCTAACTGTTATACTCTCTCATACCCTCCGTGTGTTAACTTTGAGCAAAAGGGAAAACGAAAGAACTCCAAATATTGAAAACAATAACAATAAACCCACACAGACAGCTCTAAGAAGCTTATGAGAACCTGGGAGGGGCAGAATAGAGGATCCAGACATGTCCATTAGCTATGATATTAACCCCATACCACCATTCAGCTGCCCAGCCCCTCTTTACATTGTGTCATTTCTCATGGGCATCGCTCATTTGTCTCTGTTCCAGGATTGCAATCTGTTTAGCTAGATGGATGCTGGTCATTTTTGTCCGAGGATAAGTGACCCCCTGAGGCAATCAGAGTCTGGCTACCTTGTTCACAAGCATATTTAAACTTTTTGCGAAGTGTGGGGAGGTCACTCTTGGTGTCAAAGGATATTTCAGGCATCTGTTCCCGCCAGTGCATTGCCTTCAGAGTCCATTTGCACTAAGGTCCATCAGTCCAGTTCTGTCTCCTTCTACCATACCAGCACGTCTTAGCTACTGCCCCCTCCGGATAAGGAGTGCCTCCACTATCTTGTCCATCCCCAGGATTTTGCAGGGGTGGGCGTTGCTCAAGCCAACTCCAAGGCTCCTCTGGGGTTTGAAAGAAGAACGTTTGCCCTCAAATATACCCTTGAGTCAAAAGTGTGTCTTTGTTTTTGCACTTCTCGAAAATAATCAGGGAACACCATGATTTTAGAGTTTTCATAATGAACTTCTCCTAGGCGGCGGACTTCTCGCATTATCATGTCTCTGTTCAAGAAATTTAAAAAAGGGCCTATCACTGGATGTAGTGAAGTGTCTGGAGACAGCTTACCAGTTAACAGCGTGTGGGCGTCCTCTATAAGAAAGCAGGAGGAGAACTGTGTTGATGGAAGGGAGGCCTGCAGCCATTTGACCAGAAAGGCCCCCATGTCAGGACCATAGACTACCACAGGAAAGCCTACAAAATGTAGGATGTTCCTTCTAGTGCAGTATTCTGCATCGCCCACTGTCCAAGTTAAATCTTTCATGGCAGAGTTAATCTCTGATGCTTCCTTTTGTAGTCCATGAGTTGTGTCTTCCACCTCCGAGATCCTAGCCTCTGCTGTGATGGCTCTCTCCAATACTTTCTCTAGATCCCATCGTAAGAGGGATACTTCCAATCTGACCTCCTCAATCCGTCCCTCTAAGGTGTCTCGGAGGACTGAATAGTCAATAACAGGACTGCATTATCTGGCATGGTTGGGACGTCCGGTTCTGTCTCCGACGGGGACATCACCACCTTCATAAAGTGGTCCATTTTGCCCTGTCTGTGTGGTTTAGGATCTTTATCCTTAGCCATGCCATGTCTCATGGCCGTCACCACTCCGGGGCAACTAGTCAGCGCAATAGGCCTAAGTGATGACGGACCATTGTGTCAGGGTCAGGAGCCCTAACTGGCACTCTATTTTTTTTTTATTTCTTTTTATTAAACAGTGAAATTAAAGCACAGTCATCAAATACAGGCAGGCTACTCCAGTATCACAGCAATATCGTACAGCGTTCAGGATACATTGTCATTATTACATAGATCAGATCAGGGGGTATCAACAGTGTCCGAGTCTAATTGGCGACATGATGGGAGACACATATCACCTCTATAGCAGTTCCATGCTCCCCATACCTTAACCCACTTCCCGGGGCAACCCCTGGCAATGAAGACTGACTTTTCTCTATATATACACCAGTCCAGATCTTTCTTTCAGTTCTTCAATTTGGGCGGTTGACAGGCCCCCCACTTCTGTGCAATATTACGTTTGGCTTTCATATATGCCAAGGTTGCCCATTGCGTGGTATATGTATTAAGATCAGTAGGTTCCCAGATATTTAATAGGCATCTACGGGCTTCCGGTTGTAGATCTACTCCTAACACAGACCTCAATACGCGGTGGATGTCACTCCAGTATTGTTGTATCAACTGACATTGCCATAGTATGTGAATAAACATTCCCAGCTCCCCACATCCCCTCCTGCAGTCCCCACTTCCAGCTCGTCCCATACGAACAAGACTAGGACCTGTGACATATATCCTGTGCAATATTTTAATTTGTACTAACTGGCACTCTAAGGGTTGTGTGATTCTTCAAACTCACTAGTTCCACTACTCCCCTCTTTTGCAGGGTCTATAGTCCCCAGTATCTGAGCCCAGCCAGGGAAAATTATCTCGTCTATGGTGCGCAAGGGGCACATCGGGACCCCACAATGAGCGTTTGCAGCACTATTGTGTCAAACCCGTCTCTCAGTAGCATGCCACCATAGTCAAAATCAGAATAAGCTTTATTCTATTTCAGAAATATAAAATAACAAAAGCAGACATGACAGATAAAACGATTGAAAAATTAATTATGTTAAAATACAAGTATACCATGATTTAACATCTTGTCCAATTACTGGTGTACTTAATCCAAATGGGTAAACAAGTCTTAATAAGAGATGTGCAATACATACAGAGCGATCCTATACATTACATTCTGGGCTGAAAAGGATTAAATATTAATACTTTTCCTCGCTCTTAGTACACTTTTATAAAACTGACCATAACTCTAATGCAATAATCATTTTCCAATAGTTGCAGGTATACAAAGCGGGTTGACATTGTCTCCATCCCCCCATGCCTAAGAAAGACATGATCCGTCTTGATCTTTCCTTAGCATAAAATTTACTAAATAAGATCACATGGATATTTGTTTGTGGAGACAGATCATCACAGGGACAACAACATAAATCTCTGAACCAGTTATTCATCTCTGGGTTGCAAATGAATCGGTGGAAAGTCCCAAATCTAAAACGAGATAAAACGTACCTATCGTACCCCCCCCCCAAGACAACTGAAAAGATATGGTTGGATATCATATGTCGTTAAAATCAGTTGGCGCTGGGCTACTGTGGGTTTATTCATCTCCAGTGCAAGTCTGATTGTCTCTAAGTGGGTCATGCATATAGCTTTACATTCTTTCCGGAAAATAGAATTTGCTGTCTCTGGGCAAGTATAGTAGTGTAAAGGTATAGTAGTGTAAATCCCCAAGATCGTTCATAAAGTGCTTCACATATTGCAACCAAGAAAACTTGGTCTCATGGTCCAACTTCATTGAGTCACTAATTATTTCTTAGTTCAGCCCTGTGTTACTGGAGGTCCAAATCCTGTGCCAAAGTAGTACTGGTTGTGCTTTAATAACATCTGTAATATATGGGATACCCAACTCACTATGACAGTTAAAAACAGGGGTACTGGCAGATACTGCTACAATAAACCTTAAAAAACCATTTTTGACATATTGAATAATGGATGAATCATAAAAGCCCCAAACTCCTGCCCCATAGGTGGCAATACTCACACATTTTACCTGATAAATCTTGAGGAGAATCCCTGGAGGCCTTTTGCCCATTTTTAAAAAAAAGTTGACCAAAG
Source organism: Lissotriton helveticus (assembly GCF_964261635.1). NCBI lineage: Eukaryota > Metazoa > Chordata > Amphibia > Caudata > Salamandridae > Lissotriton > Lissotriton helveticus. The sequence goes on from NC_136063.1 coordinate 1,093,177,656, forward strand.
CCACGGTAGACTTCTTAAACAGAAGGCTACGACTCTTGACCGCCTGACTCCAAGAGCCAGTACGATCAAATAGAACGCAAAGAAACATAAACGTGTGGATTCTACCATACTTCCCTCAAGTGGCAGGCTCCAACAAATCTGCTTCCCCCTCCGGCAGGTCATGACAAATGTTTTCTTGGCATTCAGTTTCAAGCCCAATTTGTCCATAAAACTGGCCTAACTGAGTGTGGGCCATGAGTACTGCGTCGTCTGCTTAGAGAAGGGAGACTATCGGGCGTTTGTTAACATATTGTGGATCCCTCGCCTTTCCCACCAATTCCTGTTCTAGGGTGTTAGTATAAAGAGTGAACAAGAATGGTGCCAAGATGCATCCCTGTCTAACCCCCTTTCTACTTTAAACGACGCAGTACACTCCCCTTTTGTTCCATATCGAACCTTAGCGGTTGCCCCAGTGTATAATTTTTGCAAAAACTGAACTAAAACTGGATCGACCGTTAAATTCATCAAAATATTCCACAATGTACTGTGTATAACACACTTGAAAGCGACTGTGAGGTCTACAAAGGCCAAACACAATTTCCCTGCTTTTACCTGAGTGAATTTCCCAATTAAGATAATGTGATTGAGAACCTGTTCATTAGTTCCTAGCCCCTGCCTAAAACCATATTGAACATCACTTAAAATAGTATTTTCTTCCGCCCAAGATTGTAACCGTTCCAAAACAGTCCTTCCTGCTACCTTCTTCAGGGAATCTAATAAAGATATGGGGCGGTAGCAAGCAGGGTTTCCCCGTTCCCCTTTTTAAGAAATTGGTACGATTATTGACTCCGACCATGTATTTATAAAACCTTTCACACAGCAGGCTTGGAGGACCCATGTTATCTGCAGGGTCCATAGTGCAGGATTAGATTTAAACATGTCGATTGGCACCCCATCTGGGCCTTGGGCTTTTCCGCTCTTACTTGCATTTATCGCCTTGATGACCTCCTCGTGAGTTAGTTGGAAATCTATAAGTAAAAAGACAAGGAGACCTCCCCCCTGCTGGTTCTGGCCGGCTGGTACACTTTCTCTATCCTCCTGTGAGGTGTAGACGTTTGAGAAGAAATCGACCCATGTCTTCTTGTCCATTGCCACCTGTATCGATGGGTCGTTAGACTTTCTAAAAAACGGTGCATTCACCGCCTGCCAGAATAAAGTACTGTCCTTACTCATAGAGGCTTCATGGAGTGTAACCTATGCGTTCTCTTTTAGCTCCTTCCTACACGAACTTCTAGCTTGATTATATATCTTCCTGCACTCTCTAATTTCATCCTTGTCTCACTGTTTTATGGAGGGCCACCTTTAGTTTTGTGTATGCTTTAGTGCAGTTTGAATCAAACCACCCCTTATTATGAGTACGCGTACCCTTTCTTTCCACTCTAAGCAAATTTTGAATGGTCGATGTGATTTGAGAGTAAGCTGTCAATATACTTTTATCCCAGGTCGATTCCTCTAAGCACATTAAAATTTGGTTAGAGGCCTTTGTAACAATTTGCTTATTTAGGTCAGCTGAATCATGACTAGACCAACGCAGAGTGTATCCATTTAACGATTACAAAGATTACAAAGTCTGTTGTGGATTCTAATCCCCTTCCTAGCAAAGTGGCCTTAAAGTCCATTCTAGGGGAGCACATGCACTTGGCAAAGCCAAAGTCGTATTGAAATAAAATCTCATTGAACAACTCCCCCCTGTCCGAGTGCACAAAAGGATTTAGGGGATCGTACTCTTCCACCATTCATTCTCATCCAGTGATTGAAAAGGCCGAAATCTGTTTGACACCTCAATGTTATAGATTGGATGGTCAAAGGACTGTATAAGTGGATAATTTCGGTTTTGCTGTGTCGAATACTCGGGCTGGTAAAAGAAACCCAGACGGAGAACATTAATACTAGTATGGGAGATATTACTGTTCCCCGCTCTTTGTAGGATTTCCCTTACCAAAGATGGTGTACCAAATGAAAGAACAACACAATCACCCTGGAAAAGTTTCCTACTATTTCTGACCCAGCGAATCCTCCTCACCATCTTAAATTCATTAAACATAGCTGTAGTCAAACCTGACAATGTATGGCTTTGTTCAGTAGTGTGACCCATGTTTCAGTTTCCCCAGGTAAGGGAACTGGAACATTGGCCAAGATTACAGTAAATTGAGTGGCAGCAGGGGGTAGATTTAAGTTATGCAAGCTAGTTGAACTTTCGACTAGACGATGTCGGGTGTGTTCTTAATGGTAGGTCACACACTTGTCTATCACCCAAGTGTTTTCCAACCCTCCAGTCGCTTTATCACTTTTACTTGTCCCCTGCAGGCCTGGACTGGCCGTTGCGGGCACCGGACAATCCCCCGGTCGGCCGCATGGGTGGGGGCCGGTTTTGTGCCCCAGGGGGCCGTTTTTGTTACAGGGCCGTTTTTTGCAGCATAGCTGCAAAAACGGACCTGTAACAAAATCGCCCGAAAACCGGCCCTGGCAAAGAGCGCGGTTGCACCCCCAAACCCCCCCCCCCTGGGGGGAGTGGGGCCGGCTGAGAACTTTGCCAAGGCCGGTTTCGGTTCCCAGTCCGGCCCTGGTCCCCTGCTTAATAGAGTGCTGTCCGTGTTGACGGGTGATTTAGAATGTACCCCACTCCCTTTACCCTTGCCCCAGTCCCCAGTTTGTAATATTGGTGCTAGTGGTATATTTTTCACTCTCACACTCAAGGACTTTGAGGGTGTACTGGATAAGCCCAAGTTATGCGTATTACTCTTCTGTATAACCAAGTTCTGACTTTCCAGAACTTCCTCCATGCCTCCATGCCCACTTCAATCTTGTCCAGCCTAACAGTCAAGGTGGTAATGGACTGTTTAACAAACCTTGTTAACGCTGTTACAAGATTAGACAAATTCCAAATCTCACTACAAGGTACGTTACATTTATTCTTTATTCAGGGTGTAATTTCTGTGCCTTTTTGAGTCAGGATTTTACTTTTTTCCATAGCTGTTTTTTTGGATTATTCCTGGGCACACTCGCTTCGGGGGGATTCGTATACGTGCCACACAGGGAAATATCGGGACTCGCAGTTCTCAGTGGATTACAAGTTCCTTTAGGGGGAGCTAAAGTTTCTGTTTCCAGGTCACTAATAGAGATAGTGGAGATATCACCAAAAATAGTCTGAATACAACCATTTTTGGGGAGCTTAACGTTTGTGTTACCCAAGATGTGATTTTCATCCCTCCCCTTATCAGCCATGGATAGAACTTTACCACCGACTCCATACTTAATGTTTCCTCTACTGAAGAAATCTGTTTCTCAATGGCACCAACAGCCCCAGTAAGATAATTAAGCAAAGTTAGATTTGATTTTTTAGGCTTACTGGGAGGTTTCGAAGAGTGGCTTGCTGTGGTCTTTCTTTTTCCCATTTAATTCACCCCACCTAATTTAGTACTGCAGCCTCTAGAAACCTCCTTTTTTACCAAAATTCACCGCCTATGTTTTTAAGACCACTGTCCTCGGTCATACAACATGCAGTGCCAGGATATAATATGAACTTATACCAATAAAACCTTCCTTCATGTATAATAGCTATTGATGTCTAACTTGTAGTCCCAATATCCAAGACAATCAATGTCTTTCACGTTGTCCACAAACATGAGAACCCAAGGACTTGCACTTGCCTGTAGAACAGAGACAAGAGGGAAGGCTCTTGGCCCGGTCTTCGCCCGTGCTGAACCCGTGCGTGTGTCCCGCGCTGCGTTACCGGCTCTGGGCTGATGTAGGCCACCTCCAGGGGCCGTGGCAAAAGTGCAGTCCGGCAAGGCAGGGGCAAGGCTAAAGTGACGAGTGCTGGCTTGTAGCAGAGCAGTCTACCATGCTGCGTAACCTGCTCTGGGCTGATGTAGGCCACCTCAAGGGCCGTGGTAAAAGTGCGGTGTGCAGTCCGGCAATGCAGGGGCAAGGCTAAAGTGACGAGTGCTGGCTTGTAGCAGAGCTGTCTGCCACCATAGTCATCATTGGGCGACCATTGTATCATTCATTGGAGAATACGAGGCATTCACACCAAGGACGTCACACCCCTCAAGGGTCACAAGGCAGGAGTGTAAGTGCTGAAGTAGAAGGACAGACGGTGGCTGGTCGCGCCAACTGAAAGTAGAAAAGGCATGTCCGGGGCCCGCCGGAGGCTTCATTTTTATTCTTCATCTTCAATAAACATTTACAATATTGCCAAGGAAGCTATTACCCCTTTAAGGGGTTTTCCTCCTATTTGGGATCCTCTTAAGGAAACACTAGGTTCATATTATGTATATTATTCTGTGCAGTGTGGCACAATGGTTTCTGGGAGAAGTCACTCTAAATTCAGCGCAATTGAGAGATGTGACTCAACAGACTGCCAAAGAGTCCATTCCTTGACACAGGTATGCTGTATATTAGATCTGAGCGCCGCCTTTGACACCGTCTCGCATGGGATCCTCCTGCAGCGCCTCGAGGAGGCAGGTGTGACGGGCACTGCACTCCAGTGGTTCCGTTCGTTTCTGGCAGATCGTTCTTTCTGTGTGGCTGCCCCGCCCCACCAGTCCAAATTCCATCCTCTGACGCTTGGGGTTCCGCAGGGTTCCTCGCTGAGTCCCACGTTGTTCAATCTTTACGTGAGGCCGTTGGCTGAGGTCGTAAAGCTCTGTGGTATGACCATGGTGTCATACGCAGATGATACTCAGCTAGCGGTCACGATCAGCGGGGACTCTGGGGTGGAGGCCCCAAGATTCCGGGACGGACTTCGGGCGGTGGCAAGCTGGATGACGTCCAACTGTCTCCAACTGAATGCCAAAAAACAGAGATTATGGTCTTTGGTAAACGGACGGAGCTCTGGGGCGATACTTGGTGGCCCCCTGAGTTGGGTCCCACCCCCACTCCGGTCACGGAGATAAAAAATCTGGGGGTGTGGTTGGACCCTACCCTCAGTTTTGTTGGCCGTACCAAAAGGACGGCAGCATATTACTCTGCGTGGGGAAGATGTTCCATGGATGGAGCGTGGCTGTTCCTACTCACCCACCCATGGTTTTTGGCGCATTCCCAGATTTAATACAAGTAGTAAATCTGGGAATGTGTTAATCTACTGCATTCCCAGGTGACAAATGCAAAAAGAACAATTGATGGACAGAATGCAGAACAATGTCATACATTCACCCCAGTACGGAGATCTGGGCCTAAATCCATTGTTTTTTTGTTCACCATGCCATTCCAGTTTGGACCCAGCCATATGCAAATCAGTCTTGATCCTGCACCCAATGGGAACAATCCAGCCCGAACTGCCAGGCCAGGTCCTCCCTGGACTGGAAACAAGCATCCTAGGACCGGTTTTGGGCTTTCAGCCCTCATCAGCCACGATAGCTTGATTCCAGTGGCATGGAGAGCACGGGACTCATTTCTGAGCATACCCGTCCCACTCGGGGTGACAAATGCAAAAAGAACAATTGATGGACAGAATGCAGAACAATGTCATACATTCACCCCAGTTCAGAGATCTAGGCCTAAATCCATTGTTTTTTTGCTCACCATGCCATTCCAGTTTGGACCCAGCCATATGCAAATCAGTCTTGACCCTGCGCCCGATGGGAACAGTCCAGCCCAAACTGCGAGGCCAGGTCCTCCGTGGACTGGAAACAAGCATCCTAGGACCGGTTTCGGGGTTTACCTATGTGAATCAGGTTCTTCTGTTTTTAATTCGGTCAATCTCTTCATGACCAAAAACACCAACAACAGTGCCAAGGCTACCAAAGGTCAAGCCAAAGGTAGCACCCGCTGCCACATGCTACCCTTATTGAGGCCTTTGACTGTGAGATGGTGCCCTGAAAGAGGAGGGTTTGAAGGGTGCTGCTGCTCTTCTTCTGTGTGCAGTGCCAAGCATTATCCTGAGACGCCCTGAGTCACATATATTTTGCCCACCTTTGCCATGCGAGAGGACCGCTAAATGTGAAACGCCCACAGTACCAGTATTCGGCGAGCCTCCCTGAAGGCCTCTTTTGTCAAAGACGTATAAGGAAACCGTGTGTAAACGTAGTAGCTAAAGACTGCTCTTGGGAATCCCAGCAAAGTGAAGCAATTTAAAGGAAACGCGCGAGTTGTATTACTATATTTAGGTTTTAATTATTATTTGTTTTGTAGAGAATCCCTGCTTCTACACAACCTGTACATCATAGTTCTTTCCACAATTAACAGAAACGTGGCTTTATTATCTATTGACCATGTTTGGTTCTTCATTCTTTTAATAAACTTCTTGTAAGCTAAGCTTCAGTGCCCACATTACGTCTGCTTCCATGACTCCTGTGACTTAGCAACCAGAGTAAAATTAGCTGCTCAGAGGAGGTTCCAAGCGGCTCTGAGCTACAGCCGGGTCCTGAAAAATGCAGCGTTTCCCATTGTAAAGAGGAGTGCTGACGTGCACGAGGGACCTTCCCAGACACTTTGGGCGTGATGACGAGAAGCTCATAAAATTGAGATCCCTGCGCAGACACGTGCTTGCATAGTGAGCAAGTGGTATGATTTTTATCACAGCCAGTAATCACAAGGTGGATTAACTTGCCAGAATTTAACCATTAAGAAATGTCCCGAAAATACCAGGACGTATAGATTTTGGTTCTTCAATGATAGGCAGAATTTATTGTACCCAATACATTTCGAACGAGACATTTCGAATTTCATTAGGAAAAATAAATGCTGTATAACTTTCCAGGTCACTTGTAATCAGGGAGGTAGCAATGTGTATGCAGCGGGATATGCGCACTGTAACATGCTATTGTTATTAAGTGAGAAATTTGATTATATGTTTCTGCTGCGGCTTCTCAATTCGTGAAATGATACAGACTCGTACATATTGAACATTTTCATAAATCGAGATGAATCGTTATGCAAAATACAAATGTGGAGACCAAGGAAATCATTGCTACAGGCAGAAACACATGTTAATGTTGTAACTGAATAACGTGTGCTAAATTCCTTCGGTAAATATGGAATGCTCATAAGGAATCAGAACCCTGAAATATGCATAAAATGTTACATATGTGAGTTGTCTTAAATCTCTATAAAGAGAGTATATCTTAGCATGAGATTAGTGGCGTAACGAAACTTGAGGGGGCCCCCCTGCAAAGCACAATTAGGGCCTCCCCAACGGCCCGGCCAACCACCTACAACTTTGCCCCACCGGCAAAAATAAGCAGTCACTTTAATCCATGTTTTCAGCACTTATCTGTGCATACTTCGAGCAGCAAATATAAATAGAATGGACTTTAGTTGTGTACTAGGGCTGCCTGAAGGATGAGATCCATGACTGATAATTAAAGGGAACAAAGACAGAAAAGTCACATTACAAATGAATAAATACTTTTTTATTTATAACCCTATTTAGTGCCAAGATGCAGTCTTTCCAGGCTCTTTAAACACATGGCTGTCATTTTTCTTTTGGCAACCCTACATTATATTCCTTTTCATGAAACGCATTCTCACACTGCAGCAGTAAATGTAAATTTCAAGTGCAAGGAATAGGCAGAGTAGGGGCCCAGGAGGTACTGGAACCAGAAAAAAAACTAAGCCTCAGTAACCAGTTTACAAAGGTATTTTGTCTGTGCACCTCAGATAGAGCGTACAGCTGACTGTTGTGGTGCACTGTAGCACCCAACAACACTTTTCAGTAATGTACATCACACGCCGACATGTAATAGTGCTCACTGGGTAGAGCTTATATAGCGCAAAGCTCAGAAATAGCATATAGATGGACGGCACGCAGCTCACAAGAGCATTTTAAGTAATTTGAAACACATGCAAGCATCGAACAGAACGCTCTGGACAGACCTTGCATACACCCCATATAGCGCAGATAAACTATACTGCTGGCTGCAATGTGGCCACGAAGGGCACTTTTCAATAGCATGGAACACACACAAACTTCCAACACAACACATTAAATAGAACATTTTGCTTACATATAACTAAGTAGACATGGCATTTGGGCCGTGGGCCATATTTCCCATAGAATGCAGTATATGAACACAAATAACGTAACATAACATGGAATTGCTTCCCCTATAGTTGTGTAGCTCTATCTATAACTTGGTCATCAGAATGTGCTACAACAAAGACGATGATGCTGGGCTGGTAAACAGGAGAGGGCCAACCCATCTTCACTATTGAAAGGGTCAGAATCATTTAATTTATGAGGCAGGCCGCCTGGCCGCAGTACTGATATGAGGTAACTGGTGCACCCATGCTGCAGCTGCGCACTACAACTACTGCACTGATGGCCCGAACTCTATGCCACTCTACTCTACTCTACGCCATTGCACTTTTGGGTAGAGGTGCATCAGTGAGTGAGGTGCCCCAGTACTGGGCTGAAAGTGCCAGCTGCAGATCAGAAATGATTGGGCACATATGCAACTCTGAGTGGATCTCTGTACTGGAATTGCAGAAGGGGGCTGTCCTACAGGACAGACACATGCTGCGAGAGTGGCCAACTAGACGCTGAGCACAGGGGTCATCCCCAGAGTGCAAGTGTCATGGCCCAGGCACATGCACAACGTTTTGACTTTGGTCCTCACAGTGCTGGATTGTGTGCGTGAGTTGACAATATATCAGTGGGCTTCAAGGACAGGTCCTCATACCAGTAAAAAGCTGTATTTAGTGTTTAAAAGTGCTGGTTTTTTTCCCAAACGTTTTAGTCCACAAATATTCACTTTGGTCTTATGTGCGACATTCGAGACTTCCCAAGTGGACTAGCAGTCAGGAACAGAAAATACACAATTAATAGAAGCCATAGCATGAAAGAGAGGAGTTAGAATCAAAGGAACTGAGAGTGGTGAAGGAAACCCCTGGGTGCATAGGGAGTGAAGTGTGGAATCACTTGGATGCTGCAAAGTCGTAGGATCCCAGGCTTATCCAAAGATGTTGTGGGACCCGGGTAAAAAAAACAAGCATTTACAATGCAATAGGTCTCACATTATTAAAGTTTGAGCTACTGGCTTTGCTAAATAATGCAACACCAATAGCTCAAACTTTAATCATGCGAGTTTAACCTATTGGCATTGTAAATGACAATGCCTTTTATTTTTGTTTTTAAAACATAAATAAAAGGCATTGTCATTTATAATGCCAATAATTTAAACTCGCATAAATGTGCGAACTATTGGATTGCAAATACAGGCTTGAGCTTGGCTTGCACTTTCAGTGGCTCACCCACCGCTACCACATATTGATATGCTCTCTTATTTTGCAAATGAATTGAGCGCCCCCTCTTTTGCGTCCCAAGGACCAACTTTGTTAATGTCTGAGATTGAAGATATTCTATTACCGAACCTTAATAAATAATTGGCATTCTTTTTATCCCCGTTGGAAGGATGAGAGACAGTCTTGGCCTTGCCAGAATTAAAACCTTTGAATTTCAGGTGTCAGTGGCAGCGGTCATCTAACTCAAGCACATTTTATCGCCATGTGTGATATTGGAGACAGCTGGTTTTGATGCTACTACTAATCTATTTTAAGTGAATTTTCTTCCATCTTTTTGTCTGTCTTTGACTGGCAGTGCACCAGTCCTAAAATAAAAATGGGAAGAGGCACTGAAAGGTGGGTCGGATAAAGACCGTAGTGAGGCAAACAGAAGGGTAGCGAGGGGTGAAGGGTAGACAAAGAAGTGAGGTGTAGAAGAAAAAGATTCAGGTGCAGAGAAAGGTAAATCAAAGGTGGAGAGGGGAGAATAACGGAGCCGTACAACGAGAGAGGGCCAGGTAGAGAGGGAGAGGTGTGTCAGAGACAGGTAGAGACAGCTGAGGAAGAGGGAATAATAAAGACTGAGGAAGACAGGTGAGGTAGAGGGGTTCGTTGATATAAAGGAAGTGCAGAGATGTGTCAGAGAGCTGTTACTGAAGAGTGTGATTCATAAGCGCCTTCAGGCGCTTTTTGTTCTGTTCGCTATAAACAAACGATATTGTGTATCTACATTATGGTAGATAGCCTATAGTGTGAAACATCTATCACAGAATGGATATTGTCTATGTGCTGCTATATGTTATAATATAAACATTGTATGCGCTGTTATATTTTATATTGTGATACAACCACATAACCATATACGATTAACTTACCTTGAGTCTGCCCTGCAGTTGACATTTGACAGCAGGTAGTAGGGTTCGCCTTAGCAGCAGTTACTGCAAGTTGGCGGCTACCGAGCCAGGGGCACACTGGTGTCTGGAGCTCTGCCGTGACTTACACCTGGCGCTGCGGGCAGAACAGGCTCTTAATTGCGCGTTGGGTTTCATCTCGATCCCTGGGGGAGATAAGGTAGGGGAGCCCGCTCGGACGTTTGCCCCCATGCCCCAAGTGAGGGGTTCTCGCGGATCAGCAGTGAGGTGAGATAAGGCATGAGAGCCCAGGGTCTGGGCCCTCCTGCCCTCGGAGAGGGGTGCCTTGCAGATCAGCTGTGAGGTGAGCCCCCGGTGTGTGTGGGAGGGGGTCTCGCGGATGAACAGCGAGGGTCGGGTGCAGAAGCTGCAGGACGGAGGACCCCGTCTCTCCTGTACACTCTCCTCCACAGCTGTACCCTCTCCTCCACAGGAGCACAGAGGCCAGTGATGAATGAGGCAGAGCAGACAACGCAGCACTCGGCAGGAACCGCTGTTACCGAAATGCCCGGCGAGACTGACGGGGGCTGTCTCTCTGGAGGTCCTGCATCGATGTCTCCGTATCTGTGCACTTCCCGCAGAGGAGAGATGTTAACAAATCCCCACTACACACAGAGGTCACCAGATACCGACCCATAGCAGAGCTAGGGGACATATCGGTGAATTCCCTGGAGAGACCGTTGTATCTATCTGTAAGATACGGGTATCTCAGTCCTCTGTGCACTGTTATTTTTATATTCTACTGGTTCAGACTCAACAATATTTGGCGATTCTGCAGACAGAGGCTAAGGGATCACAATTAAAGGTTCTAATAAAAGAAGATCGGTAGGATCTACATGATAGAAGTTCGGAGGTGACGTCTCATGCAAGAGATTTGTAGGTTGGGGGTACGGTGGTTATAGGTTCACACAGAGTTTGGTGCAGAGGTGGCTTTTCGTGCAGGTTGAGCTTCGGAGCTGGTTGTTCGTGCACATAGAGGTTCAGGGGTCTACGAGTTCTACAGAGAGTGGTCGGAGGTGACAATAGGTTCACGCATACTAAGACTGCTCACATACAAGTTCAGGGGTCTGTGGATTCTGTAGAGAGTGGTTGGAGCTGACTATAGGTTCACGCATACTAAGACTGTTTGCTCACATACAGGTTCAAGGGTCTGTGGATTCTGTAGAGAGTGGTAGGACATACATGTTATGGGGTCTGTGGATTCTGTAGAGAGTGGTTGGAGGTGACTATAGGTTCACGCATACTAAGACTGTTTGCTCACATACAGATTCAAGGGTCTGTGGATTCTGTAGAGAGTGGTAGGACATACATGTTCAGGGGTCTGTGGATTCTGTAGAGAGTGGTCGGGGTGGCTATAGGTTGACGCATACTAAGACTGTTTGCTCACATACAGGTTCAAGGGTCTGTGGATTCTGTAGAGAGTGGTAGGACATACATGTTATGGGGTCTGTGGATTCTGTAGAGAGTGGTTGGAGGTGACTATAGGTTCACGCATACTAAGACTGTTTGCTCACATACAGATTCAAGGGTCTGTGGATTCTGTAGAGAGTGGTAGGACATACATGTTCAGGGGTCTGTGGATTCTGTAGAGAGTGGTCGGGGTGGCTATAGGTTGACGCATACTAAGACTGTTTGCCCACATACAGGTTCAGGGGTTTCTGGATTCTGTAGAGAGCGGTCAGGGGTGGCTATAGGTTCACGCATACTAAGACTGTTTGCTCACATACAGGGGTCTGTGGATTCTGTAGAGAGTGGTCGGGTGGCTATAGGTTCACGCATACTAAGACTGTTTGCCCACATACAGGTTCAGGGGTTTCTGGATTCTGTAGAGAGCGGTCAGGGGTGGCTATAGGTTCACGCATACTAAGACTGTTTGCTCACATACAGGGGTCTGTGGATTCTGTAGAGAGTGGTCGGAGGTGGCGATAGTTTCCTGCAGACTGATGCTGTTTGTGCACATAGAAGTTCAGAGGTCTGTGGGTTCTACAGAGAGTTCGGAGGTGGCTATAAATTCCTGCAGACTAAGGCTCCAAGGTGGCAGTTCGCGAGAGTTGTGGTCTGGAGGTGGTTCGCAAAGGGTCACACATTTTGAAGGGAGGTCCGTGAGATCTCGTTGAGTTTGTGGTGAGAGTTGAGCTGTCCACGAGTTCTTACGAGAGAGAGATCTACAATGAGGCATAAATTCAGACATTACTAATTTCATCAGACAGAGTGTCCACAAGATTTACCTTCATTCTGCAGAGAGAGGTTATGTAATCTGTAAATTCGGCAGTGGTCTCGGATAAATATGAAGGAGAGGAGAGGTTCGACAACCTCTGTGAATTCTGCAGAGACAAGTGCAGACATATTTAGGTTCGGCAGAGTGAGCTAGAAAGACCTGTAGACATGCTATTGAGACAGGTCCTGATGCTTGCTGAGGTCTGAGGAGATGTGGTGCAGAGATAACTCAGCGGAGTGCTTTCTAACTCTACTGGCATGCCATGCTTCAGGCAGACGGCCTGTGTCCTGTGAGCTTCCAAATCCACCCTTTCATTCAAACACTCAAAGGTTAAGTGATACCTGGAGCCAGAATGCGCATATGTTGTCACAAATTCTAATCCCAGCAGGCTGCGCAGTCCATCCTTACGCGGTCGGTAAATTCAGTGCCATTAAATTGGGTAATGATAACATCTGCTATTTACAGTGCATTCAAACGGCAGAATCGAGTTATTAAGCGTTATGCACAACAGGTTTTATGATCAATAAAGTGTCTGTAAGGAGGTGTGTTGCTCTTTACATACAGAGCAAGCACGACAAACCACTCACACGAGGAGTGTGCCGTACAGGACTCTGGGGTCTGTTTCTCGCGTTTGTACAACTGTGAGATATTTCACTCATGTTTCACTATGCCGAGTACTGGGCGGACTCCCTTCACATTAAATCTACCTCGTAGGCCACTGTATACCAATGTCTGAATAGAACTCCACACAGCATGTCGCAAAACTCTCTTTAATATGTATCAAAGGGGTAAAGAGCAAAGGAAGCGCTGCAGCTGTGAAGCGGGCGCCACAAGGTAAACGAGACGTGCACACTTGGCCGAAGTGCTTGTTGAAAATGTAAACAAGTAAAGCGATCGCAAAACTGAAAGTGATCGCTTTCGGAAACATAGAAAGCCGCAAGTGGTGCGCGCGCACCAGAACCATATGGTTTCAATTATCGCGCCTGTGTCTGGGCACGATAATTGAAACCATATGGCAGGAATGCGCATAACAGACACCAATAGGCTCTGGGCGGAGCAATGTGCCCGCCTTTGGCCTATTGTGTGCTATCTTTAAAACAAACAAACACGCAGGCAAAGGCCAATAGCAGGCCACAAAAGTAAAAACACACTCACAGGCGTGTACACTTCCAGGGTCCATTTCTGAACCCTGGACAAAAGGACTCTCGCCTGCGCGAGCCTTAAAAACTAGATATAGGGCCCTCTTTCCTTTATTTATGCCAGGTGGCACAGGAATCAGATTCAAAGTATTGAAACAAAGGTGCTTGACGGAAATAGAAATTGCTGGTTATTATACAAGATCTGATGTCATATATTGCCAATTCGATGTAAGCTGCCTCATCATTAATATTAAAAGAAATGTCTGGCTTGTTTTATAAATCTATAAATTGATGTAGAATCACGAGAGTGTGACACTGCAAAAATGCAGGACCTGGGGCATAATAGGGCATTGAAATCCGTGGCCCTCAAGAACATGGAAGTGTGGGGTCCCTGTGGTGAGGGAGACCTTGAATGTTGTGATAGCTGCATGATGGGGCAGAAGAGTGTGAAATCATAGCAGCATGGGGGTGCTGTGGAGTCTGGGCTCACTGAAGGGGCCAGTACATTTAAGGAGCCTGGTGGGATAGATGGTACAGTTGAGCACTAGGTGCTGTTGGGGCAAAATCCCTGCGGTCAGTGGTGCATAGAACGGTAGATCTCCGTGCATGAGGCTGCAAAGCATATAGGATGCAATAGGACGCTATACTCATGGATAACTTGTCTCCAGTCCTAAGCATTCATTTACTCCATTAGTGGATTTTGTGAATTGCAGTCATAAAGATAGTGAGTTTTTAAGGGAAAGCTCAGGCTGGAAAAGAGATATTCTTGTGACATTGGATCACATAACAGAACCTGTAGGATGAGCAGTGAAGTTTGGGATCCCCTGGGTTGAGGAGCAATCAGTGGAGTGGAGGCCACTGGAGTCGGGGGGGGGGAACTGGTGAGTAGATTACAAAGTGAGTGTATGATCCCTGCAAGGTGGAACTAGGGGGGGTGGAAATGATTCCCGTGGGTGTTGGGGGGTAGAGAGTGCGGGTGGATAGTGTGGGATACCACGGGTGGGATGACTGTGAAGAGCAGTTCAGTGTGGGGTGCCCTGAGTGTGGGACGCATAGAGTCTGAGAATCTGTAGGGGTGGGGGCTTTGGAGTGAATGATGCTCTCTGTGAGAGCAGTGGATTTGTTTGGACTGCCCTGGGGTGCTGTGGGATGCAAAGAGTAAACAAGGCAACACCCTCACTCGCCATGAATGATATGATATGATTGGATCCCTTCCCACACATAATTAACCCGGGCCCATCCCCGTCTCCCGAGACCAGAATATTATTTGGGGGCTCCTCTTCCTTTTTTGAGACCATTTGGTACACTCTGGTTTCTGTGGTAGTGATTTAATGGCTGATTGCAGTAGCATTAATGTAGCCCCAGCCATGCTCCCAGCGTGTCCCCAAGCCACCACTGCCTCCAACTGAGACATGCCACAAAATGACACACTGCTCTAGGGTTTGGTCATTGATAAGCGCTCCCAATTTAAACAGATATAGGTAGTTAAGCAAACGGAGAGGCCTAATTGCAAAGTGTTAGCATGGGAAAGCCGGGGTTACAACAAATTCTTCTTAGAATAACATTCAAATACCTCTACAGCGACCACTTCTCCTCAACCGAAAAGCCCTACTAACATTATTATTGGGTCCATTCCTGAAATTCCATTAAGCAGAAACACAAAGACAAGTTTCCTTTTGCAGTGGTACTTTTAAAAACATGCTCCTGTTTGGTCAAGTTATTTTCCCAACGCTTCGATATACGGCCTGTTAAAGAATGTCTGAGTTTGAAAGCCATGGAAAGCGAACAATAGGTAAAGGCATTCTATTCAGGATCACAACGTGGCAAAGTGGGTAAGCTGGGCTTGCAACCCAGGGTTCCCTGATGTGCAGGGTGGTATTGAACTACTGGCCTGCACCTCCCACGGATGTTCCAAAATGCACCTCCCTAAAACTACAGAAGGTTGAAACACATGTATTTTACACTGCAGCATACATTTTGACACTTTCTATATAAAGAACAGTTATTTACAGCGAGATCACACCGGTCACGCTATCGGGTTAAACTTGTGATACTTTGTAGGGCCAAACAAAGCACAGGTAAATTAACACCCAGTTCAGCTTTCCCCGGACTACCAAAACCAATCCATCGCTCCACACTGACAGTTCACATTACACAGCCAGGCTTTGGGGGTCAGCAATGTATCGACTGGTCCACAGGCATATTAGACTAGCTGCTAGAAAGCCATCTATGTAAACACGATAACACACAACTCATGAAATACTCATAGTAACAGCTCAAACGTATCCGAAAAAGAACAAACTTATTGACCAAACTAATACAATAACTGTGGCCATTTTTAGGTCTCGCCTGTCGATGCGCATGCGCATCGAGCAAGGCGAGAGTATTGCGAGTTATCCACTCTTTATCTGCACTGCAAGGAATCGTGGCGATTCCTTGCAGTGCCCGTGACTTTTAAGGTCAATGCGCATGCGCATTAAGCTTATGCGCATGCGCATTGACCTTAAAAGTCACGGGCGCGTGCATGTCCGTCTTCCCGCCGTCTCGCATTTCCCCTGTCGCACTTCTCCTCCCCCCTCCCCTCTCTTCCCTCCAGCTTGTTTTTTGTTTATTTGACCCGCTCCGCCCCCTCCCCTTCCCGCCGTGTCGCATTTCTCCTCCCCCCTCCCCTCTCTTCCCTCCGGCTTTTTTTTTGTTTATTTTACCCGCCGTGTCGCCGTGTCTCCGATCCTTTCGCTCTCCTCCCCCCTCCCCTCTCTTCCCTCCGGCTTCTTTTTTGTTTATTTTTTCTCCTTAAAACGGGCACCAGGAATAATTTAATTAATCTGTCATATGGATGGGTTTGATTTTTGTTACAGAAGCAGGGGTTTGCCAAAAATTAGCCAGTTATTTACTTTCACCTAGCATCATAAAATTCACGCGTTTTTCAAACAGTCAACGTTTTCCTCCCACACTTACCTGTATGGTGGAATATTTTCTCGCAGCTGGCTGTGTTGTTTTGTCATCTTTTTTTTTTTTTCAATTAAACCGTATACACGTCATGCTTCCTATATTTTTTTTTTGCCACTTTGAAAATGAGGTCATTCCGATGCGCTTGAGCGACATGAGTGACAAATTAGTGTACTCGCGCACAAAAAAACGCATGTTTGCGACACCCCAAAAAAATCTCCTGCAACATTTTTAAAATGCAGGAAAGTGTTTTTGCGTTGAGAAAAATAGCTTGGGCAATATTAATAGTTTCGGTAAAGTACACGTTTTCCGGCGAACGCTTAAACGCACAGAACTTTTTATCTTTTTACCTATTTAAGACTTTTTGCCAAAACGCCACAAGCTTCCCAAAATAACGCACCCCTAGCCCGTGGCATTAGTCGAGGCGGAGAGTGAAATAGCAACTTGTGTTTTGGAAGAGGTGTAAACTGGCTTGTTTACAGTGTGCTGTGTATGTAACATGTTTGGACAACGCACTGTAGAAAACAACAATTGGCAATCCAAATTCTATATCACAATACATGTTACATATATCCAGACATAACGGCCAATCTACACAGGTCTTTAAATAGCCAAATCACAGACCACCAGACTTGCATCAGCGCTAACAAAGCACGTTGGTCTATAGAGGCCAGGACCTTTCATTCAAACAGAAATGCAGCTGCAACACTTGAAATATGCGAAATGACTCACGAGTCCCTTCAAAATACGGGTTTCATCATCATAAGTAGAACCCCTCGAATCACTACTCGGATTTACCATGGGCAGAGCCACTAGGATTATGCGGCAATGCAGGACTGAATCCAGCAGCGTGGTTATATACCTAATGTGCAAGAAGGTAAAATGTTGTGACATTTTGCAGCACATTCTCTGGCAGTATTATTTTGATCTAAGTTAGAACATGTTTTCTTTTTTTAGTTACCAATAATATGTTACGTTATGTGGCAAGTGTGGTCAATCCAAACCTACCATCTCACACGGTGCCCCAGTGTGTCACATGATTTCTGCTCCCTTCGCACAGTCACTGGGTGAGAAACAGAGAATATTCAGTTGCAGAGAAAACCCTCACTCACCCTCACCCACCCTCACCCTCACCCACCCTCACCCTCACTCACTCTCACTCACCCTCACCCACCCTCACTCACCCTCACTCACCCTCACTCACTCTCACTCACCCTCACCCTCACTCACCCTCACTCACCCTCACCCACCCTCACCCACCCTCACCCTCACTCACCCTCACTCACCCTCACCCTCACCCACCCTCACCCTCACCCTCACCCACCCTCACCCTCACTCACTCTCACCCTCACCCTCACTCACCCTCACTCACCCTCACTCACCCTCACTCTCACTCACCCTCACTCTCACTCACCCTCACTCTCACTCACCCTCACTCACTCACCCACCCTCACTCACCCTCACCCTCACTCACCTTCACCCTCACTCACCCTCAACCCCTCACCCTCAACCCCTCACCCTCCCTCACCCTCACCCACCCTCACCCACCCTCACCCTCCCTCACCCTCC
The DNA here is from genome assembly GCF_964261635.1 of Lissotriton helveticus. Lineage (NCBI taxonomy): Eukaryota > Metazoa > Chordata > Amphibia > Caudata > Salamandridae > Lissotriton > Lissotriton helveticus. The sequence continues at coordinate 1,093,195,706 of NC_136063.1, forward strand.
CTCACTCACCCTCACTCACCCTCACTCACTCTCACTCACCCTCACTCACCCTCACCCTCCCTCACCCTCCCTCACTCACCCTCACTCACCCTCACTCACCCTCACTCACCCTCACTCACCCTCACCCACCCTCACCCTCACTCACCCTCACTCACCCTCACTCTCACTCACCCTCACTCACCCTCACCCACCCTCACCCTCACCCACCCTCACCCTCACTCACCCTCACTCACCCTCACTCTCACTCACTCTCACTCTCACTCACCCTCACTCTCACTCACCCTCACTCTCTCTCACTCTCACTCACCCTCACTCTCACTCACCCTCACTCACTCACCCACCCTCACTCACCCTCACTCTCACTCACCCTCACTCTCACTCACCCTCACTCTCACTCACTCTCACTCACCCTCACTCACCCTCACTCACCCTCACTCACCCTCACTCACCCTCACTCACCCTCACTCACCCTCACCCACCCTCACCCACCCTCACCCTCACTCACCCTCACTCTCACTCACCCACCCTCACCCTCACCCACCCTCACCCTCACCCACCCTCACCCTCACTCACCCTCACCCACCCTCACTCTCACTCACCCTCACTCTCACTCACCCTCACTCACTCACCCACCCTCACTCACCCTCACCCTCACTCACCTTCACCCTCACTCACCCTCAACCCCTCACCCTCAACCCCTCACCCTCCCTCACCCTCACCCACCCTCACCCTCCCTCACCCTCACTCACTCTCACTCACCCTCACTCACCCTCACCCTCCCTCACTCACCCTCACTCACCCTCACTCACCCTCACTCACCCTCACTCACCCTCACTCTCCCTCACTCACCCTCACTCACCCTCACTCACCCTCACTCACCCTCACTCTCACTCACTCACTCTCACTCACCCTCACTCTCACTCACCCTCACTCTCTCACCCTCACCCTCACTCTCCCTCACTCACCCTCACTCACCCTCACTCACCCTCACTCTCACTCACTCTCACTCACCCTCACTCTCACTCACCCTCACTCTCACTCACCCTCACTCTCACCCTCACTCTCACTCACCCTCACCCTCACTCACCCTCACTCACCCTCAACGCCTCACCCTCACCCGCACTCACCCTCATTCTCACTCACCTTCACTCACCCTTAATACCTCACCAACACTCACCCTCAATGCCTCGCCCTCCCTCACCCTCAGCCTCACTCACTCTTACTCACCCTCACCCACCATCACGCTCATCCTCACTCACCCTCACTTACCCTCACTAACCCTCAGTCACACTCAGTCACCCTCAGTCACCCTCACTCAACCCCTCACCCTCACTCACACTCACTCAACCTCTCACTCAACACCTCACTCTCACTCACCCTCAACACCTCACTCACCCTCAATTTCACTCACCCTCAATTTCACTCACCCTCAATTTCACTCACCCTCACTCATCCTCAACACTTCCCCCACCCTCACTAGCCCTCAACACCTCACACACACACCCTCAACACTTCTCCTTCAACTCCTCACTCACCCTCACTCTCACTCAACACTTCAACACCTCAGCCTCAGCCTCACCCTCAACACCTCACTCACCCACAACACCTCATTCTCACTCACCCACACTCACCCTCATCCTCACTCACCCTCACTCACCCTCACCCTCACTCACCCTCACTCACCCTCACTCACCCTCACTCACCCTCACACAGTGCAATAGTTCTCAGACCATTTCAGTTAGAGCTTTTAGAAATGTTTATGGCTTTTTTTATTTGTAATACTTTCGCATTGGCTACAGGAAACAAAAATGCTAAACATTTACAAAAAAAACCATAAACAATTCTAAAAGCACTAACTCTAATGGTGCGAGACCTATTGCATTTCCAATGCTTGTTGTGCTTAACATCCATGTGAGACGCAAGGGCATAAAACAATCACTGAAGTGCACCCCGATCATGCTCAAGAAAACACTTGTCAGCCACTCACCTGCCGTTGTCCCTGCCAACTCCCTGACACAGTCCTCACGATGGGCTGCGAGTGAAGAAGGCTTCGGTCCATGGGGTCCACCAGGTTGAGGCTTGAGGATGTCATTCTCCAAATAGTGCAAAGTGGAATGTGCATGAGAAGGACCAGCCCATCTAAGGGTGAAGACCGCACAAATGCGGCCGCGCACACGCACCATTTAATTTATGATGAGGCCCCTGAGCTTCCAACAACGCAAGTGTAACGTACGTAACTCCCAGCATCCGAGAAGGATCGGATGTGTGGAGTTTTAATTGGTTGTTTGGCTGCACGGAAGGGACCCCTGGAGCGTGGGGTCCCCTGCACCGCGAGGGCTGCGGGGGCCTGTGTTACACCCCTGCATGAGATATCAAGATATTTATTTAACAGTTGCGGTGAGTGAACCCTGACCTCACACATTTGGAAGTATTGCTTTGGAACCATTTCCAACGTCTGCATGGCCAAGTGTTTGGATGTTGAAAGGTCTGGTGCACATCATACACGGGAAATATTTTTTTTTTTATTGAGGGTGGATTACACGTAGATGGGCACTTATTTGCATGGTGACGTCAAGTTGAATGCCTTGGTTAAAGTGTTGCCTGTGGTGTATGTGAGTGTATGGTTTGCCAATAAACAATAATGTTGGTGTGACAGACTGCCAATATTCTAGTTTTGGACTTCCCCTTGAAGCGTGAATGTCTCATGTTCTGGTTCGATGTGTGTCGTGGGAAGCGGTCAATTGTCCTCTGCCTGCTACGCATTGACATATCAACACATTGGCTCCACAGTCAAGTGTCAGTTAGAAGCCAGTGTGTCCGTTTCTGATGCTGTCACTGCGGAGATGAAGAAATTATGTAGCTGGTGCCCAGATACCTGATCATGATCAGGCCAAAGGGCTGTTTTGAACACTGACAGTAAGGATCATTTGTGTCTTGGGTACCGGGGTATAGAGCAGAATCCATTTTGGATTTCCTCTGTGGGGATGGTGTACAGAACGAGGATTGAAGGTAGACTGCCTGGCAAGGAATGTATATTGCTGGGCTCCTTGAATACATTTATAAATCCTTTGTGATTAGCTAGACTCTAGCGTATAGGAGGACAGGAGACAGTGGTTCTCCGAGAGTGCAGCGTTATTCTTTGCTCATGTCCTCTTCTTATGTTCAAATAGAAGTAGTGCATACATACATATGAATGCATCCCTGTGTGAGGCACACCTCTGGGTTCATCAAAGATTGACTCCCATACAATGTTCATTGGATTTTGCAAAGTTTGTGTTTAATTGTTATCTTCTGATATTTTCCACATATCATATGAACGACGTTATCATCTTTGCATCATTATTCATCATATATACACGTTTCCACAACTCCAATGCATTTCGGGCTTATAGCCCTTTTTCAAGGAGTTCTAAAAGATGAAGGAGATATAGCAGTCAATAAAGCATACAATCCGCCTCACAAGTTCCAGAGATAGATCTAAAATGCTAGTTCATGCAGAGATTATCGTCCAGGAAAAACCCAAATTTTTGACCAGTTTTTTAGGAGTCGGGCAATCCAAGTTCAGCTGGATACCGGTCAGTAGACCAGACTGAGTGAGCCTTCCCAAAGAGTAAGACTTACGTCTTACTAGTGTTGAGCTGAAGGAAATTAGCTGTCATCCAGGATGCATTTTTAGCATACAACTGTTTACATTTCTATTTTGGTAAATTCCAGATTCAAATCCATGGTGATAATAAGTTGTGTGTCATCAGCATATGACATTGTATGGCAGCCATGACCTGATCAGACTGGCCAGGGGAGCCACATACGTGTTAAAACGAGTAGGACTCAAAATCGATCCCAGTGGCACCCCTTTATCCAAGACCATGGTTTTAGAATAATAAGGATCCATTTGTACTGTGTGAGTTTGCTTTGATAAAAAAGTTTTCCATCCATTTCAGAGCTTTACTGCTTTGGTGAATGGCTAAATCCAGGATGGTTAGATAGAAGAAGAAAAGTAGAAGCGGTTCATGTAGCATCGAGGACAGCGTCATGAAGCGATAGAAGGAAGAGAAATAATTATTTGGTGTTAAACGTAGTGTGTCTAGTATGTACAACTAAAAGAAAAAGATGGAACAAAATTAAAGCTTGCATTGTATAGCAAAGGAGAGTCATAAAAATATTCGAAAGCACAGCAAATGAAGAAAGCTGACAAAATGTATGCTGTTAGTAAAGCTGGAAATAGATTACTTTTGGGTTATAGTGGATATGTACGTTTTTGCAATTACTTTCTACTGTTTTTTTAATGGTTTTTTCTCCAGACAGCCCAAGCAGTCTGGATGCAAAAGACCTTTTGTGGACTTACAATAACCTTACAGTGGGCTTACAGCTTACCATTGAGCAGATTATGTTCTCACTCATATTTTGCTTCTTATTTGATGGTTTGTATTCCTCTTCTTGTGTTTGAATCTCCCTTGGAGCAAATTTTGTTTAGCATCTTTTTAGTTGGCTGGCTTGTAACCTTCCACCTCTGACTTTTAGAACACTCCATGAGAGATCATGTGTTTTCCAGTTCTCTCCCCTCAAGAGCTTCTCCTCTGCCAAATGCCTGCCCTGTCCTCTGTTTTGCTCTCACTGTTGTGTGCTTCTCCTCTCTCCCCATATTGTTCTCTTCCTCGTGTGCTACTTTTTTGAACCCTCACCCAACCACTACCGGGGGAATGAAGCTTAGCTGCTACTGCAGCCAAAGTCTCATGCACTTTTTCTGCCCTGATTTACCTACCAGAAACATCAGGTATGGTTTTATTACATCTGGGGAAACTGAGGGGCATATTTACAAAAGAAGTGACAGAGCGCGGCGTTAGCCTTGTGGGCTTAACGCTGCACTCCGTGGCTTCTGAAACACATGGCTGCTAAGTATTTACAAGATTACTGTGCAGCCTTGCACTTCCCCTTGCGCTGGCGCTAATTTTGCTGCCTAGCACCAATGCAGGCACCCTTGCACCTTGCACCATAGTGCAAGGGTGACTGTGTTGAGGGGAATTATTGTTCATGTGCAGGAAGGTGTCCCTTCCTGCACATAAACAATCTGAAATTGCCTTTTAAAACTTCTATGTGTGCTGCTTAATGCAGCACACATAGAAGTTTCAAAACATCATTGTTTTTAAATAATTGTTTATGTGTAGGAAGGGACGGGAAATAGCGTTTACAACGCTGTCATCACATCGCGTTCCTTGTTGTTAGAACCTGATGTCTTTACAACGCAAGTCATGAGATCGACTTACTGTAGGGGGCGCTCCAACCTAAGGAATAGTATAATTTACTATTCCAATGCCTTCCCTACTGTTGAGCAGGCTGGAGATGGAATAGTAAATTATACTATTCCTAAATCCAGCGCGCCCCCACAGCAAGTCGCTCTAATGACTTGCATTGTAAAGGTATTGCGTTCTAACAACGTGGTCTTTGTAAGGACCGCATTTTAATGGAACGCAATGTAATAGCATGCAATGTAACATGCAATATTCATATGGGACACCTTCCTGCACATAAACAATCAATGGCGTTTTGCTGTTTGAGTGCTGCACAACTCAGCACAAATGGAAACAGCAAAAACGAGGAGAAAGTAAACAGGTTTTCCCTGGTCTTAATTTTGGCACTGCCCCATATTTACGCTACCCTTGTAAATGGCAGCGTCAAAATCAATGAGTGTTGCGGTGGAATGCCCACCACAATATCCATTACCCTTTTCACGATAAGTATAGCATGTAAGGGTGCCTCATTCACAAGGTGGGGTTAAGCCATGTTATGTGGCTTAAAGCCGCCTTGTGAATAAGGCGAAGCTCTTATCGCCACCACAGCATTTAGAAAAGTGACATTGTGGTGGCGATAGGTGCTTGTAAGTATGCCTCTGAGTGTGGAAAACCCTACCAAATTATAATCAGCTGACGCTGAATGTCACATGTTATTTCCGCTCCGCCTGACTTGCAATCACTGTCAAACTTGACCTGCCTGTGTTTCAATTACTGTAAACACAACAGACTGCTCAGCGCTGTTCATGATTATTCTAACTCTGACATAGCGTTGAAATGTGAAGGCACAGTTGCACGCTCATATCTGAAAGACAATTTTAGTGTACTGGCTGGTGCTGCCTAGTTGGTGGAGGGCCTTGTTGCAGATTTTTCAGACAGACGCTATAATGTGTGACTAGTGCATTTTAATGCAGTGATGCAGACACCAGCATTAAAATGCTGGGCAGGGCTGAGTAGGGTGCAGCTTGAGTCCTATGACAAAGTGAGCACAGGACCAGTGTCTAGTCATACCCATCCTACTTACATTTTTAAAGTGATTGGTGGATCACATGAATCAATCTCAGCCACTTATAATAGTACACTAGGTTGAAATCCAGTCAGCAGTTATTTTGCCCATCAGGCCTCCTCGGGGAGGAATCAGCCATATGCAAATGAACCTTGGTCTGAGAGGAACTAGCCAAACACAAATTAGCTTTGGTCCTCCTGCTACATTGGGAACAGTCTGGAGCAAACTGACAGGGCAGAGCCTATTGTTACAGGATATTCTCCTTTTGAACCGAGTCTGAGGGTTGTCTCTCAAATTCTAAAATCAAATGATCACTGGTACTGGCTTCTGTAGCAGAACAACTGCTGTTTCTCGTGGACTGTCCGTCACTTTTGTTACTCCAGTTCAACATTGGAACAGTGACTGCACTTACAAGTCTGAGAAATAATATTCCTTGTTTTACAACTTCTGAAGGACAGGGTTGCATTAGAACATATGCTGCGCGCGCATCAGTCGGGCCTTAGAGAACGAGGCTGTGAGGCAACCCTGGAAACACGCCCTTTGGAGCAGTTTACTTTGTTCAGAAAGCTTCGTCAACGTGCTCATCTAATATTAATGGGTGAGGGCTTCCAGTTTAACGACTTATAGATATTGTAAACAAAAAGACGCAGCGGCTGATTGGCACAGAAGAGGTCTGCGTGGCCGCACGGTGACGAATAGGTCCATCCACACAGGTCTAACCCATTGACAGAAGCAGTGAAGCTGTCGCTGCATCCTCTTTGAGACGGCCGCTTGCCGCTGGCTCGAGGGTTTAGCCGTAATGAAGATGAAAGATTGATGCCCACCAGTGACCTACTTTGAAGCAGTGGAGGAGTGAGGCCTGCCAGGCTCAGAAGTAAAGAGCCGAGCTGTGCTACTGCTGATAGAGACGTCACCAGTCCTAGGGCCTTGATGGCTTTCCAGTGGAGCTGCGCTAAAGGTTCCCCCACTTTATACTGCACAGCCAGTAACGAGGCCTGAATGTAGGCCCAGGGATGGTCATGGACCGCGGATCAGGAAGGGAACTTGCTGCGCTACGTTGTGGGATCGGGAGAAACACGGAGGGCTCCATATTTACCAAGGCAGGCACCCTTGCACCATAGTGCACATCTGCCTGCCTCAGGGACAGGATTGTTTTTGCCCAGGAAAGGGGTACTTTCATGCTCAAAAACAACCCAAACATCAAATTACGAGTAGGAAAGAAAAAAAAAATTCTCCTTGCTATGCCATCCTCTGGGAAGCATAATCTATGTAAATCCGGAGTTACGTCATATCCATAGGTGGATGAATGGGAAAGCTTAAGCTCCACTCATGGAACACCTCCCGCTCGAAATGTACCTTCACGCAGCGCAAGTCGCTGCGTTGTGTTACATTTCTTTACAAAGTCATGCAAGGAGGCACACATTGACCCTTGTGTGACTTTATATTTATTACTGGAGTCCTTGTCTTAACCTTGCGTCGCCTTGCTTGGTGCAAAGACAGCACAAAGGCATAGTCATTCTAGGCCCCAGTGCTTACAGCCTGCTCTGATTCAAATTATGATACTTGCACCATGATAGCATCATATTCAGTCTGTCTACTGTACAGAAGGTGTTATGGCGTGAGTGCAGATTTAAAAATGTGCTTTGAAAAAACTAGATGAACAGAATTAGTGTTGAAAACGTCTGTGCAACAAAGCAAACTTTTGAATTGGTCACTGTTGAGCCGATCAATTTTCTGGTCCTGACTATATTGTTTGAGACAGAGCAAAACACACAAAAATAAAACCAACTCTGCTTCTGAAGTATTGGCTAGCATACCAGCTAACAACCACATATATGTGCAAACATCCTTTGTCAGTGGATGGTGCTGGAGGCTTTTAGGGGCACTAAAATTAACGTTATGAATAAGGAGACCTCTGTGAGGCCTGATCCAGACCTTTATGGACATATTTCACGTATCTCACCTTTGTCCACTAAGGGACATAAGTGAAGTACTCCGTGGCAGAGCCTAGGCAGCCTTGCGTGGAAGGAAGTAATTAGCAAAGAGGGCGATCATGTGTCTTTATGCGATCATAGAAACATTTTGAACTTCGATGAGCCTAACTCAAATTAATTTTATTTTTTTAAGTTTTATATAGCGCGAACAAGATCCAGAGGGATATCAGAGCGCTTTACACAAGGCTGAAAGAGGGAAGAAGACTCAAGTAACGATATCAAGTAACAGTACCAAACAAAGTATTGGCATTGGTGAGTATGTCACACGTCAGGGGTCATTTGAGATGTATGAATTCTAAGATTTTGAAGACTGTAGACCCACAAATACAAAAGGATCCAAAAGTAGGGAACGCCTGTGGCTCAAAATGAATGATTGAGTGAAAGTTTGTATAGAGCTCACTGTCACCCTCTTTTAATCTCTTGGTGCTAAGTACTCATTTGAATTGAATGAAGCTTAGCTCAAGAATTAGTTTGTAACCAACAGGTTTAAAGCCTTTTCGAAGGGACATACCACAGATCAGGGATTATCAAGAAAACTTCACTTAGCACTGACTTAATTATCAATAATTGGATAGAGTCAGAGTGCAGAAACATGTCACTTTCTTAAAACAGACCGCAAAGGGCCCACACAGCCTGCTTTAGGTCTTTTACAATTATTTATTAATCTTTTGACAAGGAGATAGCTAATAAATTGACAGACCACCTTCCACTACACAATTGTAACTAGTCCCCAGTGTGTGGATCACTGGCACACACCCACAATTGCTCCAAAAGAGAATATAGGAGCTGATCATGAGTAAAAGGCCTTAGGCTAGGAAAGGACTCAAGAATACAGTATACCACATAAACGTTAGTGAGCCCAGCTTTCTAAGCAAGAAGAGATTCTCCCTTAACATAGTATGGTTTCACTGGATTGCATGCATCATTGAATAAAACCAATTTGGCATGGAATCTTGGAATAGATTTGTTGGGCTACAGTGCCCTTGTGATAACTGCTCTTACAGTGGGGTCTGTCCTTATGAAAAGGAATCAAGGACTTCTCTTCACTCCTTTTGAATGGTAGCAAAGCCTCAAGGTTTAGCCTAAGGTGAACAGCCACACAGGGAAGTTCAAGAGTTACAAGTTTAAAAAGGAGAGGCATCACAACAACTATGTAGAGATGTACAATGCAGTGTTTGTTTAACAAAATGTTTTGTGTAGGTATGCACAAAGAGGAAACAGCCAAGTATGCTGCCCTCAAATAGTGCAAGTAATGAACATAGTAGACTGCCATTTGTGCAAGTGCGAGTACGCAGAATGGAGTGACTGTATTGAGGAGTAAAATACCCTGACATGAAGATTTGTTGCAGGAAGACAGAAAACATTTGACAACCGAACAACAGTAGTAGTCCATGATTTTGATACCTGAATAATTTATTATCAATATTATGGCAACCTCAGTTGGTTCCCTGGACATCTTAGCATTCAGTATGTTTTCCCTTAAGAGGCCAATCTCAGAATGATGATAAACATGTTATAGTCTTAACACAGAAATACTCCTTGTGGCAAATCCACAAAGGAGGTACAAACAAAAGGCGTGTTTAATCACTTGTGGAATACAGCTTCTATGCTTGTGTTAATCAAATTCTCCTTAGCACATCAATGGCAATAGAATGCACACCATTCAAGCTGATGGATTAAAACAATTTAGCTAAGGCAATTTTGGTTGTTTTTTTTTTTTTGAGCTTCACTTTACTGGAAAGGCAGTCTACTTTGATGTTTAAGAAGGTCATTGTGAAGGTTCTGATGAAAAAAAAACGTATTAGGATATATCCACCTGGCAAACGTGCTTTGCTTTACTGGAGGCACAGAAAATAAAACGCAGGTATAAAAAAATGCACTGTTTGTTTCACAAGCCTGTGTTTAAGCTAATGCATATTGTATTTCTATTCAAGAGCGCTTACTAAACAGGTACACAACAGAAACAATTCTGGTTAACAATTGCTACTAAAATGTAGAGAAGGACTTGGAGACCTATTGAAAACCCATTGTACTTTACAGTGGTCACGCCAACGGATCACATCGAACACTTCTTCATCGATCTGGACAGACTAGGATAAAGAGTTTTGGTTATTAGATCAAAACTATACCAGAATACTGATTGGTATGTTACAATAAACAGCGATGGGAATTGTAGCATTTAAGATATTAGAAGTCAATCTTTTTGTTCTCATGAATGTCCCACTACCACACACCCACAGATGATCCAAAATAGAATATATGAGCTTGTCATGAACGCAAGGCCTTAGGTTAGGACTGGACTCATGGAATATAGGGATGTATGACATTACAACGCATGCTTTTACCACGCATGCCTTTACAACGCAGTATTTACAACGAATACCTTTACAACGCATAGTGCTTTGGGGCGCTGGATAGTGAATAGTTTAATTTACTATTCCAACTCCAGTCCCCGTGGATAGTAGGGAAGGTGTTGGATAGTAAATTAAATCTATTCCCTATCCTAGAGCGCCCCCCAGCGCAATGCGTTGTAAAGGTATTCGTTGTAAATACCGCGTTGTAAAGGCATTGCGTGGTAAAAGTTGCGTTGTAAAGGATGTTTCCCAGAATATAGTTTTCAGGGGAGACAACCTTTACAACGCAACTTTTACTACGCAGTGCCATTACGACGCAACTTTTACAACGCAAACCATTACAACGCATTGCGCTGGGGGGCGCTCTAGGATAGGGAATAGGTTTAATTTACTATCCAACACCTTCCCTACTATCCACAGGGACTGGAGTTGGAATAGTAAATTAAACTATTCACTATCCAGCGCCCCAAAGCACTATGCGTAGTAATGGTATGCGTTGTAAAAGTTGCGTCGTAATGGCATGCGTTGTGAAAGCATGCGTTGGGATGTCATACATCCAGTTTTCAGATAGACCAGAGCTCTAAGCAAGAAGAGATTCTCTCTTAAAGTAGTAGGTTTCATTGAAATGCATGCATCACTGAATAAAACCAAACTGCTATGAATCTTAGATTAGACTCATTGGATTAGGGTGCCCTTGTTATAATGTTTTGACTGTGGGGGGGATATACTTTGGCCGGTCCTTATAAAAATATATATTAAGGGCTTCCCTTCATGCCCTCTGAGTGGTAGCAACACTGCAAAGAACAGTGCCAGACCATGCAAGGACAGAGATGAGAGTAAAGGAAAAGTGCAAGGGTGGGGTAGTTCAGGTTCTATGTGTGCGTTAATCACAGTGCCCTTAGTACATCACTGGCAACTGAGTGCACACTATTCAAACCAAAGGGTTAAAACAATTTAGCTGAGGTATTTTCAGTTGTTCTTTATACAGCTCCACTTTACTGAAAAGATGGTCTACTTCGATGTTTAAGAAGGTTACTGCAAAATTTCAGGTGAAAAACGAAGTTTGGTGATCTCTTTCAAATATGCCAATATGGAATTGCCTTGTGCCTTTCAGAATCTGCCTATTTAAAGTGATTGCTTACCCATATACAACACTCCTAGAATGTATATACATCATTTTGTATAGAAAATGGCTGACGGATGCAAGTGTAGGAATATATAACCTGATTTCACTTCCCTCGTTTGGGTTAAGAAAAATGTCCCACAGTCAAATGTATAACTGTTAAAGGTATATCAATGTAATAACATGACACTGCCATTAAAATGCCAAATGAGATCAACTATCGGGCGATTTCACTACTTCCATTGCAGATAAAAGGTCTTAGAGAAGCATGCTAGTAGACTGATCTCAGAATTTTTTGCGCAACATCTAAACTTAGAGTCCCTCCAGTCTGGTTTTCACCTGGCACAGAAACATAACTAGAATCCATTCTTGATGATCTCTGAATGTCAGCATATAAAGGGCATCCTTTTGCTTTGGTACTACTAGACCTACCTGCTGCATTTGATACAGTCCATCTTGTTGACCAGACTGGTGGAAGTGGGGATTTGTGCGCCATTGGTGCAATCGTGCAAATCCTATTTAAAAGTAAGATTTCAGGCATTCTATTTATCATCTTTTCAACCTGAATTCAAGATACTGTATCAGAGTGTGTCTCAGGGATCACCTCTTAGCTCCACCCCCTTTAATATTTATATCCATCGGCTGGACAAACGTATAAGATCTTTTGGCATGAACTGCATGAATTATGCAGATGATTCTGCAAAGAAAGTTAGTGTGGATTGGTCGGACTCTGCTCCCCTGAAAAGTTTCATCAATGTATGCCAGTAATCACCTGGAACGTGATAAAACTGAGCTGCTGTGAGTTAGCAACAACTGTTTTGTTAGTTCTTTTTCCTTGACTCTTTGGTCCAGTTCCCCCTACCCAGCCGGGAACGGTCGGTATCTGATGTTTATTGCGAATGCTAATCTGTCTCTTGTGCACTAGGGTAACAGGTTAATCATCTCTCTGCTACCTGCTTTTTTCATTTGGGTGTTGCACAACATTATTGCTCTTTTCCTGTTCTCTGTGCACTCAGTAATGGATCAGGCGACTAGACTACTGCAATATTCTGTGTTTGTTCGTGCTGCCTCTTGACGCTTCCATGATGGCCTTGGGTTTGTGAAGCAATGCCACTGCTTGATATAGGGGCCAGCTACCTCAAGAAGAAACTCCTTTGCTATTCCCCTATGCGTCACTTAAGATCTACTGATGCCTCTTTGGTGTTGGCAGCTTAGGTGGGCACGACTGGGGGCAGGTCCTTTTCTGTCACTGCTGCTAAACTGTGGAGTCCACTTCCAGTAATGGTGCAGGAAAAGCGAGCTCTTCTTTGCTTTCAAAAGGTGCTAGTAATCTAGTTGTTTATGCAACCGTTTCTTTTAAAGGTCTATAGTTACCTTCAGCGTCAGGGCACCTGTATAGGTAGCAGACTGCTAAAATAAATCGCTAAACATAACACTCAACAAACATCATTCAAAAAAGTAATTGTTTACAAATAAAAATGCATCCTTTCTAGCCAACGTTCTGTGATTTTAAAAAAGGTTTAAAGCTGGTACAGTGACTACTGTATGCTCCAGGTGATCATTAGTGATTCTTTGCAAGGTTAACTTACCTTTACTTTTAAGGACATTTAGTTTAATGGCAAAGTTACATACTTCAGAAAAAGGAAACCAAGGTTTCAATCCGAGATCCTGTACTTTGTGATAGTTTCCCATCGTGGGCAAACCACCTATGTGGCTCAGTTCACTTTCCTGACAAAATAATTGGAAATTATAATAATTTATGTTGACACAATATAAAGCTACTGATTCCTACCACAAAACGTTACCATTAATGTACCAGGAGGCCATCTTAACCATAAAACTGTGCTAAGATTGGTTGCTGGTTTTGATCTGTGCTTGAAGTATATGTGCTCTTTCACTGCATTACACATGCACACAAATGTATTGTGTCACTACAAATCAAGCACACCTGCACCACTCTTCCTAAAAACACTACACCCTCTTACCAGGTCTCATTTCGCCGCTTCCTCTAATGTTTTATTGCAGGTTGCAGGGTCGGTGCTAGGCATTGGCAGCGTGGGCAGCTGCCCAGGGCCTCACACTCAGCCCACCAGCATGGGGTCCCACACTGATGTAAGTGAGAGAGCACAAGTCTGAAAAATTTATAAGTGCACCATATTTACAAGCACGTAGTTAGTTTAAACATGCTTTTGCACACGAGTGTTTTATATTTAGAAGTGAAATACACAGAGTGTCTTATATTCAGTAGTGAAGTGTATAGAATGTTTAAGTAGAGTAACAATAATCATAACTGTGTGAGATTAATGTAGAAGTGTTGGAATGAATATGAAAACCTCATGTTCTCATGTTAAAGGAATCATGTTAGAGTTGAATAGAACTCTGAAAACCAGTATATTGTGTAGGCCTTAGGGCAATTCACAGCAAATCTAAACGTGCTGCTAAAATAATGTGAGATGGGGTTAACATGGTTCTTCCAAAAATTGTATTATCGAATTAAGTTTGAAATATATGTTTTATAGATGTGTTGTTTTAGAAACGTATGCTAGTTAAGAATGTTGTTTAAATCAAGTTAATGTTTTAGAGTGCAGGGACTCGCTTCATGTAAATCAAGGAGGCCTGTACTGATAATGTCATCTTCTTTGATGTGCCATGTGCTCGTTAGAGGAGAAGTCGAGAGGTGTCCAGCACAGAGCTTCGCGTGTGTTTTACGACCTATAGATATGGTGGAGTCTGGAATTTGAGGCCCACTGCAGGACGGACTGTATGCAGGTGCGAGGGTCCTAATCAGCTGGAATGAAAGGGGCTTTGTTCAGTGGCGCTTGGCGCAGGCCTGTAGGAGTTTCCAGGAATTTCAGGGGGTATCGGCGCACTGGAGAAGAAGCCCGGGAACCAAGGTCAACTATAACGAGGGTCTTGAAGAGTACCATCATGGAGTTTACCGCGCAAAGATGTACCACGTGAGGGGCGTCCCAAGGGGCGTTTCTATTGGAAATGTGATTTGGTATTAGGGAAAGCGACCCGGGAGGAGAGTAGAGCAGATGATTTTGGGAGCCTAAGGAAGTGGATGGGTAGGCAGATAGGCTGATCAGGAGAGACCCATTATCAGAGAAGAGACAAAGAGAAGTGCGTGATCTTCTTAGGAAGTCACCACGGCTGACACCTAGAGGGGTAAAGATCTTGTTAAGTAGGGATGTCACTTAGTATAGTGTAGGGACAGACTAATCTGAATTTTCTTTTCTGTAATGACTTTGAGGTTGCAACTTGTATCCATTTTGGCAACGCTCATGTTATTTGAATTTGTACTCATTATTCTGTTTTTCAGACTCAGACTATTCAAAAAGTTCATGTTCATAGTGATACCAATTTATCTTCTGAATCTCATTTTGAGAAGTTTGTATCTTCAGTTATCTTTGACTTTATATTAAATCTTTGAAACTTAATCCTGGTCAGTGGTTATTTAGAGTGGTGTAAGTTCTTAATTGATTGACCTATTGTTAGATTACCTTTTACTCAATGACAGGTACCAACGATTCAGTCGACTTGGTTTGGGATCTGGTAAGGTAACTAGTAACCAGTAATCCCGCGTTAGCATAAGTCCTGTTGTTTCCCTGTCGAAACACTAAAAGAAATGTGTTTCCTTGCAATTCGGCTACATGGGAGGGGGCCCCCTTCCCGGGCCTCTCAGGGATGGTGTCTGGAGGCCTAGGGGAGGGAGACACTTTCTCTTGTCCCAATTGCAAGGCGACCCATTCAGAGACACTTCGGGAGGCCCATTGTCCATCATTTTAGCTCCCCCACAGTTTTAACTTTCAGCCCACAAGCAATTCTCACACCTATCGGGTTGGAGGTGTGAGAATTTCTTGTGGCCTGAAAGTTAAAACAGTGGGGGCGCTAAAACGCTGGACTATGGGCCTCCCGCAGTGTCTCTGAATTGTCTTCTTGCAAGGGGTCACTTATTAAATTAGAGGGGCCTCGCACATTTTCTTTTGGCCGAGGGCCTCGCAAATCCTAGAACCGGCCCTGGCTGGTTGCTCCGATATTTTGAGCCTATGCACAGGTTTTCACGCACAGAGACCAGGACTGTGTGCTTTAACAGCAATCAACTTGCATGGCCTGGAAGTGCCAATGCTAATCCTGCCAGTACACCCAGGTTCAGCAGTAAATGGAGCTATGATAGAGCCACCAATGTTATATTGCAATACATAAATTATACAGAAATCATGATTAATCTGTCTGTGTGTTATGCTACCCTGTCGTTTATCCAACATTCATCCTATACAAGAGGCAGAACCTACGAACGTATCTTTACACACACAATTATGTGACATTGCACTCCAATTTTCGAGAGCTCGTTCCATGCAACCCTTCCTAGTGACATTCAAGGCTAAGGTTCGGCCCTCTGTAGACATGCTTACATTTGGCCAAGAAAAAGTCTGCATGGCTAGGTGTGGTAGAAAGGTCACTGCTGCACAACGCTAATGATTGTACAGCCCCATACGTGTCCAAGCCACACAGCTTGAGCTGGTCCTCTGCCCGACCAAAGCACCAGTATTCAGATCTACCATGATTTTCCTGGATGATTTATAAAGGGTAATTGAAAACAACCTGCTATCCCTTTATAGAAAAGATCCCTTCATAGAAAAGATTATGAACTTCAAGTAACACAATGGAAAGCCAAGTGCCTCTGATTGTGGCAGATCTTGGGAACAGCTCTTTTTTCCTTTTCAAAACACTTGTTTTAAAATGATTAAAACAACATATAAACATAATATAGGCTGCCTGGTCTTCTCCCGGTATAGTGATAGATCCACCTTCAAAGTCAAGTGAAAATCAAGCGCAATGGCATGACCTCCTCAATCAAATTGATGTAATTAGAAAAATTCTAATAGTTTTAAACAAAACATATTTTATTGATTTTCTGATCGATCATTACGACTTCTCTGCTCTTATCATTACATGCATATATCTTTGGTAACATGGTGCATACGTTATACAGTGGGTAATTTACAGAGGCAGCAATGAAAATACCACATTGGTTACATATTGTACATATTGGCATATGCGAACCGAGGCATTGCAATTGCTTCAGGTCCTTCCTGCTCGTGTATATAACTTGTTATAATCATCGTACAAATTATAATAGTTTATAACACTATTCCTGGTGGTTGTCTCTTTCTTACGTATGTAGGTGCGGCCCTAACCTGCTCAATAGTTCTTATTTTAACAATGTTCATGGTATGGGCTGTACCTACACCCAAAACAATCAAACCCCTCTGAGCTTTACGCTTTTGGAGAGGATATTCTCATGTTTCTTGTGATCCAAATATTGAAATCCTGTCATCTATATCAATGATTTCATAGACACAAATTGCTCAATGTCCAATGTAGCAGTTGTGCACTTCCCATTTTTCATATCTTCTATTCCCGTTTCTCTTTTAGCCTCTCTCTTGCATATATTTTTTCTGCTTTTCATTTTTTTAAGGGCTATATCCTTCATCTTTTTTTTCTTACTTGCACGTGCAATTCTGTTTCCTGAAATCATCCTGAACAAAAATTGATTACTTGGTTGAATTCCGAGGTTGTTTCTTAAACAAGCACCTTCTTATATAACTCTTTCCTTAATATTAGTATTTCTATATACAATTTCAACCAATTTAAATAAAAACTTCAGACATATTGTAATTGCATTTATATAGCACTTACTACCCCTGACGAGGCGTTAAAGTGCTTTCCCGTCAAGTAGCACGCTACTTTGCAACCCTAATGGAATAAGTGGTGAACTAGTATAGTGAAATATGAAAATTAATTTGATCAGTGGATATGTTAGTCTGTTATTTGGACTGAAAAGGGTAGTAGAGGGATAGAAGAGGGAAAGGTTTACATTTATGTTGCGCTTGCTACCCCTGATGAGGCATTTAAGAGCTTTTATGGTGAGTAGTACGCTACTACTGAACCCAAAATGATTAGTTGTGATTTAGTATAGTGAAATATGACATTTATTTGAGCGGTGGATATGTTAGTCTGTTATTAGGATTGAGAAGGATAGTGGAGGGATAGAAGAGCGAAAGGTTTGCATTTATTTAGCACTTGCTACCACTGATGAGGCGTCAAAGCACTTTTTCAGGGAGTAGAACGCTACTCTGGAACCCAAATAGATTTGTGGTGAATTAGTATAGTGAAATATGAAATGAATTTGAGCTGTGGATATGTTAGTCTGTTATTTGGATTGAGAAAGATAGTGAAGGGATAGAAGAGGGAAGGGTTTGCATTTATATAGCACTTCCTACCCTTGACCAAGTGTTGAGGTGCTTTTTGGTAGGTAGCACGCTACTCCGGAACCCAAACAAGATTAGAGGTTAATTAGTCTAGGGAAATATGAAATAAATTTGAGCGGTGGACATGTTAGTTTGTTATTTAGATCGAAAAGGAATAGTGGGGGGATAGAAGAGGGAAGGGTCTAGGGTGGTTTTTTTTTTTACCACTTTTTTATTAGTTCATAGCAGTAGAATGGGCTTTGGGATAAGTAAATGGGAGGCGGAGGGGGAGAGTCAGATGGAAGGGTTTAGAAAGGCTTGTTTGGGCGATCTAAAGAGTAAATGAGGTACGAGATGATGTAAGGAAGGGTAGAGGAGGGAAGAGTCTAGAAAGTGTTATTTTGGGGATCATAGTAGTGGTATGGGGTTTGGGATGAATGAGAGTGTGGAGGCAGAGGATATATTGAGAGAGGTATAAGGCAAGAAATAGGTTAGTGCATTGGAAAGAGTAGTAAAATGAGGTTGAGATGAGTCAGAGAGTTGAGGTAGAGGAGGTGTAGGAGAACGTAAGGTGAGTTGTTTGTTTTACCTATATGTGAAAATTACACAACCCGTAGCCATCTAGCACTTTTGAATCTATGCAGTTATAACTGCTGAGCGTAGGGTAAATGCCTGCACTGTTACATTGGTATGTTACGTAATCTCTAAAACATAGCTAGTTTATCTGAAATGTATTTTTTTAATGTTGTCATTAACTGCATCTATTTGTAGGATATTATCTTACTGTCTTTCTTCTACACTTTTGAAAATTGAAAAACGTATTCCCATTTCGATTTCGAGTCATTTTACTATGATTTATTTTGTTGTTTGGAAAAATGCAAGGAAAGAAATGTCTGACTTTGACAGCTCCCTGACAGAACACAAGTAGTTGTCGGCTGTTTAATTCTCATGATGTCTGTACTAAGGGCCTTACTTAGAACTCAGCGGACGGGTCACTCGTCACAACGGTGGCTGATATCCTGTCTGCCAAAATATAAATCTCATTATATGCTTTGGGATTTATGTTTCGGAGGACGGGATGTGGCTCACCCTTGCAACGAGTAACCCACCCGCAGAGTTCTAAATCAGACCCTAAGACACTCATTAGGAGAGGTTTAGGATTTCGAAATGCAAGCAGTCCTCAGTCTTTTCATGGTATCCATCCATCAACAGTGACTTTCCTCAAACTAAGTCTAAACTCAATCTTTTGAGACAGAGTGTGCTAAATTTGCTTTACCAAAGGTGGTGCTATAACCTGATAACTGATTGACAGAAACTGTATAATGGGCCACCGAATACAAAAGTCTGGAGACCCTTCAGGCTGCATTTTAAAACCTTCTGGGTTCCTCTCTTAGACGAGGTCAGCAGCACGGCCTGCTCACTGGACTTTTTAGTAGTCGGACATCTATTAATCCAGCCTCTTTTCAAACACCAATTCAGATCCATGTTATTGGCAGTAGATCTCATTCGGAAATATGTGCCTGATTCCAAGTTCCAAACATTGATGTGTTTTGCATCCTGGTCCTTCCACTGTCTCAACGCCCTACGAGGGATCCACCACCGCTATGCACTAACGTGCCATTTTTCTTTCTCAAGACAACTTACACTATCCCCGCATGAGGGGTACGGAAGGCTTGCGTATTTCACATCATCATCACAATACTAACGGGCCTTGGGTGTGCCCTGGGGCCTGGTTTTCACCAGAAGATTCTCTCTGCTCACCGATATATTTGGTGGTGATTTTCCCAGATGTTGGGTCACTGGTGAACTTGCAAGATTCTACAGATTCGTAACACATTGACATTAAAAGAGAAATATAGAGGTCTATGTCATTGCTTCCGAACTAAAAAAAAAAAAAAAGCAATATTTGTGATTTTATGAGGTTTAAAAACAAAACTGGTCCAAGCATCCAAGGCCCGCGTGTGCCTCACCTCTCATCCCTTTTCCCTCATAACAGTCTTTGTTAATGCAGACAGGACACTGCAGGAAGACGCTTTCAAAGCTACCGATATGGAGCCAGCATTATTGACATTCGGCCTCGAGCTGCGGAGAAATGTGGGTGTTTCCACGGAGGAATCCGGCAGCCTAGTGCCACTCATCTGGAAACTTGATTTCAAAGCGAGCGTGTGTGCATTCTCGTAGAAATCATCTGCAGTGCTAATGGAGCGCGGTGATCTATTATTCATGGCAACAGCATCCAATATATAAACTCTGGGCAGAGTACTCCCTCGTGTTCACGCCTCTCGGCCCTCCTTCTCTCCCTTCTTTGGAAGAACACACATTCCTTTAAAACAAAAGCAACCCCATGTCCTGTGATTCACTAGAAGACACAGCCGTGGTGAGTCACAGGGCCAAGAGCTCGTCAGGCATTAAACAACCCAGGCCCACGTTGTGGCTGTAAACGAGACAGCACAGCGTGCATGTTCCATTCGATATTGAAGGCATGATTTCATGGTTTTTGGGATGGCTTTTTCATTCAACCCTGGCGCTAAAATCCTCCCCACCTACCTCTAGGTTGTAGTCTTCCACCGTCCTTTTCAAAGGGTCGACCACCTGCCAGCAGATTAAGATGCAGAGGTCGATTAACAGCATCCCTCCGACTATCACCAGCAGCTTTTGGTCCTTGATGATCTGTGGAGACAAAAGATCGCGGAGCAGTCACAGTTCCAGAAGAATACAAACGCCAGTATTTATAATGCAATGAAAGTAAAAGTGACCCTAGAAGACATCGTATGTGGACAGCGTATGTTAGCAGACCAGACGCACACGTGTATTATTGCCGTGCAAAGGTCACCTCGCGTGTTATCATGACAGTACAACACGAACAGCTTCAGAAAGCACAGATCGCCCGATTCGATCACTTTGCCAAAGGGAGCAACGGATACCGTTTGAGCCCTGTATCCCACCGCAAGAAGCTGGGTCTGGATAAGCAATATTGGAGATCGCTTCTGCGGCTCCAGCTATCACTGGTGAATCAGGCCCCTTAGCTGCACTAAACAACATAGCCTATTGCACACAGATGCGCCTAGAAGGCTCTCGGTGACCTGGGGCTTGCTCCGTGGCTGTGGGGCCATACCATGGACACTGTGCCCCTGCGCAAACACTGGCGCCGCACCTCCATCGGCACCAGGGCAGCCGCGCCTCTGGCGCTGTTGCAGCTCGTCATCACTTTACGAAAGCACACATGTGCTGGTGCACAGCGGAGCTGTCAGCCTGTTTTTAAGAAGCTGCACCAAAGACCACTTTTTTCTTTCAAACACCTCTTTATCACATTTTATTTGGGTAATGCAACAAAGAAAAGAGCATTTTCTGCACATCACTTACAATCTTGCACAATATAAAAAAAACATACATAACTGCATACCGGGTATTATTTCTCTCTTAGTTCGGGGCATTTTACCTCTTGTAATTACTGTGGGGTCTATCCAGGGGGGCGTGTTTATGATATACCTTATCTGAATTATGGGATTTCCTTAATGCTAGTTTTCAGGTGTCGTGGGGTCGCATACGTGTGATTTATTGGTGACATAGAGCTCATAAATGCAGTTCACATTATACCTACCATTCTCATCGATATAGGATATATACGTTCCTCAGATGGTTTCCCATTTTGTCAGGCGGTTGTGTAAAGTGGTTGTTAGTATTTCCATCGACCATAATTTGGACAACTGGCACTGGCAAACAAACTGTGAGAACTGTGTGTGAAGCGAGCAACATTGAACCACATCGACCATGATGCATGAGGTAATTCAGCTGTGACGTGTCAGCAGGGTGCTCCAAATCCCTTTGACTGTTTAAGATGGCTCCCGTGGTCCGTGAGCTGACGAGCTCTGTGAGCACCTGCGCGCTGAGAGTGGCACTAACCCCGAGGAAACTGCGGCAGCACGTCCAGTGACCTATGAACATTTCCCCCACTGATGAAAGAGGAATCTAGAAACACGTGTCTGGGGATACACTTGAAAAGAATACTGGTACTGGCACTGGCCAACAAACTGTGAGAACTGTGTGTGAAGCGAGCAACATTGAACCACATCGACCATGATGCATGAGGTAATTCAGCTGTGACGTGTCAGCAGGGTGCTCCAAATCCCTTTGACTGTTTAAGATGGCTCCCGTGGGCCGTGAGCTGACGAGCTCTGTGAGCACCTGTGCGCTGAGAGTGGCACTAACCCTGAGGAAACTGCGGCAGCACGTCCAGCAACCTATGAACATTTTCCCCACTGATGAAAGAGGAATCTTGAAACACGTGTCTGGGGATACACTTGAAAAGAATACTGGTACTGGCACTGGCCAACAAACTGTGAGAACTGTGTGTGAAGCGAGCAACATTGAACCACATCAACCGTGATGCATGAGGTAATTCAGCTGTGACGTGTCAGCAGGGTGCTCCAAATCCCTTTGATAATTTGGACAACATGCCTGCGGGAGGAGGCTCTGAAAGATTCCAAAGTTGCGCTAGAGACACCTTGGTTCTTGTAGCATAGGTGTCAGCAGCTTCCACTGAGGGAATGTAATATGGCTTTTCTCTTGAACTCCAACAACCCATTATCATAGCCAATGGGTCTACCTCTAGTGGTGTTTGTAGAATGGATGGTTCGGATGCTCCTTCGCAGATTATATCCTATTCTTCGAGGAGGATTATTTTGCCCATTTCTGCTTCCTATTTTGCCATATATCTATGCTTAACGGGTGTTGGTGAGCTCATCAATCCATTGTAGGGATTAGTGATGCTTTTGTATACTATTGCTTCCTTTTTTTTGTTTAAATCTGTTTTATTATTTTTCACAGAATGTTACAGTTCTATGCAAGACAATATCCAACATTTCAACACAACCACAATTAGAGTTGTCTGGCAGTGACGCTCAGCACACATAGATAAGCTTGGGATGTCCATCGTGTATCCTGGTGGCCCTATAGTCACAGGGCCAGGTGGGACTACAACATATGTGTCGCGTCAACAGATATAAAGTCCACAGTGCAGCCATAATGTGATTTTAAAGACATGTTATGACAGGTGTTGCAAATCATACATCTCATGTAGACACACAGATGTTATAAGGGAAACCAACATTAACTGAGAAAAAAAGAGGAAACTTAACCACAGCAGCTGGGTCCGACTTCTGATTACACAGTTTTCTCTGAGAACCCCACACCCTCCCCCCCATTGCACCCACATCTATCTCCCAGTCCTCCCCCTTGTCCCCCTCCCCCCAATTCTCCACAAAACAGATACGCCAACCAGCACACATGATTACATCACCTTTTGATCGACGGTCAGTATAAATGTTCCTGCATATTGGGGTGAGGGTGCACCTGACATGTCGCCCATCTCAGATTGCAAGAGTATCTCTCTCAACATCCGGCCGGTGTTCTAGTTTGTCCCCCTCCATGTGCATAAGACCCTGAAGTAGACCCTCCCATTGCATTGCTATTGGCGTCTTACGTAGACCCAGCGTTTCCTCTCGCACGATGGCAATGCCTTCTGCTTTAGCCCATGCTATCAGGGAATACCTCCATGCCCTCACGTGCGGTGGAGATTGCGCCTTCCATCTCTTTGTTAAGAGATGCTTGGCAACAACTAGCCCCAGGTCGAGGAAGCGCAAAGTGACTTTGGTGGCTGGGGTCCTCCAAAATTGGTGTAATAAATAGGTGGGCCACTCAAAGGGTATATTGCGGCTCGTGCACGCGCAAAACGCTTTACTAATAGCCCGGCAGTAGGTGTGCAGTGCGCTACAGCCCCACAGCATTGCACTAGGCCTGCCCCCACCTCTGCACAACGGGGACAGGCTGCATCCACACAATGAAAGTACCGGTTGATCTTTTCAGGAGTGAGGTATGCCCTATGAACTATGAATAATTGAATTTGGCGGAACCGCATATTTCTAGGCATTCGCTTAGGACTCTTCAACATCTTTTCCCACTCCCTATCCTCCAACTGCCTCCCCAAATCACTTTCCCACCCACGGCGAAGTGAGTCTAATTTTATCGCCGCATGCATACAGAGGGATGCCGCAAACCACAGGATTAAGTGCCGACCCCTACCCATTACGTGGAGATACTGTATGGTAAGATGTTGACTCGGCTCTTCTTGCATGTCTCCCCCCATCTAGAGGTCAGTGTGGTGATCAAAGAGCGGTGTCGTAGAAAGTGCCCCTGCGGGAGTCCCGGCTCTTCAGTTAGGGATTCAAATGACAGAAGCATGCCTTCCCGATACAGATCTCCCAGGTTCTGTATGTCGGCCTCATGCCACTCTAGAAGCTCCGAGGTTGTGAGCACCCCAGGCCCACTGGGGGAGCCCACTAGTGGTATGGCAGGCGCATAGAGGAATAGATCTTTAATGACATACAGGCAGCAGCTGAAGCATTTATAAGCCACTGCTAGCAGGAGGGGAGTCAGTGTTTGCGCCTTAGTGGCTGGGTGAAAGAGCCCGGTGATGCAGTCCAAAGAGAGAGGGGTTCTGTAGTCGCTGTATCTTCCCTACCTCTGTCCGCAAGCCATCGGGCTATCCACTGCAGCTGTGCAGCTAAAAAGTAGTGTTCAAAGCAGGGCGCGGCTTGGCCTCCTTGGCCTGTGGGCAAATATAACTTCGCTAGCGCTATCCTATGGCGCGCATTACCCCAAAGGAAGTCTCTAAGGAGAGGGGTGAGTTTGTTAAAAAAAGCCGCCGGGACATACAGTGGCAGGTTGGCAAAGTAAGATAGGAGGCGTGGTAGGATCACTATCTTAGATAACGCCACCCTGCCTGTGACTGTGAGCGAGAGAGTCTTCCAGAAATTAATTTGCGATATTATATCTGTCACCGCCCGGCCCAAATTGTCATCGAAGAGGACAGCCGGCTAACGGTAGATCTGGATTCCCAGATAGTGGAACGTGTAAGCCTTCCACTGCACCCGCGTGTCAGCCAGAACATAGACCGGGTCCTGAATGTCCCCTCTGAACGCATATAAACAGGATTTATTGGCGTTCACCCTGAGGCCAGAGAGAGCAGCAAAATCGCGTAATATATATTCTAGGCGAGCCGGATTGGCTCTCACATCCCTCACGAAGACAAGAAGGTCATCCGCGTACAGCGAGACCTGATGCGTTGCATCTCCTAGAGGTATCCCCACTCCCAATGTTGTTCGCAGTTCGATTGCCAGTTTAAACAGGAGGGGCGATAGTGGGCATCCCTGCCTGGTTCCCCTGCATATCGGGATGCTGTCAGAGATATATGGGCCCAATCGCTCCCGGACTGTGGGGTTTTTGTATAACAGGCTCACCATTTGAAGAAACCGCCAGCCTAAATCATAACGCAACAACACCTCTGCAAGATAGCTCCACTCCAAGCAGTCGAATGCCTTCTCAAGATCCAACACCAGGCATCCCGCTCTGGGCCACTCCTTCCCGCTGTCTGCCGCCACTCGGAAGAACCTCCGCTGCGCTTGGGTACAAACCCATTTTGGTCGGTATGGACCTACTCAGGGACCACCGGCGCCAGGCATTCCGCCAACAGCTTGGCAAGGATTTTGTAGTCCGCATTCAATAGCGCCAAGGGCCTATATGACCCTAGGCTTTCGGGGTTCCTGCTCGGTTTCAGAAGGGACACCGGGTAAGCCTCATGCATCGATGGCGGCAGCCCATTGTCTGTCATGGCTGTGGAGTAGACAGTGTGGAGATGCTGTGTCAGAATGCCTCGATAAGCTTTGTAGTACTCAGCAGGCAGGGCATCTGGGCCCGGCGTCTTCCCGGACGCCATGGACCCAATTGCCTCTCCAATTTCTTCCAGGGTAAGGGGACCATTGAGAGCCACTTGGTGTGCCCTAGAAGCTGTCGGTAGTTGAAACGATGCAAAAAATCTCTCTAGGTCAGGCGCAGAGCAACGCCCCCTGGATTGCTACAGTCGCGTGTAATGGTCCTTCGGTACCCTGTGTATCTCTCTTTGTGTGTATACCAGAGATCCCTCCGGCGTGCGTATTGCCCCGATTGGCACTTGCTTATTCTCTTGCTTCAGAAGCCAAGCCAGGAGCCGGCTCGCTCTGTCTGCTATGGCATGTGTGCAAGCTGTGTGGGCTGCGTAGTTATTGCAAAGCAATCTCTCCATAAAGTTGGCATGTTGTGCCCTGAGATGTTCTAATTGTCCTGACTGTCCACCCCCACCCTCTCCCTCTCTTTCGTATCGGAGTAGTTGTGTGTCTAACTTCCCGAGCGCCAAGGACAATTGCTTACGCAAATTCCACGTGGCCCCAAGACAGTGCCCCCTAATAGCTCATTTGTGGGCGTCCCACTCCACTAATGCGGAGCTCGCCGTCCCCTCGATATGCTCGAAGTATTCCAGGGCAGTTGTTCCCAGTGATGCACGGAATTCTGGGTCCTCCAGTGCAGCAATCTGGAGGCGCCAGGTGGGTATGGGGGGCGACCGGGAGCCCAGTTCAGGCAAATCCGTAAAGGATTATGGTCGGAATGTGTCCTCCCTAAGTATTGCACTTCCGCAACCAAGGGGACCAGAGACTGTGAACCCACCATCCGGTCCAATCTCACATGTAAAACGTGAGCTGCGGAGTAATAGGAGTAAATGCGATCTGTGGGTGCACGATACACCATACATTTAATATTGCCCATTGTGTCAACGAGTGCCTGCGCATTGGAGGTTGCAGTCATTGCCCAAAGCGGCGGGAAGGATCTATCCATGTGTACATCCAGGACCGCGTTGAAATCCCCTCCCAACAACCAGGGCTACCCAACGTAAGGAGACAGTATTACAGATAGACGCACCAAGAACGAGGATTGATCTGTGTTTGGGGTGTATATGGAGCCTAAAAGCACCCGCTGGCCATTAAGTATTCCCTGCACTAAGGTGTATCAACCATCAGGGTCTATCACAATGTCCTCGCAAATGAATGGATTACCTGCCCTCACCCAAATTAACGTGCCCCTTGCGTGTGCCGAGTATGTTGTGCCGTACATGTGCCATCTCCAGTGCCGACGCAACCTATCAAGTTCCGCCAGAGTCATGTGCGTTTCTTGCAGTAGGACGATTGCAGCTGTGTGTCGCTGTAAGCATGCAAATATGGAGTAACGGCGCCCAGGTGTGTACATACCACGTATGTTCCATGTGATTATATCTGCTCGCGCCATTACTGCTTGCAGTGATCATCATGGGGAACAGGGGCGAGGCACCGGGCGGGGCATATCGCGGGGCGCGGAGGCTAGGGGACCGCAAAAGTGTGTCGGGCTGCTGCGTCAGATATGACAACATAAAACAAACCATGAACAATTGAACATCTGGGGCAGTCAACTCTTGATGGTCGTCCAAACTTCTGAAACACAGACAAGTCCTGAATTAAGGCAATGTGTTACCTAGGGGGTTCGTGCTAGTGATGTTATGTTATAACCTTCCCATTTATTATCAGTGTGTTGAGTGTGCCAACTTTCTAAGCTACAGAAATGGCCCGCAGGGCCAGCAGCTCGCGAGTCTGTAGACCTAAAGAGCCATGTATGGAGCCTGTGGTGGAGCCATGTGTTGCCCAATGATAGACACACCACCAAGACAACATCTCAAGGTGAGGGATGCGTGACGTGTAACCTAAATAAGCCACCACCCTCCAATGCACCAGCTAGCCAGAAAATGCAGTACAGTGAACAGTATTTTACTTGCGTGAGCAACAGGCGTTAGAGTACATCATTTCATCCTTTCATCCTATAATGCCGTCAGCAGTTTGTGGGGTGATCACTGGCAGAATAATTTCTTCTGAAATTTCAGTGGATGGTGACGAGGAGCCACTGGTCACCAACATGGTTTGTCTGTAACAGTCGGACCTTTCACGATGTTGTGGGGAGCCAAGGGTCGCAACTGCCTCCAGCACATCTTGTTGTTTCTTCCTCATGCTGTCCAGGGTGGGAGCAGAAGCCCCAGGGCTGGCTGCCTTCAGTGGCCCCCTCCTATGGCGACGCCTCGGTCTCCTGCTCGATATGGTGTCTCCGTCCGGGCCCGGGGGTCGCACACCTGTCCACAGTCCCGACTCCTCTAGCCAATCCCAGACCTCCCCAGGAGAATCAAAGAAGCGGGTCCCAACCTTTGTGACCACTCGTAGGGAGCTCTAGAGCTCGAAACTGGCGTTTCACAGCCGTATAGTTGCTCCGACGCCTCTGTACAAGAGCAGTGTAGTTCGGCAAAAACATTACGCAACTGCCGTTCACCTGAAGAGGGTCCATTTTCCGAGTTTCACGAAGCACCACATCTCTATCCCTATAGTGAGGAGTTTAAATATGAACGGGCGCGGTCTGGCACCTGGCTGCGCCTTCTGTGCCGGGATACGGTGAGCCCGTTCCACCACAAACTGTACAGACAAGGATCCTTGGGGTAGCAGATCACGCAGCCATCGTTCCTTAAATTGCTCCGGGTTCCTACCTTCTTCGCCTTCCGGCAGGCCCACCACATGGACATTGTTACGGCGTGAGCGCCCCTACGCATCTTCTGCCTGGTCCTCCAGTATGTGGACCCGGTCTATCAAGTTCTGCGATGCGGCCGCATGATTCTGTGTCACAGGCTGAAGCTCTTTCAAAGTTTGTCATGTGTAGTGACCTTATCAGCCAGCTTCTGGTGATCTGCGTGAAGCAAGGTGAAATCTGAGGTAACTTTGTGATTCTGGTCTCCAAGGAGGTCGTAGTGTGGTCCAGTGCTGCACCAATCCGCTCCACCGCTGCGAGGACGGAGTCCATTTTTGCCGCTAGAGATGTGGTTGTTGACTCTGACATCTCCCCTGCAGTTCCCTGCATAGGGTAAAGGCTGGCAGCCCTCAGGTATCCTTGTTGTGACTTGGCCCGAATCCGGCCCATCACCAGTTGCTGCGCTGTGGGCATTCGTCGGTTACGCACAGCGCCCCCTCTGCTTTATGTCTGAAGTAACAGTCCTTGGGACACGTGTATAGCTTCTAGCCGGTCGGCCCACCAGCATAAGAATAGAACCCGCCTACTCGAGAAGTTGACGCACCCAGTCTCAGTGACTTGTGCACTGCGAATCAGGGCAAGTGAGCCGACATCAGGTCTCTAGGAAGCAGTAATGCAAAAACATCGGTTTCTTAGTGGTGGAGGCATGAGGCTTTACAACATCTTCTCTCGGGTAATGTTCTGCACTTGTGCACCGTTGGTTATGCGTCGTCAGCACTTTCCCCAAACCTAGCCCGGGGCCGCATCCGGAGCCATCAAGTTCCACCGACTTCTACCAGCACCAGGCAGGAATCCCAAAGGGTGTCCACCAGGAGCGCCGCCTGCGTATCCACACCATAGTCAGCATAGTCGTCCGACACCAGGGCCTCTCGTTCTCACTGTCCAGGCCACAGGAGCATCAAGCACTTTTCTTGTCACGTTGCCCCACCACTTGAAGCCCAGCGACTCCCCAGGTAGCCCCACCAGCACCTACCGCTCCGCCCGCCACGTGTCTTCACTTTGCAGCGCTCCCCACAGGATCCGACTAGGCCGCCAGCTCTCCACAGATTGCTGCTTCCAAGGTAGGTCTCTTATCCTGCAGTCCACTGGGTCAGATCTCCCACAAAGTGCCTTTGTCACACTTCGCACCACCTTGTGGGGCCCCTGGCGGTTCCCAACCCCAGGTTCGGTGGCCGCCGCAGTCCTGGGCAATCTTCTAGCTGCACCGTCACCAGCTCCTCAATGGCCACAGTCCCAGGGTCCACAGGTAGGGCACCTGCTGCCCCGCGTAGGGGCTAGACGCAAACTGGGGTATGTCACAACGGCCACAGCACCCGTACCCTCGGGCATCGCAATCTCTAGCATTGGGGTCTTCGCGCCACTTGCGGCCCCCGGCAACGTCAATCCTGCGCCTATCCTTCCGCACCCATCCCAGCATACCAGCAGCGGGCACAAGGATCACTGCAGCAGAGGGCCAGATCTCCTATTATCTTGGAGCTCCTCCTTGTCTATATATGCCCCCAGAAGCAGCCTGAGCCACGAACATCTCCATTGTATTGTGGGTCTCTCTTAGTCACGCCACAGGGCCTCGGGAGATACAAGGCCTTTTCTTTGCTGTCACCTAAGCACCCTGCAGTGTCCGTGCCACTTATTCACCGGCCTCACTCAGCCCATAGCGCCTGGGGTCCCAGATGGAGCGCCCGCAGCCCTTAACAATGTTTGTGACGGGTGGGTGAGGGTGATTGCACGCTGTCGCCTCTGCGGCGTTCAAACGCCCGGGAGCCCCAAGCACCAACACAAGGGACCTGCCTCTGCTGCCCAGCCTCTGTAGTCCCACGTGGGTGCTCTCATGTACACCTCCGTGCCCCCTTACTTGCCGTTATTGTACTGACGGAGCCACCCGGCCTGTCCACACATGCATGCACGCACACACGTATATACGCATGCACGCATTCATGCACCCTGAGGGCGGGCTCGCCCGCAGGGTATAAATAAATGGGCGCGAGACCGCTCGTGGTCTTCGGCCCATAGCTACAGTTAGTGTCTGTGTGGGTTTATTCACAGAGTGAAGACTAGGCCCCACTTTGTGGCGTAGACGTTCCCTTCCCCGTACCACAGCAGTACAATTGGCTGGCCGTTGTACCCGCGGCCCGGCAAGGAACTGCCGCCGTGCACTGTCCTCACGCCCGACGTGGCGCAAAGGTGAGCCCTCCTGTCTAAGCCGCTTGAAGCGTGTGGACCCGCTGAACAACAGCGCATGGTGTTCCCGGCGGCGCAGCCCGCCCTGAGCCTGTCGGAGGGGCAGGAAGCTTAACTGATGATTTAAGAGACACGCATCTCGTTTCACGCCGCCTCGCCCCCCCCCCCAAAAAAAAAACACACTCGCACTGATAAGTGGCGCTTTGTTAGAACACCTCAGGAGAGGAAAAGGAAAACAGGTGGCACACAGCAAAATTGAAGCTCTCCACGTGGCCACGGAAGCCCTGACTGACACTTGGCTCCTCACGCCCCAGCCTTTTTGCGCAGCCTGCCAGCTCCTAGCACCTGACACTGTGCAAGATCAGATCAAACTCCTAGGACACAAGTCTCACCATCCAGTGCCAGTAGGGGGTGAATCGTCGTGAGTGGCGCAGCAGTTGGCCTGCAGACGCACACCGGCCAGGGCAATGAGTCAAACCGCTGCAGCTGACAGCACCGCGGGCCCCGCCGGTCAGGCCCCACAAGTCGCTGCACCCCAGAATGCTGCGGTACCGCCAGATGGCACTGGCGCACAAGGGTCCGCCGCAGCTACCCCACCAGCGCATAACCCACCGACGCATCTCGGCCATGGCGTAGCCGCTCCTCTGCCGCCTTTCAGCGAACTTTCTGATCCCTCGACTGCGGCAGCTCGATGGCGGCTGTGGATTGGTCGACTGGATCACTATTTTGTTGGCGTCAGAGAAACCGACGGAAGAGTTAAGCGATCTTTGCTAAGGTGCTATGGCGGTGATGAGCTGTATGAGCTGTTTGAGACCCTACCTGACAGGGGTGAGGCTAACGATTACACTGCGGCAGTCACTGCTCTGAACCGATACTTTGACCCACATGTCAACCCGGACTATGAATGGTTCAAGCTGTGCCAAGCGCGCCAAGGCGAAACTGAGTCCATCGACACCTACTATGCGCGCCTCCGCAAGCTTGCGAATTACCGGACCAGAGGGCGGAACTTCGGGCACAACTAATACAAGGGTGCAGGTCGGTCCAGGTTCGGCGCCTCATCTTGAGACAACCACGCATCACGCTTGATGAGATCCTTGTGCTGGCCCGGTCGCACGAACTGTCAAATGCCCACGCAGATGAGATGGAAGCAGCGCTCCACCGATCGGGACCAACAAATCGCACACCAGCCATCAAAGAGGAACACCTCGACGTAATCCACCGGCGGCAGCAATCGATGAGAGGACCTGCGAGGGCGAACCCTCAGTCATCCTGTGGGAACTGCGGGATTGACCACCCCGCCAGTGGAAGATGCTTTGCGAAGGGCAAGACGTGCTCCAACTGCGGAAAGCAGAACCATTTCGCAAAGGTGTGCCGGAGTGGCCACAATCGTCGTCCATCCAACGCAGGCGCGAGAGGACCTACACGAGGGGTGCATCAGTTGTCACTTGAAGACCCCGGTCCTTGCAGCGACTCTTCCCGCGCAGCGTTTAACCTGGATGACGAAGACGACGAAGTGTACTTTGTATCCTTTGTTGGCAGGGATGGCGCACGTAGACGCCCGCCACCAATGTGCGATGTGCAGATTGCAGGATCCCCAGTACATGCTCTAATTGATACTGGGGCCTCAGTAAACGTTATGGACAGCGTCCAATATGACCGTCTCACCCCTCGCCCATCTCTCTCTCCGTCCAACGCAAAAATCTACACCTATGACAGTGATGATCCGCTACCCCTTCGAGGAGTAATTGATGTGGTGGTGTCCAGTAACGGGCATGAAGTGAAGACGAAGTTCCACGTCACCGGTGGAAAGCGTGGCACGCTGCTCAGCTGCCATACAGCCGAAGACCTTCAACTGGTGTTTTTCGCTAACCAGGTGCACGAGCTGCACGCCGACATGATGCTCAGGGATTTTCCCAGTACGACCAACGGCGCTGAGGCAGAGAAGGGTACCGTTCCACCTGCGGGGTGTCAACCCTCGTGGTCGCCCCAAAGCCAAAACGCCCGCCACCAATGTGCGATGTGCAGATTGCAGGATCCCCAGTACATGCTCTAATTGATACTGGGGCCTCAGTAAACGTTATGGACAGCGTCCAATATGACCGTCTCACCCCTCGCCCATCTCTCTCTCCATCCAACGCAAAAATCTACACCTATGACAGTGATGATCCGCTACCCCTTCGAGGAGTAATTGATGTGGTGGTGTCCAGTAACGGGCATGAAGTGAAGACGAAGTTCCACGTCACCGGTGGAAAGCGTGGCACGCTGCTCAGCTGCCATACAGCCGAAGACCTTCAACTGGTGTTTTTCGCTAACCAGGTGCACGAGCTGCACGCCGACATGATGCTCAGGGATTTTCCCAACCTCTTTCGGGGTCTGGGTCGCCTCAAGGGCAAAACATTCAAATTGCACATTGGTCGTACAGTACGACCAACGGCGCTGAGGCAGAGAAGGGTACCGTTCCACCTGCGGGGTGTCAACCCTCGTGGTCGCCCCAAAGCCAAAACAACCCGGAGCTATTCGTCTATGTGTGGACATGCGCCTGCCGAACAAGGCCGTCAAGAGGGAGAGACACCTCAGCATCACGATGGACGACATCGTTGCGGACATAAACGGGGCCCGGTGGTTCTCCAAGTTAGACCTCAATGCAGGGTACCACCAACTAGAGCTCCACCCAGACAGCCGTAATATAACCACCTTCTCGACGCATGTCGGCTTACGGCGTTACAAATGACTGAGTTTTGGTGTCTCCTCGGCCGCTGACAGAATGCCATCAAAGAGACTCTTTCTGGGCTTGCCGGCGTCCTCAATTTGAGCGATGACATCCTCGTTTTTTCTAACACACTCGAGGAACACCATGCGCACCTCAGGGCTACCCTCCAGCGCCTAACAGACCACGGCCTTACCCTGCACCGGGCCAAGTGCTCCTTCTACCAGGAGTCAGTGGAATTTTTTGGATATGTATTTTCCCGAGATGGACTGCGCGTCGACCTGAAGAAAGCGGAAGCCATTCGATCTGCGCTTCGGCCCACGTCTGCCACGGAAGTCAGGAGTTTCCTTGGGATGGCAACGTATTGCGGTCGTTTCATCCCTAACTTAGCCTCCCTTGCTGAACCCATGCGCGCTCTGACCAAAGCCGGCCAACCTTGGACGTGGTCGGCGAAAGAAGATGGAGCGTTCTCAGCAATCAAGGATGCCTGATCGATGATAAAGTAATGGCCTACTTTCGCCCTCATCGCCGCACGGAAGTTGTAGTGGA
Organism: Lissotriton helveticus; assembly: GCF_964261635.1. NCBI lineage: Eukaryota > Metazoa > Chordata > Amphibia > Caudata > Salamandridae > Lissotriton > Lissotriton helveticus. The sequence continues at coordinate 1,093,229,623 of NC_136063.1, forward strand.
CGCAAGCCCGGTCGGGCTTGGCGCAGTGCTCATGCAAGAGATGGAGGCCCATGAATGGGTTCCCACCGCCTATGCCAGTGGTGCCCTCACGGTGACCGAAATGCGCTACGCACAGATTGAGCGTGAAGCATTAGCGATCAAATGGGCCTGCCACCATTTTCACTTATACCTGTATGGCCATGAGTTCAAGGTTGTCACGGACCACAAGCCATTAGTCCCCCTATTTGCAGGAACAAATAGACTCGCCCCCCCGAGGATAGAACGGTGGGCCGTCCAATTACAAACGTATCGTTTCGAAGTCATCTACCGACCGGGAGCAGACAACCCCGCGGACTTTCTGTCTCGGCACCCAAAGGTCACGTTCCCCACGACGGATCACGAGGACACAGAAGAAGTGGAAGAGTTTGTAAAAATGAAAAATGCTGACGCAAGATGCTTGCCCGGAGGCCCTCACACTCGAAGACATAGGGAAAGCCACTGAGGAGGACGAGTGCCTTCGCCGAGCTAAGTCAACGTTGGCAGACGGCAGCTGGAAGCACTTCCTGGATGGAGCAAGCACCCTCACGGCTGAGGAGAAGTCTTTTCGTCAGCAGATCTGGCAGGCTCAAAGCAAACTCAGCGAAGGGCCCCATGGGATTGTCCTGCGTGGCACCGCCATTGTGATTCCCACAAGCCTGCGGAAAGAAGAGGTGCGGCTTGCGCATCAGGGCCACCAGGGGGTGTCAAAAACCAAAGCGCGACTGCACAGCAAGATATGGTTCCCAGGAATGGATGCTGCAGTAGAGGAAGAGGTGCGTAACGGCCATTTGTGCAACATCACAGGCCAAGACCCTGCCCCACATCCGGTCATCACGGAGGAACCATGTACAGAACCATGGACGAAGTTAAGTATTGACTTTGGGTCCATCCCAGATGGGAGACACACTTTGGTGATAATAGACTCGCACTCACGTTTCCCCGTGGTCGAAGTGGTGTCATCTACCGCGTTTGCCCATGTCAAGGCAGCGCTGGACCGTACATTTGCCATGATGGGCCTGCCCACCGAAATAAGGACAGACAACGGCCCACCTTTTCAAGGGAAGCAATTCCAGGCGTATCTTGCAGCACGGGGCATCCGTCACAGGAAGATCACGCCGCAATGGCCTCAGGCAAATGGAGAGGTCGAGAGGTTCATGCGCACGCTGAACAAGGCCCTTCAGATTGGGGTTGAGAGAGGGGAAGAAGCAGAGGAGTGTTTGTCGCAGTTTCTGAGTGCATACCGTCAGACGTCCCATTGCACCACCAAATGTGCACCAGCGCACCTACTGTTTAGAAAGGTTCCAAGAGACTGCGTACCGATGGGGCCCTCCTGGCACCCACCAACACTGGACAAGAATGCTACCCAGCTAAGAAGGCAACGGACCAATGAAAGAGTAAGCCGGTCAAGGAAGGCGAGGCCCAGGTCTCTGGTAGTTGGTGACAAGGTGATTTTGAAGAATCGATACCGCAACTGGAAATATCTCACAGCGTATGAACCCGAGTTGTGGGAGGTCGTAAACGTTCAGGGCACCATGGTGTCCGCCACCAGAGGCAACAGAGCTGTGACGCGGAACGTATCCTGGTTTAAGCATGTCACAAGAAGTCAAGAACCTGATGGGCCCGTGTCTGCGGACGTGGATTACGAGATGGAAGATCAGGCCCCGAGCGAGACACTACCAAGCCAACCAAGGGAGGACACCTCCCCAGCAAGACCAGGACTGGAAACGACCACGAGCAGCGAAGGTGCAGCTGGGAGTTCAGAGGAGTGTGCTGGAGAGGGGAGAGGTGCCGAGATCCAGCGGCATCAGAGGTACAACCTCCGACCCAATCCAACTCCCAGCCAACGATTGAAGGACTATGCCTGGACACTGGGTCCTGGACAAACGCCCCTGTGAGATGGACTATAGATCTATGAGTTTGGAGGGATGTACCGACGGAGCCACCCGACCCGTCCACACATGCACGCACGCACACACGTATACACGCATGCACGCATTCATGCACCCTGAGGGCGGGCTCGCCCGCAGGGTATAAATAAATGGGCTCGAGACCGCTCGTGGTCTTTGGCCCGTAGCTACAGTTAGTGTCTGTGTGGGTTTATTCACAGAGCGAAGACTAGGCCTCACTCTGTGGCGTAAGCGTTCCCTTCCCCGTACCACAGCAATACAGTTATGACCATTAGGGGCTCCGCGGCAGGGTGCTGACACTCCCAAGACCAGGAAGAGCTGCCACATTCAGGACACACCGAAGTCAGGGGCTCCGCTGTCAGCACCGGGTGAGCAGCTCGCAGCAGGGCACCATTTCCACATACAAAATGTCAGCACGCGGCCCGACCGTTATCAGGGCTGCGCGCTTGTCACCCGTCGTATTGTACCGTCGGCCAGCCAAATCGTTCAGTACTGCCCTCCGCGGATGCAGCATGCCCTCTGGGAATCAGACTCAGGCAGCAGCGTCGCAGATGGCACCTCCAGGAGAGGTTTTCCGGGTAACAGGGGATCGGTGGATGGAGCACTAGTAAGTTGCGTCCGCCATGGTGCCCGGTTGGCCACCCCCCTATACTATTGCTTCCTTAAGCAGATTCTTAAGGGGCATTAGATCCCTGTCTCCTGTCTGTTGTGTTCAGTATACTAGTGTCCACTACTGTACACCATACCCAATGTGCTCACCTGTGTCCCTGCGAAGACACCGGACCAGCGGTGAGGTCACCAGCTGATAACTGTCAGATTTGACAGTTACCAGCTGATTGCCGAACTGACTACAGTGTCGCTCCGACGTATGTAGGAGCATGCGTGCTGGCTATGAATAAAAGGAATTACTTATATTATATGTTTGTGATTCTTAACACTGTCTCTTTGCAGGTTCTTGATTGTAGCACGTGTCAAAACTGAATTAGTGTAAAGTTGTCAATTGGGACTAGATCGAGTGCGAGGACACAGGCCTCACTTGTTAATATTTCAAAGTTACCAAATCATTCTTTTACGCCCCCATTAAGCCAGCAGGCCACAGCGAGATCAATGGCGGGAATAGAGGCACACGAGAGAGGCCGGAGTTGGCTCTCTAGAGGAGACTGCAGGTGTGGCCAACACAACAAACTGATCTCCCCTCAACCTTCTCTTCTCCTCAGGACGGACCGATGTTGGGAGCTGCCAGGACCTGACTCTGAGCACAGATGAAGGTGAGAGCCCAGGTTTGGGAACAGGCCTGGGAGAGGCCAGATAATCACGGCGCACATGTTCCTTCTGGGGCGCTGCTCCCGCATCGCTGCTGGAGGCACCTGACCATGAACAGCAGCTTTGGCGTCGCCTGGCGGCCTCACCCTCATTGCACTAGCAGACCGCGGCAAGGCCAATCGTGGGTGTAGATGCATCCGGTGAGGCCAGGACTGGCCCCTTTGTAGCTGGGCCCATGGGCTAATCGCCTCTTTTTCGTCTCCCCCTGGAGACTGTGAGGGCCCAGCCAGAGAGCACGGACGAAGGTGCTCTGAGAAGGAGGCCTTCTCAACTACTGGATTGTGGGGTCTGCCTGAGCATGTGTGTCAGCTGCTCCCCAGCCGGGCCTGCGGGATTGCCAGCTTTATAACTCCAGTCCCCGATCAGCCTTCCAGAGCCTCCCTTGGGGCAGCTGAGAGTCCTCCTGCCCGCACTAACTGCCTTCTGTTATCCGGCCACTTCCAGGGCTGTGGAGAACCTGGGACTGGGACAGTGGGGGCTCTCTGGGCCTGCTGCAACAGCAAGGCCCTTGAGTGTCATTGGACCGACTAGTCCTTGGCTGCGGGATTGCCAGCTTTATAACTCCAGTCCCCGATCAGCCTTCCAGAGCCTCCCTTGGGGCAGCTGAGAGTCCCCCTGCCCGCACTAACTGCCTTCTGTTATCCGGCCACTTCCAGGGCTGTGGAGAACCTGGGACTGGGACAGTGGGGGCTCTCTGGGCCTGCTGCAACAGCAAGGCCCTTGAGTGTCATTGGACCGACTAGTCCTTGGCTGGGGCGGTGGGATCGAGCCTGACTGTGCATCGCCGACGCCCTGCCTGGGGCTCACAGATAAGTGTTGACACAATATCCTGTACTGCACGCTGTCTTAGCTCCCCCATAGGTTGCTGCGTGTGTGGCCTGCACAAAGGCCCCTGTCTCCATGGTTTGTGCTTATATGTCCAAGCGGTCTCTGCGACTTACCTCTGAACCCTGTATATGCTTTCTGGGATATTCAGGTTGGTGGCCTTCCTGCCTGACGAAACAGAGATATCACATACCCTCCATTATGGCCACGGGATTGGGGAAGAGAGACCGTATGCTCAAGGACATCCCAATTAAAGCCATGGGGACCCAGCCTGAAGATGCAGCCGCAACCTCGAGTGCAGAGGAGAAGCTAGACTCTGGCAGTCCAGGTGCTCCAATTACACACCCTTTTCACGAGGCACTGTTCGCCTCCCTGCGAGAGGATCTTCAAACTATTAGGAAACAACTTTCTAGCGACCTTAAGGAGGTTTAACAAGACATGAATAGCCTTGGAGACAGGGTCTCAGCCCTTGAAGATCATGAGCTGGTCGGGATGAGGAAACTGAGCAACTTCAACAGAAAATCCTTTGCCTTCGTAATCAACATCTGGACCTACAAGCCGATGCAGAGGATTTGGAGAATAGGCCACGATGCAATAACATCTGTATCAGATGCATCCCATTTCGGGTGGAGGGATAAGACAATACTTTATTTGTGGCTGAGCTCCTCTGGTCGATTCTAGAGACACACCAAGATACTGACATTAAACTAGATCAGACTCACAGAGTTGGCCCTAGGAGAACGTCTGCAGCTCTGCCACCAGACATATTAATGTGCATCCATGAGCTCCCATTTAAAAGAACGTATCCTTCAGAAGGCAAGAGACAGGTATCTGCTACAGTTTCAAGGCCACAGCCCGGTTCTCTACCAGGACCTTACGGCATTTACCCTCCAGAAGCGCAGAGCTTTTCACCCTGTCACTACCCACCTTTGAGCGACTGGGATGCAGTACTCCTGGGGCCATTCCTTTCAATTAGTCTTCCGATTTAAAGGTAAACATCAGCAGCTGAGATCCATGGAGGAGGCATGTCAGTTCCTGGACATCAAAGATCTCTCCCCAGAGTGCTCACAGGACGATCAATGCACTTATGAAAAGTGGAGGACCCGCTGCAGGAGGAACACAAGATCATCCACCACAGAGCTTTGCCTAGATCCAGAGACTATTGCCAAGGAGACAAGCAGTCTTGGTCACCCTGCCCAGAGGCCCAGTTTGCCCGGTGGCGACATGAAGCAGCATAAGTTCTTTCTCTTTCTATGTCTCCCATTTTTCGCTCTCCTCCATTTCTCAAGCTCTTGGTGGTGTGGCCTGGGCAGGAGGGGAGGGTTCACAGCCACTTAAACCCCCTCTCCCATTTATATACCATAGGGCTTGGAACCCTGGACATTGACTATGTTCACAATGTTTTAGGTTGAGCCTAGGCAGCGTACATGCTCTGTATGCAAGACCTACTGTAAGCATTACACGGAGCATAATCCCGCGTGCTACTTACCATTGGCTCATTCCTACATCGCTCTTTTTTGCTGCCTCCTAAATTGTTCAGGATGCCTATGCCTCACTTCTGGTCAAAACTTAGGAGCACCGCCCAAGCACAGTCTCCTTACGCTTACTTCCTTCATCTGTTCTTTTTCAGAACTTTGTTTTTGAAAGGTTACAGCAGTCGCTGCTTCTGCCCTTGCAGCCCCTCCGAACAATTTATGGTGATACGCATTTTCTGCAGAGTGTTACAGGCTCTGTTATTTCACCAATAACATGCACATTTGCACACACCAACATTGGTTTGTGGGCTGTGCTTGTTTTGAACTTTTTTTTAGGGGGTCACCATGCACATAACTTAAATACGCATGGGCACCGCGCTTTTTAATTTGTTCTGCCTCCTTAGAGTGTGTTACGCTAAGAATGCAGCGTGTTGCATTATACTTTAACCTCTTCGCTGCGGGGGTAATTCCCCCACCGTGTGGGGGTGAGGGGGAGGCGCGGCTCCGCGGTGCTTTTGATGAGCCGAGCTCGTCATGAGTCACAGTGGAGCTGTGCTCATGACGAGCTGGGCTTGTCACGACTCCGCCCACTGATTAATTCGCCCACACAGGCAAGGAGTCAATCGCGCATGGGCGGAGCGAGGCTGTTATGACGAGCCCAGCTCATAATGAGCACAGCTCCACTATGATTCATGACGGGCTGGGCTTGTCATGAGCGCTGAAGAAGTTAATGACTATCTAGCTGCAGTAAAACGGGAATGATTTTTTTGAATAATTTATGCCTTGTTGTGCACTAATCGGTTTCAGCCTTTTCCATGGAACCAAATCTTTCCCTGACTCTTTTAACCTGCGTGGTTGGCCGCGTGTCTGCAGGGTGCTCTCCGTCTGTAACAGTTCGGAGCTCCTGATAGTCATTTATCTGTGTCTGTTAACATTGGCATAGCTGACATAAAAAAAAAAGCTTGAGCTACTTAGAACACAGGCCAAAGATGTATCATACTAAACAAATATATGAAAAAACGAAAGCAATTTCAAAAGAATTATAAACATTTTGTTACTTCTCATCAGATTGTTGCCAGATTCATGCTCAATTTAGTCAAATACCTTCTGCTCCAGAAGCAGACCGACTAAAGCTCCCCATTCCAAGATGGCTGATGCTGCTTTCCGAGACTTTAAAGGGTGAATCTGTCTCCCTGGCAATTGTGTGACAGCCGTGACTTGGAATATTGCTTGGGCAGAAGCTGAAGATCTGTTGGCTTCACATGTTGTAGGCATCACCAGATGTATGGTGGTGATTGTTCACATTCAAACTGGAAGTTGGGGTTCTGCTGCTGCTGTGAAGATGGCGGGGATGACAGGTAGGGGTGCGATAGACCTAGCGGTGGAGTGATCCATGCGCTCTGTCTTTGGTAAGTAATTGACCTAGAGGATTTGGCCGTGGCACCCCAAGAGGAAGGCGGCAGCGAAGTGCAGACTGAAGGCCAGTGATTACCTTCTACATGAAACCACCACGTAGGATAGACAACCCACTGTAGCTAATGAGCAATATTTAATCATTAGTCTTTTACCCAGAAGTATGTGCCCGTGTCACACATGCGTCTTCAGGGCCTCGAACTCCTGTTCATAGGTGCCAAGGTTTTGGTTTGCCTATGTGTGACATTTCCAAATTCTTAATGTAGATATGTGTAACATTTCAGAAACTTATGTGTGACACTTTGAGGGGCACATTGGCACAAGTAAAACACAGCAGTTATGAATATGTAATGCAATCAATTTCAGAAAAAGCTCTTTGTTCACAATATATGGCTTTAAAACCCAGTAATGATCCTTAGGTATACAGGCATGACTATTGGGAGTTCTTAGACAGTTTGGCCTATTCCCTGTGGTTGAGGGAGGCCGTTCTTCTTTTCACTGGTGCTCCAATCTAAAACACAGCAAGTTACAGAGTAAACTAGCTACACATTCAGAGAATCAATGTTTTAAGCACCATCAAACGTTAACATCTTTGAACTACTGAGCGTATTACCTCAACCTGGTTTAGCAAAATGTTTAATACATGTGCATCCTCATCCTGAGCTTGGAGAGATTAAAAATGTGAGGCTTAAGTTACAACTACACCTACCAACCAGCCACAGAAAAATAAGTTAATATTTGCCAACAACTGTGGGAAAAAAGTACAAAATAATTATTTTACACCACCATCTGGTTAGAAATATAACTCTCACCCCTAACACAAAGAATACATTGCCTGATATTTCACAGAAGAATGCTTTTCAATCCAGGCTCCACCAATAACTAATACAGTGGAACACCATGTGCATAGCATCTTCCACCACAAAACGCTTGTGCACATGTAATAAGTCACGCAATCCACAGGCCTGTCTTTTGTTGAGTGTCAATTAAAGCAGACTCTGAACGTGTACAGTGGCAAGTGAAAAGGCATGGACCCACGAGAGTGGGATGTAGTGCTAGCCTGAGCTACAGCGAGTTGCATTCAAGATACCAGTAATGTTTTCAAGCCATGGTTCGTACAAACCAGGCCCTCCCACAAATGTCACTTTATGCGGCATCCATCGATTTTCCTATACCAGTGGCAGGACGTAAGTTCAAAGAACTGCTCTGTTAGCTAAATGTGACAGGCCCGTGCTCCCTGCATGTAGGTGGAATCACTGCTCTGTGAAAATAAATGTTCATCTCTTGCTAAACGTTCACGTCAGAGACAAAATAGGGCAAAATCACACAACATGAAAAGGAAGTAAGGAAACTTGTGATATTTATAACGGCTATCATAGGTGTTTTTACTTAAATAGCAACATTTGAGTGTATGCGGTAATGGTCAAAATAACAGCAACAGCAGAATCGGCCTCCTCAAAAATGTGACTTGACCAGTTTGTGCATCATGCTTAACACCTTCCGTGCTAGGCGGTTTCCACCCGCTGTGCTGGGGGGGGGCGGCGCGTACAGCTCCCCGGTGCTCGTGACGAGGTCAGCTCGTCATGAGCCACGGCGCTCCGGTGCTCATGACGAGCTGAGCTCGTCATGACCACGCCCGTTCCAATGGGGCACAGCAGGGGAAGCAGCCCAGCGCGCGAGCGTTCCACGGAACGGGCGCGGTCATGACGAGCTCAGCTAGTCATGAGCACTGGAGCGCCGTGGCTCATGACGAGCTGACCTCGTCATGAGCACCCAAGGGGTTAATACCTAAAACTAGACCGTATGTGAGCTGCAGCATCATTGGCAGATACAGGCATGGCTGGTGAGCTCTAATGTCATGGGACGCCTGAGTTTTAGTCTACAGCAACTTGTATCCTTCAACTTACAGTTTTGTTTTTAACAACGTAACGTGAGTTCAGAATCTGAGGCTGCAAACCGCCTGTGGCTTGAAAGTTAGAACACGCTGACCGAGTCACCCATTGTATGGGGCCACTTGGCAGCAACGGAAAACACGCATTTGTAATCAAATAGGTCCCGCATTACTGAAAGTTTGAGCTATTGGCGTTGCATTATTATTTGCAACTCAAAAGCTCAAACTTTCTGTAATGCAAGACCTATTGCATTGCAAATGCTTGGTATTATTGTTTGCTCTTTGAGTGATTTGTTGTTCTGTCTTGGCAGGACCAGACGGCTAATCCGCAAGGACTTCAATATAGCTGCTTTCGTTCTGGAATCTCTCCGGCTCCCCAACGTACTCTTTACCCATTGGTGGCAGGGACTCCTAGAGATATTCCTATACCTTCCTACCTCCATTTACTTCAATGACCGATCAGTTAACGCTCCTTACTCTTAATGTCAAGGGCCTGAATAACCCCATTAAGAGGCACACTAACCTCTCATACTTAGAACAATCCGGGGCACATATCTGTTGGTTCAAGAAACACATCTCCTCACTATTGACGTGCATGGGCTCTGTTCTAAAGCCTTTCCCAACAATATTTCTGTTCTCTCAGCATCAAAATTGCAGGCGTGCCAATAATGGCCTCCAACAACTTTCGAGAGAAAGTCTGTCCTAAACATGCCGAAAGTAGGGGTAGGTTATTAGCATATTTGATGACAGTGGTCTCCCATACTATCACTGTAGGTACCATAAACGCCCCTAATGAGGGGCAAGAGCCTTTTCTTCGACAAGCGGTCACAAAGGTGATGAACACCTCAGATCAACTAGTCCTAGTGGGGGGTATTTAAACCTAGTTTTTAATAATGAGATAGACAGATCAGACCAGCATCATGGCCTAATTGGGAGCCCTCTTCTCTGATGGAGCAAGATGGTTGAGGGATATAGGCCTATCTGATATTTGTAGGACCATACACCCACTATCCTGTGATTACATGTTCTACTACCAAGCACACAAGACATATGCTAGATTGGACTACTTTCTGATTTCGCCTGCGGAGACCTCCATAGTTCAGATCACTGCGATAGAACCCCGCTCTTTGTCAGATCACTCTGACATGATTGTCACCTTGATGGTTCCTCCTTCTAGGCTGCCTTCTAGAATTTGACGTCTCCGAGAAGCCCTATTGCAACGGCCCTAAGTTGTAAAACAACTTACCAAGGCCTTAGAAGAATTTTTAGCTATCAACAACATCACTGACGTCACCATCACTACACTAAGGGACACTTTAAAAGCTGTCGTCAGAGGGTAACAGATCGCAATCTCAACCGCAGACAATAGGACACATAAAGACGAGAGATAGTGCTTGTCTCATCATGTCCTTGAACTTGAACGTATCCACAAGCAAAACGGTGCCCCTCAGATGTGGAGACAGCTAAAAGTTGCCTGAGTCCAACTAGCGGGTCTTGATTTGGACATGGCGGAATATGCTGTACTTCGTCTCCGTCGCCGGTACTATATAGGGGGCATTAGATGTGGACGACTCCTAGCTAATAAGTTACGAGTCCAATGTCAGGAGACTGGGGTTCAAATGGTTGTCGACTCTAACCGGTCAGGAATGGAGGGATAACCCACACATACTAGAGACCTTCCGAGATTTCTATCAAGACCTCTACATGGCCAAGCAACTGCCCACACCTCAAAATTAACAGAGGAACAAGTATCTGAGCTACACCACCCTGTCTGCCTCAAGGAAGTTATCTTAAGTATAGCTCATCATAAACTGCTAAATACCAGTGTCCTGACGGTTATCCCGCTATCTTTTATAAGACCTTCTGCCCGATCCTGGCTCTCCTCCTCCCTAGATTGTGTAATGCAATAGGGGACTCTTCCCCACTCCCTCCCTCTATGCTGACAGCATCCATGTTTGTAATTCTGAAGCCAGGGAAAGATAAATGTTACTGCGCATCGTAGAGGCCTATTTTCTTCTTAAATGTGGACCATAAGCTTTTCACTAGCATTCTAGCAGCCCGCCTATGCCCCCTCTTACTGGCCATTACAGACCCAGACCAAGCTGGTTTTGTGCCCAACGTCAATGCAGTGACAATGCAAGAAGGATCCTACACCCCATTGACAAGGCCCAACGCTCCCACCAAGAGAGAATGCTGTTAGCTATAAATGATGAAAAAAGCATTTGACAGGGTTCATTGGCCATACTTGGCCGCCACTCTTAAACACTTTGGTTTTGAGGACGATTTTACAGGGTGGATTCACAGCAGCTATAGCCAACCCACAGCTGTGGTTCAAGTGAATGGACACTCTTCCACCCCATTCCTGATTAGTAGAGACACGCGACAGGGGTGCCCGCTGTCACCTCTACTGTTCGCCTTAAATATGGAGCCTATGGCTCACAGAGTTCGGACTAACCCTATTCTACGAGGAATCTCATTTGGGGAGAGCAACACACTATTAGCCTATATGCATATGACGTCATAGCGATTTTGGAGGACCCTTCTAATTCATTATCTATCTTTATTGATGAGTTGATGTGTTTTCCCAGGCAGCAGGCATCAAAATGAACACCCAAAAATCAAAATCCTGTTTCTTTTTCAAGCCCTCCCGGTCGAGCCTGCCTCTGGGACACTACAAACCTTCAACAGGAGCTTAATCGCTTCGTATGGGCAGGTAAGAAACCTCACATGCGTAGAGACTTAAGTTACAATCCTCCAATTGAAGGAGGCCTGGGGGTAGCAAATCTTCACTGTTATTACCAAGCCACCCAACTTAGAGTCTTTGTAGAATGACCTTGCAATGAATCAGAGAAGCACAAGCGTTTCATGGATAGGGCATTAGCAGGCCAGCCTTTTTGGTGAATTCCTTTCCTCCCAAAGCATGCCCGACCCAAGAGCCTTTACCTTTCCACTATTATCATATCCTCATTAGATCCCTGGGACAAAGTAACTGTATGGGAGGGACTCACCTCTTTCCCCTCCCACTTGTAGTGAATCCAGACTTTACCCTGGGTTTGCATAATCTGGCATTTCAACTTTGGAACCTAGTCGGCTGCAGATCTATTGTTCACTTATTTGACTTAGAAGAACCTACACCCATTGAGTCCCTCTGCGCAGACCATGCCCTACCTGAATCCGAGCGCTGGCATCACATCCAGATTCGACATTGGGTGATGCAGCCATCTATTCACACTAGAGCACAGCATCTACTCACCCCATTGATTGCTCCAATACCCATCGAATAACCAACTAGTTTCTGTGTTGTATTGTTTTTTAAGTACTGTAGCCCTCTCATGGAGGAGGTTAAAGAGGATACAAGTTGACCACACTGTGCAGGCTGGAAGGGCAGTGGCAGCACAACGGACCATGGAGGGCAGGGGAACGGGTGTGCTGGGGCAACAAAGCAACCATGAAGTACAGGTAAAAGAGGCAGCAGCAATGTAAAAAAAAACATTGAGGGCAGAAGGAAGAGGCAGTGGCAGTACAACCATACATGTCAGCAGACCTGATTCAGGCAGGAGACTCCTGATGTTTTTAAGTCCAAAAGGACTCATTTCATCTGACTTCTGCCTAAAATCTCTTCTTATTCAATGTAAGTCAATGGGGAAAATCAATTCCCCAGGTTTTTCTTTCCAAATCACCCCCTTACCAAGTTAAAAATGTTGGCAAGTAAGGAACATTGGATCGCGGAGGGCAGGAGAAATAGGGTAGGGACATAGATTCGGATAAGAGAGGGCAGGAGGGAGATGGGCAGGGACACCCAACTGACCTTACAGGGCAGGAATCAGGGGTTGCAGCAGCACAATACACCACACAGAGCAAGCAAGATGACAGTGCTGCATAACGAACCATGGAAAGCAATAGGGAAGGGACAGGGCCATGCACATGGACAACAGAGAGCAGAGGGGGAAGAGGCAAGAGCAGCAAGCTGACCATACAGGACAGATAGGAGGGACAGTTGCAGCAGAACTGACCATGAAGGGCAGGAGGGAGGGACAGGGGCACGGCAGCAGACCAGACAAAGCAGGAGGGAGGGGATAGAAGTCTGAACATGGAATACAGAGGGCAAGGGGGAAGGAGCAGCAGACTGACCATGAAGGGCAGGCGGCATGGGCACTGAAAGCATGACCACTAATGGAGGGCAACAGTGAGATTGCATTGGTATACACACAGAAAACGGAGGGCAGGTAGGAGGTGGTCAGGGGCAGCAAGCTGATCACACAAGGCAGGTGTGAGGGGTGGGAGGGGCTATGGCAACACAGAAGACCATGCATGGGAAACCGGATGGTTAGTGGCAGCACAATGGCCAAGGTGGGAAAGAGGAAGGGGGCAAGGGCAGGGGCACGCACAAAGGACCATGGAGGACAGAAGGGAGGTGTAGGGGCTGGACCCAGACAAAAGAGGGCAGGGGAAGGGGCTTCACACCACATCACATAGGGCCAATAGGTAGAGGAGCTGCCGCACAACAGAGCATGGAGGGAAGAAGGGAGTTGCAGCAAAATGGAACATGGAGGACAGGAGGGCGGGGAGAGGAGCATGGAACTTGGACAGGCAGAGTGGAGGTGGCAGGGACAGATGGCATCCATTTCACCCCCTTATGCCAGTGGGAGGGGTAGTGGCAGCTCAACAGAACAGTTGATAGCAGGGTAGCAGGCCCTTGGAATATGTTGGGCAGAAAGGAGGGAGCAAGGAGATGCACAAAGACATGGGAGGGCAGGGGGGAGGAGAGTAGGGCCAGCAAGCTAACCACAGAGGCTAAGCTGGAGGGCAATGATGGGGCATAACATTGGGCAACTGAGGGTATGAAGAGTGGACAGGGACATCAACCTAAATGGAGGGCAGTGGCAGCACATTGGACCATGCAGGGCAGGAGGGAAGGGGCTGGTGCATGAGCTCAGACAACACAGGGTAGGGAGGAGGTGGATGGGGCAGCAAGCGAAATGTTCAGGGCAGACAGGAAGGGCAGTGGCAGAACAACAGCCACACATGGCTGTAATGAGGGAGCCGAGTCATGGACTTGGACAATGCATGGCAAGGAGGAGGGGGCAGGAGCACTAAGCTTGATAAGGGGCAGCACAATACCAGGCCAGGCCCTGCATTCAACCCCCCCCCACTGTGCATTGCAAGGGGCATCTTACTTAACGTTAAAAAAACTTAGAAACTCACTTAAAAAATAAAGGCTTCAGGGACATTAGAGTTAAGAAATAGAACTTAAAAAAACATGGAAATTAGCTGAAAAAACAAAGGTTACAGGGATGTTAAAGTTAAGCTCAGAGTTTACTTGTACAAAACCAGTGACATTGAGTAGTTATAGTTACCTGAGCTAACTATAACTTAAGCCCGGCAATGCACTGCTTATGACCTCAGATATTACATCATTCATGACATGGTCAGTGACATCACTCATGACATCACTGTTGACATCTCAAATGGCATTTCTGATGATATCATCCAGTGATTATGAGTATTTTCTGAATGTTCATGAGTGTTAAACATATATACTAAGGGCCTCATCTACAATATTTTGCTATAGCGCAGTGCCACAAGCATATCTGTATTGCTGCCTTCCAGCAAAAGAAAAGGGCAGGAATGTGCCATATCTATCAGGAATGGCACTTTCCTGTCCTCTTTCCCTGCGCTGGTGCTCAATTGGCTGCTATGTGCCAATGCAGGTACCCTTGCACCATGGTGCATGGGTGTCTGCTTTGTAGGGATGATTGTTTCTGTGCAGCAAGGGACACCTTCCTGCATAAAAACAATCAATGAAGGTGATTTTCTCTTTCCATGTGTGCTGAAGAATGCACACAGAATGCAGCAAACATAGAAAGAGGGAAGTATTAGGAGAGATAATTGTATTTTGCCTCGTTGGGCCTCCCTTATGCCTCCCGTGAGGACACGTAGGCTTTTGATGCATTTCCAGGTTTACAACTTGTTGTAAATCTGGGCATATGTCAAACGCCAAGACTGTTACATGGGAAAACCCATTGTACCGCCTAAGGCATGCCTCCCCAGCGTAGAGCGAGGCAACTCTGCGACTTGCGCTACATTGCCTCACTCAATATCTTCAAGGCCATGAAAAGCATACCTGCCCTAAAAAAACTCTTACCACCCAGAAACTCATACTCACCATAAACCCTAAAAATTCCTTTGCGAACCAAAAATCCATACCCACCCTAAATCCTTAATAATCACTCAACAACCAAAAACCGATACCCACCATAAACCCTAAAAATTCCCTTTCCACCCAAACATCTATATCCATCCTAAACCCTAAAAAATCCCTTACCACCCACACACCCATACCCACTCTAAACCCTAAAAAATTCCCTTTCAACCCAAAACCCATGCCCACCCTAAACCCTAAAAAATTCCCTTGCCACCCAAAAACCGACACCCACCCTAAACCCTAAAATAATCCCGTACCACTCAAAAACTCACACCCACCCTATACCCCAAAAATGTGCTTGCCTGACAAAAATTCATACCCACCCCAAACCCTACAAATCCCTTACCACCCACAAATCTATACCCACCCCAATCCCTAAAAAATACCTTGCGACCCAAAAACCCATACCCATCCTAAGCCCTAAAAATACCCTCGCCACAAAAAATACACACCCTAAAATCTACTAATTCCCTTGCCATCCAAAAACCCATACCCACCCAAAACCCTATAAAAATTCCTTACCACCCAAAAACCCATACCCACCCCAAACATTAAAAATGTCCTTGCCACCCAAAAACCAAACCCTAAAAAAAAAACCTTACCACCCAAAAACCCAAACCCACCCATAACCCCCCCAAAATACCTTGGGGCAGGATAGAGGGTATATAAGGTGCAGGACCAAAGCGCTAAGGCAGACTGCCTCATTCAGGTGCTAAGGCTTCTGTGTGACGTAGCCTCACTCATTTGAGTTTAATAAAGATGTTATTTTATATTCCAGCTTCTGTGTCAAGTTCTTTGTATTAGTAAGACCCCTGAGATTGAAGATTTGAGTTCTTCAATTGGCGCCCAAAGTCGGGCTTCATCAGAGAAGTGACTATCTGAGGGAGTGATCTTGTCAGGAGACTGAAATCTACTGAGGAGGACAGGACAGGACTCTACTAAGGAGGTACTCTGTGCACGGAGATTCTGGGGATTCTTTGTCTCTGCATCCCAGTATATTCCTGATCTTCCTGATTTTGATCCTCCACATGATGTCCCTCCTGACTGAGAACCTTTTTGGCGTGAGTATTTAAAAAAAAACAAGCATTTACAATGCAATAGGTCTCGGGTTAATTAAGTTTGAGCTATTGGCATTGCTAAATATTGCAATACCAACTGCAACTAAAGTCTATAAATTGTAGGTCAAAAAAATTTGTATTTATTTTTGTAGCAATTGTGGCATGCTGCGCTTTAGATGAATATGTTTAAAAGTAAAGTGCGCCATACTGCGATTCTTACAATAGTTAATTGTGGATGCGTTAACAAATTATGTGTGCACTGATGGCTGTTGGTGTGTGTGCCTGTAGAAATTGTGCACTGATGGCTGGTGGGGTGTGTTCCTGGTGGAACTGTGCACTGCTGGCTGGTGGTGTGTGTGCCTGGTGGAAGCGTGCACTGACGGCTGGTGGTGTGTGTGCCTGGTAAAAGCGTTCACTGACGGCTGGTGGTGTGTGTGCCTGGTGAAAGTGTGCACTGATGGCTGGTGGTGTGTGTGCCTGGTGAAAGTGTGCACTGACGTCTGGTGGTGTTTGTGCCTGGTGAAAGTGTGCACTGACGGCTGGAAGAGTGTGCCTGCTGAAAACATGCACCTCCTACAGCACCACTCAACCCCCAATGCCTACATCACCACTCAATCCCCAAACGCCTACAGCACCGCTCAACTCCCAACGCCTACAGCACCGCTCAATGCCTACATCACCACTCAATCCCCACCGCGTACAGCACCACTCAATCCCCAACGCGTAGAGCACCACTCAATCCCCACCATGTACAGCACCACTCAATCACCACCGCGTACAGCACCACTAAACCCGCAACGCCTACATCACCACTCAACCCGCAACGCCTACAGCACCACTCAACCCGCAACGCCTACATCACCACTCAAACCCGTATGGCCTATATCACCACTCAATCCGCACCGCGTACTGCACCGCTCAACCCGCAACGCCTACTGCACCGCTCAACCCGCAACGCCTACATCACCACTCAACCCGCAACGACTACAGCACCACTCAATCCCCACCGGATACAGCACCACTCAACCCGCAACGCCTACATCACTACTCAACCCGCAACGCCTACATCACCACTCAACCCGCAACGCCTACATCACCACTCAACCCGCAACGCCTACATCACCACTCAACCCGCAACGCCTACATCACCACTCAACCCACAACGCGTACATCACCACTCAACCCGTCCAAGGGGTGGTGCTAAGTTAACCTTCCAAGGAATTACCTGGATTGATTTAAAAATATGTTCATTATAATGGTTCGCTGATAGGAAGAGGAGCAGACTGCAGGGGGTGGTGGGGTGTAAATGGTCAGCAGGGAATGCGTGAAAAAAAACGGATGGCAGGGGTTGGGGGCAGACCATACAGTACCATGCACTCTGTAAGAATCTATGGCCAAGTGTGAAAAAAATATATGTCTTTGAGTAGAAGTCACAAACATACTAAGAGCAGCTATTAACCTGCAGCAGAAGACCAAGATCTAAAAGCTCTCCCAAGAGAGATGGGAAGGAAATCCATCTCAAAGTAAAATCATTAGCTTAGGCCCCATATGATCAAAAGACCAACGCATATTTAGACCCAGACCTCAAAATACAGTGGAAATTAGACGTACAAACCTGGAAATAAAAATGCGAGACCTATTGCATTGCAAATGTTTCTTTACGTTTAAAACTGAGCGTGGCGCCGCTTCAAGGAAAACGCACTTGGTTTCTTTTTTTAAAACTTTAACACTGATCGCGGTGTCCTTGAAGCGGGCGCCGCGCACAGTGACCTTGAAGCAGCGCCACGCTCAGTGTTAAAGTTAAAAAAAAATAAACAAACAAGAGTGCGTGTCCCTGAAGGGGCACCGCGCTCACCCTAAAAGTTCAAAAAAATTCAATGTAAACTGAGCGAGGTGTCCCTAAAACGGGCGCCGCGCTCACTCAAAAGGTATCAGAGCACTTTACACAGCATTACAGAAGTTCACCTTCATTTTTTTGGGCATGGGGAGATGTAGTGACTTGCTCAGCCACACAGGATGTTTGAGCCTCTGCCGGATTCGAACCCGGTTCACCAGCTGCAAAGTCGTCCGCCCTAGCTGTTACGCCACACCCTCTCCCATGTTGAGACACAAGGTGAGGTTTGTCCGGGTGAATATTTTACCTTATTAGGTTCATATATTGATATCTAGAAGGACCTGGAAGCTGCATTCCATTTTGCCCAATGACGTCACGCGTGACGCCAGTTGGCTGAGGCGGTACACACCGCAGGGCAGGCCTCACCTGCCCTGACCCCCTCCACGGCCTTTGGTTATTCCTGGCAGGGGCAGAGTATGAAAACAAACCCGAGAACGGCGGCCCACCCCGGCCTGAGAGCCGCTGCCCGTTATTTATTATGCCAGTTATGTGACTTTCAGACGCGGCCTGTGCTTTGCTCCGGGGTAAATTGCTGGCATTACACGGGCGTGCTTTCATCTACGCGCTTGAACCCTGGACAGCAGTCTGTCCGAGGGGGCAAACGTGCAAACCCTGCACGCACGCTGTGGGCGTGCACCTGGCCCGGAGCTCCTGGGGACGTGCAGGCGTATATTATATCTATCAGTGGAAACCCATTAGGGCGCACTGTAGGAATTTGGAAGCAGGACAAAGCGCCATTGTTCGCAGGGAGCGATGGAAAGTTTAGCAAGCAGCTCAGCGGGTCAAGGCACCTGCTGCCGAGGTGTGCATTATACGAATCATAAACAAAGTGGCAGTAGGAAGAAACGCCCTGGTCCACTCCGACAGCCAACCAAGCCTCTAACTCTTCCCTTTGTGCACCCCCAAGGCCCCCTGCTTTAAAACACACAACGACGTTACAGCAAAGGAACTGATATATGTATCATTAGGATAAACCATACAATACAATGGTAATTCATTCACACGTAGAAAAAAAACATTCTACCCCACCATAAACATATATAAGAACAAATACAACACTGGAACAACAAGCATGGGCAAAACAAATAGTTCTGCCTCGACAAGCATAGACTGCATTTATGTATTTATTTACTTTATTTATGGAAGACAAGTGAGATGCAAAAAACAAACAAAAATTGCAAGCATATACAAAAAAAAGAAGCCCTCAAATCCCATGCGCCCAAATCCTGTCCCAATAGTGCATTTCTTTTCAATGTGTCGTGGACATGTGATCAGGAGAAAAATGTCATCACTCAGTGCAAGACAGGCAGTAGATGACATGGGTTGAAGCCCTATGCTGTGTGCTGCGGTGAACGGAAGCAACACTTGAATGTCAGATGAAATGACAAGAGAATGAAGAGGGCTGACCCAATGTGCATGAATGTTTGTATATATGTATTGTTAATGTTTTTAAAATATATATTTTTTAAAACACACAGACAAGGCTGGCTTGGCAGCTAAAGCTGTCTCCAGGTCAAACCTTAAACGTATGCGCGTATAACTTCTGTTCTGCCCCCCTCAATCTAGCTGAGGTGCACCCCTTGAAAATCCTAGATGGGTGGCAGGGCACTGGCTGTGCAGGAAGCCCCTGTCCCTTCCTTCAGAACACGACCCCCTGTGGTCCCAAACATACTTTCAATTTTAGCTCCTCGAATAGTAATTGTTTAAACTGCTGCTCTCCGCTTGCAGTTTGCGAAATCGCATCTTTTATTTTTGCAGGTTTTGTAGAATTTTGAAAACATGCACATTTATGAGAAAATATGTATTAAGTGCAAACTATGGTTTGCCAGCATTTCACCTTAATTTGTTCATACACTACGCACAAAATCTCACAAAGAATCCGAGGAAGAGATTGGTTGACGAAGAAAATGTTTCTCAGTAAGACCTTTATCTGTTCCCACCGGAGGCAAAAACACAAATTCCTTAATGCTAAATTCCACATTTCAGGCACTTGGAAAATGTTACCGGCATTTTTTAAATTTCACTCCAACGGGCCTCTATGGTTAGTCAGTGCAAGAAGCTACATTTCGATGCTCAAAGAAGCAAAGGGAATTGGTTTTGCAGAGCACAAGTTACTAATACTGCTGAAATGCATTTATATCCTTCCAACGTACATTGCGTGTACTCATGGACACTTTCTTATTCTCTGGACCCCATTAGCCCCCAAAAGACTAAAGGTTGGTCACGTGCTAACAGACAAAAATTACATCGGCCATCAGCCCAGGGAGGTCAGTATTTGAGTTGACGCACACCTAAATGCAATTAAAACAAGCATTAGATGAGTTATTTATTTTTACTTTTGCCCGTTCCATAAATTAAAATATCTACCGTCGTGTCATGTAAGGTACATTTTGCTAAATAAAACGCCCTTCGAATGTTCCAAAACGGTAGCGAATTAGGCTATGTATACAGTTGCTTCTGTTCTATCCTCTTTCTGCTTCACATAGAGTGTAATCACGCAACTAAAACAGTTAGTAGGATTAATGCCACAATAAGCGTCTGGATCCAAAATACTACATTTCCCGGCTTTCTCAAGTTTCGTTGTCCATGCAAGTATCCCAGGCTCACAGGGAGGGCGGGACGGCAGAATGAATGAGACAAGTGATTGGCCCACTGGTGTTTACGCCTCGCTTCAATTGGCGGCTGCTGCCTGACGCCCCCCTTGGTAGGCTGCACCGTAAGATCTGGCCGTGGGAGTGGAAGAGACCCGTGTGTGTCAGGCTGGGCACTTGTACCCATGGAGGACGCCGAGGGAGCTGTGCCAGGGGCACAGGTCGGAGGCTTTCATGGTGACGAGGAGATGATCGAGGTGTTGGAACTGAATGACGACGACCCGGGTACAGAGGGGGAGCAGTGGACTTAGGGGCTCCTTCTAGGGCGGGGGTCTTTATGTGTGTGTGTGTATGCGCGGCGGGGGGGGATTCTGTATGTCTGTGTGAGTTTGTGTATGCGCGGAGGTCTGTATGTATGTATGTGTGTGTGTGTGTGTGTGTGCGCGTGCGTGTGCATGTGTGTGAGTCTGCTTCCAAGGAGCCATGGGAGACGGGAAGCGCGCGCGACCTGATCCAAGGTTGCGCGTGCACCTCACTTGTCTGTCTCCCTTGACTCCTTGAAAGCCAGAATGATTACAATAGAGTCTCGGAACGACAGATTGCTTTGCAATCTGTTCGCAGTTCCGAGACCTAAAAAAAGACCGTTAGGTCATTTAGAACTTGGCAGTTAGAACTTGGACAATCTTTTGATTGGTAAGAGTAAGGTACTTTAGTAATGCTTACTGTAGCTTTGGAATTTGGAATTTGTGTTGGCCAACTTTGGATATGTATGGATTTGATATTCAAATTGCAAATTGTGTAGGCAGGTAATGAGGAGATTTTTCTCTATCTGATTTTGTTGAACGGTGCGCGTACGAAGAGTACCTTAAGCACTACTTTGATTATAATATTTGCATATTCTGCAATATTTTTGGCATGCCTGTTTTCAAGCTCACATCGAAGAATATGTTGCTTTTTTTTTTGGGAGCTACCATAGTGTGATGTGAAGTAAATTAGCCGGCTCCCCTAGAGGGAATATCTAAATAGGTTTAGGTTTAAACACATATTTCTTCCTTGGTGATTCTGTATCCCCAGGGAATTAAAATATGGACATAATACATACAAGGATCCTTTGTTCTGTGCAATTTTATGAATGAAGATATGCAGGGCGATTTTTGGTGTTCTGCCAGCCAAAGCTAGTGAATTGAGTGTATTTTGGCTTCTTGGACATACAGCAGTCTGTTGGGCTGTTTTTGCAGTCTTTTGGAACACTATTGAGAAGCGCTTCTTGTAAATATGACTTACAACTAGTATTTACAAATGGTTTGGTTTAAGTACAGTCTGTGGGCTGTCCTTTGTTTCTGTCCTGAGTATTAATTTGTGGGTTAAATGTGTGTTTAAATGTCTACGTGGTTTTCCAATTAGTGCAATTTCTGTAAGTAACTAGCGATGGCGCTATTTATGAAATAAATGGCTAAAGCGTGCCGTATTGTGTGTCCTGAGTGTTTGACCCCTTTCTGTTTATGTCTGAAATGAGTTCAATGTGTGTTTGTGGTTTTTTTGTTGATGTTTTCAGTTTATTAAGCAAAATGTCTAAATGCTTAAAAAAATAAAATTAAAATTCACATTCACTAGGAATTTTTGTGTTTTATAGAAAAATAAACTTATAGTATTTTTTTACTTACATACATTGTATTAGATATTAACAGGCAAACACTTCAGCTGAAGTAAATTTTTGCTGAACTCCAACGCATGTTATAGAACACGCATTGATGTGTCTTAGTTTGAAAAAGACTGCCACCGTGCTCATGTTACAATACTGAGAGAAGAGCTTTTATTACCGCTGAACAAAGAGCTGTTGTTTTTGTAAGTCACAGAATAAACAGGAATATTTACTCAAGCCAGGACTTCGCCCTCAGTTAAACATGGGTGAATCTTTGCATTTCAGAATGTTGTTTTAAAAAGGTTCCAAAACTAAGGTTCATTATTTTGTATTACAGGAAGACATTTCAATTAAGGGTTTTCCTCTCTTTAAGCATTTTTGTAAGCATATTCTTGGTTCTGTTGCTTAATAATAATTGTCCTTTTTAAAAAAAAAAAAAAAAAAAAGTGGCGCAAAAATTTGTTATGTTTCAAGTTAGGCATCTGTGCTTAGGCTTATAAATGAATATGTCTAAAAATGATAGACAAGGGATGCAGCTTGCTTTTATATGTGGAATTATCAAAAATGATTGGGTTTATTGAAAATAATAATTAATTATGAAAAATAATTATTAAAAATTGTGCTTCAAAATTCGTTTTTTACTATTTATAAAGCTTGACACTCATACTGTGACCTCCTAGCATTATAATTTAATTTAAGTTGTGTTGTACTGCATAATGAGGACATTTGCATAAAGAATTTCACTTGGCGCAGGCATAAAAAAACTCATTTTTCTAAGGATTTACATGAGATATGTCTAATGTCCAATCTCTGCAATATGTAAAGTACATTCTGAGGATGATTAATATGTAACACAGTTATAGGATATTTATTTTAAGTGCCCCACATATCAAAGTCGAATTTGGGTAAAATAGACTATTCAAACAGTATTCTTGCCATTTACAATAGCTTTAAAGTGCCTTAGGCTTCAGTAACTGCATACATTTAGGTATAATACAAATTTACAGGTTGTTCCTATTTGGGTTTGCTTTTAAATGGCTCAGTGAGCCAATGTGCCCCGTGTAGAGGTTTGAGTTTAATATTAGGATTGAAGGTTCTAACTCTAGCTGGACCTACTGAGACGTTCATCCATTTAAGGTTGATGAAATGAGTACCATTGCATAGGTTGTAACAAGCATTTGTTCTAAAGCTGGTATATTGTGTTGTTGAGCTCTGCGAATTATTCACAGTAGATATTTTTGAGTCTGGGAATAGGAGTGGATTGTGGCCCCTAAAGGGAGTAATATATATGGTATGTGGTTTTGGATAGGGTTGGTTATTGCAGGTTAGAAAGAGTTGGAAAGGCTTTTTGTCTTTGACAGCCTCAGGGTGAGGAGAAAGGGATGAGGAGCGCAGAGCGCGAGGCAGATTTTGACCTTGAGGTCAGTGAGGTGGGAGTTAGTAGTGAGTGTAAACAGATGGAGAAATCATTGCTTGGAAAAGCAGGGCCTCAAAGGGGGTGATACATTCATATTTCTGCTTTTGCAAAATAGTGTCCATGTAGTTGCCTTAATTTAAGATGGTTAGTTACAGTTGATATTTTGTGTATTATGTGAAGTATCAGCAGTATGTTGAAACAAGATGAGTTTTTTTGTATGACTCCTTTTGAGGGAAAAAAAATGTTTGTGTCTTTTTCATGTTTTTTGCATTTTGTCCTTCTAGGAGTTGTTCCTGCTGGTCCTGTTTGTCAGAAGCAACACAGTAAGTTGTATTTGACAACCGATCACCACTAACTGGTGACCAGCTGTCAAAAGGAGGGTGAGGAAAGTAAAAGAAGGTGTAATTTTGATTTTAAGCCTGACAAATTAAGCAGGCCTGAATATTGGTTTTTTTGGGCTGCATGAAGTGCGTGCGTCACCACTCATTTACATATGCTATTGTTTTGTCTATGCTTTTTGTGCTTGGTATACAGCACGTATATCTGATGGCTTGACGTGTGTTTTTTTCTCCATTTTTTGTATGTTTTTGTTTTATGTTACTGCTTTTGATACTATTACAAGTTCCCCTGTGTTGTGAAGGGATCTTCATGACGATGCGTATTGCTGCACAACAGTTGGGTGGATTTGCTCTGATACTAAATTTCACAGATATTATATTTTCATGCTGTGAACAAGACAGACAACACTTCACCAGTGCATGTCTATTTTGGCTATAATAGTATTGAAGAAAAATAAAAGAGATATACAGGATCAAAGTGTGTCACCTGCAGTTAGTCACATTACTGCCCCTTCCCTAAATTTATGTATCCTGATTGGACGTAAGGATAAATTATAAATTTGTGACTCTTGTACATGGTGACCTAATTTCTATATTACATTAGTCAGTTTTGTTCTGCTTCCTAAATAGTGTATGGCTTTGTTCCTTAAAGGAAACCAGGTTTCATTTTTCCCTGAAGAAGGAACTGGAACATTAGCTGAGATTACCGTATATGGTGTAGCGGCCAGCGGTAGAGCTAACATTTGAGAACTATTTTGATTTTTGTGTATCACCCGTACTCTTGGTGTTGTGTCACATGCCTCACTATCACCCGAGTAATTTCTTGTTCTTCCTATAGATTTTTCTTTTGTCGCTTCTCCCCTGACCGATGTCACATCGTGCCTAGTTTTTGGGGATTTTAGCTGTGCCCTAGTTCCATTTCCCTTTTCCATATTCCTTTCACCAGTCAGCCCTTTTATTATTGTTGGTGTATTGTTCAGGTTCACACTTCCAGACTTCAGTAATGTACCAGAGACCCCCATATTATGTATAATTCCCTTTTGTATGACCAGACTGATTTTCAAGAATTTTCTTTAGGCCTACTTCGATGTTTTCCAGTCTGACTGTTAGGGTAGTGATGGACTGGTTAACTGACTCAGTACTATAGTAAGACAAGTTTTCCACCTCAATAGGAGATACCTTACATTTATTTTTTTGAATATGACAAATTTTCAATTACTATTTTAATTAGGATTTTTACCCTTTTGCTCCTGCTTCTTTAATTTCCGGTGGGATCAGATGTGTTTTAAATCATGGAAATACCAGGACTCTCTAGTTCTTGTCTTTTGTTTCCACATTTTGATCATTAGCCTTTGTATTGCATAGTGCACTTGATGCACAATTAATAAAGGGAGGTATCTACATGTCCCTGATAATCTGTATCATGTGATTTCTCTTTGTAGGTGTTCTAGATAAGGAATTTAGGAACACCTAGACGTAATCATTGAGAAAAAATAAATGTTTACCCCATTAGACAATGCCACCATGTGTGAGGACATCCATTCAGAGAGAATTCCCATGTAACTATCTACCCTTAGACGGCAGAGGATAATGAAGGGTACCCAATTGAAGAGATTAGAAGTATTTCCTTTGAGAATGACAGTGTATTCTAGACCGATATTGTCCCATGGCGTATGGTCACTCCCTCGTAGATTGCAGGCCACCTGCTACAGTCCCCTTGTTAAATACAATGAACTGTTTTTGTACTAAATTGAAGGAAACTAACAACTGTGTCACATTTCCTACGTCACTAGGTTCTGCGGTATGAAGTCATAATAACCTGCAGAACATTGATTTAAGCCTAATTCTCATCAGTGCAGCTACAGATGAAAGGCAGACGTCTTGGCCCTACAGTCCCAGCACCCAGAAAGTAGCAAGGCTGGACATCGATCGCCAGCACGCCATCAATGGTATCTCCAAAGCATCGTACTTGCTCCATCAGACGGCATTGGACATCACAGAACCAGAGTTTCAATGCAAAAGAGCGAAAGAGAAGGATCCCTGTTGTTTTGAGGCTTCAATTTTCTACCTGTCATGTGCTAGTAACCTCTGACAGCGCGCGGTCCCTTGAGCCCCTTGGCCTAAGTTTTGGCCACCACCTTCCTTTTCTTTGCTCCAACGGAAGGGCAGTGCACCGGAGGATCCAAGATTGGCAAAAGGCACTACATTGTGGTACCCATGATGAAAGAAAAAAATTTAATAAAAGAGCAGCCCGAGCATCCTCTGACACTGAATAGCGAGTGTTGGAGCCTGAAAGTGTTACTGAGTGTAAAAGTCTGTTGCTCTTTCCCGATTAATAGCACTTGGGTCTGCATGAGACGATCTGTGCCCATGACCAACGAAGAGCACAATATCTGTAGTGCCTGCCGCAGAGGAAATACATTGGTGCACTGCATTGAGACATTGAGACTTTCAAGTGAGCTGTGAGTGTTTGCCAGGAGGGCACTCCAACGGATACTGAGAAGCACTATTTTCATGGAAGGCCTGAATCAAGAGGCCTAATGCGACAATGGAAGCAGATTTGATGGACGATAGAAGCCTACCAAAGAGGCTTAGAACGGACTTTGGGCACAGTTGCACAAGCGTGATGAACATTGTAATTTACTGAAAATGGTTTAGCTTATGGCAAAAGGAGGGTCTGTGGAAAAGTGCGTTTATTGTCTTGCCACTCACTCAGCCATTTTTTCCACCATTTTGTGCAAAGTCCTTGTAACTGACTTTCTCCCTGTATCACGAACACTCTGGAGCTCAAACTTTTGACCGGTTGCATTCCTGAACGGACACTCTGTTCATGCTTTGGCCTGACACTGATTGACCAGCCCATGCTACATGGAGTTTCCCAGATGTTTATCGTCCTCACTGTTACCTGTGCTTATCAGATTAACCTTTGCTTGACATGTAATCATGCTATGCCCTGCACTGCCATCTAAATCAGATTAACCTCTGGAACTATGTAATTATAATGTTCTGCCCATATCCTGCTAAAACCCTAAAGGCTACTCATCTGCTGACCCTCCAGATTTTCCATTTGTTTAGGAATGCAATTGATGCAACTCCCTTACATGCCTGGGGCAGGATAGAGGTTATATAAGGTGCAGAACCAAAGCACTAAGGCAGACTGCCTCATTCAGTTGCTAAGGCTTCTGTGTAACGTAGCCTCACTCATTTGAGTTTAATAAAGATGTTATTTTATATTCCAGCTTCTGTGTCAAGTTCTTTGTATTAGTGAGACCCCTGAGATTGAAGATTTGAGTTCTTCAACCTTACCACTCAAAAACTCATACCCACCCTAAAATACCTTACCACCCAAAAACCCATACTCACCATAAACCCCAAAAATGCCCTTGCTACTAAAAACCCCACACCCATCCGAAATCCTACAAATTCCCTTACCACTCAAAATCCCACACCCACTCTAACCCCAAAAGTTCCCTTGTCATTCTAAAACCCATACCCACCCTAAACCCTAGAAAATCCCTTACCTCCCAAAAAAACCTAACCCACCATAGACCCTAAAATAAATCTCCCTTGCCACCTAAAAACCCATATCCACCCTAAACTCTAAAAAGTCCCTTACCACTCAAAAACCAACACCCACCCTAAACACTAAAAATTCCCTTGCCACCCTAAAACTTACACCCACCCTGAACTCTAAAAAAGCCTTTACCATCTCAAAACCCATACTCACTATAAACTCCAAAATTCTCTTGCCACCCAAAAACCCAAACCCACCCTAAACCCTAAAAATTCCCTTGTCACTCAAAAACCCAAACCCACCCTAAATCCTAAAAATTAAATTGCCACACAAAAACTCACACCCACTCTAAACCCTAAAAAAATCCTTACCACCCAAAAATCCACTCATCATATACCCAAAACACCCCCATGCCACACAAAAATCCATACGCATCCTAAACCCTAAAAATTCCCTTGTTACTCAAAAACCCACACCCACCCTAAACCCTAAAAATTCCCTTGTCACTCAAAAACCCATACCCACCCGAATCCTAGAAAATCACTTACCACCCAAAAAAACATACCAAGTGATGACATCACTAATGACATCTCAAATGACATCACTGATGACATCATCCAGTGACTGTGTTTTTCTTTAAAGTTTAAATATTTATTATATATATGCCAAGCTGTATTGAAGAATGAGTGGGTGTATAAGTGTCTGAATGGAGGATTTAGTAGGTGCGTGACTGACTGTTTAAGTGAGTGATTACACATGTCTTACTGAATGCATGAGTTAGTGACTAAACTGTGTGAATGTCTCTATCAGTCTGTTGTTGTATAAGCTGCTGCATGGGTTGGTCAGTAGCTACATAAGTGTCTATATGGGTTATCAATTGGTTACCTGAGTATTTGTATGGGTGCCTGGGTGTGTGTGGGGGAGGTGTGTGACTCTGTGCATAGATGTTTGATGTGGTTGATTCACTGTGTGTATGGGTTAAATAAAGGCATGTGGGAACAGGTCTGTATGTGTGGGTGAGTGTGTGTATGGGTGTGTTGGTGAGTGAATGGATGTCTCAATGGTACATGTCGAAGTAACTACATACGTAAAAGGCAGTGTATCTGAGAGCTGAAGTATATAAATGACTATACATGAGAGTCAGTGATTGTGAGAGTGGCTGAATGGATGAGTGTGTACTTGTATCAGTGATTGTAAGTATGCATTTTTTTGTGTTTGAATAAGTGACGTGGTGTGTGTATAACTCTATAGGTCAGTAAATGGAAGTGTGATTAAATCTTTGCATGACTGACTAGGTGTGTAAGTAACTCTGGATGAGTGGTGGTGTGTGAGTGTCTGTATAGGTGTATGAGTGCTTATAATAGTGTTGTATTGATGCGTGACTGCATGTATGAGTGATTGTATGGGTGAATGAGTGGATGTGTGTGTAGACCTAGGAATCAGTGAGTGCGTATGTAGTAACTGGTATTGGTGTGTCGATGGTTTTCGAAAATGGTACTCCGTATTTTACAGTGGGTGTATCAAAGGTTATATTAGAGTGTGAGGAGTTGGATCAGATTTTCACATGGATAATGTCATCAGTGATGTCATCAGTGATGTCACTGACCATGTCATGAATGATGTATTATGTGACGTCATCAGCAGTGCATTGCGGGGGCGTGAGTTATAGTTAGGTGAACTAACTATAACGGGGGAATTTATATGGTTTTGTACAAGAGAAATGTCCAACTATAACGTCACTGAAACCTATGATTTTTTCAGTGAATTTCTAAGGTTTTTTAAATGCTAATTTCTAACTATAACGTGCCTGAAACCTATGGTTTCAGTGAATTTCAAAGGTTTTTTTAAATGCTAACTTTGAATTATGATGTTCATTAAACTATGGGTTTTTTCAGTAATTATAAAAAATTGTTTAGTGATATTTTGTAACTTTAATATCCTAAAAATTGTTTTTGTAATTTTTTTTCTTAAAATTGTAATATATATATCTTTTTTTTTCGTTGAGAAAAAAATGGAGCTGCGCACCCATCGTGTATCCTTGGGTGTGCAGATTCAAACACCATATTGCTAAAGTCATGAAGGATGCGCATTTCAGCCAGCCCACTCCGCTTATGCTTACAGGGAGGGAACTACAACGCTACCTGACCCTGGTCTTCCTTGTAGTGATTTGCTGATCACAGGTCTAGTTGTCCGCATGCTACAGCCACTCTCTCATGGCTGGTTTACACCCACACCACACCCATGCAGCACATGCGTCACACAACATGTGACCCTGCCAATAACAAGGGCCGGGCGCACATGCTCGATGCCATTTCCATTCTCTATCTGAGTGAAACCGTGTGCTTATTAGGTTGGTGGCAGCCAAGGCACTTTGGCCGACATGGGCCTCCTGCAATGTGGCAATGACTTGAGGTGCACAGAGTTGGTGGCAGCTGAAGCACTTTGCTGGACACTGGCCTCCTACCACGTGCGATGACTTAAGGTGCACAGAGTTGGTGGCAACCGATGCACTTTGGCTGACGCGGGCCTCCTGCAACATGGCGATGACTTGAGCTGCACAGAATTGGTAGCAGCCGAAGCACTTTGCCGGACACTGGCCTCCTGCCACGTGGCGAGGACTTAAGGTGCACAGAGTTGGTGGCAGCCGATGCATTTTGGCCGACACGGGCCTCCTGCCACGTGGTGATAACTTGAGCAGTACTGAGTTAGTGCTATCAGAGCTGAGCGGGTGTACATACTGCGATGATGCGTGGGCCTCGTTACATCATCCTGGCAATCATGACCCAATTTGAATTGTGAACTCGGCTGGACCGTGTGCATGCCAAAGGCAGCTAGCTGTACAGACATGACTCCTCGGCGCGGTGCAGCAAGATGCGCTGGGGGCCTGTGCCGCGGAACCCAACGACAGATGAGGAGGTTGCTCTTGCACATGGCGGGCCCTCTTGGAGACACGCCGGTGGCGGCAGGTGAGCATTGAGGTCTGGGTGCGCAGGGTCGGGCAGTCATCGCTGGGCGGAGGACTGGTCTGGGGACCTGGGCTGGGATGTTTGCAAAAGATGTAGGAATCATGCACACTGCCTGAGAAGTTTGTGACGACATTAGTGTACAGGCCCCGGTGGTCCAGTTTTGCCTGCACATTGTTGGAATGCATGTGGTTTCTGTCGCAGTGATTGTGTGCAGTGTCGGCAGGGGGCACAAGTAGTACATGTGTGCAGTCAATTGCCCCCAACACGTGCAGGAAGCCTTCTATGGTATGGTTCCCTTGCTTGGTCTCCAGCTGTTCGTACGCTATGTGGGTGAAGTGAACATGCAGGTGTATGAAGTTGAAATTAACCGTGATGCTTACAGGTGTGATAAATCCTGCATAATGAGACCGTAACAGAAGTTTGTGTGGTTGTAAGGTTCCTTTTGTTTCCTACGAAGGTTACGCCCACACAAACTTCTGTTGCGGTCATTTTGTGCAGGATTGATCATACCTGTAAGCATTCCGGTTCGTCCAAGTGCAATACATTGTACCCTATTACATTTGTGACCATACTAACGCTTGACCGTTGTCTTTATTTCTCCAACAGGTTTCTGAATACGGAGTTTTCGGATTTCCAGGACGATTGACAGTTATTTCGATCCACAAGTTGATGTTCCCCGTTGGCAATTGCACTCCTTGTTTGATGTTTTTGTGTTCTTAATTTATGTTTTTCTAATAAAGTACTGTTTTTCCACTACTGTTGACTACTAGACTTCATGACCTGGCGCACCCCCCATTTCAGAGACTACAATCTTGGATATGGAGCACAGAGGTGTCAAGCATCGGCTGGGGTTGGTTGTGCAGGAATACTACAAATTGGGACGAGCGGGTGGTGCGGATACAGAGGCCCTATGCTGCTTTTGTAGACATGCATCCAAGACGTGTGAGGAAGTTTAATAGAGCTGGCTGTGAGACTCCTCCGACTCTCGCAGTTGTTAGTTGGAAGGTACCAGAGGCCAACAGGTGCAGCACAGCCAGCAGCTTTGTCTGCGGAAGGATGTTGATTGTCCGCTGTGTTGGTACAGTCAGCCTGTGGGCAATGTGGCAGTGTGCACCAACTTGAGAATGGGGCGATGACTTTTTTTGTCACTTTGGTTTAGCTAAAGTGCCAATAACTTGGCGATAACTCCCCACTGTTGGGTTATAGGGTGACTCTAAAACTAGCCCTTCTATTTATTGGAACTTTGTTGTAGCTACATGCGAATCACAAGAAAAAAGATGAAGAAACAAGAAAAGTGGGCAGGGTACAAACACCCTGACCCTCTAGGCCTGCTCAGGGGATTCCACAAAAAGCCCCAGGGCCAAAAAATTATTACTATATTTTTTTTAAGTAGCTGGGTGCACGAAAAATAAACGATGGGGCATATTCTCAAGGACTTATCGCTGAGTTATCTGCACTTTAGTGCAGTAAAAGTGGGGAAAGAAATATCATCTCATTCGCAACCTGGTGAAAACTGCCGATATCGCCAGTTTTCCAGTGATAGCTTCCGCAAAAAACATCGCCACGAATGAGAGCGACCACTAACGCTAATGATATGCAGAGTAGGCATTCCCGTGCAAAAAAAACATGAAAACATCACTTCCCGATATTTTCAACGACCAGCCAAATCTGCGATGTGATCCAATAACAGGCGATAAGCCGGGTTAGCAGTAAGAATTCAACATCTGCCTATTACTGGTGTAAAGCAGGACGACTACCTACAGTATGAAAGGGAGCCCAGCCCAGAGCCACATCTGAAGACCAACACATGTCAAAGAGCTACTGATCATACAGCTCCAACACCCAAAAAGTCCACAACACCCACCGCCACCACCCCCAGGACCTCCGCCTGGACCACCCCCCCTACTACCACCGAGACAGCGCAGAACAGGACAGCGGACCTTCCCAAAATGATATGGCCCCTCACCCACGCAATAGCTGAATGTTGGGAGAGGTGGGAATCAATTATGTGTGAAGGAGGCAAGTCACCCATCAATAACAATGCACACAATGCCAAGTGTGGCAGTGATTTGCTGGACAAATCCTCACTATGCAGAGCACAGACCTCTCCATGTCTACATATAAGGCTGGTGCTTGTACTGTTGTGGACAGTGGACGCAACCATGTTACCTCAGGGAGTGGGGAAGATCGCGATCATGTAGCTGTGTCCTTCCCCCCTGGAAGCGGAAGTGGAGTGGGCTGGTCTAAAGTACGCCACTTCAGCGTAGGAGTGTGAATAAATAGGTTTTGGGCGTGGTTCACTTCTGGGAAGGCCAATGTGTCTGCCAGAGTGGCACCCTCACCCTGCCACGAGGCCGCCACCGTGACCGCCGGCCTCCTCGACACAGACACCCTGCGAACCCAGCAGCACAGCACCGCACAGTTATGTCTGTACAGACTAGTGCCTTCGATGTACACTGTGGACAGCAGGGCTCACAATTCAGATCGAGTCGCAATTGCAGATGACGAAGTCCAGTAGGCAACAGACATTGCTAACAGTGCGGCCCGCCCGAAGCACGCATCAACGCAGGCTGTGCACACGCTGAAAGCTTCTGGTGCCACTAACTCTGTGCAGCTCAACTCAACGCCATGTGGCTGTGGGCCCATGTTGACAGCTGCCTCCGGCCTGCCCTGCGGACAGCAGGGCTCACAATTCAGATCGAGTCGTGATTGCAGATGACGAAGTCCACTAGGCAACAGACATTACTTCCAGTACGGACCTCCCGCACCACTCATCATTGCTGGCTGTGCACACGCTGAGTGCTTCAGGTGCCACTAACTCAGTGCACCACAAGTCACTGCCACGTAGCCTTATCGAAGCAGAATTCATTATGCAAAAGACATTGGTCCCAGTGCGGCCCGCCTGGACCATGCCTCATTGCCTGCTATGCACACTCTGAGTGCTTCAGGTGTCACTAACTTAGTGCACTACAAGTCATCGCCATGTGACTGTTGGCCCTTGCTCAGCACTGCCTCCAGCCTACACTGTGGTCAGCAGGGCTGGCAATTCAGATAGAGACGCGATTGCAGATGACGCATACATCATCGCTGGCTGCGCACACGCTGAGTGCTCAGGTACCACTAACCCTGGCAGGGACCCATGGACTCCGCCGGGGGCTGCACCAACGCACACTTGCCTCTCCCCAGCTGGGAAGTAGCAGCACTTAATGGCCCTGTGTCAGGAGAGGCCCCCAAGTGACCCCAAAAGGGACTGAAGAGAGCCTATGGGTAGCTGGGGAGGGACTGTTGATCTCTGTCAGAAGAGAGCCTCTGAGAGCCCGAAAGGGACTGTGACCCTGTGTCTGAAGGGAGTCTCTGAGAGCCTGAGAGGGACTGTGGCCCTACGTCTACAGAGAAGCTCTGGGGGCCTGAGAGGGACTGTGACCCTGTGTCTGGAGAGACCTGGCATCTGGGAGCCCAACTGGGACTGTGGCCCTGTGTCTAAAGAGAGTCTTTGATAGCCAGAGAGGGACTGTGGCCCTATGTCAGGAGAGACTCTCTAAGAGCCTGAGAGGGACTGTGCCCTGCGTCTGGAAAGAGCACCTGATACCTCAACAGGGCCCATGGTCCGGTGTCAGGAGAGAGCCTCTGAGAAGCTAGAAGGACTGTGACCTGTGTCTAGAGAGAGCCACTGGGAGCCCGAGAGGGACTGTGTCCCTGTGTCAGGACAGAGCCTGTGAGACACGAAAGAGACTGTGGCCTTGTCTAAAGAGAGCCCCTGGGAGCCCTAGAGGGACATGACCTGTGTCTAGAGGGAGACTCTAAGAGCCAAAATGGCCTCTGGCCCTCTGTCTGGAGAGAGTCTCCCCCCCCCCACCCCCCAGAGGGACTTTTGCCCTTTGTCAGGAGAGAGCCTCTAAGAACCGAGAAGAACTGTGACCTATGTCTGGAGAAAACCTCTAGAAGCCCAAGAGGGACTGTGGCCCAGTGTCAGGAGAGAGCCTGTGAGACACGAGAGGGACTGTCTGTAACGATATGTCATGCAAACTTGTAGTGCACTACCAGCCAAGGAAATCCTGGCACTGAGTAGGTGGGAGTTTAGGCTCTCCAGGGCCTAGCGAGACTACTCGATTAGCCAGGCCTGCAGCTTTTTGCGCAACTAAGAAAGTAGGAGGCTCAACGTCCTTTCATACTTTTCGGAGCTACTGTGGAGGTGTGTGGAAAAGCCCCTGCTCCCACACACACCTGCGTTTTACCCTCCTGATGCACTAGTGACACTCTGGAACCAAGCGCTTGCCTGCTTCACGGCGCAAGCAAAGCGAGACCTGACTGAGTAATATGAACACAAGGCAACTCACTGATTTACACAAGAACAACACCAACAAACTACAACCAGAGCAGGTGCCAATCACACCACGAAGCCAAGAGCCAAACGTTCACATGACGTGACCATTAATATACAGCCGCAGTGGAAACGCACATATTTAGTACATGCACTACGACATGTACTCGTATATGTACTTCATTGTTACATTGCTGGCTGCATTCTGTCTATTACATTTACAACGGCTCAAATTAGACCCTAATTATATCACAAACAAATGCACAATTTTAAATTGTGGTATGAGTGATTTTCTCATTTTCAAGTTGCATCAAAAGCGCGACACGGGGCATACCACAACCTCTGAGGCGGAAGCCGGAGGCATTACTTGCTCGTTTTGTTTAAAAACTGTATAATTTGCTGTAACTGATTTTAATACTTATTGACCTCACCCTGAGCTCTTATTCAGGCTTATCGCCAAGCAGGCACCCCTCAATCAGCGGAGCTAGCGCTGCTTCGTGGGACAGTTGTCTTGACGGCCGCCATCGCTGCACACGCGAGGCCACGCCCACCTGACAGGCCACGCCCCCCGCCTATAAGAAACGCTGAATGATAGCGCACACATCAGATACCACAACCTCTGAGGCGGAAGCCGGAGGCATTACTTGCTCGTTTTTTTAAAAATTGTATAATTTGCTGTAACTGATTTTAATACTTATTGACCTCACCCTGAGCTCTTATTCAGGCTTATCGCCAAGCAGGCACCCCACAATCAGCGGAGCTAGCGCTGCTTCGTGGGACAGTTGTCTTGACGGCCGCCATCGCTGCACACGCGAGGCCACGCCCACCTGACAGGCCACGCCCACCCCCCCGCCTATAAGAAACGCTGAATGATAGCGCACACATCAGATACCCCAACCTCTGAGGCGGAAGCCGGAGGCATTACTTGCTCGTTTTTTAAAAATTTTATAATTTCCTGTCACTGATTTTAATACTTATTGACCTCACCCTGAGCTCTTATTCAGGCTTATCGCCAAGCAGGCACCCCACAATCAGCGGAGCCAGCGCTGCTTCGTGGGACAGTTGTCTTGACGGCCGCCATCGCTGCACACGCGAGGCCACGCCCACCTGACAGGCCACGCCCCCCCGCCTTAATGTGCCTCCCACGCAAGCGCAGCGGACGAGCGCAGCGGGAGCGCCGTTTGCGCGCCAAAGGCGCGCCTAGGGCAAGCCCGTCTGCGCCCGTCCGCGACCATACGCGGCCCAGGGCCCGTCCCCCTGGCCATACCACCTCAGACCGGTGTGGGATGGAAACTTATACGAGGCAGGCGTTACTACATCTGCGCAAGGTGCTGCCGCCGGAATGCGCACATACGCTGCACGTGGGGCAATGGCCTCTGAAATGTGTGGGTTGCGGCTACACTATCCTCAGAGACCAAGAGACGAGTAAGGAAGGTAATGAACTTTCTGCCTTACTACTGAACTGTGGATCGTTGAAACGTCATAGCTTGAACATATATGACATGCTGATAGATGACAACCCTGTCTTGGTCTTTTTGACAGAAACATTGTTGGATGAGCAATCCCTCCCTGATATTGTAGAGGCCCTTCCCTCCGGCTATAACATTCTCCAAATTAATAGAGGGATTCAGAGGGGGGGGGGATAGCTATTGTCCATAAAATTGAGCTGCCATGTTCTCTTGAATCGACTGCCATTAATAATTGTGAATCTGGACTATTTTCCATCTCGGTTGGCCCTAATTGCACCATTAAGGGATACCTTATTTATCGCCCTCCTGGTGTGGCGACCGCGTTCATTGAGAGCCTCCTGGAGGCCCTAACGCAATCTGCTTTACGCCATAATAAGTTCATGATTGTAGGAGACCTCAACGTGCATTTGGACGATGTCAACTGCAGAGAGGCTGTATCCCTGATTAATTCGCTGACAGCTCTTATGTTTGTTTTGGCCGATAACAGAGCCACCCATCAAGCGGGGCATTTGCTGGATCCAATCTTTGTAAATTGGGAAGATATAAGCGTATCTGTCCCGATTAAGATCCTGTGGTCGGATCATTATTTGATCCCTTTTAAACTTAGAAGATTGCCCAACAGGGGGCCTATACAGAAACCCCCCGCTATTAGGCGCAGGGACTGGAGGAAATTCAGTCATGATGTCTTCAGTCAAGCCCTAGGACAGGAACCCCCAAAGCTCAGCGACAACTTGGCTGAGGCGTGCAGGATGTATGATGAATGGGTCGAGGGTGCACTGGATAAAGTTGCCCCCTGGACTCAAAAAGCCATGGCACGGAGCACGAAATCTGCTTCGTGGTTTACCGCTGAGCTGCGCGCCGCCAAAACCAAATGTAAGACTCTGGAGCGTAGATGGAGAGTGGAATATGTCCCCTCACTACTTGAAGTCTATAAGAGTGAATTAAGGTCTTATCACAGTCAGATTAGGAAATCTAAAAGAGATTACTATAATAAGAGGATTGACTGTTCAGAGAACACATCCAAAGAGCTCTTTATGATTTTGAAGGAACTCTCCGCCCCTCTAGCGAGTTCAGGGGAAGTCCCCCCCTCGACAGAGTCATGCAATGAGATTGCAGACTTCTTTATAGGGAAGGTAGAAAAGATCTATGCATCTTTCCAGACTAACTCAGTACCCACTAATTCGCCAGACCCTAACTGTGAAAAACAGGTTATGAAAACTCTCAGGAAGTTTGTGGTCCCCCAAGCAGAGGAGCTAATGAACATCTTATCGGACATTCACTCTGGCTCTCCCTTAGATGCGGTCCCAGCGAGGATTCTTCGCAGTCATCTTCCCCAGGTAGCGGAGCACATTGGTAACATGGCCTCTCTTTCTTTCCATGAATGTCTAGTTCCGGACATCTGGAAACTGGCCCAAGTTGTCCCTATAAAAAAGAAAGCCCATATTAGCATAACACAACTAGACAACCTTAGACCAATCTCCCTCCTTCCCTACTGTGCGAAGGTAGTAGAGAAATTGGTTAACCGACAGCTGGTGAGCTTTGTGGAGGAAAATAAGCTCCTCCACTCGTCTCAGTCGGGATTCAGAGCCAAACACTCGACTGAGACCGCCCTCCTTCTATCTACGGAACTGTTGCGGTGTAGGGCGGTTGAGGGTCACATGGCCGCACTGGTCCTATTGGACTTAAGTGCGGCGTTTGACACCGTTTCGCACTCTGTACTACTGGACCGTCTGAGTGAGAAGGGTATAACCGGGCCTGCTCATGAGTGGTTGGTTTCCTTCCTTAAGAACAGGAAATTTCAAGTGCATTGTCCACCATGTAAATCCAGTATAAGATGTCTTAGACAAGGGGTTCCACAGGGCTCGATTTTGAGCCCCACGTTATTCAATCTGTACATGGAACCCCTTGCCAAACTGGTGGAGTCATATGGTGTTGCCATAGTCTCTTATGCCGACGATACACAACTGGTGATCAACTTGTCCCGTGATCCAGTTGTGGATGCTGAGAATTTCTCGGCCTGCTTGGTGGCACTTGATGGGTGGATGAAGCAGAACTATCTCCGCCTCAATGGTAATAAGACGGAAGTTCTTATCGTTGGTCCCTGTCCTTCCATCTGGACATCTGCCTGGTGGCCTATAGAACTGGGCTCTGTCCCTGCCCCGGTGGACACAGTCAAAAACCTTGGCATACTTCTTGATTCTAATCTAGCCTACACTAATCATGTTGGTAATGCTGCCGGTAAATGCTATGGCATTTTGAAGGTCCTGAGGAAAATCCTTGACCTACTGCCTCCCAGCACCAGAAAAACAATGGTACATGCCTTGGTCACCTCCCATTTAGACTATGGGAACTCCCTCCTATGTGGACTCAGTAAAAAAGGCCTAATGCAGTTGCAACGTGCCCAGAATGCAGCTGCCAGGCTTGTCCTGAACCTCCCTAGGAGGGCCTCTGGGAAACATGCATTACGTTCCCTGCATTGGCTTCCAATAAGGGAACGAATTAAATTTAAAACTATGTGCATTACCCATCGCATAGCTCACAAAAAAGCACCTTCATATCTCCAGGATTTGCTTCCAATCTATCGTCCTTCACGCCCTCTTAGGTCAATGGGCAGCATGCTATTAGTGGTTCCACGGATCCACAGAGCAAGGATGGGAGGACGGTCCTTTAGACATCTGGCTAGTAAAGACTGGAATGACCTGCCCATCAAATTGAGGATGGAACCGTCTGAAACAAGGTTCAGACAGAGGTTGAAAACCCATCTCTTCCCCAAGACACAATCAGTATAGGTTCCCCTGGCCCAAGTGCTCATCCTCCGTGAGCTAAGCTGAAGAGATGTTTAGTGGGATTGTCAGCGCGGGGACGCACTGTTCCTTGTGCAACCATGCGCTTAACAAATGTCATTAATAATAATAATAATAATAATAATAATAATAATATTTGAAGCTTAACGACATGCAATCATGTGCTGGAGCTGTCCTATTGCAGCGTCAAGGCGCCATGTAACACAAGGCAAAGTAAACCAAAAAAACAAACTCGCTATGTATTTAATAACTACATCCGTGTGGTATTATTTTCGTACATGCCCAATAATAACATAAAATATTTGCACAATGAGCTACTTTCACAATAACTGCTTAGCAGGCCTCCCTCTCTCAGTCGGAGCGCAGATACAAAACCTTGGCTGCAAGCCTCGCCCAGTGCCACGTTATGTATTTTCAGCTCTTTCAATATGTGCTTATTTTCAGGGACTGTAGTGAATCCTGCGCCCACATTTCAAAACTTAACCAATGTCAAGCTATTTTTTCACCTGTACCTCTCTTCCCTCTTTCTGCACGTCTGTTGCCTCTTTCTGCACCTCATTTGCTTCTTTCTGCACCCCTGTTGTCTCTTTCTGCACTCGTCACTCTCTTTCTGTACCTCTCCTGACGTTTTTGGTCCTCACTTGGCTCTTTCTGCACTTTTCTTGCTTCTTTCTACACCTCTGTTGCTTCTTTCTGTATTGAAAAAGCCACTCTTGTGATTTTGGCACCCTATGATGACCCTCAACCACCACCATGTTAACTGACTTTAGTGTGTTATTTTACCCTAGCCTTAATGTAGGATGTTCCTGCATATGCCTGCTTCTCTTCTGTCCATGCCAAGAGCAGAGCATGTAGGATGTGCATTTGAAGGCGTGAGAGGGAGAGAGAGGAGTGGAATGTACTTTTTGGTATCGAAGTGCAGTGTTGTGGGCGGTGAGGCACACATGTGCTCGGTCTTGTACATTGAGGGATGAAGTATGTGATGCTATAAGCAGTTGTGCAGAAATGTGTACTGTATTGTGCATTGGTGAGAATTATGAGTTCTTACTATTGGCTTTGACATGGTTTCATGTCATCATGTTTCTGACTTTACCTTGCTCAAACTTTTCTGTGTGCACAGTGATACTTGTAAGTTGTGTGGATGAGAATTATAGGTGCTTACTATTGGCTTTGACATGGCCTCATGTCTTATTGCTATCTTATTCTGCCTTGCTACTGCATGCACAGCAGTGCTTGCAAGTTGTTAGGGTTATTCACATTCAAGGTCTTTCTGTTTTTCTAGCGATTGCTTTTGTTTAATGTACTCTGGAAGGCCTTGTGAGAGCTTCGTTAAGATAGAGGCTGGAAGATGTGAGAATGTAAATGTAAATTGATACTTGTATAGCGCACTACTCACCCGCAAGGGTCTCAAGGCGCTTGTACGAATACCGCTGTGGAACCCATCCTGGCTTTCCCTGTGAGGTGTCCACTCCTGGGCACCCCCAAGGAGGAGGCCAGGCATCCTTAGCGTTGTGGGGGCCGTTGTGGAGATTAAGCAAGCTATTGCCCAGAGTTGGAGAGTGGGACTCCATGATTGGAATAGGCACCGAGGCGAGAATTATCAGGTCCGTGGAATTTTGAGCCCAAGATCCGCCGAGGCGGGGAATTGAACCCTGGTCCCGGGCTAGACCTCTACATCAGGGTCTGCTGCTCTAACCATTAAGCCACACTTCTCCTCCATGGAGGAAGAGACGTGAGAGCTCCTTGCTGCCATGGAGATGCTTGCTTGAAACTTGGCCAGTTCTGGCAAAATTCCTCTGGAGGTGGGAGGAGGTCTTTCGCAAATCTTCTAGTGTGTTTAAAGCTGAGGTTTGCAGACTGAGAAACCTGGAGCTTGGATTCGGAGCGAGGACAGACATGTCTATCTCAGATTGAACTCTAGGTGCTGAGCTCTGATCCCGGGCTGTGAATCTCCCGGTCAGAAGTGATGTCATCAGTGATGTCACTGACCATGTCATGAATGATGTAATATGTGATGTCATCAGCAGTGCATTGCGGGGGCGTGAGTTATAGTTAGCTGAACTAATTTGTATGAGTGAAATGTCCAACTAACTATAATGTCCCTGAAACATAGCTTTTAAATTCACTTACTTTTGCTTCTTGGCTGATTACAAGCCGTCCAGCTTCCTGTTTGCGCTGACCACTAGCGGCGAACGCCACATTATTTTTTAACAACCCCGCCCAACCTGCCCTGCTCACCCCGCCCACCCTGGTCACCAGCCTACTTAGGCTCCGCCTTCTTTGCCTCGCTAAACTCGAGCAGTCCTGTGGCAGAGGACGTGCTCGCGGGCGGCACTAGCTTTTAAATTCACTTACTTTTGCTTCTTGGCTGATTACAAGCCGTCCAGCTTCCTGTTTGCGCTGACCACTAGCGGCGAACGCCACATTATTTTTTAACAACCCAGCCCAACCTGCCCTGCTCACCCCGCCCACCCTGGTCACCAGCCTACTTAGACGTCCCCCATGTGTCAGCGCAGCGGACGAGCGCAGCGGGCGCGACGGAGGCGCGCCGGAGTTGCGCCTGAGTTAAGCCCGTCTGCGCCCGTCCGCGGCTGGCCGGGGCTAGGGGCATGTCACTCTGCCCCTCTTATCGTCTATTCCTCGGAGAGTTTGAAACATCTACAAGGCAATTGGCCTCTTCCACCTGCCACTAGCAGTAACATCTCCGCCCTTGGCCTCAGCCCTCCTATTTTGGTGTCTTGCCCTCCCCTTCCTTCTCCCCCTTTCTCCCTGTCCTTTATATTATTGAACACAAGATCAGCGGTGAAACATCACCAGGACATATTCATCTTGCTTGACTCCCAGAAGCCAGATATATTGTGCTTAACGGAGACGTGGTTTGGCGACTCGTCCTTGCCCTCTCTCTTGGCGGCTCTCCCTCCTGCCTACGCGGCCCTTCGGGTTGATCGCCCGGCAGGAAAAAAAGGAGGCGGCGTGGCACTTATCGCCAGAGCAGAATACAACTTTCAGCTCCTTCCTTCCGCCTCTATTGACTCGGTCGAGTACCTTGTGGCTCGCTCTGACACTTTTTCTCCTCCACTTATTTGTTTACTTACTTATCGACCACCCCAGAATATTCCTCATTTCACATCAGCATTTCAGGACCTAGTGGCCACGCTGGCGGTTAATTATGCCTCTATCCTTATACTAGGGGACTTTAACTACTGGCCCAACGATCCGTCAGAATGCCAGGCCTCGAAACAATTTACTGATTCGCTCCATTCGTTGAATTTTATCTCACGCATCCATGTCCCCACACATACCGGTGGACATGTGCTGGACCAAGTTTGGTCCCTTAATTACTCTATCTCCTCCGTGTCTGTGTCCCCTTGTTCATGGTCAGACCATGCTTTTATTTTCTTTACTCTTCACCCTAGTCTACCAGTTAAGACCTCGCGGGAAAAAAACATCTGGGCCCGGAACTGGAACCGTGTCGATCTGACCTCATTGTCATCTTCCCTCCTAGCCTCTACACCTGACTTAGCTGGCTTACCATCGTCAGCACAAGCAATTGGGATTGACACCTGGCTTACGGAAGGCTGCGAGTCAGCGGCCCCCCTACGCCGGATCTCAATTAAAAGAGCCAAGGAGGCAAATCGATGGTTTGATTCAAACCTAAAGGAAAAGAAATTGGCTCTTCGGCGCGCTGAAAGACTATGGAGGAGGGAATATTGCCCCCTTCTGAAAACCTGTTATTTAACATTACGGCAGGAATACAAAAAAGCTATCGTAGAAACCAAAACCATCTATTTCTCAGCCAAAATCTTAACAGCAGAAAATCAACCGCGAGAAATTTTTTCTATCGTTCACGAGTTAGCTTTTTCAGAAAGAAGCATATCAAAACCCCTCCCCACTCAAACTTTCTGTGATTCTTTGAATTCTTACTTTCCTGACAAAATCATTAATATCAAGAATAACATTCCCCCTCCTTCTGCCTTATATGCTGACCCCTGCCCGCCAACCCTGCCGTGTAGTTTGACCTCAATTCCCCTCATTACGGAAGCAGGGTTCCGGGAAATACTACTTAAAGTTAAGTCAGGGTCCCCTGCTGACATTTGTCCAGCACGCATCCTACAACAAATTTATTCAGTCTGTACACAGCCCCCGATCACCTTTCTTAACAGTTCCCTCTCACAAGGAATTATGACCCCGGCCCTTAAAGTGGCCACCATTGTGCCCATCCTGAAGAAACCAGGTGCCGATCCAGCTATCTTAACCAACTATCGGCCTATTTCTCTGCTGCCCTACCTGGGTAAGGTGCTCGAGCGCCATGTCGCCGCGGTGCTCAGTGCCCATGTAGAGGCTACAGGAGCCTTGGCGTCCTGCCAAGCTGGTTTCCGCCCCAAGCACTCAACAGAGTCCGTTGTGGTGTCGGTCCTGAACACCCTCAGGGAGGGCTTGGACCAAAATAAACATCAAGCCCTGGTGCTCCTCGATCTCTCCGCCGCTTTTGATACGGTGGATCACTCCATCTTACTTTCACTTATCAGAGTGGCGGGAATCGGGGGATCAGCACTAGTCTGGCTCTCGTCCTTCCTGCGGGATCGTACACAGGCGGTCCGGCTGGGAGAGTTTATGGCAGCCCCTCGGAAGATCACTTGTGGTGTTCCCCAAGGTTCCTCTCTGTCTCCCTTATTATTTAATCTCTATATCTATCCTCTTATCTTTGCACTTCAGCAGCTGGAGGTCACTGTTTATAACTACGCGGATGACCTCCAGCTGGTTTTCAATCTTTCTTCCTCCCCTCACGCTATTTCTAATTTTCAATCTATTATGATTTTTATCAGGGATTGGATGAGCCACAACCATCTGAAGCTGAACCCAGATAAAACCGAATTGGTGCTCACTGGTGGCTCCTCCAGTCCCTAGAATTCTTCCTTTTGGCCCTCC
The DNA here is from genome assembly GCF_964261635.1 of Lissotriton helveticus. NCBI lineage: Eukaryota > Metazoa > Chordata > Amphibia > Caudata > Salamandridae > Lissotriton > Lissotriton helveticus. The sequence continues at coordinate 1,093,273,623 of NC_136063.1, forward strand.
ACCCTTGGTTCTTCTCCTGTTCCCTCTTCTACGGTCAAGACCCTTGGCATAAAAATTAACAATCAGCTTACCCTCCACTCACAAATCAGTTCTGTTGTCTCTTCTTGTTTTCTGATGCTCCGTACTATCCGCACTGTTTCCCGTTTTTTTTCCCCTCTGGCACTTAAACTTATCATGTCTGCCTTGGTGATCTCCCGGCTAGACTATGCCAATGCCCTCTACAACGGCATTCCGGCATATAGTCTACGCAAACTCCAGCTTGTGCAGAACCAAGCAGCCCGGCTAGTGTATGGCCTTCCCCGTTTCCACCACTCTACACCACTGCTGAAGGCGCTGCACTGGTTGCCTGTTCTGCAACGATCTCTCTTCAAGATTGGGTGCATGGTTTTTCAGGCACGACAGGGATCTGCCCCTGCCTTTATCTCTTCCCTCTTAATAGATTATGTCCCCGTTAGACACCTTCGATCTTCTTCTCAGTCCCTTTTGCAGGTTCCTCGCTATACCAGGAAAAAATGGGGAGGTTCCAATTTCTCAGTCTTGGCCCCCGTATTTTGGAACTCCCTTCCTGACCATCTACGAGCGACAAAACAATACTCTCTTTTTCGCAAGGGCCTGAAAACCTTCTTGTTTGTTCAGGCCTTCCCAAACTAATGATTCCCTCCATTTTCTGTTCTGCATGCCCCTAAAAGCGCCAAGAAACCGTCATGGTGTATGATGCGCTATACAAGCTTTTTAAATTCAAATTCAAATTCAAACCTGTGGTTTTTTCAGTGAATTTCAAAGGTTTTTTAAATGCTAATTTCTAACTATAACGTCCCTGAAACCTATGTTTTTTTCAGTGAATATATATATATATATATATATATATATATATATATATATATGGTAACTGGACATAATATCGACTACATAATATCGAATGGACAAAATATCGACGGAAAAATATCGACATTAACAAAATATCGACTATAGGAATATCGTTGAAAAAAATATCGACTGCAAAAATGACCCAAAAATATCGAATACAAAAATATCGACTTAAAAATATCGACTAGACAAAATATCGAAATATAGTGAAAGTAAAAAATATCGAGAAAATGTTAGAAAATATTGATTTTATAAAATAATATATATATAATATATAAATAAATAGTACCAAATGTTTAGGAGCGGGTTGTGGGTTTATAGGGGAATAGGGTGGGAAGTAATTTAATAATAATTAATTAGTTAATATATGTGTGGTAATTGTTTTAATTAGATTGTAATTGGTAATTAATTAATATTAATTAGTTAATTGTTTAATTGATTAATTAGCATATAATTTAATTGATTAATTGATTAATTGATTATTAATAATTAATATTTAAAAAAAAAAATTGTATATGATTTTCATTGATACATTGGTTATTAATTAATAATAATTAGTGATTTATTGTATTAATGTTTAGGAGCGGGTTGTGGGTTTATAGGGGAATAGGGTGGGAAGTAATTTAATAATAATTAATTAGTTAATATATGTGTGGTAATTGTTTTAATTAGATTGTAATTGGTAATTAATTAATATTAATTAGTTAATTGTTTAATTGATTAATTAGCATATAATTTAATTGATTAATTGATTAATTTATTATTATTAATTAATATTTTAAAAAATATTTTGTATATGATTTTCATTGATACATTGGTTATTAATTAATAATAATTAGTGATTTATTGTATTAAGAATTAGTATATTATTTACATTTATTAATTGCTAACACATTAATTATAATTAGTTAATGATGTCATTAATATATTGCATATCATTTAAATAAATTAATTGGTAATTAATTTATAATAATGAATTAATTACATTAATTGTATACATTTAAATGTAATGTGTTAATTAATGTTGATGTTAATTAATTAATTGGAATTAAACAATATTAATTAATCTAAATTATTATTATAGGTAATGTGATAATATATTTTATAATAGTTTTTTGAAAAATATTTGTTTTTTTTATATATTTATGTTTAATGTTGTGTTCATTATTATTTATAGTGTTCTGGCTTAGTTTCATAGTTTTTGTTATAGGTTAATTGTTTAGGGTTCAGGGTAATTTTGGTAGTCGTGAGTGAAGGTGTATTTAGTGGGATTTGGGAAATTTTTAAGTTTGTGGGTAAATGGGTATTTTTGAGGTTGAGGGTCAGTTTTCTGTTCTTGTGTAAAGGGCTATTTGTAGAGTTCAGGGTCAGTTTTCAGTTTGTGGGAAAAGGAGTATTTGTAGGGTTCAGGGTCAGTTTTCAGTTTGTGGGTGAAGGGCTATTTGTAGGGTTCAGGGTTAGTTTTCAGTTTGTGGGTAAAGGGGTATTTGTAGGGTTCTGGGTCAGTTTTCAGTTTGTTGGGAAAGGAGTATTTGTAGGGTTCAGGGTCAGTTTTCAGTTTGTGGGTGTAGGGGTATTTGTAGGGTTCAGGGTCAGTTTTCAGTTTGTTGGGAAAGGAGTATTTGTAGGGTTCAGGGTCAGTTTTCAGTTTGTGGTTGTAGGGGTATTTGTAGGGTTCAGGGTCAGTTTTCAGTTTGTGGGTAAAGGGGTATTTGTAGAGTTCAGGGTCAGTTTTCAGTTTGTGGTTGTAGGGGTATTTGTAGGGTTCTGGGTCAGTTTTCAGTTTGTGGGTAAAGGGGTATTTGTAGAGTTCAGGGTCAGTTTTCAGTTTGTTGGGAAAGGAGTATTTGTAGGGTTCAGGGTCAGTTTTCAGTTTGTTGGGAAAGGAGTATTTGTAGGGTTCAGGGTCAGTTTTTAGTTTGTGGGTAAAGGGGTATTTGTAGGGTTCAGGGTCAGTTTTCAGTTTGTGGGTAAAGGGGTATTTGTAGAGTTCAGGGTCAGTTTTCAGTTTGTTGGGAAAGGAGTATTTGTAGGGTTCAGGGTCAGTTTTCAGTTTGTTGGGAAAGGAGTATTTGTAGGGTTCAGGGTCAGTTTTTAGTTTGTGGGTAAAGGGGTATTTGTAGGGTTCAGGGTCAGTTTTCAGTTTGTGGGTAAAGGAGTATTTGTAGGGTTCTGGGTCAGTTTTTAGTTTGTGGGTAAAGGGGTATTTGTAGGGTTCAGGGTCAGTTTTCAGTTTGTGGGTAAAGGGGTATTTGTAGGGTTCAGGGTCAGTTTTCAGTTTGTGGGTAAAGGGGTATTTGTAGGGTTCAGGGTCAGTTTTCAGTTTGTTGATAAAGGGGTATTTGTAGTGTTCTGGGTCAGTTTTGGCCTTTAGGGTCAAGGGGTCTTTTTAGTGTTTTGGGACAGTTTTGGGTATTTTAGAGTGCTGATGTATAGTTTAACTTAACAGTGATACATTAAATTTATCACACGAAAATAGATATTATTATAACTTTACATTAGTACACTTTATTTAGATAAAAACTATTTATGTATTAGCATGTTTCCAGACAGTAGCTAGAGTGGAGTTGGAATTCTAATTATTAATTGGTTGGTGTCCAGCACCATCAGTAATATTACCAACACTGGAGTTGGATTAATAAAAATACATTGGTTAGTCTCCACCACATTTTATGGTATTACCTTGAGTGTAGTAGGAATAGTAAAATAATTTTTGCTAGTGTCCTGCAGCTTCTATGATTTTAGATTGACTGGAGTAGTAACAATACATATAAAATTGGTCAGTGTGCAGCACATTTGTATACATTTGTTCATTACTGTATTTTAATAATAAAAAATTATGCAACATAGATGTTTTCAAATTAGTTTATTAAACAATTTTTATTTTTTTTATTGTGTACTACAATAAAATCAAAAACAAATATAACATCACATTTTTTTTTACTTTTATTATTCACACAATAACATCTTTACATTTATATACATGTGGTCAATGTAAACAATAATTTGGATTACTAGATTCTTTCAGTAAATTTTACATATTCCCATCAGTCATTTACAATTTAAAGTATTTATATAGAAATACATTAAACAATGATTTGTTATATATTTCTTACATTAATATTTAATAATGTTAATATTAAATATTAATATAATAAAATATATAATACATATTTCTTTGTAACAAGTAACATGACTATTATTACATTTCCTAAGATAAATTGAAATACCAAAATAAATTTTCTTGGTGTATATTTCACACAATGTTGTTTTTACATAAAACATATAAATCGCTTTGGTTGTAAAGTTTATAATTGTATAGGGAAACAATATGTTTAATTATAATATCTGGTATTTATCAAATATTAGTAAAGCAATTATATAATTTTGTTATAATTAGAAATAATTATATAATCTTTTTTTAATAATTAATAAAAATAATAATTATTTTAATAATTATTATTATTATTAATTAATAAACATAAACATTCATTGATTATTAACAAAAATATATATATTCACAGATAAAATAGAGACTTTTTTCAGGGCATTCTTTATATACTAAATGGTTCTACTTGTTATATTAATAACAATAAATAAGTTATATTATTTATCATTATTAATTATTCCCATAAACATTTATAATGTTTTATAAAAATTATACACAAAATTATTCTTATAAATATACGGAATAACTAAATATTTACATCTTTTATTCAAAGTTTTACATAATTATTTTATATTATTAATATATAATACATATTATATATTAATTAATATTAAATATATTATTTTTTGTTAATAAAGGAAAATTGTCATGAGTATAGTGTATTAATTTGTTACATTATACATGTGTATGTATTATATATTTTTTATTTCACATTGTTTATTCTATTATCATTTTACACAAATGGGTTAAGGGGACTACTTTTTTACCGCGTAAGGTTATTGCGCTCCATTCAGGACTGGAGAAGCTCGCGGTTGGGAGTTGCTTCGCTTGGAGAGAGGTAAGGTTATTTTGTAATACTAATTATAAGTAAGTGGTCATGTTTGAGGGTGTAATCAAACTCTGTAGTGTTTTTTGGTGTATGTATTATTAGTTTAAGTAGCGTTTGGGTGAAAAGTCTGCGTTATAGATGTGTCGTGCTTTTTTTCCTTCAAGTCTAATTTTAATTGTTCGGAAATGTCTTCTTACATGGTTAATGTTAATTGTTAGTATATTTACAAATGTGAAGGGGGTATTTGTGGGTGGCTTTCGTTATGTATGTTATTTTACAGGTTTCGGTTCCTCGCATGAAAACTACATGGAAGGAAGCGTGTTTTTTAACGGAGAAACAAATGTTTAAGTTATTATGCTTATATTTTGACTTTTATCTCCTATTTTTCGTGTTTGCCTGGAGCGTTTTTTTCACTTTTTAAACCTTTTTCGGGTTTTTTGGAGGGTTTCGAATCGGATTGATACTTTGATATGCGTGACCGTTTTTTTAAAATTGTGTGTATATAACTTTAAATCCTAACGTGTACACACTACTGTTTTCGGGATTTCCTGGAGCGTTTTTTTACGTTTTACAATTTATTTTCGGGTTTTTGAGGGTTTCCCATATTGGAATAGTAAGATATTGGATTGGATTGTATGGATTGATTTTTCCTTGATTGCGTCTCTTAATTCCAAAAATTTTTTGTATTTATTTTACAATTTTGATTGGGTGGGAAATGTCGATTTCTAATGTTATGTGTATGTTATAAAAAATTATAAACATTGCATATTTGTTACGAATTTTTTTACATATTTTTTAATAGTTTGTCAAACAAATATGTTTTATTTATAATTCATTATATATGTTTATGACATGTGATTTTTATTAGTATTGTAAGAAGACATTCGTATATTTACTTGACATTTTTATAGAAGACTTTTTGCTATTATTGCCAGGTATTCTAAACCTCTAGTTGTAGGGTATAATGTGACTTGACTTTGAAGTAGTCGGAACATTTGTTGGGTTTGTTTAGTGAGTTTGGGCCCTATTTGTGACACTGATTGTTCCATTCTTAGTTCCTGATAGCTTTGTTCTTTTTTCAAAGCTTCAAGAAGGTTGTGGAATGTGGGTTTGCCTCTGTTTGTAGTTGCTTGGAAAGCATTATGCCACCCTTCAACACTGTTGTTGGTTTTCGCCTCTTGGTTTAAAGTACTGAGATAGACATTCCACCAAGGGATTTGGAATTTGGGCTGGCGTCGATGTCCTGATCTGTGCAACCTTCCCACCCAAGTGTCTTCAAAATAGTCTAGCAATGGTGTTAGCTTATCCTCATTCCTCTTATAATATGCGCTGTCAATTAATAAATTGTAATGTTCAGCAACATCTGTAACAGGGACGTAGGCCAGGGCTATTAACTTTTTAACTTGATAGGCAAAGGTGCTATCTGTAGAGTATAGTACACTTAAAGTAGATTTTTGGAGATGCCTCCATATACTCTGATTAAAATGATAATAGCAACCCTGGATTGCTGTGTGGGGAAATGTTCTCAAAATGCTATTTATCATAGCTAATTCGAAATCAATAATTATTTTTACGGGAAAATAATTATTGATTTCCGTTTTGAGAACATTTAAAATTTCGGTGTAGGTTGTTTGCTGTTTGTTGGGTAGCAAACAGTAAATGAAAGGTATGTTAGAATGATGGTATAAACCGTGGATGGAATACAGTTGGTAAAAAGGTTTTGGGCAGGGTTTAAATGTTCCATCCATCATCCATTGGGGACACTGTTGGATTTTTCGTAAATTACTTGCAGTTGCAAACATAATTATTCTGTTTGTACTGCTTTCATTATCAAAAAGAATAAATTTATCTTTATTGTGTGTGATGGCCATTTCGGGTGAAATAATAATTTCTTCAAAACAAGTTGGGTTGGGTTGGGTTGTGCTAGTGAGTCGTTTGGTGCGTGCAATTGTGCGTTTCAGGGAATCAATAGAGGGTAGTTGCCCTGAAGCATGGTTAGGGATTTTTACCAGTTCTTCTTTAAGTATTTGGGTGGTGGGTTTGTCACTTTGTGTGCTAGCACTTTTAATACTTTCTAAGGCATCTCTAATTTCTATTTCGGTGACATTTGGGGGATGATTATGTTCTCTAGTAAATAGCACATTAGTTTCCTTGGTAGTGGCCCTCCCATAACATTTGTTGGAGTAATATTGTGTACACTTCCAAAAAACCTTTCTACCACTTTGTCTCTCCTGATTATACACATAACCCATGTAGCATAATAGCAATTTATTTTTCTGAGACATGACAAATTCTGCACCTTCAGTCATTTTGATTTACTTGTTCTAGGAAAGAGTAGAAAGAAACAAAATCAGTACACATTTTTTTACTTATGTGGTGCTAACATCATTAGTGATGCATTTATACTTACAGTTAATCAAAGTAGTAGTCACAGAAGCAGAAATGTCTTTTGAATGATGTTCTTGTATGTATGTCTTTATTTGCTGTTGGTATGAAAATATAGAAAAACAACGTTAATGTTTATATATAACAAATGTATTTCCTACTCAAAAGCAGTTGTCATTTTTGTCTACTAGTGCATTTGATGTAAACATTTCATATACTTACTTGTTTAAATAGTAGAATAGTAGTAATTGCTGGAGTTCATCAATTTAGTACAGGTATGATCTGTAGAGTAGATAGAAGAAATAAAAGCAAAATATTATAATTTTAATACTGAACCGTTTGGAAATGTAACAGATTTAAACGTATACTAACTTCTAAATATGTCGTTTTCTTTGTTGTAGGTAGAATAGCTGTATGATGTATTCAGAATATCTGTAGAGGAAATATAAAATAGATAAGATGTTGTTAAGAACATAGACTGTGTTATTTTAGGCAGTTTTAGAGAAATGATAAATATACTTACATTTTTTACAAGGCGATTCTTCTATATTGGTATATTTTGTGTAGGATGTTTTCATATGATATGTAGAATAGATGTATGATGTTTTCTGAATATCTGTAGAGGCAATTTAAAATAAATAACATGGTGTTAAGAATATAGTTAGCGTTTTTTGTGCCAACATTTTAGCAAATAACAATTATACTTACTTTTTTCTGAAGGGTATTTTTGTGTTTTGCTATAGTTGATCTTGGATTTTTCAAATGATCTATAGGGAAGATGTAAAAAGCAAGATATGTTGTTTAAAAATGTGCATTAATGAAATTGGCCGTTTTATAACAAACACATCTATACTTACATGTGTAATTAGGTTAGTTTTATCGTTTTTGCTGTAGAAATAGCACCATTTCTGTATATCTGTAAATATAATGTCAATGAAAAATAAATACTCTTGTAAATTAGTGTTTAAACAAAGCAGTTGGTGTGTAACAGAGAATTATTATATACTTACTATCTGATTTTGCACATGAAGAAATATGACCATGTAATAGGAATTGTGTTGGAGTAGTTTCTATCAGAAAAGTAGGAAGACATGAAAATAAAATAAGTCTAAGAGTTAGGAGATGTAAGGAAAATAGTGCACTTCTAATGTAGTTTTCTACTAAAATGCTGTGTTACTTACTTGATTAATTAGCTAGTAAGCTGGATCTTTAAAGATGTTTATTCTGCAACAAAATCTTCAAAGTGTTGGCATCTACTTTCCAGATAGGTAGCAGCAACAAATGGTAGAATGCATGTAGCCCTTTTATAGTATATGTGTTATGTGTGCTTTGATTTGATTGGTTGTAGGATGTAAGGAAGCATAGTATAGGCTAGTTTGAATTTTTTTAAGTTAATTGGAGTGTTTGTTGATGTGAGAATGGTGGTATGTGGTTGTTCCCGCATTAAAGCAGGTTCGTGTTTAAATGAAATATATTTATATGTGAAAATAAGTAATGAAAATGTTAGTTAAATGCAAAGAATAATAGAAAATGATAAAATGCATGTAATAGAATGTATAGTAAATGTGGATTAATAGTAATTTTATGTAAGAAACAGGTATTATATGTGAAAAGTTTTTTTTACAGAGAAATGACTTTTATTGATGATAAAGATGGTATTTTAGAAAGAAAAGTGTGCAAACATGAACTCGATATTATTTTTTTTACGATATTGTGGTAGTCTATATTTTTGTAGTCGATATTTTTGTAGTGTTAGGGCTAATTTCATGTCCAACGATATAATTGTAGTCGATATTTTTTTAAGCGATATTTATGTTTTCGATATAGTTAGTACTCGATATTTTTTAGTCGATATTTTTGTAGTTTGTGTAATAAGTATAGTAAGTCGATATTTTTGTTCTCGATAATTTGTCAACGATATTTTGGTAAGTCGATAATGTGTCCGTCGATAATATTTCAGTGATCCATATATATATATATTTATATATATATATATCAATATAGTTTGGAAATAGAATTTTAAAAACCTTAGAAATTCACTGAAAAAAACAAAGGTTATAGGGACATCATAGTTAGAAATTAGCATTTAAAAAACATTTCACTCATGCAAAACCAGAGAAATTCAGCAGTTTTAGTTACCTGAGATAACTATAACCCACTTATGACCTCCCCTATTACATCACTCATGACATGGTCAGTGACATCACTGATTACACCACTGATGACATCTCATCCTCGGCATTAGCCTCTGGGAGTTCTGTGAGTGGGTGCATGAGTGTCTAAGTGGGTCTGTGAGTGGGTGTGTGAGTGTCTGTGTGGGTCTGTGAGTGGGTAAGTGAGTCTGTGAGTAGGTGTGTGAGTGGCCAGGCCACATTTGAATGGGTGTGGGGTGCTGTGTGGCCCTCCTCCATGGCCCAATTCTGGCCCCAGGGACCCCATCCCCCAGGGCCCAGCCATAATTTATTAGGAGAGAGGGACTACACAGCCCCCCTCTCTGAGCCATTGTTGGCACCACAGACCCCATCCACTGGGGCCCAGGCATAAACAAATGGGGTAAGGGGCCGTGTTGTCCCCCTCCCCAGGCCAATTTTAGCCACCTGTTTGATGAATCACCACAAAACTTTCCAGACCTATAGAATTTTCTACATTTTGTGATGATGTAAACTCTTGTGATGATTCGTCGTAGAGTGCTGAACAACTGAGTGTATGGGCATAGAGTTGAGTACAAATTTGAACATTACGTGTATGGGGATAGAGAGGAGTAGAAGAAAATAGAGTGGAATAGAGTGTAGTGGAACTTTGTAGAGTGGAGTTATATACAGTGGAAGACAGTACACTGGAGTCGCGCAGAGTATAGTATCATACAGCGTAGAGCAGAGTGGCGTAGAATGGAATAGCATATAGTGGAATCGCATATAGGGGAGTAGCGTACCATGGAGTGGCATACAGCGGAATATTGTAGACTGGAGTGTCATAAAGTGGAGTGGAGCAGAGTGTAATTGCATACAGTGTAGTAGCGTACAGTGGAGTGGCATGCTCCTGAGGTCTCTCTGACCTCTGAGGCTTCTTACAGTGGGGGGGGACACTATGGAATGTTAGGCACCCTAGGTCCACTCTACCTCCCACCAGTTCAGTGGTGGTAGCATGAGACTGGTCACTAAGCCCAGGGTCTATGCCCTGAGAATGAACAGGGGACAGGGGTGAGTCCTCCCTCACCCTGCCCCTCTATGTGGGCTCCTGCACACTGCACTGGGGAGGGGTAGCCACAGAAAACGGAACTGTCAGGAAGCCCTGGGTGGCTGTCCGTGCTCCTGACACAGGGGGCAACTACTTTCCCAGAATGCAGTATATGGGCATCTGGGAGGTAACTATGGTCCTCCTCTGGGTCATGTCCTCATCCCACTCCAGGGACACCGAGGCCATAGGGCGGAAAAAGTCCTGCCTGTGACCCTGACTTACCCTACACACATGATTGGTGCACTTCTCTGGAAAAACTAGCCTTTCTACTATTAGGGTCTGGCTAGCCCCACTGTCCCTAAGAGCAGTGACATGGATCCCATTCACTGTCACCTGATGGAAGTGACGACTCCCACCCTCGAGAATCACAAGCTCACCCTCTGATTCTATCCTCACGCTAACGAAGATCAGAGCATGGTCTATGACCTTCCGCTGGGGACCACTTACTCCTAAAGGCCACATTGGCCACCCCGGTTGATGTCCCATCAGTTAGTTGGTGTTGATGTCCCATCAGTTAGCTGGTGGTTTCTAAGGTTTACATGGCCTTATTCACAAAGGTAAAATATACTTTTGGTGTACTATATTTTTTGCTATTCACAAGCTCAGAGTATAGTTTTCTGTGTAGTACCTGCACCTGCATTTAATCGGAGTTCGAGTTTGGAAAGCAGATCACGAGACGTACTTCATTAAACAGAAATCAGATTTGTACATGCAAGTATCTCTATTATCACTCGATGTGATTTGTCACTGAGAGAGAATTATTTCCTAACCTTTTTCTTCATCTTCACATTTTTGAAAATGGCATGAACTCTCCACGTCTTCGCAAACATTGCTCCAAATGCAGTTGTGTAGCCGACAGTAAGAATCCACGTTCGAACCTAAATCAAGGACAAATTAAAAACAGACAACTGGTTATTCTGAACCTTAGCTTTAGTACATTCATTAAAAATTGCTGATGTAATTAAAAAGGAAATAACTAGCCTTATATTGATAGCTTTAGATCGCAGAATTAACATACATTCAGCGAAATATTTCTAGAAGCCTTTAATCCGAAATTATAATTTGTTTGTACTCTGAACCGATTCTCGATTTTTACTACCACAAAATAATTTCCCGCCTTCTCTAAGGCTAACAATCTTTCATGGAATTAAATATAGAATGCACAGGCAAAGCCTTACCAAACAACAAGGATAACATTCTATAACCGTTAGAAGTAAATGCACATTTTAAAATGCAATCGAAACAAAAGAAATACTATCCCTATACATCCTGTGCGCCACCTAACAGTTTGCTTGAACCATAAATTACATTGAAAAAATAAATGTTCTATGCTAGTTTCACAGTCAAATGACGACTATTTGCTACATATTTTTTTTTAAAAAATTAAATGACATGTTCTTATGTTTTCGTAGGAACATAGAGCAATAAAAGAAGAAATGGTCAGTCAAAGTTTATCTCATAAGGATACATACATTTTCCTCAATGTGTTGTCATTTTCTCCTCAAAACCTTTCCTTTCCCTACCAGGAGACTCACAAATTCAGAATTTCACAAGACAGACCTTAACTTGAATCAAGAGTGAAAGATAGTCAAACAGATCTGCAAAACCTTAATATTCTCCGGTTTGAGCTAGTGAGATCGTCTGTTTTAGCAATATAACTTGTAACTATATTGTCGACTAGAAAGTCCTACTGCTACATGAAAAAAAAAACTTTGTTGGTACCTCGCATTTGCAAGCACTAAGTTCAAGTTCAATTAAAAAATGCTTGGTCCATTAAACTATTTGCGAGGTGCAAACTGTTTTTTAAGCATTTGTCTAGTAACCATCAAAATTCGAAACCCCAGCAAGAATCAAAAGGTTTGCTCAGGAGATAGCAATTTCTTGAATCTTTGCCTTGAGCACTTCTAGAAGCGTCCTTGAAGAAAAAACAGTGAAGACAGCAGATAATTAAAAAACAAATCAAGGCTGTCAACAGTTTTCTTTACATGCCTTCTCCCAACGGTTCTTCCAAAACTACATATTTGTATTTTGACACAACTTCTATTTCCCCCTGCTCAGCCTCCAAGAGACGGACGTATTTTGTCGTCCAAAGAGTGAAAAATATTTGTTCTGCATTTATAACTAATTTATTTTCAATGCATCTCCCTCCCCCACTGAAATGGTTTTGCTAGAAGTAGTGGAATATGTAAGGAGCACCCTGTATAAAGGAGGCAAGGCCATCTAGATTAAGTTGGACTTTTCAGCGGCCTTCAATACTGTCCCCATTGAAGACTCCTCGATCGCCTGCAGGGAATCAGGATTATGGCTAAAGCTCTGAACTGGCTCACCTCTTTTCTGAATGAAAGAAGCCAAGAGGTTTGGATGCCCCCTTTTTCCTCTAAAGTGCAGGAATGACAGTTTGGGTACCTCAGGGCTCGGCTCTGAGCTTTACCTTGTTCCACATTTACCTCAGATCATTAGCGGTATTAGTGGAGTCTCTAGGAACTTAAGTAATCTCCTATACAGATGACACTCACCTTCTCTTCTCCTGTGGGAAGGGATGAGAGTTGGCTGGGGAGGCTATCAAAAACTGGCCCTCTAAGGTGTTTCAGTGGCTGGCCATTAAACAGCTAAAATGCAACCAGAATAAGACCAAGACCATGGCCTCTGGTTCACCTGCACCTGACCTATGGAGATCTTTCTGGCCAAAGGATGCTCGCCTACCGGGCCCTCAACAAGGCGCAATAAAGAACATAGGCATTACATTCAATTGTGCCCTCTCCTTCCAACCACAAATCCAGGTGCTGACAGTCTCCTGCTTCAGACTGCTACAGATGCTGAAAAAATGCCTACATCATTTGACGGACGACTCTTCTGGGCCCAAATGCGCAGGCAGTCAGATGGACTTTGCAGGTCTTGCCCAACTTGCCAGGCAAGCGGTAAGAGTGGTAGGAAGATCAAAGCTCCTCTCCAGCCTTTGCCAGTGGTTGGAACACCCTTTGAAAGGGTAGGGATGGACATTGTGGGGCCACTGGATCCCAAGAAATCCATGGCCAACAGGTACATCCAGGTCTTGGTGGACCATTCCACTTTGTACCCGGAAGCCTTCCCTCTCAGGACAATGACGGCACCAGTGGTGGGCCAGGCGTTAATGGGGATCTTTTCCCCAGTGGGGTTCCCCAGAGAGGTGGTTTCTGACAGGGGAACCAATTTCATATCCAAGTATATGACATCCCTGTAGAAGGAGTGTGTTGTAACCTACAAGTTCACCACCCCTTACCACCCACAAGGTAATGGTCTGGTGGAGAGATTCAACCAGACCTTGAAGGGCATGATTAAGGGTCTAACAGAAACCATGAGGCATAAGTGGGTTGCCTCTTGCCGTGCCTTCACTTTGGGGACAGGGAGGTACCACAGAAGTCTCTTGGGTTTAGTCCCTTTGAGCTTCTGTATGGTCACCCTGTGAGAGGACCTCTGAATTTGGTGAAGGAAGGCTGGGAGGCATCTCCCAGGAAAACTCCCAGGACATGTTTAGCTATACTCGGAAGGGACCATGCACACGACTCCGGTGGCACGCTAAAAATGCCCGCCACTTACTGAAGAAATTCTGATGGTCCCATAACACCACAAGACCTGAACATACAAAAATAAGCAAGACATTATTGGGGATATATCAGACTACCCTTGATATTATCCTTGTGATACAGATGTTAATACCGAAAATTGCTGTATAACAGAGAAAATAACTGAGAAGTCAGACTAAATATAAAGGGAACTAGGATACAGGATTTTAAATGTTTTTTCATTGATGTATTTCTATCCAAGCGACGCAAGCTTTATCTATCACAGTTCTACTGATTTTAGAGCCCTGAAGAAGTCACGGTGGTGACGAAACGCGTTGGCAGCTAGCAATTTTCTGAATCTCCAATATTTTTTTCATGAATAAAAAGTCTTCTAATACAACTCACAAGACTTGGACCTTACTTCTCCTTGGAAGCATTCATGTTGTACATCTGAAAATACTATTGCATTATCTAGCAAAAAATATAATCTGTTTATAATTTTCCTTGTGCGGGTCATTTTGTTTTTTTCATGTTTAGCTATGTGGCCTTCGGAAACCAAACTGCCCACTTCAGAAACTCGCTCAGGCAAACCTGGAAGCAAGCCAGGAAAAATGAAGAAGTGGTATGATCAGAATGCCACTCTGGTCGAATTTCAACCTGGGCAAAAAGTGTGGGTCATGGCCCCTGTGGAACCTTGTGCCTTGCAGGACAAGTGGACTGGGCCGTTTGAGGTAGGGAGCGCAAAAGTGATGTCACCTACCTGGTGGATTTGTGGGCTCCAAGGAACCCTTTGAGGGTCCTCCACGTGAACCGCCTCAAACCCCACTTCGAGAGGTCCGAAGTGAGCATGCTCCTGGCAACAGATGATGGGACGGAAGAGGAGAGTGAACCTCTCCCTGATCTCCTGTCTACCAAGGAGCATGATGGGTCAGTAGAAGGTGTGATCCTCTCCCCTACACTGAGCCCAGAACAGCAGAGCGATTGTCACCAGTTGTTGGGACGGTTTGCCCCACTGTTCTCTCTGACCCCAGGTGCCACTCACTGGTATACCCATGACATGGACACCGGTGACAGCCCTCCTGTGAAGCACAAGATTTACAGGTTGACTGACCGGGTCAAGGCCAAAATTAAAGAGGAGGTCTCTAAGATGTTGACTTTAGGGGTGATCGAGCCTTCCAACAGTCCTTGGGCCAGCCCCGTGGTCTTGGTCCCACAGGCTGTGGCACCCGGTGCCACTCCAGAACTGTGGTTTTGTGTGGACTACCCTGGGCTCAATGCCTTCACCAGGACTGACGCACACCCCATCCCCAGAGCTGATGAGCTTATTGATCGGTTGGGAGCTGCCAAGTCCTCAGCACGTTTGATTTAACGTCTGGGTACTAGCAGATTGTCTTAAATAATGGGGCCATGGAGAGGTCAGCATTTTCAACCCCAGAAGGACATTACCAGTTCTGGGTGATGCCCTTTAGGTTGAAGAATGCCCCTACCACCTTTCAGAGGTTGGTCAACCAGGTGTTGGCTGGACTGGAGGATTTCAGTGCCGCCTACCTGTATGACATTGCAGTGTTCAGTTCCAGCTGGGAAGAACACTTGCAGCACCTCAGTGAAGTGTTGAAGGTGCTTCAGAGGGCAGGCCTCATGATCAAGGCCAGTAAGTGCCAGAACAGGCAGGGTCGGCGGTGTACTTGGGACACCAGGTAGGAAGTGGCCAGGTGGCGCCCCTACAACCCAAGGTTGACACCATTCTGGCTTGGGAGCCCCAAAGACCCAGACAGAGTTTAGGGCCTTCTTATGACTCACCGGGTACTACATGAGGTTTGTTAAGGGGTATGGCACCATTGTTGCCCCCTTACCAGAGCTGACTTTCAGGAAGCAGCCCAACTAGGTGATCTGGACTGAGTCCTGCCAGAGGCTTTTGATGCTCTGATGGCCGCCATGTGCACGGCACCCATGCTCAAGGCACCCGACTTCTCTAAGGAATTTGTTGTGCAGAATGACGCTTCAGAGCATGGAGTGGATGCGGTGCTCACACAACTGAACGAAGAGGGCCTAGACCAGCCTGTAGTCTTCCTTAGCCAGAGACTACTCCCCAGGGAACAGCGTTGCAGTGCCATAGAAAGGGAAGCTTTTGCTGTGGTCTGGGCACTGAAGAAGCTGAGACCATACCTGTTGGGATTCACTTCCGGGTTCAGACAGACCACAGGCCCCTCAGATGGTTGATGCAAATGAGGAGTGAGAATCCAAAACTGCTGACGTGGTCCATCTCCCTAGAGGGAATGGACTTTACCGCGGAACAACGTCCTGGCACAGAACACGCCAGACAGATGGTCTGTCCTGGCTCTTCCGCCTTAGTGAAGAGAACTCCCAGGAGAGTGGGTAGTTCTCTCTACTTTCAGCTGGAGGAGACATGTGTTAGACTTGGCATCTTTTGGCGTGTTTCCCTTGAGTTTTTGCGTTCTGACCTCCCGGGTTTGACTCTGTTTTTGCTGGTGTAGTGTGTCTGTGCACTTTTCTCACTGCTGATCAGTGGTAAAGTGCAAGTGCTCCTGTGGTAAATTGTGTTATTATGGATTGGTGTTTCCGTAATTGATAATTTGATTTACTTGTTATTCCCTAGTAAAGTGCACTGAGTGTGCCAGGGCCTGTGAGTTAAATGATACTAGTGGGCCTGCAGCACTGATTGTGCCACCCACGTGAGTAGCCCTGAAAAGGTAACTCAGACCCGCCATTGCGGAGTCTGCGCGCAGTTTGTAACTGCCATGTCAAATTGGTCAGTGCACCCACTTGCCAGTCCCTCACCTTCCCTTTACTTACATGTCAGCCACCCCTAAGGTAGGGCCAAGGTACCCCTGTGGGCCGGGTGCAGGGTATGTGAAAGGTAGGCCATGCCCTGGTATGTGTGGCATGTCCTGATTTCGAATTACAGTCAATTTCGTTTTTCGACATTGCAAGGTTACCTATTCCCCATAGGACAGAATGGGGAGTTTGTTTATAACATCTTATAAACGTAACTGGCCTAGGGAATTAGGTAGAAAAATAAAGTTTAGCATGCCTGAACTCAGAATCTAAAGATGCATATTTTAGTGACAGTGATTTCTAAATTCTGTTTGAAAATACCACTTTTAGAAAGCAGGTATTTTCTTGCTCAGTCATCCCGTGTGCCTCTGCTGGAATGTGGATTGCCTGTCTGGGTTTTGGATGACAGCAGGCTGGGAAGCAGGGGTGGCGCCAGATAGTCTAGGTCGGTCAGGAAAGGGCTGAAAATGGCCTGGGCTGCAATTGGGGAAGGGGGAGGAGATTTCCTTGCACCTCAAAGGGCCTGGTCTGCCTCTGACCATGCCGTCTGCACCTCCTGCCAGGAAGTCACACCAGAGAAGGCAGAACTTGTTCTGGCTGGGCACATACACTCTCTGCCTAAGAGATCAAAGGATTTTGGAATATAAATATTGGGGCCCAGACCCCTAAACTTTGGAACTCTTTTGGACCAAGAAGACTGCCAAGAAGAAGAGCCGGAGAAGCTGTAAGGAGGAACTACCACTTTGCTGTGTTGGCCTGCAGTGGCTGCTTTTGTCTTGGGCAGTAATCTACTTTGTGAGTTTCTCCAAGGGTTTGAGGTAGAGCTTGCCCCCTGTTCAAGAAGTCTCAGGAACAGCAAAGACTTCAAGCTCTTCTGCCCTCAGCACTGGGGACTGTGTGTTTTGTGCTGCAACAGAATAAATTATTATAAAACAAACAGGATTGCCAGTACTGATATGGGTAAATTGGAGTAAACAAATAGACGTCCTAAACTAGAAGAGAAATTCCAGAAAGGGAATTGCTCATTAATAGCTTTTTATTTTAGCAAATTATCACATGAATATTTCAAACAAATTCTTCAATTTATCATACACAAAATAAATTCTTATAGGAAAGAACACATGGGACATTAGACTATAACTATACATCAATCAATCATTCAAAATTTCACGCATATCACACCAAACATTACACACTCAAAATTTTTTAAAGAACAAACACACAGCATATAATACAATATTTACATTTCAATACATAGAAAGAAGAAAGAAGAAGCCACGGTCTGCAAAGATTTTCCAATGAAGTCAAAAAATTAATTAATTTTTGCCAAGTACATTCCTGTAAAACAAAGTAATCAAAACTTATTGGAATTATTAATCAAAGGTAATGTACAACGTTGGGCTGCAGGAGGGATTAATTAGATAACCAGCAGCTCTCGCAGACCAGTGTGTGGCAGGGCCTACGCGTTTAGAATCCCACCAAGTTATTGGGGATTCTCTTCAGGGCCTAATGAAGTATCAATTAGCGTGGATCAAGAGCGTGGGGTGGAAACTGTCGGATTATTAGAACACGTCAGTATGAGTCTTGTGCATGTAGTATAAGGTCTTTGTTCAAGCAATGTCCATTGAATAGTGATTAAAAACTGCCGGATGGAGAACATGGACCCCTATGTTTAACGGATATCTGATTGATGAAGCCCACTGGTGGTTAGAGTCCAAGGTCGAAAAAATGTTAGTTTGGGGTCCCGCAAATGATGCCGAAAATGACACAGAGTCCGAATTAATTAAAGAAGAAGTTGTCATCTACCACGGGCATAAGAAGTTCAACGACCGTGCGGTTCAATGGCGTACCAGCCGGCGCTATACCTTATCGCTTCATCAATCTAGCATGAAGTCGTCCCACTCCTGTCCTCACCCTCTTTAGCCTCTGAAGGTTTACAAGGCTTTACAACCGACCAGAGAACCGACCGCGCTACAATCGCTAACCTCATCTGACCCTGAAACGATATCCGTTAAACATAGGGGTCCATGTCCTCCATCCGGCAGTTTTTAATCACTATTCAATGGACATTGCTTGAACAAAGACCTTATACTACATGCACAAGACTCATACTGACGTGTTCTAATAATCTGACGGTTTCCACCCCACGCTCTTGATCAGCGCTAATTGATACTTCATTAGGCCCTGAAGAGAATCCCCAATAACTTGGTGGGATTCGAAACGCGTAGGCCCTGCCACACACTGGTCTGCGAGAGCTGCTGGTTATCTAATGAATCCCTCCTGCAGCCCAACGTTGTACATTACCTTTGATTAATAATTCCAATAAGTTTTGATTACTTTGTTGTACAGGAATGTACTTGGCAAAAATTAATTAATTTTTTCACTTCATTGGAAAATCTTTGCAGACCGTGGCTTCTTCTTTCTTCTTTCTATGTATTGAAATGTAAATATTGTATTATATGCTGTGTGTTTGTTCTTTAAAATTTTTTGAGTGTGTAATGTTTGGCTGTGATATGCGTGAAATTTTGAATGATTGATTGATGTATAGTTATAGTCTAATGTCCCATGTGTTCTTTCCTATAAGAATTTATTTTTTGTATGATAAATTGAAGAATTTGTTTGAAATATTCATGTGATAATTTGCTAAAATAAAAAGCTATTAATTAGCAATTCCCTTTCTGGAATTTCTCTTCTAGTTTAGGACGTCTATTTGTTTACTCCAATATACCCATATCAGTACTGGCAATCCTGTTCGTTTTATAATTATTTAGGCTCAGCCTTACTGATTAGAGCCATCCCTTAGTTGTTTCTTGGCAACAGAATAAAAGCAACCCGACGACGTCTATGACGCAACTGCTGACTCCGTGTCCTGAAGGCACCGCAGAGGGCACTGCCGCACCGCTACCCTGGTCTCACCGGTGCCGCTTGCTGCTGCCGCCACCGAGCAGCTGCTCGCATCGCAATCTGTGGGCACTGCACTCTGCACCGCCTCGCTTCACGACGGCGCCTTGGTATTCCCGACGCACCGCGGTTTCTTGGGCACCGCTTGTAAAGTTACACGACGCACCACCCTTATCCCGCAGCCATGGCCTACCGACGCCAGCGCCATCGACTCCAGTTCGTCAACCGACTACAGCGCTTCAGCAATGACGACGCTGATGCCTGCACCGTGACCTGCCAGCACCGTGATGAGCACCGCATTCCCTTTCAACCGCGACCCTGGTCTCACCGACAACGTCATCTGATGCCGCCACCGAGCCTTTGCTCGCGCTGCAACCTGAGAGCACCTCATGCCGCACTGCTGCACTTCACACCGCAGCATCCGACGCCTGCCGATGCCAGCACTCATAAATTCAAAAGAGAGGAGATTGATCTGCAACGCCTGTGACTTTGAGGGCCCGAAGACTCCTGCACTGACCTCCGGAAGCAACGCCTGTAGACGTCGTGCTTTCGGAAGCTCAACGAGAGGTCACTGACTCCCTGCTTTCCTAAAAGGTACTGTTTGCCGGTCTTCCTGACATCTCAGCTGGCTCGCGACGCCACGGTCAGCCAGAACTCTTTGGATTTGTTTGCTCACAGCGCCGTGATAGTCCCGGACGGAGCTAGCGATATCAAGGAACTATTTCTCCGGCACATTTTGATAACCAAAGATTGTTAAGTACTGTATTGTTGATTTTTATCTTTATCTTGTCTTAAATATATAAAAATATTGGATATTTTTCTAAACTGGTGTAGTGTCTTTTTGTAGTGCTTACATTGTATTACTGTTGGTTATGTGCAAATGATTTACACACTGCCTCTAAGATAAACCTAACTGCTTGTGACAAGCTACCAAGGGGGTGAGTAGGGGTTATTTTAGGAGTGTAAATCCCTTATCCTGACTAGAGTGGTGGTTTCTGCCCGACTTTGGCACATGCCCTAGCCGACCAAAAATCTAATTTCTAACACCAGAGTTTCATGACCTCTTGACCTTTCACGTTTTTCTACAAGCAATGCATCTGGTTGTGGAGTGCTAGCATGTAGGCGACCGCATCCTGAGGGGGCTTCGGACCCCTCACTTACAAGGCTGAGTGGTCCCCTAACAGGGTGTCCATAGGGGAGATTGAACAAGCTAAATCCAAACTCCTTCTGTAGTACCTCCCTGTAGACAAACAGAAGGCATGGCAGGAGGATTTCCAACTTATGCCTCATGGGTTCAGGTAGGCCATGCCCTTAAAGGTCTTGCTAAATCTTTCCATAATCCTGCTGGTTTGGGGATGATAGGGTGTGGAGAACTTCTAATTCCCTCCACACTCATCCCACATGGACTCATGTACGCTGACATGAGGTTAGTGCCTCTGTCAGAAACAAATTCTTTTAGTAACCCCATGTGGATAAAAGTCCCTGCCAGGGCCCTGACTATCGCAGGTGCAGTCACTGACCTCAGAAGGATGGCCTCTGGGTAGCAGGGTGGCTTGGTCCACCAAGACCCGGATTACCCTGTTGCTTAAAGCTATCATGGAGTCCAAGGGACCATCAATGTCAATGTCCACCCTCTCAAAGAGAGTGCCAACGTCAAGTAACAGGGTCAGGGTAGCCTTGAACTTTTTCCCTGGCTTCCCACTGGCCTGGCAGGTGGGACAGGACCTACAAAATGCCTCTGAGCCCATTTTCATCTGTGGCAAATAGAAGTGGGTGACAAGCCTGGCAAAGGTTGTGTCTTGCCACAGTTGTCCTGCCATTGAGATATGGTGAGCCAACCCCAGTAGGCAGACCCTGTAACGCTGATGGACCACCAGCACACAGGCTGCCCCAGGTCCGGGAACTTCAGGCTCAATGCAAAGGAGGTAATCCTCCCAAAATATAAGGTGATCTTCAGAGAAATCACCTGCTGCCTGGGCCTCAGCTTGCTGCCTCAATCCCCTCAGAGTTGGGAGCTCTGTCTGGGCTTTGCAGAATTCCTCCCTGGTGAACCAATCCTCAACTCGCCAACCAGCAAGCTAACATAGATCACCCAAGGCAGCAATGTACTCGGTGGTAAGCTCAGGAGCATTCTCATTTTGTGCCCCATCAACCTGGACTACTAGAACTTCAGGGGGTGATTTCCCACACCTCTAGCCCATACTCTTCTTGCAGCTGCCTGGTGCCATGTTTCTAGGCTCCATGCACCCAGGACTCCCTTCCTGGGCAGCCATGGACATTGTGGTCATACAGACCCTTTCAGACAACCCCAACATCTTCAAGTGTGACCTACGCACTACCTCTTTCTAGCTAATGTGCTCCAGATAATTGCTCAACATTCTACGGGCATGGCAGGGCTCACAGCTACTGTTCGAGAACCTGAGAAGTCCCTTACTCAAAGAGAACCAGAGTCACCAGTAGATGACTTTCACAGTTGTCTGCCACTATGACTTGGGAAACTGTGTTGGGGGGTACCTGCTCTGAGGACTCTAGCTGACACCTTACAGTAGTCATGCTGGCTCTTGTGTGACTTAGAGCCTCCACCCATTGACGGTGGCCCTCTACCTATACTTGGAAGTATTTGAGGGAATATGGGCTTTTAGCACCAACTTCTTATCCACTAGGAAGACTAGGGTAACTTCTGTCTGCTTACCAAACCTAACTGGGACCACTTCCTCTCCAAGCGCTACACTCGTCAACCCAGATGTGTCCATCGTTGGGGGCTATGCCCTCTTGAGACATTTAGGGGCATATTTACAAGCCCCGGTCGTCATAGAAACATCACTTCTAAAGATGTTCCCATGGTGATAGGGGCTTCGCCTACATCGCCACTTAACATAGCCTTTCATGCTATACTAAAGGGGTGGGCAATGGGGTGTTGTAATGGGTGTTCCGCCGCAACACCCATTGATTTTGACGCTGCCCTCTATTTTCAAGGGTGGAGTAAATCGGAGGTAGTGTCAAAATTAAGACCAGAGACAACCTGGTCTTAACATGGTAAAACGAAGAGAAATGCTTTATTTCTCCTCATTTTTGCTGCAGCACATATATAAACAGTAAATTGCCATGAATGATTGTTTATGTGCAAGAAGGTGTCCCTTCGTGTACATAAACACTCATTAAAAAAATGTAAATTTGCAACTTCTACTGGTACTGCACAATGCAGCACACACACAAGTTACAAATCGCCATTCTGGATTGTTTATGTGCAGGAAGGGACACATTCCGGCACATAAACAATCATTCCCTCAATGCAGGTACCCTTGGACTATGTTGCAAGGGTGCCAGTGTTTGTGCTAGGCAGCTAAATTGAGTGCCAGCACAGCGAGAAACACCATGATGCACTGTATTATTGTAAATACGGCACATCCCTACATTTCTAAAGTGATGGAGCGCCATGTTAGCTATTTTGGATCTAACCAGCGCTCCATCACTTTATTGTAAATATGCCCGTTGCTGCTTCCCTTGGAGTGCCCATACTTGCAGCACTCAGTACACAAGGCCAAACCTTCCTGTCTGTTTATCAAAGAACTCTATCTTCTTTGGCTCAGATTGAGACTGGTCACTGCGGTTCCCTAGGCAATTATTTGGGGGGCTTTTGAGAACTCCTCATTTTTAAGTCCCCCCTCCTTTCTCCTGCTGAAACCTGTGATCATTCTTTTGAGAGTCCCCCTCCCCTCCCCCACCCCAATGCCTTTTGGACACTCTGGTGCTTTTTCAGAGGTCTGCCTCCTCAGCCAGTTTCATGGGACCACTCTGCTGCCTGTCTACTAGTTGCTGGTGCAGATTTGTAAAACAAAATATTGAGCATGTGCTCCCTGAGAATCAAGTTGTACAGCCCATTGTAATCATTAAACTTTGCTGCCTCTTCCCTAACCATTCAGTGCTTGCTACACTAGTGCAATAAATCCACCCGTGGCTAGTTTAGGAGTTTGTGGCGGTCACTGAACCTTCGCCTGTACTTTTCTGTGGTGTGAGTATTGTGTCACTTCCTGGTGGAGGTATATGTTTACACAAACCACCCTAAACCCATTGCTCCTCTGGAATCTTGTGCACCTTCACGGTCACCTCATAAGACCCTGAAGACAATCTTCTCTCCGCTCAAGAGCATGAAGAATGCCGGTGCTTCAGGGGACTCTCCTACTTCATCGAATGATCAGTGTAATGATCTGGCCAGGTATTTTGTGAACAAGGTTGAGAAGATATATCAAAGGCTTCCTACATCAGTCTGGTCGGGCATTAGGGAGGGGCCAGGGGATTCTGGACCCTGGGTGGGCAACAGCATGTCATCTTTTCCTCTGTTGTCCCCTGCTGATTTTGAGACCCTCTGTATGAAAATCAAATCGGGTTCGCCGGTCGACCCTTTGACACCCACTCACTTCCGGCAGTTTCTTGCCGTGATTTCTCCAGTGAGTTTAGACTTGGTTAACCTCTCCTTGTCTTCAGCTTCAGTACCAGTGGCGTGGAAACACGCAAAAGTCATCCCTCTCTTAAAGAAACTGTCTTTGGATCCTGGTGAGCCGGGCAACAATCGCCCTATCTCCCAACTGCCTTTTTTGGCTAAGTTGGTTGAATCTCATGTGAATACTACACTCACTGAGTTCATTGAGTATAATGCCATTCTTGATCCCTCGCAGAACGGCTTCCGAACTCTCCACATTACAGAGTCTGCTCTGTTGGCTGTGACAGAAGAAATGTGTGGGAGTCTTGATGCAGGTGATTCAGCTGCCTTAGTTCTTTTGGATCTAAGTGCCGCATTTGACACTGTCTCCCATGAGATACTGCTAAAGCGTTTACAGGATATTGGACTTAGGGGCTTGGCTTTGGCCTGGTGTCGGTCCTTCTTGGAGGGTAGACCTTTCCAGGTCCTGGTGCCACCTTTTCATTCCAAGGAGTTTGCCTTGAAACAGGGGGTGCCTCAGGGCTCAATACTGAGCTCCCTTCTGTTCAATATGTATATGCAACCCCTTGCGCTGGTGGCTAAGGGAAGAGGGATGTCATTGGTGTCGTATGCTGACGACACCCAATTGGAGATCACTTTCTCTAAGAGAAGTAGGTCAACCTGGGAAAGTTCAAGGAGGACCTGCTAGAGGTTGCGGACTAGATGGCTGCAAACTGCTTGCAGTTGAATGCCAGTAAGTCTGAGGTTCTGCTATTCAGGAAGGACCGGGATATGTGGTCCGGGCAGTGTTGGCCGGATAGTCTTAAACCGGCTCATTTGCCCAAAGAGGTAGTTAAGAATTTGGGCGTGTGGATCGATAGTAGTTTTACTTTCGATACACAATCGAAGGCTGTGGCAGGGACCTGTTTTGGGCTTTTGCGAGGTCTGAAACCTCTCCTAGGTTTTTTTCACCCCAAAGTGTGTCAAACCATTATCCAGGCGACAGATTTATCAAGACTTGATTATGGTAATTCTCTTTATCTTGGGGCCAATAAGTCCAGCATTAGGCGCCTGCAGAGAATTCAGAATGCTGCGGCACGCATTTTGGCGGTACTTCCGAAATCTTGCTCTGTTTCCCAGGTTTTGCCTAAACTTCATTGGTTGCCTGTTGAAAAGCGAATCCAGTTTAGGACCCTTTGTGTGTCGCATAGGATCCTGACTCAACAAGCTCCTCTGGGGCTGTCCAACTTGTTACAGTTCTATGTGCCGCGGCGTTCTCTAAGGTCTGCTGACCAAGCCTTGGTTAGCATCCCCCCGTGTTTTGAAAGCCAGAGCAGGAGGCCGCTCTTTCCGCTGTCTTGCGGCGAAACTTTGGAATTTGCTTCCGGTTTCGATCCGAGGGATCCAGAACCACCTTGCTTTTCGTAAAGCCATAAAGACCTGGCTTTTTCCGGTCAATCTCTAAGTCTCTTTCCTCCCCGGTCAGACTCATTGTCTTTGGTGGCGCTGGGACGCCCCGTTGCTGGGGCAGCCATGCGCAATATAAATCCGACAAATAATAAATAAGCAACAAGCCATTTATCTCCCACCACATAATTGGTCACCAGATCTTTAGGTAAGTGACCTTCTTATCTCCTTCAGACACTGAGTGTATGCTTCCACCATTGCTGCTGGAATCCATTTGTTTTGCCTTAAGTTCCAGCTCTTTAAGGCTCATTTCATGAACCAATGGCTCCAAAGCTAGTTTTTAAAACTATCCTGAGCTAGGCTATTTGTAGCCTGAACTCCTTCTCTGCCTTCCTGTCCACCAACTCCTCTGGCGGCATGCCATGTGGGAGAAAACACTGCTTTCTGCTCTGGCAGGGAGTTCCAACTCTGGAAATGGGTCATCCTCCTCTCCTGAAAGCATTGTTTCAGGGCTGATATCCAGGTCCTGATCCTACTTCTTCAGATCATCATCCTCATTTCCATCCTCTGTTGCTGTCATCAACTACTGGACCTCCATCTAGGCAATCAGAACTTTATGAAGCTCAAACTTCTTGGTGCTCTTCTTCATTTGCAGTCCCCATTCCTTACAGAACTGTTTGAGCTCAATCACAGTGTAACTTTCCAGGTTTGCCATTCAGACTCCATTATTGCTGGTATGGTTTCAGACAGTCCAGTGGCAATGGGAGCAGATTTTGAAAAACCAAAAAGAGTCAATCAAGGAGAATTTAAAACACTCAAAATGGTCTTAAGTTATTTCTATGGAAGGGTAGTGTAGCACAAGATTATGATACGGCACTGCACACACACAAGTTCAAATCCCACAGCTGCCAAAGGGTGAAAGAAATTGGGTTGGTGGTTGAGGGTAGAGATAAACTATTCCATCACCTGGGAATGCTGCATGCAGTGGTTGATGCAGGCCCACTTCGTAATACTGAGAAAGTGAAGGGGCCCACCCCCTCTTTACAGAGTGGTGCACACTGGAATTTAGAGGCCCCCCGCCAAGTCTGTAGCCCACTCAGTGAGTCATGCAGGTGCTCTTTGAAGCACTGAGAAATTCGATGAGCTCGCCTCCTCTGCATTCTCATCATGGACATGGAGCACTCTAGAGCACTCTGGGGCTTACACTACCCCTAGCAAGTCTATGTAGTCCCATGCAGCGCGTGATGCAGGCAAACTTTGAAGTACTGAAAAATGGATCAGCCCACCTCCACTCATGAACTTGGGGCACTCTGGGGCTTAGAGACTCCTCAGTGAGTCTCTATTGTCCAAATGCTTGTTTTTATTTCTTTTAAAATCAACCAGTGAATAAAGTGGGTATGGCTAAATTCAACATTATAGATGAGATTGCACACATTTACAAATGAATTCCTGCTCAGCACTTTGCCACTGAGGGACAGTCCAGCCCACAGAGGAGTGTCACATGATCTACATCTACTGGAGAGAGGGAAATTAGGGCTAAGAATGATTGGTCACATCGGGGAAGGAAATGGCGTCACTCTACCTTGCTAGATAGTGTAATCCAGTATCCTAACCGACGCCAGAGATTAGGAATATGGAATTCTATATGTACGATGAAGCCAAAGAATATAGTGCAGCAGTACAGGTGACATATGGTGCTCCACTGTTGCCCCTGGTTTAATATATGAATGCCAATGCCAATGAAGCGCAGGGAGTCGCTGAGACATGAGGATGTCATTTTCTTCATTAGAGTTGATCGAAGCCACCTAACATTAGCGGAGCTACCTAGAAGTAACATTGAAATGTTTTCGCTCTGTTAATAATAATCGTCAAGGGTTGAAAGTTTGGATGAGGAATGTGTGGGTGAAATTCGACCCTGTGTTCTTATGCACATGAACAAGCATTCTCAGTTATCTTGCCAATCACCCATACATTTCAGAATACCACTGTTTATTTATCTGATTCCTTTTCTGTTTTTGTGACACTCTAACTTTGAGAATATCATCTTTCGTAATGTTCAATAAGCTTATTTTGTAGCGGATGTTGCCAATAAAAGACAGCTATCCTTATTTGGGATAATATCAACACAATAATGCCTAAAATAAAATGTAAACAAAATATAGCAATTTAAATACTCCTAAAACAATTACATTGAGGTTACTCTAATTGCAAAATGTGTGAAAGAAAAAAACTAGATGTAATGAACCAACCCTAAACCTGAACCTGCCACTAACCTTAAACTCAGAATTTAAGACAAATGCTAAGTTTAATTCTAAAACCAACCCTAGCAAACCTTTGCTTAACCCTAGCCATAACCCCAAGCAAATCACAAAGCACATTTTTCTGTGCCATGATGTTATGGCCAATGCGGAGTCCAAACCCTAAACCTAATTTTAATGAAAACCTAAACCCTATCCGTAGCACCCTGCATCTAAGCCTGACACTTACTCTATGCCTAATCCTAACCCTGACGTAACACTAATGCTAACCTAAAAACTACCATAAGCCCTCTGCCCTGCGACTAAGTCTAAGACTAAAACTAACCACAACTGCAAATCTTAGCGTAATGCTAGCTTTGTAGACTTTAACAACTGTGGTTAAAAAAGACAATGCAATTTAAACATAACATTTTTCAAAATGTTTATATGGTAAAAACATCCATTTTGGGACTAGATTATCTCCTTTGAGGTGTACAGTTGGGTACCTCCACACTGAGTGCCCGACTGCATTAATCTGGTATCTGACTTTTGTTTTTGGCCCAAGCTGCACGCTATTCTAGCATGTGTGAAGAGACCTAGGCAGGGTTGCTTGACATGAATAAGCTCATGGACGATATTTATTACAACTATATTTTTGTAATCAATATTACTTACCTGTCAGTCGATATTCTTGTCAACTATATTTTTGCTGTCTTATTTCTTCCAAACGATATTTCTGCGGCGATATTAATGTCCCACAATATTTCTCCGTCGATATTCCCGCTCAGGACCGTATTTTGTTAATCTTTTATGCTTTCACTACCAAGTTTGATTTAAAATGGCACCACCGCCTCCCCAGTGCAGCTGCAGCACCCCACTGTCCCACTGGCATGTTTAATGGGTGAATTGAACAGCCAATCACGGGCTTTGCCAGGCACTCAGTTGCAACGTGCTCGTCCCGCATAGTAGAAAACAATATAGGAGTGCCAGCTTTGCAGTAGCTTAGATCGCGCCCACACGTTCATATTTCCGTTAGCTGAAGCCACATCAGTCTCACCCCTGGGAGCATTCAGTTACAGCAGCTGCATTTCTGGGAGCCGTAACCCCATTTCCCCCATTCTACTGGTGCATACAGGTTAAACATTGTTTTGGCTCTGAATAGTTTCACATCGAGGCTTGGCAAGGACTGTTTCTGTTCCCTGGAAGTGTTTTGCAACCACACACCTACTAGTTACAACTTATAAGCTGCGTTTTTCTCTATATTATTCTGCTCATTCTGGATCCATGGTGGGTATCTCCCCAAATTCATGGCAGCCACCCGTTGTGGTGTTAGAAACCAGGTGGATTAGCACCATCATGCTGCTTAACATTATAAAACACCCACGAGTAAAATGATCAGGTGACTCCTGTTCTCTTGGACTCAATATGTCCATACCCAGCATTTCCCTTTATATCATAGAGCATTCTCATTGTGTCCTTGATGACAGCATAGTATCGATTTGGGAAAGGAAATCCAGGATTGCTGTAGACTGTATCCCATGACATGCCCCATACACCAGAACCCACGATCAAGCGCTTCCTTGTAAATTCATTGTAAAACTCACAATTGCCATCACGTACATCCGTTCACTACAAAACACAAAAAAAAACCATTTACAACGCCAATGGCTCTAACTGTAAAAAATATGAGACCTGCTTGCAAATGCTCATTTTAAATTGCACAAGGTTACCATTGACTTTGAGTCAATGCTGACTGCATTTCCTAAATGCTCATTTTACATTTAGGAAATGCTTTGTACATGTGCTAAGAAAACGCAAATAGGAAAATACCTATTGTGATTTCCTATTCTGGCACCCCTGCCAAGTACCACGCATCAAGCATTAGCCTAATGCATTTTAATTTGGTGGTCCGCATCATCATATTAAAATGCATTATCACGTGCTTTCAGCACCTTGACTGGCTGCGCGCTGAGCCTGTGTGAACTACAAACAGGCGTTATAAAGTTACTGCAGCACTGTGGGCACCGCGGCACGGCAGTCTGTGTGTGCTCCTCTGCAGTAGGCACTGTGGGTGCGGTGCAGGATCTTTTTTGCGTCACCAGTTAGCAGGAAGAGCAGAACCACATGATGCTCCCGGCCCTCCAGCACGCACGAACATGCTGCATGCATTGGAGTTGGAGTCTTTTGTAAGCGCAATGCAGTCACAGCACACTTCTTAAAAGTGCCAGTGCTAGCCTGCCACACCACCATTCAGGCTTAGGAGTTCAAATGCATGCTGACCACATCAGAGGGATGATGACAAGAAATGACCTACTGCCATACGCTGTAAGAGACATCCATGTCTGGATAAAATGTGTTGGATTATTGGCAAATCAAATTAAACTTTTTTTTGTGGTGGCCACCGCAGGCAGAGCGTTTGCCGCTGACTGCGTGACCCGCAGGGGAGCATGGGCAAAGCAGCGCTTTAGTGCCACTAGTCGCAGCGCCCCTGCCTGTACATGGAGGGTGGGCGGAGTAAGGTGGAGCTGGCTCCTGGTCCTCCCCGCTGCCACTGGACACTGGCTGTAGGGGTCGGGCTCACCTGTGAGGGGGCTACCCGCCCCTATTAAACCCCAGCGCGCCGTCAGCCTGGCCTGTTTGTCCTGCTCGCCCGCGGCCCGAGCGCTGTTGTCGTCGTTCGTCGTCAATTTTAAGGTATGTGCTGCTATCTTGCCTCCCCCCCGGCCTCCCCCCCGGGCATGACCAGGTAGAACGGGGCCCCAGTGGTGAAGATACCACGGGGGGGCGGGTGAGTGGTGGCCACGCGTTCGGGCGGCGGGTAGATGTGCACGAGCACTGCCCCGGGGTGTGGGTGAGTGAGCCCGGCGGGCCGTGTAGGTCGTGTGTGCAGTGCGAGCGAAGGGCACAGTGCGCGGGGTAGTTAGGGTGAGAGTATCCAGAGCCCCCTTCATGCCCCGGTCGGTACTCTGAGGAGTTATGTACAATTGGGTGTGCTGGGCTGTGAGGTGGCTCAATTATCAGCGCGCACGCCTCCAGTCCTGGGGACTCGGGTTCGACGGAAGCATAGGCGGGAATAGCAAATAATGGGGAACAATTACATTTTAAGCTCAACTCCTCGTTGCCAGTGAGGATAGTGGAGACCCCCTTTTTCACGCCCCCCCCCGGTTGGTGCCGGTGTAGTACGGGAGGGAACGTTGTTAGTGAGCGGCAGCCATTGTGAGCAAGGTTAATCCCGTCGTGCGGGCGAGGATCGTGTGAGAGCCCGACTCACACCCCCCCCCTTTCGGTACCGGTGTGATACCTGAGGGGTTATTGTGGAAAATGCAATCTCTCCATGCGGGTGAGGCTCGATAAAGACGCTGTCTGACGTGGGGTACCTGAGGGGAAGGGGTCGGAGTGCTGCAGCCATGCGGGCCAGACCCGGCTGTGTCACGGTCGCGGCACGTATTATTGCTGTGGTCACGGGTGGGCAGTGAAGCGTTGGGTCCAACCGTAGGGGCCCCACGTGGCATCAGGCGCGGAGGCCCTTTGGCCCGTTCTTCTCTTCTATGCATGCAATAACACCCAGACATTGACTTTAAGACCTTTCGCCCTACTGGTTATTGAGGAATTGTACGATCTGGTGAACAGAACGAGGTGTATAATTATATATATTGTGCACAGCATCAGTTAACTGCTCACCCATAAGCACTACATTGCTGCGTAAATAAAGGCCTGGTTTCGATTCGGGGGTTAGTCGCCCCCTCCCCCCCCATCCTGCCGCCGTTCGGTTCGATGGTGTTGACCTCTGGCTCTGCCTTCGCGCTGATTTGCAAGGGGCCCTGACCTCTCAGGGCATATACTTTTAGATAGCGGCGGGTGCGTATACCTTTTAGATTAGATAGCGGCGGGGCTGTCGCTATGCAGCGAGGCTCACCGGGGCGGTGCTCGGCCTCTGCGCCCAGCAGTCCAGGGTTCCAGTCCTGCCTGCGGTCAAAAATTTTGTTTTAATTCGTTAAGGGACCGCTCTAAAAAGATTTGAAGCGGGAAATTAATTTGGCCAAGGCCACTGGTGCGTTGGTACCACGGGTAGCTTTGCGATTAATATTAGGGTTGTAGACACCGTCGCAGCTCTCGCTGGGTACAGCCTAGTGTGTCGACACATGCGTGCGGTTTCGCCCCTAGGTCCATGCCCAGTGTTGAAAAGGGGCCAGTTTGCCCCAGCCGCTTGCGCTGCGCAGGGTTTGTTACGGGGCGGGCGGGGCAAAAAAGGGGGCCGGTTTGCCCTGGCTGCTTGCACTGCGCAGGGTTGGTACGGGGCGGGCGGGTGCAACCGGGGGCCCGGATAGTAATGCGGGCGGATACAAATACATATAAACGAGACATAACTGACCCTCCTGCCTCCCCCCCCCACCCCGCCGTGCGCAGCGTTGGTTCGTAGTACCGTGAAGGGGATAATTCATGAGCGATTGTGAGGGTACGTTGTCACAGTACTTCAGCTATGGGGCCATGTCTAACACAGCATTGTCTTGCAGGTCTCGCTCTGAAAGAGTAGGAAGGATCGGTTGACTCCCCTCCCCCGTAACAGGTACTTAATCAGGTAAATACAGATGTACTAGTTCACGGTGTCACCGCATGTGTCGGTGTGCATGGGCAGTGACTCGGCAGTCACGGGGAGCCTCCCCCCCCCCTACTAAGTTGGTAGCCCACATTAATTCTGCTGGATATGCAAATGTTTGTCTAATGTCTGATGTTTACGGGTAGAACTTATCCTCACGGCGGGGGATATAGATAAGTGGTAGAGCATTTGACTACATACCTAGAGGCTCGGGTTCATGTTTGGGGTCTCCTTCCTACATGTCAGCTCCTAACCACGGCTTCGTTCACGAAGACTATCTGTCGTCACTGGTTGCCAGTTGAACATTTAATGGTAGCACAACCTCACGTTATTTTTCGCCCATAGGGACCCGAGAGGGTAGACGCCACCGCTATGGACGCTCACGGCACCACGCCACCGCAAGAGGGCCTGTGGGCAGAGTTTTTGGCCTTGGCCCAGGCGCAGGGGTCGGCTTGGGCTCAGGGCTTTATCGAGGCTCGTAGGCAAGAGCAGTCCGGAGTAGCGATCGCCCCCACTCCTGAGAGCGTGGCGAGTACCTCTGTAGGAGCAACACGGAGGTCCAGTCGCAAGCGGAAACACACACGCAAGGATTTCCCGGCCGAAGCACTGCGTCCGGATCATTGACCAAAGCAGACACCCCCCGCAGCACGGGCTCCCGAACGGACTGAGCCACCAACAGTTGTACATGAGTCAGCCAGTAGCCTAACAGACATGGCCCAAATGGGTAAGGCAATGGACCAAATGATGGGGATGATGGCATTGTTTCAAAAACGTTTAGATGATGTGGTAGCTGGTCAACATGTATTGCCACCTGTCCCTGCACAGCAAATGTTGCCGCCTGCCCCTGCGGTCTCAGCACCAGTGCTGCAAGTGTGGGCTCAACAGGGGGCCACGACTGCTCCGGTCCACGGGCCGGGGCTTACTACAGTCAATTTGCCGGTCCCCGCAGCTGCCATCACAGCAGCACCAACTATAGTAGAGCCTGCCCTCCCGAGCGTCCTGCCGGCCCCCACCGCAACAACAGTCGCAGGGTCTGAGGCCCTCCTTGGTGTCACGCCTCCCCCCCTTGATATTCCTTTGACGGTCCAATCTGTTGTCTCGGGGTCGGCACCCGCCTTGCCCAGCGCAGGGATATGTACAACAATACCATCCACGAGCGGAGAGGCTGTTGTTGGCAGCCCGGCTGGAGGGGATCGGCCTAGCCCTGCCGCGGTTGCCCCTGCCCAAGATAAGTTGATTCAACCAGCCGGGGGAAGTTTACCTAGACCGGCTGTTACCCAGGCACCATTGGCATCAGGCCGCTGTTCATTGGCATGGCAGGTTCCACAAGCGGCTAGGGAAGGTATATGGAGAAGGTAGTATATTGACATTCTGACTTTATTAATGCATAGCACTGCAGGAGCAGACACCAGAAAGATGGGGGGGGAAAGAGGATGAGAAGAAGGTTAGGTACCAACGTTGGCCCGAGAAAATTATAGAGAACTGGACTGAGGCATTCAATATACTAGCAGCAGTGATTGTACAGAAGGACCCGACCCAGAGTGAGGCGCTGATGGAGTACGCTAACACCATTCAGCAAGAGGCGAGAGAATCAGGTGGGATGGGATGGTTTCTGTATGACCAGGATTTGAGGAAGACTATGGCTGTCTGCCCCGAGTTAGGATGGGATCAGAAAGAAATCCAACTCTGGATTAAGCACATGTGCAGGACAGTCAGTGAGAAGAAGGAGGTACCAAGCAAGGCGCAGGGCGAGTCAGACAATAGGAGATGGGAACAGTTCCCTAGGCGCCCTTTCAAGCAGTCCTTTTGTGGGGGCAGGGGTAGGGGCCAGAGGTCTGGACCGAGACGATTTAATTCAGGGACCTGCAGACTGTTTAACGGGGGGCATGCACCTGGGGAAGAGCGTGCAAGTTTGCCCATAGTTGTAGCAAATGTGGTGCTCAGCATGCAGCCATCACCTGCACCACCAGCCAGAGTTTGCCTCCCGCCCAGGCCCAGAGAACAGACGGGGCACGCCAGTATGGTTGGGGATGGAGGACGGACAACATGGACAACAGATCTCAATACCCCACCAATCCCGGCTAGGCAGAGCCCGCCCCAGGTAGCGACCAAGGGCCCCTCACCTATTGTACTGCAGAATTTTCTTCCATTGGTCGGATTATATCCGCATTGGAAGGAGAGGGAGCTCCTGTCTGGGGGTTTTGTAGATGGTTTCAAGATACCATACAGGGGACCCATGGGTTGCAGGGATGCCTTGAACCTCAAATCAGCATGAGAACTCCCCCTAGTGGTCAGTGAGAAAATAAAGAAGGAAGTGGCCCTGGGGAGGGTGGCGGGCCCCTTTGCAGCCCCACCCCTTGAACACTTTTTAGTCTCACCTTTGGGAGTAGTGCCCAAGAAACAGCCAGGAGCATACCGCTTGATACACCACCTATCCTACCCAGATGGCAAATCTGTTAATCATTGGCTGGACGAGGGGGCCTGTTCTGTGTCTTATTGTTCCCTGGACATGGCGATAGACATGATAAGGAGGACGGGGATGGGGGCTTGGTTGGCGAAGGCTGACATCGAATCGGCGTTCCGCCTCCTACCTGTTCATCCAACGAGTCAACACCTGCTGGGTTTTAAGTGGGAGGGCGCATATTTCTTTGATCGCTGCATGCCAATGGGTTGTGCCGTCTCATGTGCCTATTTCGAGGCCTTCAGCACTTTCCTCCAGTGGGTGCTGACCACCAAACATGGTATCTCTCAAGTAACACACTACCTGGATGATTTCCTCTTTTTTGGCAGGGCAGGGACCCAGGAGTGCGCTGAAGGTTTGCATGCATTTGAAGGAATGGCAGCTGACATGGGGGTGCCCCTTGCCCCTGGCAAGACAGAAGGTCCGGCGCAAATACTGACCTTTTTGGGGATCGAGTTGGACACCGTCAGAGGTGAATCCAGGCTCCCGGCGGATAAAGTTAGCGAGTTGAAGCTTGACATTAAGTCATTGATTGGCAGGGGTAAGGCTACCTTAGAAGTGGTACAGAGTTTGTTGGGCAAGCTGAACTTTGCAGCGCGAGTTATACCGGCGGGCAAGGTTTTTTCCCGTAGGTTGGCCAAAGCTACGGCCAACATAAGTAAAAAACCCCACCTGGTGCGCCTCGGTCCTGGTCTAAAAGCGGATCTGGAAATGTGGGACGACTTTTTAGAGAACTTTAATGGTACTGTGATTTGGAGGGCACCTTGGGAAAGCAGCCAGGAACTTTGCTTGTTTTCAGATGCATCTGGTAGGGAGGGCTTTGGTGTTATCTTTGGCGAAGAGTGGTGTGCGATGCGCTGGCCCAATGAATGGCGAAAGAAGGGACTAACAGCAAATATAACGGTTCTTGAACTTTTCCCCATAGTGGCAGCAGTGCATTTGTGGCCAAGCGGTCTTAGCAACAAAAAGGTAGTCTTTTGGTCAGATAACATGGCCGTGGTTCAGGCCATCAATGGGCTATCAGCCACTTGTCCCTTAGTCCTGAGCTCCTCAGGGAGTTAGTTAAAGCAGGTCTGCAGTATAACATGGAGTTTAGAGCAAGACACATTGAGGGTGCTAAGAATGTGGCAGCTGGCGCTCTCTCTCGCTTTCAGTGGCTCCGTTTCCGAGAGGCCTGGCCGCGGGCGAGGGCGGCGATGACTCCATTCCCGGCACCGCTGTGGAGACTACTATGGTGGGGGAACGATTGAAGAAGATGGCCCAGCGATCCCTGGCACAGGCCACCCCGAGAAGATATGCTGCGCAGCTAGCTGCTTTCAGAGCAGTGATAGTGTCCTTAGGAGCAACAGCGGTGGGAATGCATGAGCAGGTTGAGACTTTTGTGGAATGGGCCAGGCAGACTGGCAGGACACATTCATGGGTGTGTGGCCACTTGGCAGCTGTGAAACACGACACCAGACTTAACGGGGAGGACGACCCTACTGGTTCCTTCAGGGTGAGGGCAGCACTCAAGGGGTGGGCGCACGAAGTGGCTAAGCCCGCTGACAAGAGAGCTGCAATTGAATTCCCTGCGCTACAACGTATGATAGATTCCCTGCCATCAGTCACCAGCTCCCCATTCGAAGCTCAGCTATTTGCGGCAGCCTTCTGCCTAGCGTTCTTTGGTGCCTTTAGGGTAAGCGAGCTAGTAGCCAAAGCCAAGACAGACAGATCCGGGGCAGCCTTGGATATGTTAGATGTTTGTGCTAGAGACAGCCTGGTGCTCCACATCCGCAAATCCAAAACTGATCAGGCCGGAAAGGGCTCAACAATAGTGCTTCAGGCGATGGGGGATCCCAGATACTGCCCGGTTGCCACAGTCAGGGAATATTTGAAGATCAGGCCACTCTTGGCTGGGCACTTCCTCATGCATGCCGATGGGTCACCACTAACTAGGTTCCAGCTGGAGCGCATTATGGGGGCAGCCCTGGCCAGAGCTGGGATATCGGGATCAGGGCTAAAATGTTCAAGTCACTCCTTTCGGATTGGTGCGGCCACGACAGCATTCAAGGCAGGGATGGGTGCCGAGGGAGTCAAGAGAATAGGACGGTGGTCATCCACTTGTTTCCAGCGTTACATCCGTCCTTAGGATAACAGCAGCGAAGGGGGCGAACTCGGGGTTTGCTGTACCGAGCTGTGACATTACCAGTATACTATGGCCAAGAATTTGCAGTGAATGTTAGATTTAGGTGCAGCATATAATACGGCTTAGAATTTGCAGTGAATGTTTGTTTTAGTAGGTACCATTTAACGGGGTGTTTGTTTGACACATTCCCAGTAAACAGTGTGTAGTGTGATCTATTAAACTACGTGTGCTGACAGTACGGTGTCTTTCTCCCCCTTTATTGAAGTGTCTTGCTCTCTTCACAGCTGATTGTTGCGTGTGGGTGATGGGACATTCGTATGTTACCAGATTGGAACGGTGGGCAGCACTCAAGAAGTGGACCCGGGTTTTCGCACAAACACAGATTGTATGGTTGGGCCTTCCGGGAATGAAATGGGGCAACTTGAGGTCCAAGCTAGAGCAACAACTTGCATTAAGGGGTGGCCCTCCCAATGTCCTCATCATTCACCTGGGAGGGAACGATCTAGTCACACTCGGGAGGCGAGCCCTGATCCAGGTCATGCAGAAGGACTTCGGGGCAATGAGCAGCAGGTTGGGAGCTGCGGAGCGTCTGTGGTCAGAAATTACCCCCGTAGAGAATGGAGGGGAGCGAGATCTCCAGCAGCCATAGAGCATTCCCGCAGGAGAGTTAACAGGTCCATGCAGAAGTTCATGGGAAGGAAAGGCCTGGGTTTCATTAGACATGCACTTATACAAGAAAAGACCGAAGGGTACTTTGATAAAGATGGGGTGCACTTGTCTGGTTTAGGGATGGATATGCTCCTCCTGGATATACAAGAGGCACTGACAGCGGCAGGTTGTAAGTAGCTGAGTGGGTGGGGGGGCTCTGGCATCGACGGGGGCCTCCCCAGAGCTGTGGCGGATTACAGGGCGATCTGGAGGCAGACGGGTACAGTAAGGGTACCTGTGCGGCAGAAGGGTACAGTAAGGGTACCTCTGCATGGCACAGTAAGGGTGTCAGAGCCAAGGACCAGAAGCCGAAGGAGGTTCCTGGAAACCGCGACGGCGCCCCGTTAGTCCTTCGGGCGGTCGGAGGGCCTGAACTGACCGGGGGTGTGCCACACCGCTCCGCCCTGACAGGGGGGGCGGGAGTATTACGAGGATGGCAATGTGCTGCACCGTTTGAGCATCAACTCACCGTGCAAGACGGCTCTTTAGGCATGCTCGACAGCGAGGGGCTGCCTGCTTTGGATCGCCCGTAAGATGACCCACCTAATCGTCATACATACGTGTTGTATGAAAATACACCTGCAACAGTTCTTTCCCATAATCACGTGTCGAGAGTATCATTTGGGTGGGGACTGTGTGGTGTGACTGTGTGGGGTGTGAACAGGCGGGAGCGAATGACGGTGTGGGCACTATTAGGCTGGCATACTGTGGTCCACGCTGCGCCTCATTGGCTGTGCACTCTCTGTATGCTAGCCAGCCTTCAAAAGGATCTTCAGCAAGCGCGACTGATAACAGATGGGAAGATTTTTAATTTTTCAGTATCCTGCTGGAGACCAATGTGCAGAAGGTTACCTAACCTTCGAAACTAGAGAGGGAGAGACGGTAGTGGTGTATCCAAAAGGAAGAGACCGCACATTCACTATTAACAATTAGATATATGATAAGTGCTGGAAATGTAACAAAACTTCAATTACGAAGACGGAGTGCTGTACAGACCACTATCCCCCACTACCAAGAGAGATTTAATGACAATCAAAGATTGACCAGATACATATGAAACAAGAGGGTCAGATTTAGCACATTCCTAGGGTTTTACTTATTCCGCTATTATACGGACTGGACTCTACATGCTTCTCGCTACAGTGGGGCTTGGCTGCAGTATATTGGAATACTCTTCCAGGGACGTCCATTATATAAGCTCACACACCTACATGTGAGCACAGGACTGTACCCTCTACAATCTCAGCATCCACCATCGGGACAATTTGACTAATACAACGATTAATCCTCCGGCCTGATTGAACACACTTGGTCACGACATCCGCATGGGGGAGCCTTGCATTTGGTGTATGCAGGTGCCTTTATAACTTCCCAGGTGCTTTATTATGACACTTGGACCAGGATGCTTTGATTCTATATTCTTCAATACTTGGACCATGACTTGACTTCTCGGATTTTCTTTTTATATGGTTCCATATTTTATATCTTCTTGTTTGGACAAGCACTTATGTGACACATGACGTTATTCTTCATCCTGCCTAGCCTTGAAAAAGTCTTTAGTACTTATCCCTAGTACTGACGAAACACGTGTCGGCTGTCTTTTTGTCAAGCTTACTCCTATGGAATTTTGAATAAAGAATATGAGAAACTGAACTTCGTTGTTCATTTATGATGTCCAACCATCAATGTTATTGGAAAACCTTTTGTTTATCGAGAAACAACCAGGAGATTTATTAATCTGCCCCTGTATACTTACATGTTAGGAATGTGCTAAATCTGACCCTCTTGTTTCATAACCTTCGAAACTGCTGCGGACCAAAGCGAGACATGCCTTAGGAGAGGAGACCTGCCTATGACTCTCCATCTCAAAGGCCCAAGAAACGTGTCAGCTGAAGATATGTAAACAAAGATACCGGCCGAAGCGCTCAGCGTTGAGACCCCCAGGTACTTGTGAAATGGCAGTAGGCAGGTTAGTCTCGCGCTGTGTCCTGTGTTCATTTGATATCATCAGCATGGGCTTAACTGATATTAGGTTAACACAAGTGCAATGGCATGATTGTGTAAGACGTGCTCAATGGTCATTTCTTCACCTTTATATTTTTGGGCACATTTTATTACTGTATCCATGGCAAAGTCCATCAAATCAAAAACAGCTTGAAAGGGAATGCCTGCTTGTACTGAATTTCCTCCTTCTGCGACTATGGTTCTAAACGGATATTTTGCATTTATTTACGGGCGGAAATTGCGATTCGGCCTTTAAGGAATGCAAAAGGCCTTTGCACATCTGGCCGTAAATGGGGAGTGCAGCTACAGCAGCATGTGGGCCCTCCGGCATAAGTAGGAGCCGGCAAAATTGCCGCAGCTGAGTTCTTCCAGGCTGGATATTTTAGAAGGCGGAGAGTCGCTGCGGCCAGGGCAGTGGAGTCGAAAGACAGGCAGAATCGGGGCCCGGCCCCGGGTCAGCAAAGGCACTTCAGAGGGAGCTGGGAGCCATGTCCTCTACGCATGCATGGCTGCTAGGGGAGCAGCGCGCTGCCTGCGAAGAACCGCCAAGGGGCGCCAAAGCACGTGGAAGGACCGTGGTGGGTTTATGCTGTTAAAAAAATAACAGATTGCCATAAATGTCTGTAATTGAAGAACACACGGATAAATCGATAGAAAAGCACCGTGCCTTCCAGATCGGCAACGGTAGTTGGGAAAAGTAAAGCATGAAGGTGCCCACTAGATGGCGCTGTGAGACAAGAAATATCAACAATACTTCAGCTATCAGTCCTTGCACAGCGGAACACCAAGACTAGACCTATCACATGTAATGAGAAGCCCAACCGCAAAACATGGGACAGGAAAAATGTAAATAAATGAAAGGATTTGTAGACATCACAATTTCAGGCCACCTGCCGCATATACAAGAAAGGCTGAGCACCAACCTGCTGGGACACGAATAAGTAAATAAAAAATAGGCACTACACTGGTAGGAGTACCAGAGGAAAGGATGCTGAGGTCTCCGCCCAGCAGCACGAGAACCTACCCGCTCTCAGCAGCTAACAGGGGTCCTGCACAGGCGAGGGCCACACTGTCCTCAATACTACCTTCCACCTAGATGTCACTGCTGGTCGTGTTACTGCCTCCACTCGTGAGCAGCGACATTGCATTCCTTTTTCATACACTTGCCAAAGGACAGAGAGACTGTCACTCACTGTACGGCGGAACAGTCACTGTTAGAGGGCGCACAGACACTGCACGGTTGCAAGGCATGGATGCCATGCCAGTGAGGCGGCAAAGCCCCGGAGGGCCTCCACCGCTCCTACCACGGAACTGCACAAACCCGTTGCCACATGAGGTGCGGATAGGATTCGCTGAGCTGAGCAACTCAAGGGTTAGACAGACATCTCATCAGTTATTTTTTCACCCCTTCATCTCCACATGGCGAAAGGCGACACATCCTTTCTTTGACAAGGGTAACATTTACCTACTATTCTGCTGTGTGGATATTTATTTTTCTATGCAGTGCAGGAGAAAATAAGTTTGGTTATTCCTATTCACCTTTCCTGACCCCTGCAGCTGCATATCACATCAGGCTGTGACACAAAGTTTGACTAATGGAGTAGTAGGTAAGAGAATGTGTTACTATTTGTTTTTCGTTTAAACATCTGCACAGGGCCAGCAGGACACGTACTGCGTGCGCTTCATTTAAACAGTTTTAATCATACAATAAGAAAATACAAAATGCCCAGATAAAGCTGCTGATTAATGATCCTGCTGGAGAGCAATCATTTGTCTGTTAGTAGTTTTTAAAGGCAGATGAACTGTATTTTATGTGGAAGCTCAGTGGGTTACTGCCTTTGTCACAGAGATCCTAGTGTTACTTGCAGTTCAGAAGTTACAGTCCTAACATAGGACAGTGACCAATGAACTGTCACCAAAGAGCTGCATACAAACATGAATGGTATAGTTATGGCATTGTTAGAACTTCGTTTTTTTTGTTTTGTGATATAGTTAGAACTTCCTCAGTCTTTCATTATTCTAATGTTGCTAAAATGAGTATGTTTGGGCAGATATACATTTTTATCTGTAAAGCTGTCATCAGGCTGTTTGGTTTCTTGCTAGTGTCCTACGCTGATGATACTCAGATCGTAGTCTCTATCTCTGGTAATCCAGATGAAACAGCGGCTCGATTTAATCAGTGAATGACCTACGTGGACCTCTGGGTGAGTACAAACTGCCTGAGGTTGAATGGAAGTAAGACTGAGGTACTCCTCCTGGGCTCTGATCCTTCTATTTGGTCAGAGAAATGGTGGCCTCAGACCATGGGAACGCCTCCAAATCCAGTGCAGAAGGCCAAACATTTAGGAGTGATCTTTGATGACAGCCTTACATTTCAATATCAAATCAATAAGGTTGCTTCTCAGGTACATCTAACTTTAAAGTTAATTCAGATGGTGAGACCCTATATTCCACCAGCTGCAGTAAAAACATTAGTAACAACTTTGGCGTTGGCCAGACTGAACTATTGTAATGCCCTTTACTTGGGCCTTCAGAAACAACATCTGCATAAACTTCAACGGGTCCAAAATTCTGCTGCTAGGATCTTGCTGAATATTCCTAAATTCCAATCTGTGTCCCATGGCTTAAAAGATCTACATTGGATAGCGGAATTTAAAGCCCTCTGTCTGGCTTTCAAGGCCCTTCAGGGGACAGGACCTGAATACCTTAAACAGCACCTGTTATGGTATCACCCAAACAGGACACTTCGCTGAGCCACGAGTAAACTCCTTCAGGTGCCCAAATTTAGAAGAGCATGTTGGAGAGGAAGTAGTTTTTTTCTTCACACTGTTAAGCTGTGGAACGCACTCCAGATATTCATAAAGAACTGCACAACTCTCCTTTCTTTTAGGAAAGCGTTAAAACCTGTTTTTTTCAAATCTAATCAATCTCCATCTTTGGGTCTTTCTCCGCTGCAGTGCCTATACGCCCTTAGGCATTCAAGCGCTATATACATTTTAAATTCAATTCAATTCAATTCAAGCTGACCCCCATGGAATACTCTTTAAATCCAGTGCTTCCCAAACTTTTTTGACCTGTGGCTCCCTTGACCTAATCGGCAATTGGCCGTGGCTCCCCACCATTGTTTTACCACGCCCATTTAAGAGGCTCCCCTCATACTCCACAGCCCCCCTCTGGATCACACTTAAAACACTGGTTAAACCCCTCCATTCGTACGAAGAGGCCTCGGGTGTCTGTGGTAACCCCAGCCCCGCGCTTTATAATGTGCTGCCACTATCACCATGTTGCAGAACAATGTCGAATGTGTACATCAGTTCTCATTTCTGACTTTTGTTTATTGAGTTAATTTACCATTGGACCCTTCCAGGTTCTCTGTCTTCCTGGCTTTATTTCGAGGATCTGAGGTAATGTGCCCTTTCTCCCGCCCTTCAGATGCCATGGCAGGGGTATAACTTTCAGTAGTGCAGCCGGGGCAGGGGCCCCAGGGCCCAGAGTTCTGAGGCACCCACTGCTCTCCGACCCCAACTGTAGGTGCTCTTTAACTGCCAACCCAAGGTATCAGGACCATTTTCCGTGCTTGAGCTAGGGCCCACGGCAGCTTACTACAAGCTCAAAGACCACAGGCCCATCTCCGCAGTCCTTTTACAATTCCAGTAACGGGCGTTTGTTTCTAGAATCCCCATCATAGTCAACTGACTGCCGGTTGCTGCCCCCCTACCTCCCTCCCACCGTGGACAGTCTCTGTACACAGCCCAGGACTGCTCGAAGCTTCTGGAACCTATGTTTCTGACAAATATAAATATAACTCCTGCAGCTTGGATCACCTGGCCTGACCCCTGCGCCATCAAATTTCTGCAGGCTGTAGCGTGACCCCTGCAGGCTTCTAACTCCTGCAGCTCGGCGCGCACGGGCACTATGGAGCCGTGGTCACTCTTGAGCCCGCAGACGGGCCCCTGCACCCTCTAAAGCCTGAAGTCTGGCAACCACCCTGACCCCTGCGGCCTAGAGTAGTCAGCCTTCTGCCTCTAAACCTTGCAATGTACACTCAGCTTGACCCCAACCTCGTAATCCTGCCATTCGCTTACATTTGCTTGTGCTCTTGATATTCATGAAGACGACGGCGACCTCTTAGCCAAATAAATATCAACACGCTTTATCATGAAGCTCTTTCTGCCTTACAGTCACACTTGCAGTTTGTACAGCTATAAATCACAAGTTCTGCCATTACCCACTGATACTGTCGCCCAGTCTTCTCTCTCTCCGAAATGAGAACCTTTCACACTGCACGCAGATTTAAGCAGCAGTTGCCTGACCAACACAACGCTCTACCAGCCTGTTACATGCTCTCCCCCAGCACTGCGTTTTCACACGTACCCACTCACTCCCTGCCCATTACTCGCTAGGATGCTGCAGCTAATTCTTGGCATTAGGGACTTCACTTACCTATTTCCTTGTGCAGAGGGTCCCACGAGGCACGGCAGAGTACGGCGGGCAGCAAACACGTGCCTCAAATGCTCAGAACTGCGTATGGCAGCAATGGTGGAGACTACGCCTCTGATGGCACGTACGCGCGTACGTACGCATGTCGCTCTTGAGCCAATCCATGTTGCAGGATGATGAAGGTGGCATTACTAAGTCCCCCGTATGCTGCGGCTGCAATTTCCCACATCGTGCGAGCGGCGCCCCTGGCACCTCATTACCGCACCAGGGTGCCGCGGCGCACAGTTTGGGAACCACTGCTTTAAATCCTAAGATTGTGTTTCCCCAGACCAAACCCTCTTAAA
The DNA here is from genome assembly GCF_964261635.1 of Lissotriton helveticus. NCBI lineage: Eukaryota > Metazoa > Chordata > Amphibia > Caudata > Salamandridae > Lissotriton > Lissotriton helveticus. The sequence continues at coordinate 1,093,318,092 of NC_136063.1, forward strand.
ATATACTGCCCACCAGTATGGATGACATGTGATTCCTTCACCTTGTAATCCTCATTGGCTTATGTGGCATTCCCTGTAGACTGATTTATATACTTGTATGATTCATTGTCTCTGTATAATGTGTGCGTGGTGTAAAGTAAGGACACACACTACACTGTAATGAGTAGCGCTATAAAACAAATGAAATGCATATGAGAGACGGGCTACAGAGAGCGGAGGGGCACTGTTGGAGGGGGGCAGTGAGGGAATCCGAGGAGGAGGTAGTGGGAGGGGCTATGGAGCGATGAGGGGCACTGTTGGAGGGTGACAGTGAGGGAATCTGAGGAAGAGGTCATGGGTGGAGGGGGAGCTAGGGAGAGATGAGGGGCTCTGGTGGAGGGTGGTAGTGAGGGAGTCTGAGGAGGAAGTCATGAGGGGGAGGGGCTACAGAGAGATGAGGGGCACTGGTGGATGGTGGCAGTGAGGGAATCCGAGGAGGAGGTCGTGAGGGGGAGGGGCTATGAGGAGATGAGGGGCACTTGTGGTGTGAGTCAGTGAGGGAATCCGAGGAGGAGGTCAATGGGGGGCATGGAGGGATGAGGGGCACTGTTGGAATGTGGTAGTAAAGGTATTTACTGAGAAAGAGGTTATTGGTGTGGCGCCAAAAAAGACTTTTGCATCAGAGATAAAGCCGGCCCTGTCACGGCCTTTCTATTTTTGTTTATTTAATTAGCAGTAGTGTCATAAGGGCTACTGTGGAACATACTTTAAAGTGCGTGCTAATTATATTTACAGCTATGTTCAATGTTTTAAATTTGAAGGTGATTTTACTAATGTTTTTACAGGGAAAAATGAAAGTGGAGCCCGCTGGTGCCAGATATGGGACTGGGGCCCAAGGTCAGCTGTGAGATAAGGTGCACTGGAGAGGAGTAGTGGGTAATTAAGCCTGTAAGGGAGTAGGTTGCAGAGTCCGGGGTCAGGTGGAGGTAGTAATGAAGAGGGATTCTCCCTGAAGGCTCGCACAGAGGGAGCCCGAGAAGTGTCACTTGCCTGATACTCCCACCTCAGAAACCTCCTCTTCCCATCAAAGGAACATTACATGGAAAAAACACTTTTTGAGAATGATAATATTTAGAAAGAGATTTGGAAAAGAGTGCGTTTTACTGGGCGTTGTAAGACTAAGAAGAGATAAAGGAAGCCCCTGAAGCAGGCCTGCCCAGACGGATGTATGACGTTACAACGCATACTTTTACATCGCATGCCTTTACAACGCGGTTTTTACATCGCATACCATTACAACGCATAATGCTTTTAGGCGCTGGATAGTGATTTATTTAATTTACTATTCCAACTCCAGTCCCCGTGGATAGTAGGGAAGGTGTTGGATAGTATATTAAATACATTCCCTATCCTAGAGCGCCCCCCAGCGCTATGCGTTGTAATGGTTTGCGTTGTAAAAGTTGCGTCGTAATGGTAGTGCGTTGTAAAAGTTTCGTTGTAATGGATGTTTCCCGCCCAGACATATATGCGACAATTCAAGCCTGCAGTGGCCCACCCAAACGCACCCTTGGCTCACCCAAGTAAAAATTCCTGGAGCCGGGCTTGGGTCCAGGCACGGCACTCATGCAGCTTCAACACAGACCACATAAACAGTCCTGCGGCTCCCGATCCAAGAGGCCTCCACAACTGAGAGATGGACTTGACACTGCTCCACCAATGGAAGCCAGGAGTCAGAGGGGCCTCAGAGAGGAGATCTCCGCAGGTTGCAGGCAATCTTCTCAGTCTCGACACAACTGTCTTTAGTAAGTCACGCAGCATCACCAACGCAAGCTTTACAACCGACTCCAACAGTGCTCATGATGCACCTATTTTGAACATTTGGCACTAACCACAAACAATCATGAGCATCAGCAGAGTGCACCAAGACCTCAGACTTCTTTGCACCAGTTTTGGTGCCCTGGTTCACTCTGGTTAAATTATGCATGCGAACAGAGATGTCCTGTTGCAGTCATCTTCATCAGTCTATGTATGCACCCACTGCTGTCCTGCTGAGTTGACTAATAGACTATGTGGTATCCAGTTTGTTTTGTTTTGTTTCCACAAGTTCGATTTGTTGCCCTTTCTTTTGAGTTTTGGGAGGAATGTAGTTGTAGGAGAGTAGGGTCTGCAATCCTATGATCACCCAGATTTTTGCTTTTTGCTTCACTGGTTTACGACTTTCCCTGGCTGTGGGCCTGCTAATCAGACCCACAGCCTAGCTGTTCTCTCTACTCCAAATTGTACCCAGGTACTGAATTGGCACTGGGCCCTCTCAAGTCCCTGTACCCAGGGCTGAGGTGCACCCAGAAGTCTCCCAGGGGCTGCAGCATGTATTATGCCACCCCTGGGCTGACTAACTAAATCAGACACAACTGGCTGCTTGACAGCTGGGGCAGAGTGGTGTACTCACCTTCTGCTGTAGATATAGTATTCCTATATCTAAACCTAAATGGACACACAGATCTCCTATCAGTCACTCCTATGGCAGGCCTTGACAATCCTGAAGGCAGAGTGCTTGGAATCGTGTGAGATAGTGCTCTGGCATGAGCTGAGCCTGTCTGCGGCTTTCGGGATCCATCCCTTAGCCGTTTCCATGATATCGCATACCATATACTCTTAAGTGCATTATAATCCTCGCGGTTATGTGCCAACTCTGGTATCGCTTTATCAAAACATGTCGAGTAAGGTGTCATACGAATTGGAATACTAACCCCTCGCCAATTCTGGCGACGGGGTTAGCATTCCACCCTTCTAGAGGGACACGACATGTATGTAACCTGTAACCTCGGTTAAAGTCGGACAGAGCCTTAGCTCCACAAAATGGATGCTGCCACCGAGACACAAGTCTGCCCTCCTGCTGCTGGGAGTTCTCCCAGCCCAGGAGGCAAGGACAAAGGGTTTCCTGCCAGGGGCGGTGCCAGCACCATCCCAGACAGGATTTTGTGTATCCTAGGTAGGCAGGGCTTTAGAGGAAGGTGGCTGCAAGTGGCACCCCGGTGCTCACTGTGCATAGGCCGGCTGGAACCAGTTCCAGGGGCACTCCAGCCCCTGACCTGGGGAAAGCCCGCCAAAGGAGAGGGGTGTAACCACCCCCCTCCTGGTCCCACCCATAGGGCAGGACTTAGTTGCGTGCCAGCCCCTTTTTGCAGGATAAAGGTAGGAACTGGCCCCCTTCCAAATCAGATCATCTTTGAATCCTGAAACTACTTTCCACGAAAGGAACTCAAGACTTCTTCCCAAGATTCTCCCTTGTGACTAAGGAGTAGTCACCCTGCAGCAGCAGGCACCAACCAAGCATCGCGGTTTGTTGCCAGTCTCTCCTCCGGATCAAGACTGCTCCAGCACGACGAGAACCGGCTTCCCTGGCACCTCTGACCTCAACCTACATCATCAGCCCAGCTGTGATCCGTGGGTGCGACGAGACCTCGAGGGACCGGCCATCTTCAGAACTGCACGACCACCGCTTTGGGGTAAGAGAATCCCCGACCCTGAGCAGCTCCAGCACCGAAGTTCAGCCCCCCTGCATCCACGAGATCTGCGTGGGGCCCTTCTGCTCTTTGCTGCTAACCGCGTTGTCCAGGTCGCTTGCCCGTTGGCTAGTGGCCCTCTCACGACGCTCCACGACGACAACCCCTGCTGGTCTGGTTGCTCCAGACTAGCCCTTGCTCCCCTCCAAAAGAGGAGCACCCTGGACCCTCCTGGTCCACTCAAGACGCCATTTTAGGTCCACCGCGTGGGCCTTGCATTTGCCAAGACTTGTTGCCCAATCCTGGGTCCAGCGACGTCGACAGCAAGTACCTTCGTGGGACAGCTCGCACCTCCATCCTGGTCGCCGACAACGCCTCCTGGTCCGAGAGACTGCAGAGCCCAGCAGCGCCCACTCACCTGGCTGAGGTGACTTCGTCCGGTGCCATCCTGGTGCCCACTCAAATCACTGGCTAGTGATTCAGAACTTGGTCCCCTCTGCTTACAGGTTTCTTCTTCCCTGATCCAGGCTTGGATCACCACGAACTCCTTCACTGGCCGCCTGCCAGCAACTTCTTTCTTCAGGCTCCTGGATCTTCAACGAGGGTTCCCGACGCAACTTGAACCCTATGCCGCCGCAGCCCCTGGGCTAGGTAAACTGAGTACTCCGGTGCTCCAGCATAGTCCAACACCCTAAGTGTTCGGATCCACTCTTGTTTTCGATCCACCTAGTCGGGTTCGCCCGAGAACAGTAACTTTGTCTTTGCTAGCCTCCATAGACTTTTTCCCGCCTTACGCGTGAGAGTTCCCACTCTGCACACGACGTCCACAGGCCTCCTGCTACTAATCTAAGGGTTTAGTATTGTAGACCTAGCGTTTCTAAAGTCTATGAGAATAGTTACTTACCTGCTAGTAATTCGCATTCCACTTCTTGTGTATATGGTTTTTCGTGCCCCTCGGGCATTTGTGTAAATTGTGCGACTTTCAGTAATTCTTTAAGAGTTTTGTTGTGTGCTTAGCTCCCTGTCTCATAAAGAGCCAGGGTAGTCTTGTTATAAATAAATACACTTTATTTTTGATAACAACTTGTGTGGTGTCCTTTTACTTGGTGTTCAAGGGGTAATATGATGGTAAAACAGCTGGCTTAACACGCCCTCTAGAGTCTTAGCCTTAGACTGCTCGTATCCATGCTACTAGGATAGCTGGTCTATAAGGTTGACTTACAACCAATCATCAATAAGGGTTGTTTGGACTGATACATAGTGATCACTAGAATAGTGAGCACTGCATATCAGGCCAACTTCTCACATTGGTGAGCAGCGGTTGGGATTTGAGCTTGCTGTTGTTTTACCACACGTATCCTAAGAATATCATTTGAAAGATCACATAAGTACTAAGGTACATATAACTTAGCTTAGAATACTCTGAGTTCTACTGAACCAGCTGTTGTAGCTCCTAGGGCTTAGCACACCCTAAACTACAACTCTAGCAAGGGATCAGTAGGTAAACATATAGTGTAGGTAAGTGCACCACTTACACCTCACTAGAAAAGCATGTCTACCCAGGGAGAGTCCTCAGGGACCCCTCTTGTGGTGATTGACCCTCCACAGGTCAGCTCAAGATATGCAGCTCTCAATTTCCAGGAGTTGAGACACTTGTGTACCTCCAGGAAATTGAAACAGGGGTCTAACCCCACCACTCCCTTTCTGTTAGGTCTCTTAGAGACTTATGATGCTAGGAAAGCATCTCAGGGAGATGGGAATATGCCAGCCTTAGAAGGGCACCTTGGTGATCCAGACCTCCCTAACACTGAAAATGGACTTGAGGAGGAGGATCTTGAGGAACTCTCTGGGGATGAGGCAGACAAGGGTCCTGAGTTAGTCAGCAGACTCACTAGGGCCAACTTAGACCTACTTGGGGAAGGATCTGGGGGACCCCCAGTACTGACCCTAATTAGGCCTAACCTTGGAGTTAGGAGAAATAGATCTCCTTCTAGGGACTCCAATAGATCTCTGCACTCTAATGCCTCTTCTCAGAGGAGAAGGAACTCTCCCCAGAGGAGATTGACTTCCCCTCAGAGAATGGAGCATGAAGCTAGGATGAGACAGGCTACTCTGAGGATTGAAAGGGAAGAACTTGCCCTGGCCAAAGAAAAGCTTGCCTTTGCTAGAGAGCAGCAGATGAGTGGGATAGTTCCCACTGGTGGCAGCAATCTCCCAAGAGAAAAAGAGAAGGGTTTAGATACTAAACACCTGACAAAAATAGTGCCCCCCTTTAAACAAGGGGATGACATCCAGAAATGGATGGCTGCTTTGGAGGGGGCCTGCACTGTGCAGGGCATTCCCCAGAGTCAGTGGGCAGCTATGCTGTGGCTCTCCTTTGATGGCAAAGGTAGAGATAAGCTCCTCACTACAAGAGTGGAGGATGCTAACAATTACCAGGTCCTGAAGAATACACTGGTTGATGGGTTTGGTTTAACCACTGAGCAGTACAGGTTGCTGTTAAGAGACACCCAGAAAACTCAGTCTCAGGACTGGTCTGACTTTGTGGATTGTGCCACTAAGGCTTTGGAGGGCTGGTTGCTGGGTAGCAAGGTTACTGATTACACAGGATTGTATAATCTGATGATGAGAGAACAAATTTTAAATAACTGTCAGAACCAGTTGTTGCACCAGCACCTTGTTGATTCAGATCTGACCTCTCCCCAAGAATTGGGAAAGAAGGCAGACAAATGGGTCAGAACAAGGATCAAGCAGAACCAGAACCAGAACCAGGGTGGTCAGAAGAAAGCAGACCAGAAGGGTAATACTAAGAGTGAACAAAATGACCAGAAGTCTTCAACAGGTCCCCAACAAACCAAAGAGGGTGGGGGTCAGGCTTCACAGCAGAAAAAGAAGACTCAAGAAGGCCAGTCAAAAAGGTGGTGCCAGTACTGTAAAAGTAAGTCTCACTGGTTTAGTGAGTGCACCAAAAGAGGAGGGCAAACCTCTACCACTACAGCCCCTAAGGCAACTGCACCCCCTAGTACAGTCAGTAGTGGTAGTGCACCTCCCAAGGGATTAGTTGGGTTAACCTTGGGAACTGAGGAGTCTGACAACTTAGTTGGCACACTCACTCAGACTGTCCTTGTCTGTACAGGGGATATGGATATATCCCCTGATGTAAGTCCCAATACTTTGGGCAAATACAGACAGACACCTTTGATAAATGGCTAAATGGCTCAGGCCTATAGGGACACTTGTGCCAGTGTCACCATGGTGACACCTAACTTTGTGGACCCTGGACAGATCATGCCAGGTACAGATTTCCTGGTGACCAATGCCAGCAACGTCACTACCAGTCATAGTATGGCGATTGTTGCTTTCTCCTGGGGAGGGGTAAGTGGCCAAAAGAAAGTTGTGGTTAGTTCAGACCTCCCAGTGGATTGTTTGTTGGGCAATGATTTGGAGTCATCACTATGGTCAGAAGTGGAGCAGAGGACTCACATGGAAATGTTAGGCTTGCCAGCACATGTGCTTGCTGTGACTAGGTCACAGGCCAGAAGATGCCCCACTGAACAGGTGCTGGATCCTGGAAGAATGGACCAGACACCTTCCAAGAAGAAGAGCAGTAGGGTTAAGGCTTTGCCTTCCCCCTTGCCCCAGGTTGAGGATCAAGTTCCTGAGGAGGCTGATCTGAGAGAGCTGAGGGAAATTGAGCCTAAAGAGCTTGAACTTGATCAAGTTGAGTTTCTGGGCTCAGGGGGGCCCTCCAGAGAAGACCTGAGGAAGGCACAGTTAGACTGCCCTTCCCTTGAACCCCTCAGACAGCAGGCTGCTGCTGAGGCTGCAGGGAATGCCACAGGTGCCCATAGGGTATACTGGGAAGATGGACACCTGTACTCTGAGTCAATGAGATTTCCCTTGCAGGTCACTTAGGCCAGACAAAGACTTGGGACAGGCTTGTCTCACACTTTCACTGGCCTCACATGAGTGAGAATACCAAGGAGTTTTGTCGCTCCTGTGTCACTTGCCAAGCCAGTGGTAAGTCAGGTGGCACAACAAAGGCCCCCCTCATACCACTACCTGTGGTGGGGGTTCCCTTTGAAAGAGTGGGGATTGACATTGTTGGTCCAATGGAACCCTAGACAGCATCAGGGCACACGTTTATACTGGTGGTGGTGGACCATGCCACCAGGTATCCTGAAGCTATTCCACTTAGGACCACTATAGCACCTGTAGTGGCAAGGGCCCTAGTTGGAGTGTTCTCCATAGTGGGCTTCCCTAAGGAGGTTGTTTCTGACAGAGGTGCAAACTTCATGTCAGGATATCTGACTGCAATGTGGAAGGAATGTGGTGTCAACTACAAGTTCACCACACCCTATCATCCACAGTGCAATGGGCTTGTTGAGAGATTCAACAGAACCCTAAAAGGGATGATTCATGGACTACCTGAAAAGCTCAGGCGTAGATGGGATGTCCTGATACCCTGCCTCTTGTTTGCTTACAGAGAGGTCCCACAGAAGGGAGTTGGCTACAGCCCTTTTGAACTTCTGTATGGGCATCCTGTAAGAGGACCCCTGTGTTTGGTGAAGGAAGGATGGGAGAGACCTCTCAAAAAGCCTACAACCAACATAGTGGACTATGTACTTGGTCTCCGCTCCAGGATGGCTGAATACATGGAGAAGGCAACTAAAAACCTAGAGGCCAGCCAAGAACTCCAAAAAGCTTGGCATGACCAGAAGGCTGTCCTGACTGTGTACCAGCCTGGACAGAAGGTGTGGGTGCTGGAGCCAGTGGCCCCAGCAGCCCTCAAAGACAAATGGTCTGGGCCCCACACCATCATTGAGCAAAAGGGAGAGGTTACCTACCTGGTAGACCTTGGAACTCCCAGGAGCCCCCTCAGGGTGCTCCATGTGAACAGGCTCAAGGCATATGTCGACAGGAAGGACATGAGCTTGCTCATGGCCACAGATAAGGGACAGGAGGAAGAGAGTGACCCTCTCCCAGACCTGCTCACTCAGAATCCGGATGATGGATCAGTAGATGGTGTTGTCTTTTGTGGCAGCCTCTCTGAACATCAGCAACAGGATTGCAGACAAGTTCTGCAATCCTTCAGACATCTGTTCTCTCTGACACCCAGTCAAACTGATTGGTGTACCCATGAAGTGGACACTGGAGACAGTCTGCCTGTCAAGAGTAAAATCTACAGACAGCCTGATCATGTCAGAGACTGCATCAAGACAGAAGTGCAGAAAATGTTGGAGCTGGGAGTCATTGAGCCCTCAGATAGCCCTTGGGCTAGCCCAGTAGTTCTAGTGCCAAAGCCTCACACCCAGGGTGGTAAGAGAGAGATGAGGTTTTGCGTAGACTACAGAGGCCTCAATGCAGTCACTAAGACTGATGCCCACCCAATACCAAGGGCAGATGAACTTACAGATAGATTGGCTTCTGCCAACTACTTAAGCACATTTGACCTGACAGCTGGGTATTGGCAAATCAGGTTAGCTGAGGAAGCCAGGCCCAAAACAGCATTTTCTACCCCTGGTGGGCATTATCAGTTTGTGGTAATGCCCTTTGGTCTGAAAAATGCACCTGCCACCTTCCAAAGGCTGGTGAATCAAGTTCTCACTGGGATGGATGACTTCTGTGCAGCATATCTGGATGATATTGCTGTCTTTAGCTCCACCTGGGAGGATCACCTGGTCCACCTGAGGAAAGTGTTAGAGGCCCTGCAAAAGGCAGGCCTCACTATCAAGGCCACTAAGTGCCAGATAGGGCAGACACAGGTTGTATACCTGGGCCACCTTGTAGGTGGAGGCCAGGTTCAGCCATTGGAGAGTAAGATACAGGCCATCAAGGACTGGGCTCCTCCAATCACCCAGACTCAGGTTCGAGCTTTCTTGGGCCTGACTGGGTACTATAGGAAATTTGTCAGAAATTATGGGTCCATAGTGACCCCCCTTAATGACCTGACAAGTAAAAAGATGCCAAAGAAAGTTCAGTGGACAGCAAGCTGTCAGAAAGCATTCGATGACCTAAAGCAGGCCATGTGCACAGCACCTATCCTAAAGAGTCCAGACTTCTCCAAACCATTCATTGTCCAAACAGATGCTTCTGAGTTGGGTGTGGGAGCTGTTCTATCTCAGCTGAATTTTGATGGCAACGACCAGCCAATTGCTTTCATTAGCAGAAGGCTGACCCCCAGAGAGAAAAATTGGTCAGCTATTGAGAGGGAGGCCTTTGCTGTGGTTTGGGCCCTGAAGAAGCTGAGGTCCTACTTGTTTGGCACTCACTTCACAGTTCAGACCGACCACAAGCCCCTCCTATGGCTAAGTCAGATGAAGGGTGAAAACCCCAAACTACTTAGGTTGTCCATTTCCCTACAGGGGATGGATTTTACAGTGGAGCACAGACCTGGTACTGATCATGGCAATGCTGATGGGCTCTCCAGGTATTTCCACTTAGAGCAAGAAGACTCACCTGGTCAAGGTTAGTTTATTGTCCCAAAGTTTGGGGGAGGGGGTCATGTAGGAGAGTAGGGTCTGCAATCCTATGATCACCCAGATTTTTGCTTTTTGCTTCACTGGTTTACGACTTTCCCTGGCTGTGGGCCTGCTAATCAGACCCACAGCCTAGCTGTTCTCTCTACTCCAAATTGTACCCAGGTACTGAATTGGCACTGGGCCCTCTCAAGTCCCTGTACCCAGGGCTGAGGTGCACCCAGAAGTCTCCCAGGGGCTGCAGCATGTATTATGCCACCCCTGGGCTGACTAACTAAATCAGACACAACTGGCTGCTTGACAGCTGGGGCAGAGTGGTGTACTCACCCTCTGCTGTAGATATAGTATTCCTATATCTAAACCTAAATGGACACACAGATCTCCTATCAGTCACTCCTATGGCAGGCCTTGACAATCCTGAAGGCAGAGTGCTTGGAATCGTGTGAGATAGTGCTCTGGCATGAGCTGAGCATGTCTGCGGCTTTCGGGATCCATCCCTTAGCCGTTTCCATGATATCGCATACCATATACTCTTAAGTGCATTATAATCCTCGCGGTTATGTGCCAACTCTGGTATCGCTTTATCAAAACATGTCGAGTAAGGTGTCATACGAATTGGAATACTAACCCCTCGCCAATTCTGGCGACGGGGTTAGCATTCCACCCTTCTAGAGGGACACGACATGTATGTAACCTGTAACCCCGGTTAAAGTCGGACAGAGCCTTAGCTCCACAAAATGGATGGTGCCACCGAGACACAAGTCTGCCCTCCTGCTGCTGGGAGTCCTCCCAGCCCAGGAGGCAAGGACAAAGGGTTTCCTGCCAGGGGCGGTGCCAGCACCGTCCCAGACAGGATTTTGTGTATCCTAGGTAGGCAGGGCTTTAGAGGAAGGTGACTGCAAGTGGCACCCCGGTGCTCACTGTGCATAGGCCGGCTGGAACCAGTTCCAGGGGCACTCCAGCCCCTGACCTGGGGAAAGCCCGCCAAAGGAGAGGGGTGTAACCACCCCCCTCCTGGTCCCACCCATAGGGCAGGACTTAGTCGCGTGCCAGCCCCTTTTTGCAGGATAAAGGTAGGAACTGGCCCCCTTCCAAATCAGATCATTTTTGAATCCTGAAACTACTTTCCACGAAAGGAACTCAAGACTTCTTCCCAAGATTCTCCCTTCTGACTAAGGAGTAGTCACCCTGCAGCAGCAGGCACCAACCAAGCATCGCGGTTTGTTGCCAGTCTCTCCTCCAGATCAAGACTGCTCCAGCACGACGAGAACCGGCTTCCCTGGCACCTCTGACCTCAACCTACATCATCAGCCCAGCTGTGATCCGTGGGTGCGACGAGACCTCGAGGGACCGGCCATCTTCAGAACTGCACGACGCTTGTCCAGCACGACCACCGAGTGACCCTCGACCGAGTGCTTTGGGGTAAGAGAAGCCCCGGCCCTGAGCAGCTCCAGCACCGAAGTTCAGCCCCCCTGCATCCACGAGATCTGCGTGGGGCCCTTCTGCTCTTTGCTGCTAACCGCGTTGTCCAGGTCGCTTGCCCGTTGGCTAGTGGCCCTCTCACGACGCTCCACGACGACAACCCCTGCTGGTCTGGTTGCTCCAGACTAGCCCTTGCTCCCCTCCAAAAGAGGAGCACCCTGGACCCTCCTGGTCCACTCAAGACGCCATTTTAGGTCCACCGCGTGGGCCTTGCATTTGCCAAGACTTGTTGCCCAATCCTGGGTCCAGCGACGTCGACAGCAAGTACCTTCGTGGGACAGCTAGCACCTCCATCCTGGTCGCCGACAACGCCTCCTGGTCCGAGAGACTGCAGAGCCCAGCAGCGCCCACTCACCTGGCTGAGGTGACTTCGTCCGGTGCCATCCTGGTGCCCACTCAAATCACTGGCTAGTGATTCAGAACTTGGTCCCCTCTGCTTACAGGTTTCTTCTTCCCTGATCCAGGCTTGGATCACCACGAACTCCTTCACTGGCCGCCTGCCAGCAACTTCTTTCTTCAGGCTCCTGGATCTTCAACGAGGGTTTCCGACGCAACTTGAACCCTATGCAGCCGCAGCCCCTGGGCTAGGTAAACTGAGTACTCCGGTGCTCCAGCATAGTCCAACACCCTAAGTGTTCGGATCCAGTCTTGTTTTCGATCCACTTAGTCGGGTTCGCCCGAGAACAGTAACTTTGTCTTTGCTAGCCTCCATAGACTTTTTCCCGCCTTACGCGTGAGAGTTCCCACTCTGCACACGACGTCCACAGGCCTCCTGCTACTAATCTAAGGGTTTAGTATTGTAGGCCTAGCGTTTCTAAAGTCTATGAGAATAGTTACTTACCTGCTAGTAATTCGCATTCCACTTCTTGTGTATATGGTTTTTCGTGCCCCTCGGGCATTTGTGTAAATTGTGCGACTTTCAGTAATTCTTTAAGAGTTTTGTTGTGTGCTTAGCTCCCTGTCTCATAAAGAGCCAGGGTAGTCTTGTTATAAATAAATACACTTTATTTTTGATAACAACTTGTGTAGTGTCCTTTCACTTGGTGTTCAAGGGGTAATGTGATGGTAAAACAGCTGGCTTAACACGCCCTCTAGAGTCTTAGCCTTAGACTGCTCGTATCCATGCTACTAGGATAGCTGGTCTATAAGGTTGACTTACAACCAATCATCAATAAGGGTTGTTTGGACTGATACATAGTGATCACTAAAATAGTGAGCACTGCATATCAGGCCAACTTCTCACAGTAGGGTCCTATTTATTTATTTATTTATTTAATGCGATTTTATATAGCGCGAACTTTACCCGAAGGTGTCAGAGCGCTTTACATAAGAACCAGTTGTAAAACATAAGGACTTAGGATTACATGCATTACATAAGAGATACACACAGAAAACAATTGCAAATGTACAAGATGTAAAGTCACACAAAGTACAGCCCCCAACTCCGTGGGGGCTGTACTTACAACCTAGCCCACACCCATCCATCACATGCGTCATTGGTTAGGTGAGCCTGTTAATAAAAGGGCTAGTTACACCCATAATATCCATGTGTCCTGTGTAATCCTTCAATGGCTTTTGGGCCAAGGACCCACGACACAACAGGTATTTTCTCAGAATCTATGTTGTCAATGGGATCATGAGAAGCTGTGCAGGTGTAGAAACATACCATTTGTGGTCCATAATCTTTGGAAGTTTATCTCTTGTAAGAATTGTGATGTAATAAACAATTTCACTGACATTTTAAGAAGTTGACACACTGTGGACTTTGTTTGAAAGGCTACATTAGCCAAACAAATAAACTTTATCTTGCTTGCACTATCTCTTCGTTACCAACCTGTCAGCTTAGAATGTGGAATTGGGGGTGGGGTCGCACACTACTCACACACCAGCGGTATCGCCCCTAAGGACTGTGGTCAATGTAGTTACGTGTTCCGCGATGCATCTTCTTTCGATTATCTGCTATCTTCGCTATCTCCGCCATCCCTGTAAGAATCGAAAGAAGATGCATCGCGGAACACGAACTACACTTACCACAGTCCATAGGGGCGATCCCGCTTGTGTGTGAGTAGTGTGCGACCCCACCCCCATTTGTAATGTTATAGCTCCCTCGAGCAGTTGGCTGACGAGCCTGGGACCCCGCACCTGTGCGCCTGATTGGTACTAAACCTGGCAATATTTGGCAGCCACCGGCAACCCCAGAACACGGCCTAATCCCTGCTGATGAGGGGTAAATACCCCGAAACACGTGTCCAGGGATGGCGAAGATAGCGAAGATAGCAGAGAATCGAAAGAAGATGCATCGCGGAACACGAACTACACTTACCACAGTCCATAGGGGCGATCCCGCTTGTGTGTGAGTAGTGTGCGACCCCACCCCCATTTGTAATGTTATAGCTCCCTCGAGCAGTTGGCTGACGAGCCTGGGACCCCGCACCTGTGCGCCTGATTGGTACTAAACCTGGCAATATTTGGCAGCCACCGGCAACCCCAGAACACGGCCTAATCCCTGCTGATGAGGGGTAAATACCCAGAAACACGTGTCCAGGGATGGCGAAGATAGCGAAGATAGCAGAGAATCGAAAGAAGATGCATCGCGGAACACAAACTACACTTACCACAGTCGTTAGGGGTGATCCCGCTGGTGTGTTAGTAGTGTGCGACCCCACCCCCATTTGTAGTGTTAAAGCTCCCTCGAGCGGTTGGCTGACGAGCCTGGGACCCCGCACCTGCGCGCCTGACTGGTACTACCCCTGGCAATATTTGGCAGCCACCGGTAACCCCAGAACACGGCCTAATCCCTGCTGATGAGGGGTAAATACCCCGAAACACGTGTCCAGGGATGATGAAGATAGCGAAGATAGCAGAGAATCGAAAGAAGATGCATCGCGGAACACAAACTACACTTACCACAGTCCTTAGGGGCGATCCCGCTGGTGTGTGAGTAGTGTGCGACCCCACCACCATTTGCAATGTTAAAGCTCCCTCGAGCAGTTGGCTGATGAGCCTGGGACCCCGCACCTGCGCGCCTGAGTGGTACTAAACCTGTCAATATTTGGCAGCCACCGGCAACCCCAGAACATGGCCTAATCCCTGCTGATGAGGGGTAAATACCCCGAAACACGTGTCCAGGGATGGCGAAGATAGTGAAGATAGCAGAGAATCGAAAGAAGATGCATCGCGGAACACAAACTACACTTACCACAGTCCTTGGGGGCGATCCCGCCTGTGTGTGAGTAGTGTGTGACCCCACTCCCATTTGTAATGTTAAAGCTCCCTCGAGCAGTTGGCTGACGAGCCTGGGACCCCGCACCTGCGCGCCTGAGTGGTAATAAACCTGGCAATATTTGGCAGCCACCGGCAACCCCAGAACACGGCCTATTCCCTGCTGATGAGGGGTAAATACCCCAAAACACGTGTCCAGGGATGGCGTAGATAGCGAAGATAGAAGAGAATCGAAAGAAGATGCATCGCGGAACACGAACTACACTTACCACAGTCGTTAGGGGTGATCCTGCTCGTGTGTTAGTAGTGTGCGACCCCACCCCCATTTGTAATGTTAAAGCTCCCTCGAGCAGTTGGCTGACGAGCCTGGGACCCCGCACCTGCGCGCCTGACTGGTACTAAACCTGGCAATATTTGGCAGCCACCGGCAACCCCAGAACACGGCCTAATCCCTGCTGATGAGGGGTAAATACCCCGAAACACGTGTCCAGGGATGGCGAAGATAGCGAAGATAGCAGAGAATCGAAAGAAGATGCATCGCGGAACACGAACTACACTTACCACAGTCCTTAGGGGCGATCCCGCTGGTGTGTGAGTAGTGTGCGACCCCACCCCCATTTGTAATGTTAAAGCTCCCTCGAGCAGTTGGCTGATGAGCTTGGGACCCCGCACCTGCGCGCCTGAGTGGTACTAAACCTGGCAATATTTGGCAGCCACCGGCAACCCCAGAACATGGCCTAATCCCTGCTGATGAGGGGTAAATACCCCGAAACACGTGTCCAGGGATGGCGAAGATAGTGAAGATAGCAGAGAATCGAAAGAAGATGCATCGCGGAACACGAACTACACTTACCACAGTCCTTAGGGGCGATCCCGCCTGTGTGTGAGTAGTGTGTGATCCCACCCCCATTTGTAATGTTAAAGCTCCCTCGAGCAGTTGGCTGACGAGCCTGGGACCCCGCACCTGCGCGCCTGAGTGGTAATAAACCTGGCAATATTTGGCAGCCACCGGCAACCCCAGAACACGGCCTATTCCCTGCTGATGAGGGGTAAATACCCCGAAACACGTGTCCAGGGATGGCGAAGATAGCGAAGATAGCAGAGAATCGAAAGAAGATGCATCGCGGAACACGAACTACACTTACCAGAGTCCTTAGGGGCGATCCCGCTGGTGTGTGAGTAGTGTGCGACCCCACCCCCATTTGTAATGTTAAAGCTCCCTCGAGCAGTTGGCTGACGGGCCTGGGACCCCGCACCTACGCGCCTGAGTGGTACTAAACCTGGCAATATTTGGCAGCCACCGGCAACCCCAGAACACGGCCTAATCCCTGCTGATGAGGGGTAAATACCCCGAAACACATGTCCAGGGATGGCGAAGATAGCGAAGATAGCAGAGAATCGGAAGAAGATGCATCGCGGAACATGAACTACACTTACCACAGTCCTTAGGGGCAATCCCGCTGGTGTGTGAGTAGTGTGCGACCCCACCCCCATTTGTAATGTTAAAGCTCCCTCGAGCAGTTGGCTGACGAGCCTGGGACCCCGCAACTGCGCGCCTGAGTGGTACTAAACCTGGCAATATTTGGCAGCCACCGGCAACCGCAGAACACAGCCTAATCCCTGCTGATGAGGGGTAAATACCCCAAAACACGTGTCCAGGGATGGCGAAGATAGCGAAGATAGCAGAGAATCGAAAGATGATGCATCGCGGAACACGAACTACACTTACCACAGTCCTTAGGGGCGATCCCGCTGGTGTGTGAGTAGTGTGCGACCCCACCCCCATTTGTAATGTTAAAGCTCCCTCGAGCAGTTGGCTGACGAGCCTGGGACCCCGCACCTGCGCGCCTGAGTGGTACTAAACCTGGCAATATTTGGCAGCCACCGGCAACCCCAGAACACGGCCTAATCCCTGCTGATGAGGGGTAAATACCCCGAAACACGTGTCCAGGGATGGCGAAGATAGCGAAGATAGCAGAGAATCGAAAAAAGATGCATCGCGGAACACGAACTACACTTACCACAGTCCTTAGGGGCGATCCCGCTGGTGTGTGAGTAGTGTGCGACCCCACCCCCATTTGTAATGTTAAAGCTCCCTCGAGCAGTTGGCTGGCGAGCCTGGGACCCCGCACCTGCGTGCCTGAGTGGTACTAAACCTGGCAATATTTGGCAGCCACCGGCAACCGCAGAACACAGCCTAATCCCTACTGATGAGGGGTAAATACCCCAAAACACGTGTCCAGGGATGGCGAAGATAGCGAAGATAGCAGAGAATCGAAAGAAGATGCATCGCGGAACACGAACTACACTTACCACAGTCCTTAGGGGCGATCCCGCTGGTGTGTGAGTAGTGTGCGACCCCACCCCCATTTGTAATGTTAAAGCTCCCTCGAGCAGTTGGCTGACGAGCCTGGGACCCCGCAACTGCGCACCTGAGTGGTACTAAACCTGGCAATATTTGTCAGCCACCGGCAACCGCAGAACACAGCCTAATCCCTGCTGATGAGGGGTAAATACCCCAAAACACGTGTCCAGGGATGGCGAAGATAGCGAAGATAGCAGAGAATCGAAAGAAGATGCATCGCGGAACACGAACTACACTTACCACAGTCCTTAGGGGCGATCCCGCTGTGTGTGAGTAGTGTGCGACCCCACCCCCATTTGTAATGTTAAAGCTCCCTCGAGCAGTTGGCTGACTAGCCTGGGACCCCGCACCTGCGCGCCTGAGTGGTAATAAACCTGGCAATATTTGGCAGCCACCGGCAACCCCAGAACACGGCCTAATCCCTGCTGATGAGGGGTAAATACCCCGAAACACGTGTCCAGGGATGGCGAAGATAGCAGAGACTCGAAAGAAGATGCATCGCGGCACACGAACTACACTTACCACAGTCCTTAGGGGCGATCCCACTGGTGTGTGAGTAGTGTGCGACCCCACCCCCATTTGTAAGCTTAGAATGTGGAGTCTGTGAATAAATCAATTGCAGGAGCTTCAATTAAGTTTACCATGAAACAATATTTTTTCGTTTCCGCCAAATAAACTTGCCTTTCTACTTAGCCTCAGTAGGAAGTTTTATTTTAATTCAAATACCTGTCGGCCGTGAAAGGGCACCTGCAATTTTAAGTATTTACTAAGCCTGGGAGGAATTGGCAGAGTTCCGCTACACGGAACTCTGCGAAGTGCAGAATAAACTCTGGTGCACTACACGGAGTTCCACAAGTGCCGGAGGTGTGTTAGATAAATGCTGTTTGCAGTGATTTTCAGCGCCAGGTGTTTGTCCGCACTGTGCAATAATCGCAAACTGCACCATGCACAGCGCAAGTGGGTGCTGCTTCCTTTCTGCTGCTCGAGTAGATTTTTTACTCGAGCAGCAGCTTTCTCAATGTGAACAGACGGGTTCTCACCGCGAGCGGTCGTGAGCATACATGACCACTCGCAATGAGAAATCAGACCGCCCACATTGAGAAATTTCGCCGGGAGGTTGATTTCCCATGCTCGTGAACTTGATGTTGACGAGCTCGAGCAAGAAAAAAAACTGAGCTCCGCTTAACTACGCAAGCTCTGAGTAACGCGGAGTGCGGAAAACTCCGCAAACTCCGAGAGCAGTGCAGAGTTCACTGCCCAGACTTAGTATTTACCAATGGTTAGCTTATGTAAAATGATGTCATACTCTTTCAGAGAATTAACGAGGGCCCACAGACAATAAGGCACATTTTTATATTTATGGCAAAACATTGACATTTTAATTCACCCCATTAATGTCAGACACCCCGCGCTATAATTGCTCTGCCAAAAGGTTTGATTCTCCTGCAAGTTGAGTTTTCAATAAGATTCTGCAAAAAGTCTTCGTTTGCCCTCAATGCAATGCCCCATTATTACTGATCTGTACACATACTTCTATGCACATTATTTTCCTGGTGAATTGCGCCTAAAATCATATTTCAATTTGTTTAATAAGGCAGCTTTTTTGGCCATCTTGAAATAGCAGATGCCCCAACGGGATACTAATAAGTTTGATTGTGTTAATAGCTGCACTATATCTACTGTCAGAAAGAGCTTGTATTTTACATTTCCTGTTCACAAGATGGCGTGTATTTACTGTAGTTTAAGTCTTCCCTGACATAGTGATGGAACCCATTTCCTTAATTGCAAATCAAACCTACTAAAATTGCATGTACTTTTGAAAATGATGAACCACAACGGAAATGTAAAATAGAGAATGATTTTTCTCCAAATGTCTCTTGATTAACGGTAAAGCAGTGGCGGCTCCTCTACTAAGGCGGAGGAGCCTCACCCCTCTGCTTTCAGCAGTGGAAATAAAGGGAAAATAAAATTATAATAACTTGTTGTTATTATCATTTTATTGTTCATGCTGTGGAATTTCTGTGGGGCGAGGCTGCTCTGCTCTCAGTGCAAGGGGGAAGAGTCTTGAGCACTTTGTAAGTGCGCAATGACTGATTGGCCCCGTACTTTGCATGTTCTCCACCCAGGCTGCACTACTGCCTGGGTGGAGAACATGTCCAGGCTCCCATTACCTGGCTGAGTGCAGAACCACGGCGCTCAGACCAATCACAACGCTTCATTGCAGCATTGTAATTGTTATGGGGAGCCTGGATGTGCTTCCTGTTCCTGGCTGGGAAGGAGAGAGGCGGGGACGGCAAGAGATCTGCAGACGACAGAGAGACGCGGCAAAGAGGTACGTTTTTTATTATTATTTTTGACAATCCTCTCCCTCCACCCACCTCCTGCCCCCCCTATGCCCCAAATCTGTGCTGGCCACCACTGCGGTAAAGTGAGTGTGTGCCTCTATCACTAGGGCCCAAAACATCACATACAACACAACTATGCATGTACTGCTGTCCCTAGACAATGTGGCTACTGAGAACTATAAAGCGATTGACAGACCCAGGAAACACCCAGCCATATGTTAGAGTATCAATTTTATATTTTACTTCCTATCAGGATAGCTTGCAAAATGTAACACGGTAAGGGTGAGTAGACCATTGTTTGCAAAATGTCTTTTTGATTGTTAACTAAAGCTTTATGGTTAAGTTTTAGGTAAACTGTGCAACTATTTTGTAGATATCAGTGTCACTAGTCTTCTTTTGAATGTACCATTTCTGTATATTGTTTGGGATTAGTTCACATATGCAAAAACATAGGTGGGGTTTATTTGGAGGGTCTGTGTCATTTTATGTGAGGTAAGTGCTGTCAAAGCAGTGTGAGAGAGGTGAGCGGGGAAAGTCCATTGAGGGAATACTGCAGATGGACCATGTTGTGGAATAAGTCCCGGTGTTAAACAGTTACATGCGCTCCAAAGCGGGTGAGGAAAGGTGGCTTGATATAATGGTATGCTCACACTCACAACGAGAGAGAAAATGTTTGAGAGGAATAGTGTAAGAAACCCTACACCACAATCCTTGTCAGTGTGCAGTCACAAGCAAACCCAAATTAACCCGTGCTCAACCCTCTGGTAGCTTGGCACAGAGCAGTCAGGCTTAACTTAGAGGCAATGTGTAAATTATTTCTGCAGCATTTTAAACAGTAATAGTGTGAAAACACAGCACAAGAAAAATCCTGAACCAATTTAGAAAATTCTAGTAGAATTTAATAAATAATTTGACACCAAAACAACAAAAATCCAATCAGAAAGACCAAAGCACCACTCGCAGCTATCTGGTTCTGCGAGACTGGGACAAAATCTCAAGTTCTGTCCAACCGTGAGGGAGAGTGGGTCGAAACAGGGACCAAGTTAGTCCCACTAAAAGAGTTTTCCTCTCAGTCCAGCACCAAGAGTTCTGATTGCGGTGGAAGGGGATGCAGGGAGCAGGGAGAGCATCACAGATATCCATTCAAGTACCTTGAAGAGCTGGCAAGACATCACAGAGGGTCATTGCTGTAGCGTGAAGATCCTGTCAAGGTTGTGGATGCCAGTCAGGGCTGGAGCTTCACGCTGGCAGTCACCACAGCAGTCGATGCTGTAGCGTGAAGAGTTGGTTTGCCAGAACTTCTTGTTGCCAACTGGTGCAGGCTGCAAGGTCTTGGTGTGAATGAGTTAATTTGCACTTATGAGGAGACCAAAAACTTCAGGGGAGCTCAACTGAGCCACACCAAGGGTCCAGGACCTGAGGGGTACCACTTGGGGGTCAGGATCTCACTTCAGCAGAGGTCCGCAGGGCTTAAGAAGTTCCAGGCAGCAGGTCAACTAGGCAGTTGTAGGGAGCCTCTGGAGCTTGTTATGTCACCATAGCTCAGAGCAGGAGGTCAGCTGGGTGCTGCCCTTAGAGTCACTTCAGCCTGGGATGAAGGGTTCAGGCCCAGTTCTCCTTCTCAGCAAGTAGGGCAGCAGACAGCAGAGCAACAGAGAAGTAGAGTGTCAGTCCTTCTGGCAGCAAAGCAGGTAAATGAGTTGCACTGCCATCTGGCATCATAGCTGTAGACTCAAATGCTTGACTTGGGTACTCAGATGGAATTGTTTTACTTGTGAGGCCTGGATCAAACCAACAACAAGGCAGATGTTTGAATCGGGATGAGTCTCTCGTAATGGACTTTCCAGGACATTGAGCTGTTACCATATGTCCTTTACTTGTCATTACTCTCAATGGATCAGCATCAAACAGAGCATCAGTCTTACGTTTCCATTTTTGTTTGACTAGGACTCATTCTCCTTCGAAAACCATGTCTCTAGCACATCTGCATTTATCTGCATATGCTTTCATCTTTCTTTTGTGAGAACCATCTGTGACACAAATCTCATCAGTCTCTTTTTAGTACTCGGCTCGCGGTCTACTGTGGTAGCTTTGTCCCAGTGGCTCTCCCACACAGCAAGATGGCAGGGCTTTTACCTGTTGCAGAATGGGGAGTTGCGGATAGGCATGAAGAGCTGAACACAAAGCTGACTTTAGATTGATTCCTTCAATCCAGTGCACTGAACCACTTTCTTCAGGGTACCCATAAACCGTTCAATAACACCATTTTCCTGAGGTGAGAGAGGCATGCTTTTCTGGTGCTTGATGTTCAAACCACTACGAAAGTCCATACATTCTCTGGTATTTAAGGATAGACCGTTGTCAGATTTGAGGATGGAGGGAACATCCCACGCTGAAAAAATATCACCCAGAATCTCTATGACTTTGTCATGTGTTGTCAATGATAAATCCTCCACTGAGGGAACTATCATGAGACGATGGCCATTGTTTAAAGATCCAAAGAAATCAACTGCAATTTTTTCCTATGCTTTTTAAGGAAGGTCAGACATATTTAGTGGATGCTCTGTTGTCTTGTGAGACAAGTAGTTACACAGGTGACATGCTTTCAATTCCTTCTCGAATTGTCAAGGCGAGGAAATCACACTCGATCTCGAGGGTTATCTTGGAGGCTAAACAGCCACAATGTCCTTTGTGTGCCAGTTCAATAGCTTGTTGTCTCAAGCTCTCAGGTATGACAATTCTTGAACCTCTTAGTATGATACCTTCTTGAGTGACTCAACGTTTTTTCTGCACAATCTTCAATTTTTGATATTCAACATCATCGGTGAGAGGTCAAGTATGTTTTCTCTATGATTGCGCTTCAATTATATCCTTGAGTGTGAGCATGTCTAGGGCTGTTTTGGAAGCAGCAAGGATCTGCTCAATGGATAGCGCTGCAGGGGTGCTGGACTTTACTATGAAATTAATGTATGCTTCAGCCACTTTAGACGTTGCACTGTGATGCTGTAACGGCACCCGTAAGAAGTAAACTGCGGAGTTTGGATCATTCCCCGACTTATGCACAATAGTGTAATCATACTCTTGCAATCTCAATCCCCTCCTCTCAATGTGAGGGGGCATCTTGGCTTTCAGACTTCAAAAATTGTAAGCAATGCCTGGTGGTCAGTGACTAGGGTGAAATGCTTTATGTACAGAGATACATGGAAATGTTTACAAACCCACACTACAGTCAGGCTCTTTTTTTCTGGCTGACATAGGCCATAATTTGTCTCTGAGCATTTGGATGCCCATTGTGTTGAGCAAGGATCGCGCTTATTCTCAGTGGGCTTGCATCTATAACAATCTCAGTACGTAACTTTGGATCAAAGTAAGGCATTTTTGTTGCATTTTAAATTACGTGTTTGACTTTCTTGAAACTTCGATCACATTTAGAAGACTATTGGAAGGGAACATTCTTCTTTGTCAACTATTTTAATGGGGCACTCACCATGGCCAAATCGCAAATGTATCTGGAGCAAAAGCTGGCCATGCCTAAAAAGGACTGCAGCATAATTACATCTTGAGGGGGACAGGTTGATGAGAATGCCTGTACATTTACAGGGTCAGGACTCATTCCCCCTTCGGAGAGAAAATGCCCAAAGAATTTGAGTATGGTTTTGTGAAACTCATGCTTTCCTGCATTTAACGTGAGACCTGCATCAGTAAGCTAACAACACACTTGTGTGAGAGCTTTGTCATGTTCCTTTTGTGTGGCCCCAAGCACTAATATATCAATACTGTAGTTAAAAGCATTTGTGACAGGTTGAATTATACAGCAAATGACATCCTGAAAGAATTCTTCAGCCAACGATACATCAAAACGGAGACTTTTGTATCTGAACAAACCAACATGAGTTGAAGAATTATGTACCTACAGTTCTCTTCCAGCTCAAGTTGTTGGTATCCTTTGTTCAGATTAAGACGTGAGAAGATTTTAGCATCAGTCAGCGTGTAGTCTTGTCCACTGTGTGTGGACCTAGATATCTTTCTCTCTCAAGCACATATCTACACAAATGTACACTTCACCTCAACTGTCCTTTTTTGGCACTACCACGATGGGTGAAACCCATTGTGTTGGACTAGTAGAGCACTTGATGAAGTCATGCTTTAATAATATTTTCAGTTCTTTCTCAATGGCTTCCTGTAGATGAAAAGCAATCCAACAGTGTAGCTGAGCAACAGGAGGAATGTCCTCATTAATGTGAAGAAGGACCTTCATTTTCTTGAGTTTCCTTAGTCCATTAAATAACTATGGGAATTGACTTAATATTACAAAATGTGCATTGAGGTTGTAGTTGATGGATATCAGTCCAATGTCAGCAGCAGTGCTGAAACTGACTAGACATTCACTCAACAAAGTACCTTGGAGAATATGAAATGGTGCTTGTACTATCATTTTCTTATGCCTTATAGTCGCTACAAATGACCCTTGAATTTGCAATGGCGTAGACGTAGCCCACCTGTTTACCTTTGTTTTTGATGACGTTAGACGTGGTACCAGAGACAATTCATAGTATTTTTGTGCTGGCATGATATTAATCGATACACCACTGTCTATAATGAAAGTTGTAAGGAAGCTATTAACCTTTGGCATGATCTTGGGGCATCGGCCAACTGAGTTGGGTCACTTCATGTAGCGATCTCTGTTTGACTTGTGTTGTTCTTTGCAAGCAGCGAATCCTAGATATGCATGCTTTTTCAGCGGTCAACATTACCATTGCACAGTCGTCTTCTTCACTGTCGCTCAATGATGACGCTGAAGAAGTTTTGGAAGATGACTTTGATGATGATCAGCTTCATTTAGTCTCTTCTTGCCTCAATTGATGTTGCTGTTTGACCTTGTGGACATGGCTAGAATGCTTCTGGAACTTTCTGGCTTCCATTTGCTTTTCTCATCATGATGCACTTTCCCTCGCTCATGCTGGTAAGTATGTTTGCACTTTCTATACCTAGTTGTCACTGCCCTTAGTGCTTTTCTGCTTGCCACTGCCTTAAGCGATTTTCATACATGGTTGTCGCTGCCTTTAGCATTTCTTTGCATCTAGTAGTCTCTGCCTCTAGTGCTTTCTTGCACCTGGCTGTAGCTTCCTTTAGTGCTTCTGTTTTGTATGGACAATGACTCTGTGTTATGCTGTGATGCAGTATCTCTACTTACAGCTTTACCAGTACGTTTCTGGTGGGCTTTCTAACAGTGCTCCTTCATAGGGCCTTCACCTTCTTTTAGGGCCTTGTACGAGGTAGATCGGCACTTTGAACCCACATACGCCAACTGTGGCTTGCTTCTTGGGGCACACTTGACACACAAAGGCAGTTTTCTAGACCTCAGCAAATTCTCCGGGAGAGAAGTTGCGTTTCTTCAGGGCACGTATACCATCCTCGTTGCCAGTTGTAGTATCCACCAAAGCTCCAGAGCACTCTAAAGACTACACTACACATGGAGCTCTGTAATACAAGTTTTTATTCTCAACATGCAACCGTTAAGTGAACGCACTGCTTCATAGACTTTATTGACCATACCCGACACGCCCAAATACCTTCCAACTGATTACTTTACTGTGTAAGGAGTCCGCTTAGTACCACAAGGGTCCTACTGTACATGATCATAAAACACTGCAATAAACGGTGCAGCTGTAAAGGGTTTTGAGTCCCACTCCTGTTTTTAAGCTACAGTCCAGTAAAAGATGATAACATGCATTTTGCACAGAGAAACTTCGGGCTACAAATAAGCAATCAGTGGCAGCTGGCGACTTTTAAATGTGGTAGGGCACGTGCAGCATGTAAAAGTGAAATCATTTTTTAAAGTATGGACATGCTTAAATGTGTATTGCACAGGTGATCGGGGCACATTCTATTTATAGGTATCATTTATTTATATAGAATGTGCACCAATCAATCCCCTTTGAAATACAAATGTAACTTTAATTAAAACAAATAAACCTAAAGAAAAACATCTTTACCTTGATGAGCTGATTCTCCAGACTCGCTCTGCCAGTTCATTAACACAGCCTCAGTCAATCCTAACCATGTTGATTTGTAACCCACGCCCTTAACTTACGGGAACCAAGCACATCGGTATATGGAGTCTGTCTGGTTTGCAGTAGGGGACAAACGCCCCCACGCTCCTATGTATGAGACCTCCCTGTAAGCAATGTTCTATTTAAACTTTTGAAAATGAAACTTTAGACTCCTGCTCATTTGCACAAAAATGTGTAAATCTTAACTGCCATTGCCAAAAAAATGCCAAACTGGTGCACTTCATGAAGATTGATTTTTTGTTGCCAACGTTTGAAGAAACTGAAACAATTGATTTATTTATCCTACAAACTATTTTGAATGTACACAATAAACCATACAGTATCATTTCCCCTTTTCATAAAGTTACCTGCCTGCACATGAAAGAAGATGCGTGGATGCACACATATATAAATACATATGCACATCTGTTCCCTAACCCATTTTCCCCTTTGCCTGTGAACATCATTTTTACTTGGAAAAAGTCTATAAAAAAGCTTAACTCTTCCTTTCCTTACTTTACGAAGAAAAGAAACAGTGATGGATTTAAAGGCAGATGGCTAGCCAATGATTGATCACGCCAAAATTGTTAAATGTATAATTAAAGGTGGGAAAATCCCAACACCTGATGAGAACTACAATCTGCAATAATTTTGTTTATACTTATATTAGTTGAAAAAATACCACGTGATGGGACATTATAGATATAATCCAGAATCTTAAAACTACTGGAATTCATCCGTTATTGTTAGCTCTACGTCCATAAAGCCTCTTCTGCTCTCACCCACAACAGAACAGATGGTGGTAGAGGTGGCATACCATTTACTTCATATAGAGTATGGGGTGCAGAGGGAAATGCTTGTGTCTATACTCATGCCATGCATTTCCCCACTTGTAGACATGGCCTTAGGACATTCTCCGTGTCCTCTGCTTAGAGTGACATAGTTATAGAAACCATGGCCTATGGGCAGGTGCACTTGTACATGGCATTTCCTTCAGCCAGCAGTCGATCCTGCTACATTCAGGTCATGCTGACTGGAAACAGGATGAGGAAACATGTCACAAGAAGTGAGGTAGTTATATCTGCGAGGATCTGAGCAATACTTTCTGAAGGCATCCATCTTAGAATGGGATTGGAGTGCTGCAAGACCTGTCATCGAGCTTGTTGAGGAATAGCTCTATTGCAGGTATTCAGGACCTGACTTACTCTTCCCCAACACCCATGATGAGATGCCACAAACCCCAGAAGAACCAGCCCAACTGATGCCTTCTGCTATTCTGAGCAAGGTGGGGTTATGGAAAAGTTCTATTGTGTGATTTCAAAGGCTTGGAAATCCATTTAGGGACACATTTTTTATTTTGTTTTGATAATCAAGTTTATTGGATTTGTAACAGCATGGAAATTCATTGGTAGCAGATCAATAATCATTGGGATAGGCATAACAATGTATACAGCTGACAACACAAGGGGCGGCCCGTTGGGGTTGGCCATGGCAGTCCAGATATTAAATACAATTGTACATAAAATAAAATGAAGGCAGATCATCATAGTGGCAGCATATTAAACCATTTACCCCACACTTTACTAAATAGGTCAGGGCATCCCGGGCTTCGAATAGGGCTTCCTCCTGGTTCCCACACCAGTCCTCCATCCCTGTACAGTAGGTGCCTTAGCCTGGGACCAGTGCGCCGCTATGTCTCTTTTGTGTGAGTGTAGAAGGGGTAGGCCCTTAAAACTCTAGACCTGGGTCCATAGATCAGTACAAAAGAGAAACGGTCTGAGTTACAGGTGTATTAAAATCATACAATACTGTAATATTTAATTGATCGCACAATCACCATCAAATTCGAAATGATTGAAAGAAAATTTGTAAATTATTCATTTCATTTTCATTGGCATTTATTCATGCAAAGTCCATGTATGATCAAGTTGCAGCCAATGGTCCTTAATAACAAACAGAAGTACTGATACGTAATTGTCAAATCATTACAATCGGTATTCAAATTAGGTGCTCTCAGTGAAAAAGGAAGGGGTAAGTGAAAAAGTGAAGGGGACAGGGTAAAGGTGTTGTGACATAATTATTACATCATATTAAAATTAGAAAAACCTCTACAAACAAATTAATGAGCAAAGGTTCCCAAATAGCATCACACATAGACAAGGAGAATTAATCTCGTATTAGGATCCTATGGTGTGTAGAAAAGCAGCGTAGTTCTACGTTTCGACCCCTGGTTACGCTAAAGGGTACATTGTGGCCTCATGTTGGGGTCTTCGTCAGGAAGGAGGAGAGAGCCTATGGAATAATGTAAACTTGAATTCAGTACTGGACGGTGATAATGCATAATTAAATGGGGGAAGGATGTGGAATTACCTACATCATGAGACGGTCACCACTTATTCCGTCTAAAAGCGGGCTCACACAATGCTCCGAAGATTGCTGGAAAAAATAATACAGGAAAGTGCCATCAGGGCCCTGATTTGAAATAATTAATTAACGGGGGTGTAGAGTTTAATAAAAGAGGGAACTTACTTTTGTGACGTGCACGCAGTCACTAAACCATTTTGGACAGGCAGTGAGATCCTCTCAGCTGGGGTCGTGATGTGCTTCTTACTGTGATTTAAAGGGAAGAAGCGTCACGTCAAGCCCGGCTTGTAAGCAGTGGAAAATTCAAAGCCATAAAACATTTCTGAGCGCATCAAGGGAAGCCGCCGAGTAAGCTGTCTCAGCAGTGTGGCCGGCTTGCACAGGGTTCAGTTAGTATTTACCTTCGATCGGGGATCTGCCAGGAGGGATACCGCTCCGCCGGCGTTCTGCATCGGACTAAGCTCGCGGTGCAGGCGCTCGATGCTAGATACCAAAAAGTCTCGCCTCGCGGGGCCAATCAAAAGCAAGGAAGTGACTGTATCCTTTCACACCACAATCCATACAGGGAGATGATCACATCATGGTATCGATACATCGATGATGTCCTCATGGTATGGACAGGACAAGAGGAATCCCTCCATGCATTTCTTACCTGGCTGAACAATCAATCGGAAGATATTAAGTTTACCATGCAATTGAACAGAGAGTCGATTGATTTCCTAGACATTAGCATTAAGGAGAAGGAGGGTTATCTCTACACTACCCTCTATAGAAAACCATCCGAAAGAAACTCCCTCTTACGCTATACGAGTCATCATACAAGAGGATTAAGGGACAACCTGCCCTTCGGACAGTTTCTCCGCCTCCGGAGAAACTGTACCCTCAAAGAGGACTTCTTCAAGGAATCAGACGACCTCATCATTCGCCTAATAGATAGAGGCTATCCCAAACGCCTGGTCAAGAGATCAAGAAAAAGAGCATGGTTCCAGGACAGATCAACTCTACTCGAACCAAGAACAAGAACAACTTCACAAGACCGTATGATATGCGTCACCACCTTTTGCACTGAAAGTAATGCCATACGCAAAATTGTAATTAAACATTGGGGTTTGGTAGCAGACACTCTCAAGGTCCCCGAACCTCCCATGCACGCTTTCAAAAGATCCAGGAATGTCAAAGACTCTGTGGTGCGATCACTGTTAAAAACCCCCCCGGCACCCACAATTCGGAATCTATGGAAACTACCGGAACTAGTGGGCCATTTCAAATGCACCAAATGTAAAGCATGCCCAATGTGTCTGGAAACCAAACAAGTACAGTACAACAACCTTACAATAGATCTTAAGTCTCTGACCAATTGTAACTCAAGTGGGGTGATTTATGCGATTCTGTGTCCGTGTGACCTCATGTACATTGGTCAGACACAGCAAAAAGTGAAAAGTCGCATTTTTCAACATTGCAGCAGGATCCGCTGCACCACACCGGGGGCCCCCCTGGTAGACCATTTCAAAGAAAGAAACCATGCACCTGAGTCCCTTCGGTGGCTAGTAATTGAAAAGATCTCCCTCGGACCACGAGGGGGAAACTTGAACTCCATCCTCAACACAAGGGAATGCAAGTGGATGCAGAAATTTCAGACCATAAGTAGGGGGTTGAACGAACTTGATGCCAATTTTTCACAAATGGCTGGCTTGAATCCAGAATAGACTATGGACAATCAGAACGTTCACCCTTTACTGCTTTAAGAACAGTCCACTCACTATGTACTTACACTTGATCAACTAAACATGTACATCCAGGTTGGGATTACATGGACCTTATGACTTATCTTTCAAATGTGCATTTAGGTTAAATGTCGGCAATACATGGAACTCTTGACTTTTGTAATTGTTATCCTAATTTGCCTGCTAAATGTACACCGTGATACAACGTGCATTATATATATGCTTACATTATCAGGTTCATTCACGATCTAGCCAGGGTTTCCTTTGCGACTAACCACCCCACTCGCCCCTACCAGGGTATTGCAACCCTCCCAGCTCTCCTTACAAGACTCTTTCCTTGAACCTTTGGAGACGCTCCCTTTGGCCTCTGAGCGCATGAGTCACTTCCTTGCTTTTGATTGGCCCCGCGAGGCGAGCCCTTTTTGGTATCTAGCATCGAGCGCCTGCACCGCGAGCTTAGTCCGATGCAGAATGCCGGCGGAGCGGTATCCCTCCTGGCAGATCCCCGATCGAAGGTAAATACTAACTGAACCCTGTGCAAGCCGGCCACACTGCTGAGACAGCTTACTCGGCGGCTTCCCTTGATGCGCTCAGAAATGTTTTATGGCTTTGAAATTTCCACTGCTTACAAGCCGGGCTTGACGTGACGCTTCTTCCCTTTAAATCACAGTAAGAAGCACATCACGACCCCAGCTGAGAGGATCTCACTGCCTGTCCAAAATGGTTTAGTGACTGCGTGCACGTCACGAAAGTAAGTTCCCTCTTTTATTAAACTCTACACCCCCGTTAATTAATTATTTCAAATCAGGGCCCTGATGGCACTTTCCTGTATTATTTTTTCCAGCAATCTTCGGAGCTTTGTGTGAGCCCGCTTTTAGACGGAATAAGTGGTGACCGTCTCATGATGTAGGTAATTCCACATCCTTCCCCCATTTAATTATGCATTATCACCGTCCAGTACTGAATTCAAGTTTACATTATTCCATAGGCTCTCTCCTCCTTCCTGACGAAGACCCCAACATGAGGCCACAATGTACCCTTTAGCGTAACCAGGGGTCGAAACGTAGAACTACGCTGCTTTTCTACACACCATAGGATCCTAATACGAGATTAATTCTCCTTGTCTATGTGTGATGCTATTTGGGAACCTTTGCTCATTAATTTGTTTGTAGAGGTTTTTCTAATTTTAATATGATGTAATAATTATGTCACAACACCTTTACCCTGTCCCCTTCACTTTTTCACTTACCCCTTCCTTTTTCACTGAGAGCACCTAATTTGAATACCGATTGTAATGATTTGACAATTACGTATCAGTACTTCTGTTTGTTATTAAGGACCATTGGCTGCAACTTGATCATACATGGACTTTGCATGAATAAATGCCAATGAAAATGAAATGAATAATTTACAAATTTTCTTTCAATCATTTCGAATTTGATGGTGATTGTGCGATCAATTAAATATTACAGTATTGTATGATTTTAATACACCTGTAACTCAGACCGTTTCGCTATGTCTCTTTTGGCCACCGCCACGGCTGTCCCCAAAAAGCCCTTGTCCGCCCTTGAGCCATCCAAGCCGTCAAACACCCCCAACGGCAGGTGTAACGGGTCGTGGGGAACCTCCCATCCCAGGGTCTGCGTGAGTTCAAGCTCCACCCCCCTCCAGAACGGCACCAAAGCCGGACAACACCATACCATGTGATAGAAATCGGCGGAGGCACAACGCGCGCATGCTGGGGTGGATCTTATCTGGGCCCGGAATAGACGTGTCGGTGTGAGGTATGCCGCATGAAGGTAATAGAGTTGGACCAGGCATAACTTGGAGGATGTGGTCAGGGTTTTGGGCACCATATGGGCATCCCTCCAATCCGCCTCTTCTAGGAGGCCCAGCCATCCCTCCCATCGAGCCCTGAGCCGATCCAGGGAAGCGGGACCACTGTTCACCAGTGACCGGTGTATGCGGGACACTCCCCCCCCTCCCTAGGTTCCCCATCATCACCTGGGCCTCCAGCGGGCTGAACTCTAGAAGGGAGACAGGGGGTGAGACATGTGTATGAAAGGCGTGTCTGAGTTGTAGGTACTTATAGAGTTGGGAGTGGGGAAGGGCGTGGTGCTGCTGCAGGTCCGCAAAGGATCGGATGTGGTCCCCCACCCATACATCCCCGAGCTGTGAAAACGCGATGAGGTCCCATCGTCGGAACCCCTGCAAGGATGAGACCTCTTGCAGCCAGGACCCATGCCGAGTGAGTTTCCGGTCCCTCCTCACGTGACGTAGAGCCGTGCGCCAGGCCAGAAACACCGTCCTGGTGACAGGGGGCAGAGCCTGTGGCACTGGGCTGCCATATAGAAACGCCTGGATCTGCATTAAGTCCGATGTGCTGAGTTTCACGCGGTATGCTGGGTCGGACCAGCCGCCCGCATACCAATCGTGGATCACGATGAGTTTCTTGGCCAGGTAGTAAAGGTGGAGATGAGTTACCCCCATCAAAGGGGGGGGGGGAATACGACAGTGCGCCAGGGATAAACGTGATCTCCTTCCTTCCCAATAGAAACCGGGTGAGAGCACCGTCAAGTTCGCGGAACCAACTACCCGGGAGGTGGATAGTAATGTTTTGCAGTATGTAAAGAAAATGGGGGAGGACCATCATTTTGAAGAGTGCACTCCTACCCAGGGGGTTAAGGGGGAGGGTCTGCCATCTCTTGAGATCCGCCTTCATCCTGACGACCAAAGACGTGATATTCAAAGCCCATTTGAGCTCTGGCTGAAGAGTCACCCAAACGCCTAGGTATTTGACTAATTGTCTCCTAAAGGGGATGTCCGCCTGTCAAAGCTGTCCCTGGAGAGATGCAGGGGGACCAACGTTGACTTTGCCAGATTCAGGCAGAGTCCAGAGACCCGCTCGAAAGAACCTCCAGGCACATGGGGGCCAGAGCTGTCTGGGTCCACCAAATAAAGCAGAACACCGTCCGCATTTAGGGCTATCTTATCGACCTGGCTCAAGTCCCAGGCACAGCCCCGAATAAGTGGGTCCTGTCGGATGAGTGCCGCCAGGGGCTCCATTGCCAGCGCAAATAAGAGTGGTGAGAGCGGACACCCCTGATGCGTGCCCCTCCGGATCGGGAATGCCTCGGAAAGCTCCCCATTAATGAGAACACGGGCTCTGGGGTTAGTGTAGAGAACTCTGATCAGATGGAAGAAGGAGAAACCGAAACCCATCCTTTCCAGCACATCCTCCAGATAATCCCAGTCCACCGTATCGAAGGCCTTCTCAAAATCTATGAAAAGCAGCGCCAAATACTGGGTCAGGCGACCCCGGTGGGCCAGAGCAATGTGGAGGCGACGAATGCAGTGACGAGTGCCCCTGGCAGGCGTGAACCCGCATTAGTCGGGGTGGACCAGGTCCTGTAGGAGGGGTCGGAGTCTCTGAGCCAACACAGTAGCGAAGATCTTGATCTCCGTGTTGATCAGTGAGATCGGGCGGTAGTCCGCACAATTCAGGGAGGGTGGTTGCGTCTTCGGAATAACCACTATTGTGGCCACATCAGATTCGGGAGGGAATGTCCCTGACTCCGCCACATGGCAGAATAGATCCAGCAAATTGGGGGCCAGAATATCCGGAAAGGCCGCGTAGTACTCGAGGGTACCCATCGGGACCCGACGTTTTACCGGGATGTAAGAGCGAAATAGCCTCCTGGATTTCCTCCAGGGTGAAGGGGCGGTCTAGAGCGTCTGCAGTCTCCTGCGAGAGACACGGCAGTTGAGTACCAGTCCTGTCCAGCAAATCAGCCAGAGGAGCGTCCGGGGGACGAGCGGTGTAGAGGGTCGCGTAGTAAGGCGCAAAAGTTTGCGCGATGGCTGAGGACGTCACTTGGAGGGTCTCGGGAATAATATGGTTGACTTTGGGATAGGACACTAGGTTGTGGAGGAGCTTGCCATTCTTATCACCCACCCATAAATACGGGCAACTGATGAACGGCAAAGCATTTTAGAGGATTCCAAGGAGATCCGGCGAATCTCTTCGCGAACTGCTGCCAGTTGTCGGGAGGAATACCCGTGGCCGCTAGTGAGCTGGGCTGTTTCCAGCTGTGCAGCCCAAGACTCTAGCTGGACAAGTTGGGCCGTTTGCTCCGACCGCTTCGCGTGGACCAGTCCCCTGGCCACCCCAGGATAACGGCCTTACTAGCCTCCCACAGCGTCCCCGGCGAGGGAACTGAGCCCGTATTAGTGGAAAAATAGTGACGCAACTCCTGACCAAGTGACTCCACTATCTCAGAGTCCTGCAAGAACCAGGCGTTTAGTCGCCAAGTCGCCTGTGGACCCGTCGGGGAGGACCTGAGATGGAGGGAGATGGGGCAGTGGTCCAAAATCCCCCTGGGCAGTATCGCGGCCCCAGATACCAGCTGGCAGTCTGTGGCAGGCATCAGGAGAAGGTCAATTCGGGAGTATGATGGGCTGCCGACGTGTGGGTGTACTGTTCCCCGCGGGGGTTCCAAACCCGCCACACGTCACAGACCTAGGGCCAAGGACCAGCTCGAGAGGATCTTCGCGGAGGTGCCACGGGCACCCAATGGGGTCCCCGTCGTGTCTCGCAGGGGCTGCAGGACGGCGTTGAAGTCCCCCCTACCACCGTAAGACCCTGTGGAAAGGAGGAGATTACCTGTGTAAGGTGGCAAAGCGTTGTAGGCAGGAGTGCATGGGGAATGTAAAGGCTTAGGAGGCTCAAGGGGCGCCCTTCAATGGTTCCCGAGACGGCCACATAGCGGCCCTGTGAATCAGTCTCGACTTTAGCCAGGGTAAAGGGAAGCCCCTTCCTGAGTAAGATAGCCACCCCCGGGAGCCCCGTGTAAAAAAAACAGAGTGCCAGACCCTGTCAAATCCATAGCAAGCTAGGAAATTGCATTGTGTACCCAGGAGGTGCGTCTCTTGGAGGAAGAGAATATCCGGTGTGTGGCAGTGAGCAGCGCGGAGGACAGCCGTGCGCTTGATTCGGTCTACGAGGCCATTGACATTCCAGGAAAGGATGTGAATAGGCCTAATAAGGGTGTAAGTCATCTAGAGGAATGGAATGTGGAGGGGCGGATGTCTACGTGGGACCTTGCCCAGCCCGAGGGGAGCACCCACCCAAATCCGGGCTCAGAAAAAGGGTCATGGAAATTGGTGATCCGCTCGTCAGCTGTGGAAACCAAAAAAGGAGGGAACACGACTACCAATGGGAACCTCCGACGGCGGCCCGTAGGCAGCCAAAAATAACAAACTGATGGGAGATGTGACCTGCTTGTCAACTGTGGACCAATCAGGAAGACATGGCTACCAAGGAGAACTGCAACCAGCGGCCCGTAGGCGGCTAAAAATAGACTGTCGAGGAACAACGGTCCCCCTTCCCTCCCTTTTCCCCCAACTCCCCCCACCCTACACTTCTGAAGTGGAAGCATCTGTCGCCCCAAAACCCCAACTACTAACTACCCCACAAAGAGGTGATTCGCTACTCTAAAACGGTTAGCAACAAACAGTCAGGAGCATGACTGAGTTGGACCCCCCTCCATGTATACAGATGCATGCCCACAGTAGATAAAGATGGAGTGGATAACAAAGAAGTCATAGGATGGTTCAGATCCAGGATTGCAATGATAAGGTAGACCCTGGCTGGGTCATCCAGAGGAGCTAGGTAGAGCCCCGTTCACGGGGACGGGAATAGGTCCGCTATATCGGGTCCTGAAGGGTGGAATGAAGGTGCACAACTTATAACACTGATCACACCCCCCTCCTTCCCACCAGAGCCACGGATCACGGGGCTCCCAGACAGGTCCGAGTCTGACATGGCCCTCCACCGAGTGACATCCAATCTTGGAGCGCTACCCATATCGATAAGTGAAGACACCAGAGTAGGGGAGGAGGCCCTTAGGCTCGAGGTCTGAATCGGGGAGCGCAGGGACTGCACCCCCGGTGACTGAGAGTTCCCCCCGGCGGTTGCCTCGTCTTCTAGATCCAGTTTGGCGCCACTGTGCCTTGGGTACCTCCTGGCCAGGTTGGGTCGTTGTTTTCTGGGCATGGGGGGGGCGCACCAGGTAGGAGGGACCGCTCCTCCGTAAGCCAGGTCCATGCCGCCTGTGGGGTGTCAAAGAAAAATGTTTTGTCCTGGAAAAACACCTTAAGGAGAGCCGGGAAGAGGAGTCCATATCGGAGGCCCATGGCCCTGAGTTTTTGCTTGACCTTGTCGTAAGATCGACGTTGAGTCTGCACCTCTCTAGAATAATCCGGGAAGACCATAATTTTGGAGTTCTGGAATTGCAGTGGACCCAGTGCCCTGGCGGCCTCCAGAATAGCATCCCTGTCCCGGAAGTTGAAGATTCGGAGGATAATGGGATGAGCGGGAGCCCCAGGAGGGGGTTTGGGAGCGAGGGAGCAGTGAGCCCGCTTCATTGCAAACCAGGGGGAGAGTTTCTCTTTGGGGATCCAGGACCGGACCCAGGCCTCGATAAAAGTGTTGGTGCGTCCTTTCTCCACTCCCTCCGGAAAACCCAGGAGGTGCAGGTTGTTTCTCCGGGCCCTATTTTCTGCATTCTCGGCCCTTTGATGCAGTTCCAAGGTCTGTGTCTGAAGGCGGGCCACCTGGAATTTGAGAGTACCCACGTCATCCTCCATCAAGGAAATACGGGACTCCGCCTCTGTAATACGGGCAGTGGCATTACAGAGGTCTTGTCGAATCAGTGCCACGTCTACCCTCACCTCCCCAATCTTGTTTTCCACCGAGGCCTGTGATGTGCTAATCGCCTGCAGGATAGTGGAGAGGTCACCTCCGGCCATCCCAGGCGCAGCCGTAGACCCAACCGCTGGGTCACGATAAGGCTTGGTGAATTGGTCCATTTTTGTTTGGGTTGGGGGAATGGTGACCTAAGTAGCGCAGTTTCTGCCATGTTCCCAAAGAGTCAGGTGGAGGTGATCGACGGGGGGCAAGGGGGGATGCATCGGCACCTCAGCCGCAGCCCCCACCACCCCGTATGGTGGCCGATCCCTCTCCCGTTCCCCTACGATGAAGGGAGGAGGCCGCTCTCTAGGGGAACTCAACTCTTCATGTCAATGGCGGCCCTCAAGGCAACTCTGGTGGGCCCAAGTCCTCGGGGCCCCCTCCACAGGCCTCAGCAGCAAGGTCCCGGGCCTCCAGGGGAAGAGAAGCGGGGGCAGGCACACACATGCGCCACCCGACACAGTAGCCGATCTGCCCCACACCAAATCACAGCACACCTCATAGCCCGCAGGTAGTGGGGAAGAGCGGGCCTCCCAGGTCGCAAGTCCGAGGTAGGCCAGAGAACCTGCCGGGCCATGGAAGTCGAGCACCCCGCCTCTCCGGTGTCAGGTCAGACAAAGGAGGTGTCTGCAGACCCCCAGGGACACAGGACAGTCTCGGGTCAGCCGCCGGCTCCTCCGGCGGGTCCACCAGCACACATCTACTCCTTGCACCTCAAGATAGCGGAGGGCGTGAATAGTTGCAGCAGGCCAGAGGGGGCACATACGGGGTTCCAATGGGGCTCACCGGCGTCTCAAGCAGGTAGTGAATCAATCCCAGGCCCCAGGGGCAACCCAACCAGCCAGGCAGCACCCGCCTCTGCCACAGTCCCTCTGCTCTGCATCTGCGCGGCCCGGCATGGCCGCCAAAGAGTTCGGGGGGAGGTGACACACACAGCAAACCCCCTGTCTCCTCACCTCCTCAGTTGAGTGGCTCAGGCCGCACTCGGCTTCAGGCACCTCCACAGCCGTCCCGGCGGCCGCGTCTCCCAAGGACCAGCGGTCACTCACCACCAGGACACCCGGGGCAGGGCCAGCAGAGCGGTAAGGCCCGGATCCGCTGGCCAGGGTTGTCTCGTGTGTAGATGCAGCGTGGCATGCGGGCAGCGCCACACTCTACGCCGTTCAGCAGCAGCCTCTCCCAGCCACCTCTACCTCCGGAAGACCGCGGGCGCCGCTCCGCCCCTCCGAGCACCACCAATACTCCCCGGAGCCGGCCCTCTCCGATCCCCAGGCACCAGGGCAGGAACTCACCCCACGAATCCGGGCTCCAGCCCGGCCCTCGCCACCGGAACAGACCGTTGCCGCCAGGAGGATCCCAGGTGGGCAGGCCGGGGAGGGAGAAGCCGGGGCACCCGGCCGAGACGTCAGGCCCAGAGAGCAGGCAGCGAGGGAGCCGCCATTTTGAGGGAGGAAGGCTGCCCAGAGAAGAGGGCCAGCGAAGGCGGCGTGGGCACCAGGCAGGCGACAAGAGGGGTCAGAGCGATGCAGGCAGGGTACAGGAGTCGCCCCTGAGAATCTGGGCCTTCGATGGCAGGTACAAGTGGGCCGATGTGAGGCGGATGACGGAGGGGGTCCGGAGCACTCTTAGAGTGCCACCGCCATCTTGACGCCTCAAGCCACGCCTAGGGACAAATTGTTACAATGAATTTATTTAAATTATTCTGCTTCATGACATGCTGAATACATTTCCTGTCACTATGAACAGAACCCAGTGCCTTTGGGGACAACCTTTCTGCTTGATAATTGAAGAAAAAACACTCCCAACAAAATAAAAAGATGCTAAATGTACTATTTACTAGTTTCCTGTGCAAAATAGGCATGATCAATCAATCAATCAATCAGAGTTTGTATAGCATGGTTAATCACCCGTGTGGGCCTCAAGGTTCTGAAGGGGAGGGGGGCTGCTGATCCATCCACAGAGGTAGGCTGATTTGCTGTGTTCGGCCAGTAAGGAAGGAGTGGATCCAGTCCAGGGCCTTGTCGCAGATGCCAGCATCATGGAGTCTTGTGATTAGGGTGTGATGGGAGACAATATTGAAAGCTGCTGAGAGGTCTAGTAGGATGAGACTGCGGTTTCACCTTGGTCGAGGAGAGAGCAGATGTCAATGGTGGCAGCAAAGATTGCGGTCTTGGTGATGTGGTTGCTTCAGAAGCCAGATTGAGAGATGTCCAGAATGTGGTTCTTTTTGACGAACTCAGAGTTTGGCGTTGATGGCCTTCTCGAGGACCTTGGCTGGAAAGTGGAGGAGAGACATGGGTCTGTAGTTCTTGAGGTCTGTCAGGTCGGCAGATGGCTTCTTCAGCAGGGGGTTGATCTTGGCATGTTTCCAATCATCAGGAAAGGTGGCTGTTTTGATGGAGCAGTTGATGGTGAGGCGAAGCTCTAGGGCGATGGAGGAGGCTGCTCTATTGAAGATGTGATATGGGCAAGGATCCGATGGGGCTCCAGAGTGGATGCTCTTCATGTTCTTGAGTGTGTCGTCTGTGGTGAGCAGAGTCTATTTGAGCAGGATCTTTTGATGTGTAGCCTGGTTGCCTGCTGTTGTGGCAGGTGTTGTGGAAGGCTCTTGGGTGTCAAAGCTGTTGTAGATCTGCCTGATCTTGTGGTGGAAGAAGGTGAAGAGTTTGTTGCCGAGGTCTTGGGAGGGTGGGACGTCTGTGGTCTCGCTGTTCAGCCTGGCGAACTCCTTGACGATGGCAAAGAGTTCATTGCTGTTGTGTGCGTTGGCATTAAGTCTGTCTTGGAGGGCTGTTTTCTTTGTGGTTTTGAGGAGGAGGTGGTGTGCCGTGACAATGGTTTTAAAGGTTGAATGGGTTACTGTTTTTTTTCGTTCCTCCATCTCTTCTTGAGTCGGGTGCAGGTGCGTCTGGTCTCGCTGAGGGTGGGAGTGAACCAGATGGCTTTCTTGGAGTTCTGCTGTCTGGGTGCCTCCTTGAGGGGTGCCAGAGTGTCAGCACTGTTGAAGAGCCACCAGTGAAGGTTGTGTGCTGAGGTGTTAGCGTCTGCTGATGCCGGTGGTGTGGTGGTGCTGAGAAAGGCGGTGAGATGTTCTTCGGTGACCTTGTTCCAGCTACTACAGGGGCAGTGAGGGCAATTGTTACGATGCGAATGGTGAAGGCAAAGTGCACGCAGTTGTGGTCAGTCCAGATGAGTTCAGTGAGTCTGATTTTGGCAAAGTTGTCTAGAAGAGATGTGGTGTTCTGGTCACTGGGGTTGTCCAGTTGGAGGTTGAGGTCACAGAGTACGATGTAATCAGTAGATGTGAGAGCCTGGGGTGCGATGATGTCTATAATGGTGTCGGTGAAGGGCGGGCAGGGGCAGGGAGTCATGTAGACGAGGGTGCTGCGGAAGGTGACGTTGGATTTGGTCTGGATCTGGAAATGGAGGTGTTCCGTGGCTGTCGTTGAGTCGTTCGAGTGAGTGTTCAGGCAGAGGGTGTTCTTGTGGACGATGGCAATGCCTCTTCCTGGTCGGTCGGTGTGGTGCTTGTGGGTGATTTTGTAGGAAGGCAAACAGGAAATACTGCGAAAAAGGGTTATTAGTTAAAGAGGGGCCAGGAGTCACACCACCCACTACCTTTTACCACGCATACATGTGGTGTCACTATGCACTCATTTCAGAATACTTTCTGGGTCTAAGGAAGATCAGAAGAAGCATGGACCTGCTGTTTGTACCCTCATAGGAGCCCTGAAGAACTGGACCTGCTTCATTTTGGACCCAGGACAAAGAAGTGAATTCCAAGCATCAGTTGAATGACCTTGTGTGGCTACAGTGACACAAAAAGCTGCAAGAGTACTTTTCCTGGAAGTACCCAGCTGACTGGGGTCATCTGGGCCCGGACTGGACACTACTATTGGCCTCTGTGTCACACCCTGGGGCTTTAGGAGTGTTTCCCTGAAGTTTATTGCTACATAAAAGACCAAGGGCCTGATTATGAGTTTGGCGATCCTTTGCACTGCTGAACTCATGGTGGAGGTGCGGCAACGGTCGGGGACTGCTGCGCCAGTGTTCCGACTGCTGTACTGCAACTACGATGATCGGACCACTGCACTGCCAGTGATCCATGATCCCTGGCGGTGGCGCGGTGCTCGGAAGCTCCAATATGGTTTGCAGTGCTGCTGCGCCACTGACAAGCATATTTGGAGTTTCCTCACTGTAACAGTGTTCATAGCAGTAGGGCTGCCATGAAAAGGGTAGCAGTGAGGAAGCAAATGGGGCCCTGTAGGGCCCCATGTTGCCTCAGGGCCATGAGCTGCACGTAGGGGGGCATATGGTGCCTCCTGTCTGCATGCACCCCTTTCCTGCATGACATGGGCTGCACAGTCTATGCCATGCAAGAACGGGCTTTGGCACTCCCAATGCAGTGACTTTTTAATAGGCACCGCTGCTGGAACGCCAAAGGAGTGCCCGCCAGACCATGAGGTAACTTGTAATCTGTTAGGCTGCCGACAGTGAGGTTTGGTGGTGTGGCACTCTCACACCGCCAAACTCATAATCAGGCCCTAAGTCATAACATAAACTCTTTGACTGTGACAAACCTGACTAATGAATCTACCCTGCGCTTCATCACAGTCAGTCTTAATTCACGTCTAGGTCTTGGGCTACCACAAACATTGACTATCATCTGCACTTTTTGCTTTTTGGGGCAATTTCTACTTAAAACTTTCAAAAATCTTATCTCTGACTCTCCCTTATTGTTTTTTTTTCTTTTGGTGTCTTTTTATTATGTTTTTCTAATTCAGTTTGGTATTTTTTTCACATTAACTTTATTATTGTTTTATTACTGCATAAATTACTCTGTATGCTCTGTGATACAGCTTCTAGGAGGTTAAACTCAGGTTCATCATCATCAATAAACTTTATTCGGCTCTACGGATAAAACCATGAAAGTCAAGCAACTACAAAATATCATCATACAGTACAAATTCACAGGTGTACCAAGGTCCAAATAATCAGGACACAAGCAGATTGCAAAAACAGATATTAATCGTAACTTTTCCTAAGTCTAATAGCATCCCATAAAAAACTGAGGGTGTACAAAACAATATCACTAGAGAGAAGTTGTAAACAAAAAAAAGCTTGTCTTACCCTCCTAAAACCCAAAAGTTTTAAAATGGGAATAATAAAAAGTTTTCTAGGTACAACATAGAAATTACAAAACATTAAGAAGTGCATCATGTCCTGAGGCGACTCTCCGTCGCAGCCACAGGGCATGAGGCACTGACCTCTGTGAGAATCTAGGGGATATGCCAATAAATAATGAAAAAGATCAAGCCGAAACCTCGTCAGTAGAAACCGTTCACAGGTACTTCTAAGCCCTAGAAGATAAGGTTCAGTGGTAGGAACAGTTTTCAATATTACATGTTTTTGCGCACTCGGTTTACACAACTCTTTATCCTCTCTATCATGGTGACAATATCTTTAAAAACCCTCCTTAACACAGGCAAAGTCCCTTTTGCAGATATACCCTCATGGTTTGTGTAAAGGTCAGCTCTGCCAAGCCTAGTAAGGCCAACACTTATATACTGGAGCGAGCGGATGCGTGATGATTGGTCAAGTGGGAGACAATCCCTTATGATGTCTTTACTAAGTGAATTCCTCTGCTTATACCAAATGTTAAGCCCCAAGAACAAAGGGCAGAAGGCTAGGTCATCAGCAAGGAAAGACATCCCAAGTTCCTCGTTTACAACATAGGATGGGGTACATTGTGGAACTGAGTTCTCAGCGCTCTGCATGGTCCCAAGTTTAATGTGCCCCATATCTCGCTCCCATACCTGACCTTAGAGATACATTTTGCTTGATAAATCTTCAGAAGGGCCCCTATTGGTTTTCTGCCCACTCTACTGGCAAAGTTAAAAACGGCTGCAGAGGCTTTCACTAGGTCCCCTTTCTTGCGGTCGATCAGTTGGTGCCAGCTCATGGAATCATCAAAAACAACTTCGTGGTAGGAAAAGAAGTTTGTTTTAGGTATTGGCGAACTTCCTAGTTTAAAAGTGGGCTGTTTTGCCTTCACCTTACCAGGACCCACCTGCATAAAATATGACTTGGAGTGATTTACTGTTAAGTCCAGCTCCTCCATAAAAGAAGGAAAGGATTTGAGGAGAAGTTGTAAGCCACTAGCAGTCCTTGCCAGGAGGACTGCATCATCCACATATAAGAGGACCGGAAGACAACGCTTTCCTACCTGTGGAGTGTCTGCTTTGATATCTAAAATAGCCTTCTCTAAAGAATTAATATATAGGTTAAAAAGAAAGGGAGCGAGGATACACCCCTGGCGCACCCCCCTCTTAATGTTGAGTTGGCGGGACACTTTCAAATCCTTTGAGTAGCGTACAACTGCCCTAGAGTCTCGATGAAGATCCCTCAAGAACCAGATGATGTTGTTATCAAAACCGGCGGAAGCCATCAGCTGCCATAACTTGGACTTGTTCACACAGTCGAAGGCTGAGGACAGGTCCATAAAAGCTAAGTATATACGGCAGGCACGGGCCACCGTGTACTTGTTCAAGACAAGGTACAAGTTGAGGCACTGCTCCATGGTGGAACGCCCAGGACGAAACCCATATTGGTTCTCAGAAAAGAAGATACTTTTGTCTGCCCAAGATACCAACCTTTCAAGTATCATGCGGCCCACTACCTTCACCACAGAATCCAGGAGGGAGTTGGGTCTATATCTTGAGGTACTATCCCAGTCGCCCTTTTTGAAAATCTGAACTACGGTGGATAAAGCCCAGAAATCAGGGCGCCAGCCCAAACCAATTTCAAAAAGGGGGTGGTGATGGACAGAGTATCTGAGTTAATCAGAACACTCCTACCCAG
The DNA here is from genome assembly GCF_964261635.1 of Lissotriton helveticus. Classification (NCBI taxonomy): domain Eukaryota; kingdom Metazoa; phylum Chordata; class Amphibia; order Caudata; family Salamandridae; genus Lissotriton; species Lissotriton helveticus. The sequence goes on from NC_136063.1 coordinate 1,093,361,223, forward strand.
TCAACAGATCAGGACTTGATCCATCACCGTTTTTTAGCTCACTGCACCATCCCAATTCAGAACCTGGCTATATGCAAATTAGTCTGTCCCTGGCCCAGTGCATCATGGGAACAGGGCAGACCAAACTACCAAGCCAATTCTTCACTGGAAAGGAAACAAGCTTCCGGGGACCGGTTTCTGGCATTACAGCCGTCTTCGGCCGGCTTGCTTGAATCCTGATGGTGCAGTGAGCAAGGGACTCATGTCTGAGCATACCCTTCCACACTTATGGTGGCCAAAATAATTTCAAAAAGGGGGTGGTGATGGACAGAGTATCTGAGTTAATCAGAACACTCCTACCCAGTCAACAGATCAGGACTTGATCCATCACCATTTTTTAGCTCACTGCACCATCCCAGTTCAGAACCTGGCTATATGCAAATTAGTCTGTCCCTGGCCCAGTGCATCATGGGAACAGGGCAGACCAAACTACCAAGCCAATTCTTCACTGGAAAGGAAACAAGCTTCCGGGGACCGGTTTCTGGCATTACAGCCGTCTTCGGCCCGGCTTGCTTGAATCCTGATGGTGCAGTGAGCAAGGGACTCATGTCTGAGCATACCCTTCCACACTTATGGTGGCCAAAATAATTTCAAAAAGGGGGTGGTGATGGACAGAGTATCTGAGTTAATCAGAACACTCCTACCCAGTCAACAGATCAGGACTTGATCCATCACCGTTTTTTAGCTCACTGCACCATCCCAGTTCAGAACCTGGCTATATGCAAATTAGCCTGTCCCTGGCCCAGTGCATCATGGGAACAAGGCAGACCAAACTACCAAGCCAATTCTTCACTGGAAAGGAAACAAGCTTCCGGGGACCGGTTTCTGGCATTACATTATTCTGAACTGGGATGGTGCAGTGAGCTAAAAAACGGTGATGGATCAAGCCCTGATCTTTTGACTGGGTAGGAGTGTTCTGCTTAATTCAGATACTCTGTCCATCACCACCCCCTTTTGAATCGTTTCAGCCCAAACCAAGGCGTTGATGACAGCTGTAAGGCCCATGTGTCTATATGGGTGAAATAGAGATCAGGCGGGATCCCATCTGATCCCAGAGCTTTTCTCTTTGTCAGGCCCAGTATGCCCGCTCTAACCTCTAACTCTGAAAAGACAAGATCCACCTTACATTCCACCATATTGCTTTTCACTAGACGTGGGGCCTAGCTGAAAGATACCCTATTGTCCTCCGTGATGTGGGCATCCAATAGGTGAGCACTCTCTTCTGAGAGAAATGGGCTATTAATAATAGCCCAGAACATAGAGCTATTTCGCAGAGTACTTGCTTCCACTAGGTCCGACCAGGCCTCATCTTTCAAGGTGGACGTACGGGTTGCTATCTTAGCCTTGTATGCTCTAAGCAAACCTTTGACCACCACCATGTCATGGGGTTTGTCACTCAGAGTCTGTCTCAGCTTCCTAGAAGCCTGGGAGCATGCGGAGTCAAACCATCTTTGGCCTATGGTCTCCCTGCCCTCATCCGTGGCACGTAGTAACCTCCGTATTGTGGTAAATAAATAAATAATACCCTATTTTTGACTAGACTTATAGCATAACAGATAGCTCAATAAATAAGAGTCAAGATTCGAGGTAGTAGGAGTTTCTGCAGGTTTATTACAGCATAAGGACAGGATCAGGACAACCTGCATAGGAACAGAATGACAGGGCCCAGCAGGACAACTGGGGCCCAGCAGGGGAAAAGAGGCCCAGCAGCTGCTGGGGCTAGGTCTGGGATGAGCGCGCTAACATTTAATAACAAAACATTGACTTATATACATAGCGCAAACACATAGCATTACATTGCAGTAGGCGTAGCAGTGGGTGGAGCAGAAGGCGTGACGCGTAACAGTCGCGAGAGATAACAGAAATAAGAGGTGTAACTGGGAGTATACATAGACATGTGATGCAAACGTAACAGAATATGTCATGAATGGGCGGAAACTTTGGAGGGGGCTACCTAAGGAGCCGGGACCTCTAACCTAATGGTGCGCGAAAACTGGCAATGACGTGTTACTAGGAGAAGCTGGGGGCTACGAACTCTGTGCTAGGAGCAGAGACTAGAGTCTGGAGGGTCGGAGCGACATGTACCTAAACCCTATCTGGTATCTAATGTTTAGGGAACATGTTGATATAAACTGGAAGTCATGAGGGGAAAAGCTAACTTGATTCTAAGACTGGACCATGCATTATTCTACATGTAGTGCGTGAAGAATATTAAATGACCATTAAATACAGTATTTCTCTAACATGGAGACGAGAAGGCTAGACAATGACGGAAACTATTGATGCAGTTCAGTAGCTTAGGAATGCAGAGGAGGAGGACTGAACTGATAGCTGGAACTATAACATACTTTTGGCAGACTCAGAGGCAGAGCCGGGGTGCACCGGGCACTGCAAGGCAGGAAGTAAGTGAAGGGTCGAGGATACAGGTGGGGGCTGTATCGCTCCTCAGCGAGGCTTTCAGGAGACAGGAGCTGAATCTGTGGTCCGGGCCCTTTTGAGGCCTGGAAACGGGGACTTTATAATTGAATAACGTGCACACTGAGAAACGTGGCAACATTACTTACATAGGCCTGATATTCGTAGTATTCACGAGGACTGGAAAATAACATACCAGAGGTGGACACAACTGTAATTGCGTCTTTAATCAGAAATGGGGAATAACATATGCATATTGGTCATGCACACATAACATATGATGGATGAGGCGTAGGGACACAGAACATGGCAAAATTTACTTTTCCACATTCCCTCCTTGTCACTACGTTTCCATCAGGAAACATCAATATTCATGATACCGTCTATCATTTCATACAGTACCATTTGCTCGTCTCGAATTGTCTTGGAACGGGATTTAGAACAGGGCTTGGGACTAGGAATACAAGAGGTAGCACACATGCTGCAAATCGCAGGGCCACATTGTATACAGAGGCAGCAGCTAAATATGGTCGCTACTGCAATACCTAAAAAGGACAGGACTTTCCAACCCCACGCGGAAATTATATTCCAGAACCAACCGGACCATGTCCAGGTGCCTGGATCTTGGTGTAACAGATGGACAATTTTATGGAGTCTGGTTATAGCTGAATAAACAGACGGCGCGTTATTTGGAATGAAAATACAACAACTGGATCCGAGAATTCTACAGGCCCCGCCCCTATCGGCCAGTATGACGTCAAGGACGAGACGATTCTGTAAAACGACAATTCTCATAAAGGATTGCTCTTCAGTTAAGTTACCTAGAGCGGAGGCAGTCTCATCTACTACTGCTTCAAGGGTTCTTGTTAACCTACGAATAAGCTTACTATTTACAACTGTACCTAAATAAGGGAAAACACCTTTATCAATATCAATGAATTGCTCTGCGGCAGTTTCAGTATAATCGACAATCGGGAGATTTCTCTTGTGTCTAGTGTGTACTAAGAAAGAATTCCTATGATAGTCAGGTGGGGCTAGAAAAACAGGTGGCAGTAGGAAAGCAATGTAACAGGTTCCCTCCCAATCGAGGGGCAGACGGACATATGCAGTTTGACCACAAATAAAATAAGAATGACGTGAAGCTTTGAAAATAGATTTCCCACTGTCACTATACTGGATAACAGTAGTACATTCACTATGACCTATATGTACAGAACCATAATTACGGACACATAATTCGCCTTTGACTGGTAGTACTGAAATAACAGGTAAGTCTGGAGTAGTATCAGACTGAACATTCAGAACCATGAAATTCGACGAATAATTTCCTAAATTATATACTTCATTTTCTAAATCTAAACCTGTTCTGTGGGGGAGACCTTGCTTGTCTGGGAAACATGTACTGTTAAGAAAAGACATATCTGTTGAGGATGACGTTAACGTGGACCATGCTCCACACGAACCATTGTGTGAGAATGGATAAGGAAAGAGTGGCAGAACTCCCTTCGGTGTCTGGAAAGGGGGGAGTCGACCACACACCCAACAATTAGTGGCATTGCTGGTCTGGTGTGAATAATGTAACATACGGATAAATGTGTTGTTACGCATAGCGAGGCGGTATGCATATTCGTGAGGAGGCAGATCACTAAACGTGTGCTCTACTGTAGCATAAGCAGACATATTTACATGAGGAACTGAAAAACACAGGAAAAGTGCGTAGCAGGTGCAGGAAATCATTATGCTGAGAAATAATATGAAACTCAGAAAAACGATACATTTGATTGAGCTTTGACTGACTCTCTCACTATGGGGGTCTATTTTATACATGTCAGAAACAGTCTAACCGTTTCACCTAGGGGAGGACTTATACAATCAAACTGGCTGACTTATTAGACCTGAGCTTTAACTTATACTCCTGTTGCGGAGTTTTCTCTAACAAGGGAGGGGTTGTAATAATGTCTTGTGCGGGACAGTCCTTTAAAACAATGTTCTGGCAATCCTTCGAATCCTGGGAAATGTTCTTGGAAATGTTTTTGAAGACTGGTTTCGATCCTTTGAAAAGTTTTACATGAGAAAGGTGGACCCACCCCTTCCTGCCTTCCAACTTGACGGCAGTTCGGGTGGTCAAGAGGACCTGACGTGGCTCTTTCCAACGTGGTTCCAGCGGACTTGATCTGTCGAAATTTCTGATCATCACAAGGGAGCCTGGAACGATCTCGTGCGGTGCCACCTCGGTATTGTCTGGAAATGCGGCGGCAACCTGTGAACGACATGAGTTGAGGGCAGACATCAAGGAAGCTAGGTAATCTGTCAGCATATTACATGAAACATCGGTAATACTTCGGGGTCTAGGAGTACCCCACATATTAGGGGGGCGGCCGAAAACGACCTCATACGGGGACAGACCTGATCTGGAATGTGCGACCATGCGCATGTAAAACAGAGCGACTGGCAAAGCTACTAACCAGTCTACACCCTTGTCTTTACAGACTTTTGCTATACGGATTTTCAGAGTCTGATTATGCCTTTCGACTAGTCCAGCTGCTTCTGGATGGCGTACACAATGGAACTTCCACTGGTACCCTAACAAAAGAGAAACGTGTTTCATGAGTTCAGATGAGAATGGCTGGCCGTTATCAGAATATACGACTCTAGGGAGTCCATATCTAGGGAAGAATTCACGAACCAACTGCTTGGCAGTGGTCGCGGCTGTGTAATCTGGGACTGGATATGCTTCTGTCCATCTGGACAAGGCGCATACAACTACAAGGACATACTTGAAACCTCGACATCGCTCCATTTGAATATAATCCATCTGGAGGACCTCAAAAGGGTGGTCAGGGGGCTGGAAACCACCTTGTTCCACCGGGACACTTTTACCTGGATTAAACTGACAACATATCATACAGGTACGGACTTTCTGCTTGGCTGCAGCTCGTAAATGCTTGTTGAACCAAATGTTCTGGATACTGTCTAACATAGCTTTTTCTCCTAAATGTGCTGGACTATGTGCGGTATTGATAATGACTTGAACCATAGAATCGGGGAGAAACCATGTGGCTCTACCCTTCGTTAACCATCCTTGATCTGTCTGGACCCCTCCTTGTACAGACCATTTCTTGATTTCATCAGGAGTAGCATGTGACTGGATATCTATGACATCTTGAGTAGGGTCCTTAACTGTCATGCATGTAGTCAGATCTGGAATATGTGTCTGATTAATTGGAATGTCTGGAGTCTGTGCTGTAAGCTTGGCTGTGCGGTCTGCTAAATCATTACCTTGGGAAATAATGTCAGTGACTTTCGTATGTGCTTTGCATTTCATGATAGCAATAGATGTCGGTAAATGTATGGCATCTAACAGGGCTTGAATAAGGAGACCATGCTGAATCTTGGTTCCATGAGAAGTCATAAAACCTCTCTCCTGCCAGAGCACTCCGAAGTCGTGTACAACTCCGAATGCGTAACGTGAATCTGTGTAAACATTAACCTTCAGGTTCTTGGCATGTATACAGGCTTGTGTCAGAGCGACTAGCTCTGCTGCTTGAGCGGACAGGGTATAGTCACTGCATACGCGGCGACTAGTTCTCCTGTACTAGTTCTCATACATGAACCATCCACATAAAGTGTCAGGTCAGGATCTGGTAACGGAAATGTCTGTCAGGTCTTGTCTTGGCTTTGTCGTAATGTTAACTATTTCCACACAATCATGTGTGTCTGGATTTGTACTAACTGATGGTAACAGTGTAGCAGGATTCAGGACATTGCAGCGTCTAATTTCTATGTGTGGCTGGAACAGTGTCAATTCATAACCTGTTAAACGTGCAATTGTCAAGTGCTGAGTTTGTGTTCGGTTTAAAAGAACTTCTACTGAATGTGGAACTTGTACTGTCAGGGAATGTCCTAAAACTATAGAATCACTTTGTCTGATAGCTAGTGCTGTGGCTGCAACTGACTTGAGGCACGCAGGCAACGCCTGGGCGACTGGATCTAATGTGCTCGAAAAATAAGCACAGGGCTTGTATTGACCTGCTTGATCTTGTGTGAGGACAGATAATGCTGTACCTTCGCGTTCAGTAACGAAAAGTATAAAAGGCTTACTGTAGTTCGGTGTAGCTAGAACTGGAGCTTGACATAGGGCTTTCTTTAACTCGTTAAAACTAAGTGTATGGTCAGATGTCCAAGGGAGGACAGTCGATACGGCTGCCTCCTGTGTCGTTAACTGTATCAGTGGCTTGGCTAGGAATGCATACTGGGGAATCCATTGTCTACAATAAGAAGTTAGGCCGATAAAGGCACGTACCTCCTTCTGGGTTCTTGGCTGGGGAAGACTCGCTATTAACTGGATACGGTCGGGTGTCAACTGCCTACCCCTCTTGGACAGCAAGTGTCCTAAGTATACCACTTGCTGGACACAGAATTGAAGCTTCGAAGGTGACACCTTGTGCCCCATCTCGGCTAGAAAATACAGAACTGTAAGTGATGCTCGCTCGCAGTCACGTTCAGAACGGGCTGTGATCAGTAGATCATCGACATACTGGAGCAGGGCAGTGTCAGTTGGCATGTGAATGTTGTCTAGTTGTCTCTTGAGTGCTTGACTGTAAATACTAGGGCTTTCTGTGAAACCTTGAGGAGCGCGTGTAAACATATAGCTCCTTCCATTTAAACAAAATCCGAAAAGAAACTGGCTGTCTGGATGAATTGGAACACTAAAAAATGCATTCTTGAGGTCAATAACAGTGAAAAACATGGCTTCGGAATCAATGGCTGTTAACAGGGAAGAAATGTCTGGGACAACTGGGTATTGAGGAATAATACATTTGTTAAGCTCTCGTAAATCAATCACTAATCGATATACTGGGGGTGCATTCGGATCAGTACGTTTCATGACTGGAATGATCGGAGAATTGCATACATTGGAGTCAGTTTCTACAACTACTCCTTGAGCCATGAGCTCGTCAATAATTTTGGATAAGGCTGCTACAGCCTCAGGTGGCAATCTGTACTGTCTGATTCGTGGTAACACTACACCTGGTTTGAGAGTCACACGATAGGGTGTGATTTGCATGTAACCTACATCAGTTGGACCTTGCGCCCATAAATGCTGTGGAACATTAGACAATCTTGAATCAAAATCTCGTAATACATAGTGACCCTTAAAGTCACGTAGGAACAGACGTATTCCCTCTGGGGAACAGCAAATAACTGCACCTAATTCTTTCAGTGTCTTAATGCCTAATAGATTTTCTGGACATGACTTAGTAAGTAACAGATCAGTAGTACGGGACAATGGACCTACTTCTAGAGTAACTGGCTTAGATATTTCATTAACTATGGGTTTTCCTGAAAATCCAAGGGAAATATTTCTTGAGCCTGAGAGCGGAGCCCCTGGAACTTCGGCGTGACTAATTGTGGTCCTACTTGCCCCTGTATCGATCAAAAACTTTCTGTCCTTCCCTAATACTTGACTGTGAACATAGGGACCTTCTTGATCTACAGGTATCTCGATGAGAGGCAAGCCTACCTCCCTCTCTAGGCTGTTTCATGAATATGACTGATACTCTGGATACTCAGACTGTGCATACTGGTACATCTGCGATGTAACGTGCTGTGTTGCAGCAATAGGCTGCGGTACTGTAACTGTCTGTGGTGCATTCTGTGACTGAGGAGTCTGTGAAACTTGTTCTTGTCTCGGCGGACGTGGTCTTTCTTTAGTCTTACCAGTAGCTATGTTGTGTTTCAGAACTGCACACTCGTTTATAAAATGACCTGGCTGTTTACAATAATTGCAGTTCCCTTTAACGGGAGCCGCAGGGTGACTGGCTTGATTCGGACCCCTCTTCTGACTGTCTTGAGGAATAGATTGTGCAACTAGCACTTTCATTTTCGTGTCTTTCATACGTTTTCTTTCGTGTTCTTGCTCTTCTCTGATTCTATTCTGGTGGTACTGGAGCATCTGGAGCATCTGGGACGGAGTATTTGCTTGCCAGGTGCTTTCGACTTTCAAAACTCGGTTTTTAATTTGTGGACTTGAATTCTCGACTAATTTGGTAACGAAAAGATGAGGGTATGACTCACTACTTGTCTTGAGACCACTGTTAATACTAAAACATTTTTCGAATCTAGAATAAAAATCACTAATATCCTCTTCTTGTTTCTGTTTACAGGCTGAGATTGCATCCCAGTCTTCTTTCCTAGTTGTCAATAATCTGGGTAAAACTTGAATCAATAATTCTGGTAATTCTTTACATTTATCTCCAAGACCGGTACCTGGTACTCGTGCCTTGTCTTCAGCTTCTAGAGCTGTCCAATCGATCTTTTTCTCTCCCACCTCCCATTCTTTTTCCTTTAACTTTTCATACACCCCTGCGGGTAGCAGGACCTTTAACATTTTAATGATATCTGGGTAAGTGTATTCTCCCATACGGAGCATGTCTTTTAATTCTCTATGGAACCCTGCTGGATCTTTGTCGTGACAGGGAATTAATTTCTTCATTTCAAGAAGTTCCATCTTTGATATCGGAGTGTATACAAACACTCGTTGCATTACGCCACCCGCCCCTTGGACTGGGTGGACTTCTCGTAGCGGATTCTGTCTGTCTATGTAGAATGGTTTACTTTCTGGGGGTGAGACATGAACAAAATGCGGGTTCAGGAACGTTCTATACTTGTGGCGCTGTTCTAGAATGACACTAATTAAATCGGTACCTAGACCTCTCCATCTGTACTGGAGTAACTCGTTCAGGATATCATGTAACGGGCCTGGATCAGAATGTTGACCCTCATACAGGGTAATGAGGTGCTGGATCATATACATACCCACCAGTCGTTGCTCGGCTGGGGGCAGTTTCAGAAACATTTGTGCCACTATTTCGTCTGGAAAAGTGGTAGAATCAGTAATCCATCGGACTGCTGATCGGGCTAGTTCTTGTTCATGCATAGTACTTAGTTCACTGTAACCGACTCGTGATTTCAGAATGTGATCGGTAGCTTGAAATACTTGTTCTAGAGAATCTCGTTCTGGTGCTGGATGATGAAAAATAGACTTAGGTTCTGGACGTAAATGGCGATCTGGAAATCTGGATTTTCCTACATACGCTATTCTGGCGGGATTCTCGTCTTCCTCTTCAGGATCAGAGATACTTTCTTTCTCGCTTACTTGTGCTGCTTTACGCTGTTCGTGTAACCTTATTATTTCTTTACGAATTTTCTTGTACATACTTTCCATGGCACTAATGGTCTTGTGCTTACCCTCGGCTATATTATCACTCCACCTTGTTAAGATTCTCATTTCGGCGGGATCTTTAGACGGATAATCTTGTTCTCTTATTAGACAATTGATCAGGAACTTTAATATCATGAGCTGAATCTCGGCTTTCCTTTGAGACATAATCTCGCCAATACTTTCTGGATCATCCCCTGTACGGATGAAACGATATATTCTGTCTAGATCTTCTTTCATATTTGGTAAGGTGACTAGATACTCGGTCACCCTTCTTACGCGTACGGAATATAAAACCATATTATACTCGCCTGGGACTGTGTCATAGACACATTCGGCAAGGGCTTGTCTGATTTCTGTAACAGACTTATTACTTTTAGGAGTACGCTGTGATGCTTGAGCATGTAATTCGAGTGCTGATAAACGCTTGTGTGGCGGTGGGGTTTGAGGAGGACCTCCCCCTGCGGCCCCTAGACTAGAATCGTCGACTGACATTCTTCGTGCTTGCAGGGTCGGTAATTGTAACGTGGGCTGAACTTGTATGGCAGGCTGACCCGGGGGTACCGTAACAGGTACCCCGGTGTCTGGAGGAACGGGAAGTGCCTGATTTACAGGGACAGGTGGAGCGCGAACTGGATTTGCATATTCTGGAACTGTGTCGTCCAGATAGGACGAAATAAAAATATCAGCTGCGGTCGGTTTGTGACGTAGCTTGGTCGGAACTAATGGTGGCGGGAAATTACTGGGTGCCTCTGGGGTCGCTTTTGGCAAGCCTTCGGCAAGGAGAGGGTACATACCCTTAATAAGGGCATGCCTCTGTCTGTCTGACTGTTCGACTTTGACTTGTTCACCTATCTCGATTAATTCTCTTTCTTGGGCTCGTTCTTGGGATTCTCTACTTAACTCTGACTTTCTGACTTCCTTTTCCGTTCTTCTATGCGCTTCCTTACGCCATAACTCGATGGCATCTTTCTGTGACTGTCTGGCTTTCTTTTTCCATAATGCTTCCTCTACTCGCATGATACATTCGGCATCCCATGTACCCGATACGGGCCATCTATACTTTTCTTCTAACTGTTTGGTATACTCTACCCATAAATCTAGATACAATATGGCGCTTATGCCATGTTTCTGATACATAAAGTGACCTGGACTGTCCCTAGGCGGAACAGGAACTGCTGCTTCTAGCAGACCCTTTCTAGTTTTTAACTGACGTAACTTGGAAAAGAGCGGCATTCTAAACTTGAATCGGAACACAATACAATACACGAAAAACAATAACAATTGAGAAAACAATTCAGGCATACCACGACATTGGAAATACATTAAACAATATCATAACATAACAGTTCGAACAGAATACTACCTGAAAATACTGAAAACAGAAACAGAACAGAATTCTCGAGAACGGAACAGACTAGAGTTACTGGATGCACTGCTGTAACAGTACGGAACATACCGGTCCCATAAAGGAACGCATCAAGACCCGTATCCACCTAGGTGAACACTTCGTTTGTGGGCTTGGGTACCACCAACCCACGGACCAGGAGTCAATTTAGACTGACCCTGTCTAGACACTACCCCAGCAATGGTACTCACCGGGCAGCACGGAACGGAAGGCCTCGGACGGGACCGGACTACGACGACGAACTTCGGACTTCGGACTTCAGTTACGGGTGGGCCTCCGGATACCTCGGACCTTGGACTCTCGGCTTGGGCTCTGGTCGGGACTCGCCGCGTTCCTCCACCGTCTCGTTCGGATGCTGGACCGCCTCCTCCGTCTCCTCCGTGGGCCTGAGGGATACTTGAAGCAGAAATATCTGCACTTGGCCAGTATGGTTCCGTCACGACTGCAGAGGGTCAGGGGGTCGGCGTGGCTTCACCGACGCGTGGGGAAAGGGCAAGTCCCTATTCGGGCGCCATTATGTGGTAAATAAATAAATAATACCCTATTTTTGACTAGACTTATAGCATAACAGATAGCTCAATAAATAAGAGTCAAGATTCGAGGTAGTAGGAGTTTCTGCAGGTTTATTACAGCATAAGGACAGGATCAGGACAACCTGCATAGGAACAGAATGACAGGGCCCAGCAGGACAACTGGGGCCCAGCAGGGGAAAAGAGGCCCAGCAGCTGCTGGGGCTAGGTCTGGGATGAGCGCGCTAACATTTAATAACAAAACATTGACTTATATACATAGCGCAAACACATAGCATTACATTGCAGTAGGCGTAGCAGTGGGTGGAGCAGAAGGCGTGACGCGTAACAGTCGCGAGAGATAACAGAAATAAGAGGTGTAACTGGGAGTATACATAGACATGTGATGCAAACGTAACAGAATATGTCATGAATGGGCGGAAACTTTGGAGGGGGCTACCTAAGGAGCCGGGACCTCTAACCTAATGGTGCGCGAAAACTGGCAATGACGTGTTACTAGGAGAAGCTGGGGGCTACGAACTCTGTGCTAGGAGCAGAGACTAGAGTCTGGAGGGTCGGAGCGACATGTACCTAAACCCTATCTGGTATCTAATGTTTAGGGAACATGTTGATATAAACTGGAAGTCATGAGGGGAAAAGCTAACTTGATTCTAAGACTGGACCATGCATTATTCTACATGTAGTGCGTGAAGAATATTAAATGACCATTAAATACAGTATTTCTCTAACATGGAGACGAGAAGGCTAGACAATGACGGAAACTATTGATGCAGTTCAGTAGCTTAGGAATGCAGAGGAGGAGGACTGAACTGATAGCTGGAACTATAACATACTTTTGGCAGACTCAGAGGCAGAGCCGGGGTGCACCGGGCACTGCAAGGCAGGAAGTAAGTGAAGGGTCGAGGATACAGGTGGGGGCTGTATCGCTCCTCAGCGAGGCTTTCAGGAGACAGGAGCTGAATCTGTGGTCCGGGCCCTTTTGAGGCCTGGAAACGGGGACTTTATAATTGAATAACGTGCACACTGAGAAACGTGGCAACATTACTTACATAGGCCTGATATTCGTAGTATTCACGAGGACTGGAAAATAACATACCAGAGGTGGACACAACTGTAATTGCGTCTTTAATCAGAAATGGGGAATAACATATGCATATTGGTCATGCACACATAACATATGATGGATGAGGCGTAGGGACACAGAACATGGCAAAATTTACTTTTCCACAGTATGACGGTTGACATGGTACTGAAAGAACCCAATATATCTGAGGCACCAGCCTCATCATCGAGACAAATGGTAAACTCCCTGCGACACTGAGTTGTGAGGGACTCGTGGAAGGACTCTAGGACTATGTACCCCCATTTTAAACTCCTCCCTGCCTCGGCCACTTTAAGAGGGGCTCCTCCCCCACCCACCTCAAAGCGTACATATACTCGGGCCAGCCTGTAGTGATACAGATGGGATTGTGGTCACTAAATTCACTTGTCTAAATTAGGAAATCTGTGACTAAAGCAAAGAAGGGGGTAGATACAAAAGTGAAATCTACAAAAGTCTCACACCCTCTGCCACTGAAAGTAGGGACAATGTCAGTTTTCCCAGGGGGCAACTTGTTCATGACTTATGTTAAGTCAAATTCGAGCAGAGGAGACTTGAGCTCTGTTCCCTGGGGGTGTGCTCTATGTGCAGGCCCGATTGTTGTGCACAACCCATGGCTTCCATTCCTCCTTTTCTGATATCCCCACACATGTGGATATTAAAGTCCCCTGTTAAGAAGGTATGAGGACAATTCTGGGCATTCAAGGTACAACCCCATAATGCTGACCCCAACTGCGTTATGTTACCCTCACCCTAAAAAATGTCTCCTGCGTTATAAAAATTTACCAGGAGGAGTCTACTCTTGCAACTAGATAGTGACAACACTTGTGCATTGGGCGAGGCATAAACTACATATACTGCAATGTTGGGACAGCCAGCGAAACAAAAGTAACAAGCCCCCCTTTGCCCTCCCTGACAGGGATGGAGTTGCTGGGACAAGGATAGTTTTATAGCTGTCCAGATGATAATTGCCCTCAGTAGCCCAGGTTTCCTGAAGGCAAATCACATCAAATGATTTCACAAGATCCAACCACCCAGGGTTATCTATCTTGCTTGCCAGCCCCGCAATGTTCCAAGAGAGGAACTTACACCCTCAGTTCTTACATGAAACTTGTACCGGGGAGAAATGTACCTGTGTGATGTATGGACCATAGAATCCAAAAGGCCGACACGGCATCAATCACAGTCTTCCAGCGTGCTCAGTGGTGCAAACCTATTTACAATGCTTAACCCTAAGGTCCCTTCCGTAAGACCCACATAAGCCCCCTCGTGAATCTGCTTACGAGCAGGGCCTAAGTACAAATTACCGGGTATATAAAAGAAATCTAGCAGGAGTGCCACAATTGCAGAATTCCAACCCCTAAATTCAAACTGTGCTACTGAACTTAAAATATATTAACAATACTTGGGTTATTAAAATTGACAATGATACAGTCCCCTTGCCAAAATTTTGGGGTGCCACCAACCCACTCGGTCCGTCGCACCATTAAAATTTGATTGTCCACCCGGCGCCCAAGGGCGAAATTAGAATTGACCCAGTACACCACTTTGTTCTTAAGCTGATAAAAATCTTCCTTGGATTTAAGGCACGGTACATTGGCTAACACTACAACGTAAGGGGTGGACTCAGGAGGGAGATGGACAGAGTCCGCACAGCGGGAGGGAGGTACGATGTTGGATCCATCTCGTCTGTCTACATGACTCAGCAAACCGCCAACGTTACCCTTCCAAGGTTGGCGGAAAGGGGAAGTAACAGAGTTCAAAACACTGTCACTCCTGCAAATGTTTGAACGAACAGGTGGTACGGGCCCATGCCTGGTCGTGGTTGATGCAGAGGTGGCAGCTAGCTCGAAGTTTGGCTGCTGGACAGCGGAAGACACCACCACGTTTCCTACCCCTGGGCCACTACCACTAGAACTTAGAGTGTCAGTCGTGGTCAGAGGCATTACAGAGAGAGGACTTGAGGTCAGCGAAATGCGGTCCCTTTGCAAGAGGTCTGTTAGAAGTTCTTTTCGTAGGAAGTGCGGTGCGCCGGGTGATAACTGTGGGGAAAGAGGGACAGAACCACCCACCCTAGTCGCTGACAAGCTGTATTGAGGTGTCAGCCTGAGGGGTAAGTGTGGGGAAGAGAACAGGGCAGTGAACAGGAGAACGGGATAAACGTCTAGTGGCCAGTTCAACCTCCTTGTCCAGGACCCCTGCTGCATGCTGGAGAAAAGCGACCATAGTGCTGCCCATAAAGGAAGGCTCTTTGTTTGTAGTTCCTGCTGCCACCCTGCTCCTTCCCAGGTTTGGAATCTTAGTGTGTATGTTCCTATAAGTGCTGCGTTAAAGGTGTTCAGATCAAAACTACGCACAACACACGTGAATGTCGAGAGATCAGGCTATCAGTTAAGAGATAATAAGTCCGTCCAGGCAATACAGGACACGAGGGAGATGCAGGAGTCCAGTCCAGAATAACCAGGTTGTATTAGGAGACTAAATCCTTAACTGGTGACCAACTGAAAGACTAACCAGATGATTGATGCATGTATAAGGGGCAATAACAAAATGCAGTAAAGGAAGAAAGTTAGCTCCCTACCTGTCGTCTACAGCTTGCGTGTAGAAAAGGGCTCAACTTTGCAGGGTAGACGGGGCATGATCCTGCTGGGCGAGACGAAACCTAGAGGGTGGGCCCAGCCCAGCCTCCTCTGGTCTTGGACGGACGCAGACGGGCCCGCCCTTGGCCCGGGCTTTGCCTGGGCGTGCCCGTGTGCATCCCACGCTGCAGGAGCCCTGGCAGGCTGATATGCGCCTCCTGGCGCGAAGAAAGAAAGAAAGCTGTTGGCTTACGTGCCTCATGGCCCCATGGTGATTGTGGTCCCGGCAATGAGGAGGTAAGGCAGGCAAATGCATTCTGCTTCCTTTACTGGGTGGCATGGGCTGCACAGTCTATACCAAGCAAGAACGGACTTTGGCACTCCCAATACAGTGACTTTTTAATAGGCACCGCTGCTGGAACGCCAAAGGAGTGCCCGCCAGACCATGAGGTAACTTGAATCTGTAAGGCAGCCGACAGTGAGGTTTGGCGGTGTGGGAGTGGGATGGCCATCCCACTCCCACACTGCCAAACTCATATTCAAGCCCTAAGTGACAACATAAACTTTTTGAATGTGACAAACCTGGTTGATGTATCTAACCTGCGCTTGATCACAGTCAGTCTCCATTCACGTGTGGGTCTTGGGCTACCACAACCATTGACTATCATCAGCACTTTTTGCTTTATGGGGCAATTTCTACTTCAAACTTTAAAAAATCTTATCTCTGACTCCCTTATTGATTTTTTTTCATTGTGGTGTCATTTTATTATATTTTTCTCTATTTTTCTAATTCAGTTTGGTATTTTTATTGTTTTTCATATTAACTTTATTATTGTTTTATTACAGCATAAATGACTCTTAAATTAAGCCTGTATGCTCTGTGCTACAGCTTCTAGGGGGTTAAACTCAGGTTAATTTAGTGGCATTGAGGGTGAACCCTGGCAAGTGTTTTGATTATTTCTGCAGTGGATAGTCAGTCACTCATTCCAAATAATTATAGAATTGATCACGCTGTGTATGAGACACAAGGCAGTACAAAATAGTTAGCTGCTAATTTTAGTAATCATGGCAAATGTTTTTCTGCTTGCGCCAACATTCTTTCTATTTTTTTGCAATTCTCTTGGCTCTTCTCTTAGCACTTTCTTGTTGGATTTCCTTTTTCTTGAGTATTATTTTTCCGATTCAATAAACACCATCACTCTCATAAGTATCCTTTGTGACAATCAAATCTATCGAATTTGCTAATCATCAAACAAATTGGTGCAAGACTCAGTTACCCGAGTGCCTACGCTTTAATCTAGTTTACAAGCAAACATGTGCATTACCAATCAACAATTCTACCACAGGGAGGCCTCAATGATGCCCATCTCGCCACCTCCTATACAACCACATATGCAGAAATTCGCCAAAATTGTCACAGCGCCCAGACCTTAGCCCGCACAATCAAACTCTGCTAATTGAAGATGATACATGTCTCATTATGGAACATTAATGAAATACGCACCTATGCCTCCACCTACATGGAACTCCACTTGTGACAAAACACTGTAACAGAAAGGCAAATTATGTCTAGATGTGGGTTTCTAAGAAATATTTCACATCGTACAGCATTGAGGTGGCCATATCAGGTTTCATGTTCAACAACCATTACTGGTGTCAGTAACAAGATAAGTTGTAGTACAGACGAATCGCTACAAGTGAAGAATCTAATAGTTTGCCCGGAACAAAAAAAGAGAATAGTAATTAGAAGTTTTGTTTCTAGAACACCACATATTGTGTATTTTTTTGCTCTAGCTTATTTTTGGGGGTGAGAATAATTTAATCTGTGTTTGCATGACTAAACCCCCTCCACGGGCTCTTTCTGTGGGACAATCTTCACCTCTGAATATCTATTGCGTGGAAACAAATTCACATTAGTCATTTTTTGTCTATTTTTTTGTGCAAAGTGAACTCGAAAAAAATATTGGACTCTCATTTTTTTTTGGTTTGAAAACTACAGTCCACTCCCTAGGCAAATATTCCCGAAAATAAATGCTGGAATATTTTGCATTGTTTCCAAGGCCTGAAGCCTCCCAGGCCCTTTGTGATTGTATGAAATGATCTAAATCATACACAAAAATGAATCTCTGATAGCCGGACAAAAAGTCCCTTCTGTAAAGTACCACCGGCTCGTGTATTTGCCATCCTTCGAGCCTGGAAAAGGTCAGCCGCACCTGCAGAGAGCTGGCGGGTGGAGACTTTGCAGCCAGCCCCCCTCGGTGGAGCTTCCTCTTTCAATGGCTACAAATCACGACGAAAAATAAAATGGAGCAATCAGTTTACAGGCCTCACCTGCCTCTTCAGGCGAGTCTCCATGCCAAAACTGAGGGGCATATTATTAAGCCAGGAGATAAAATTATCGCCGCTTTATCGGCAGAAAACTGGCGATAATGGGCTTGATAATATGCTCTATGGAATTCCAATCGAAGCCCATGTTAGATGTGAAGCCATCTAACATGGGCTTCGATTGGAATTCCATAGAGCATATTATCAAGCCCATTATCGCCTCTTTATCGGCAGTTTTCTGCCGATAAAGCGGCGATAATTGTATCTCCTGGCTTGATAATATGCCCCTGAGTTCACTGTGAGCAACTTGCTACAGCCGGAACGCACGGGGTAGGTATTGGTAGTGCAAGCGCGAGCCTTCTGCATTCGGTCGTAAAGAGGTAAAACACAACAATAAGTGTCGCATTTCGAGGACTTCATGCGACTTCCGAGGTGCATTTACAGTGACACTTTCCTAGCTGCTCGAGTAGTGCAGACCACGATCTATGTTACCCCCTCCATCCTCCCGCTTTCTACGGGGGCTCATTATATGGAATGTCGGCATCTGTGCAGCTGAGCTCCATCAGTTCCTACTAACACCCCAAGGGCGATTCCCTTTTCCTACTCAGTAGGCAGCTTTCTTTCATAATGTGCACCGGCTTGCCTAGAACTGCCATTTATTTACAAGAACTGGGTAATTTAGCAATTTCTGTTCTTTTTCATGCATAATTTCTTGTATTATGTGCCATATGCTCTCGCCCTGCCTCAGCACTTCGAATCCGCACTACGCCACTTTTATTCGTTTTTCCACTCCGGTAGCCTTCTCGACACTTGCCTTACATGTTCAGTGTTGTCATGTTTATGTGGCATCTCATACTGTTATCCATAGGATTCTGTGTATGCCCCACGCAAGGCGATGACCACAGTATGGTACATCTGCAATACTGACATATCATTTCTTGCTTTCCAGGCCTTCAGTCTCACTTTTTTAACACAATATGATAAGTGCAATCCCTTTTCAACCCTCTGCTCTTGAGTCCAACATGTTCTAAATGTGTCTTATTTCCCCAGTCCTGGCAAGGCAGCATCCCACTAGCCAACAAACACCTCCGAAAACAATCGTAGCCTATTGATTGCTTTTATTATCCACCCCCTGTGCATCAGACAGCACAGTCTGGGCTCCAGGGCCAATATTACACTAACAGCCCTGCAGTCCATTAAGCTCTATGCAAGTTGAGCCAGAATCTCTCCTCGTTGATTGTTTGTTCGCAGGATATTGACTTATTAGTATTGCTCACTCAACCCCTTTCATCTGAAACAACTATCCAATCCTGGTATGGGGTTTAGTATTGCTCGGGCGCTGGCGCAATATGGACTGGGGGAGGTATGGCACAATCCCCTACATTTGAATTCTGCAGTTTGGGTTTTACAGCCACATGCATCAAGTGATTTAGGAATCGCAAACGGTGCGATTCGCTAAAATCGGCCGTTTGCGATTCCTAAATCACTATTTGGGATGCATCAATCAAAAACTACAAGAAATAGCTATTTTTTGCGATTTCTGAAAATGCGATTGCATTTAAGGAATCGCAATTTGCGATTCCTTAAATGCAATGCATGACACCTAACAAAATTGCAAATTCGCAATTAGGAGGAAAAAATTACCATGAGGTTGGACCTCATGGTAATTTGCGAAAAATCTGAAAAATGCAATTTTGTGCATTTTTCAAACTGTCATGTTGTGCACACACATGCCCTTAGGGCATGTGTGTGCATAACATATGTACATAGATTGATTTCAGGGGTGCAACAGGGTGTCCTTTGGACACCCTGCACCCTTGAAATCGCAATCTCAATTTGCGATTAGTTAATTGCGAATCGCAAATTGAGATTGTCTTCCCATTCATTCCTATGGGCCTTTTGGCCCATAGGAATCAATGGGAAGGGATTCATTAATTGCGATTCGCAAATTGTGAATCGCAATTAAG
Source organism: Lissotriton helveticus (assembly GCF_964261635.1). NCBI lineage: Eukaryota > Metazoa > Chordata > Amphibia > Caudata > Salamandridae > Lissotriton > Lissotriton helveticus. The sequence continues at coordinate 1,093,380,807 of NC_136063.1, forward strand.
GAAAAATAAGGAATCGCTAAAAAAATTGCAATTTTTTGATGCATTGCCGTTTGCGATTCCTTAATTGCGATTCCTTAATTTTCGCAATTAAGGAATCGCAAACGGCAACAATGATGCATGTACCTGTTAGTCCGCAGACAAGCTAGCCATTATATCTTTCACCAAGATAAGGGAAAACTCATCAACACGAAAACGGAACCCTCTCTTGTGGACTATTGTTTCCTCTTAGTACCCCAGCAACATTTGACACCTGACCTACAGCCCGGATTTGCGTTTTAAAATGTTGCCTTGCTTAAACTGACATTTTGGAAATCACAAGAATTGCAAATGCAAGGTACATCTTGCTGTTTACCCCAATTAGATCCGGAAGCATTTTGCACATTCTCACTTTATGTCAAAGCCTCAGAGCGATGCAGAAGCAGCAGCTGTTCGAAATATCGAAAGAAAATGCTACAGGCTCAGTTAGTTTGCAATTAAACCTTTGATCACATTAAAATAATTTGTTTTAGAGCAAATAACATGCCTTAAAGTTATTACCTCTAGGTTAGTCATTTTATTAGAGACATAAGATCTGTCTGTACTTTATACATAGTCTCCACCACCGCAGTCCTGTCTCCGGTTTATATGTCTTGGCTTCAGGTGTGATAAATACTGGGTGGGGGGGATTAGTGGGGGTGGAAGCTGGTACAAATGTTTCCTTTTTGATGTAAAGAATTTTTACCAAATGTTAAACCAAATGTTTGTTTTTGTTCTTGTGAGAAAGTGTTTCTTTTTGCGTGGTCACACATGTTTATCTGCTGCCCCATATAGCTGATTTTGAATCTGCACACTGGGGCACTGCTGTCCGATCCTAGTGTAGGTGCTCTGAGCCTTAAAACATGAATACTGGATAAATACTAATTCTATGTCAGGACAGGAGGCTCTGATTATGCTTTCTCATTTCTTTATTAGAAATGCTCAGCAGCCAATAAGAAAAAACAGTATGAAAACAAAAACTACAATACCCATGAACACTTGGGTATCACATGACAGATCATAGAGTCACCAGTATACAACATCACACAGAGAATACCAAATCCTCTTTCTTTGCTGCTCTGCAGCCAGTTAAGTAAATTTCTGACGTTATTGCCTTGCTTAAATGATTTTCATGGCTTATATAATGCTTTGTTAAATGATTTATCTGCTTACTGAGGAAGAGGTGTGGCGCCGCGGCCAGGGCAACTGACGCTGGAATCTGGGGATCACGGTTCGATCCCTGGCTCCGGCGGCAGGTTAGCCCAGCACCATGTGACTCTGGGCAATAGCTTGCTTAATCTTCCCGACGGCCCCCAGCGCCTAGAGACCCTAACGGGTGATTGTGCGCTTTACAAATGTGGATTATTATTATTATTACTGTGCTGCCGCTTATGTGCGTGCTTTGCCAGCGCTTTGCTTCTGTTTCAGCCGGCAGTTTTTTCCATTAGTGTTTGCTGTTTTTTCTCCGCGTTCGGCGCTTCATCTGCCGTTTATTTCTGCATTGCGGGGAGCGCGTGTTCGCCCGCTCAGCGCCCGCGCCTCTTTGACCTGTGGAGAGGGAGATTTGGGGCAGAAGCACTCGCGCGCGGTACGTGAGTGCTTCTCAGTAATTCATTGCGGGTGGCCGTTTCCGCGCATGTTCGGCGGCCATTGTATGTGTTTACCTCCGTTCTCACACGGAGTGCTGTGATTTTACCGGCGTTTTATCGCCTGCTCTGCCCACTGCCTGCATTTTGGTCCCAATTTACGCCCAAATTCAGAAATAATTCTTTTGGGCTGCATCATTTTCATAGGCTTTGCCGAGAGCGGCTCTTCTTTAGCAAGCCCTCCCTCCACATTTAATTTGTTGTTTGCACAGGTTCCTGCCTGTGTGCTGTTGGCTTGCTTTGGGGTTGATCACTCCCCCTGCATTGTGCCTTTTGGTCACCTTGATTTCACCCTCCTCTGTGGGCGTTATTGTTACACTTTGTGTACCTATGGAGAATTACTATGAGGAGGACGACTATTATTATGACCCTGGCTGTGGGCAATGGGGGTTGGTTGCTCATGGGGGTTGGATGTAGAACCTTGCCACAGACCAAAAGCATAGCTCCTGGCCATATATGCTGGCCAAAGGAACTGCACAGCAGAGGTTTGGCGACTTGCGGGTGTTGAACGTTTGGCCACAGGCCAGGCCCTGTGGCCAATCCCCATTGCACTCAGTCGAAGGCTGTGTGCATGAGGGGGTTGGCAGCCCATGGGGTTTAAGCACAGACCTTTGTATAATATGGGCCCGTTTCGTAGTTTTAAAGGGCCCACTTCCCCTAGTCTTACCTATACAGACAAATAGGAGGGAGAAGCGGGTAGAGCCTTGCACGGCAAAGAGTGGCTGCAAGCACTCGAGATGCCCTAGGCAGTTTCCCATAATGTGAAATTTAAATGTATTCAATACTACATACCACAAAGAACTCATCTTTTCCCTGCAACCATTAATAGATACTTCCTTTGAATGCCAACTTGATGGTCAGCTAAAGCTGCTGACTTAGTGCACGTGCTTTGGACCTGCCTCACCCCCAGACAATATTAAATCAACATAATCAACATCCTCTCTACCATCTTAGACCACTTAGCCACAAAGCTAGCTAATCTGGTTCTCATTCTAGCAAAGCGAACTATCACTTCTTAATAAAAACACAATTTCCATCCTCCCTGATGACCTGGTCCCTGGCCCTTCCCAGTAGAGTTAATGTTGAAAGTTCTGCACTACTCAGAGAAGAGGCCAGAGGTCCCCGCAAGATTCCCCTTGTAGCTAATTGAGACACTCTTGGATCACCTGTAAAGACCCTAGTAGGGAGCGCTCCTCTCAAAGTTACAGTGCCAATATTGTCCTCATTTGAACTGAATATTTCCCTCCGTAGGCAATCCACAGGGTATATTCAAGTACCTACTAGCCTGGCAGCCTTGCACATTACCTGAATTAAACAACCCATTTTCTCTAACTGTTTTCCTACCACCTCAGCCACACCACTGGGAACTTTTACCAGCTCTACATGGGCTAATAGCGCGTCTTTCTCCCCCCTCTCTCCTTCCTTTTTCCCTTGTTCAGCATTTCAACTGTTAACTTCCGGCACAACAGAATTTTCTAAAACAACAAAATGCAAATAATGTTGTTTAAACACTATTTATACTCCTTGTATGCATATATACTATATTTTCTGACAATAACACACTTAAATTGGTCTTCTTGCTGTTTACCAAAGGTGGTTTGACACATATCCACCCTCATTCGAGAGGAGGAGTCACATATTTGCCGCTGCTGTTGCCACCATCGCTGCTGCTGCTGCTCCGCGTTCTGCGGGCTGTCCGGCGAGTCATCCAAGCCCCGGAGGAGCTGCGGATTATGAGGCAGTGAGCCACCGGGGGCTGAATCCAGCCAGAAGCAGGCAGTAAGTCGAGTGTGCAAGTGCTCAGTTTGCCAGGCAGGAGAGTGGCGCACAGCCGGTGCAGCCAGCGCTCCTGTCGGCACTCCAGTTCCGGCTCCCAGCTCCAACTCTAGCGATCCAGCGATCCAAGCGGCCCACCTCAGGTCTCCCCGGCTGAAGTCTGCTGAAGTTTTCCGCAATCTGTTCCAGGATGCCGCCGGAGTGAGCAGCCAAGCCCCTGCCCTTTTGTACTACTTAGTCCCTTGTTCGGCAGCATCTGTCTGGAGGTCCGGGAGTCCGGGGGGGTCTCCGTTAACCCTGTGTCGCTTTCCTGCGCTCCTCCACCGGAGGCAGAGGAGAGGCGGACGTGGGGAGGCAAGGGTTACGAACCACGGATCAGGACACCATGGACAAACCCGGCAACCCTGCAATCCGGCAATCTGGGCAATCTAGAAACGAGGCCAGAACTCGAACTGCGGACCAAGAAAGGAAAAAGCAAGTACCAGCAAGGCTCAGCCAGCAAACTAGCATTGAGCAAACCGAGGGGGAGGGACGTCAAACAAACAAAACCACATTGTCACTAAGCCCAAAACGGCAACTCTACAAAACAAGTAACCTAAAACCCAAATTAAAAACTAGTCCTTGCCACTCCAAAGGGTAACGACAACGCCGACTAAGGCTCCACAAACGCCAAAAAGCGAAAAAGCAAAAAAAAAAATCCGGGAAAAATAATTTAAAAAAAATAAAAAATGGGAAGAAAGGAAAAAAGGCAGACCATCAAAGTAGTGCTAGTTGTGAGTAAGACCTGCTAACAACTACCAATAATCAACCCAAACCAACGTCATCACCATCGTCATCAAACAGCCTTCAAGCCGCCGAGCCCTGCCAATCAGGAGCCGAACCAGCCCAGTGTTGTATAACATCCTCAACGATCCTTAACGATCAGGAAAAAAGCAGCTAAGGACGAAACCTCCCGACAATTTGCCAATCACCCCAGCCCAATCCACCATAGAAGGTGTTAAGCCAACAAAGAGGTCTGGCAAGGAGAGGCGAGTCATAACAACCACCAACAATACCAGTAAAAAGAAAAGTAAAAACATCAAGGGCCCAAACGAGCCAACCAATAGCAATTCCCAAACACCAACCACTCAGACTGCAAGGTAAAAGGCCGTCCACAAGGCACTCGCAACACCAGAAACGCCAGGAATTATGCTAGTAGACTTTGATCTAGATTCAAGAGAGGAAGGAGGAATAACTACCCAGAAGCAATTAGCGCATCAGGGGAAAAAACAACTCCAACCGAAAATTTACTCTAAATTCTCCTTCGTCAAAGACGCAGGAGCATTACTACATCTCAACACCAAACAACCAACTGAATCTCCCCTCCGTACCTAGAAAACAAATCAGGTCTACCAGTCCCACCAGTTCCTGGTCTGTTTATTCATTCAATAAATAGGGGGAGAGAAGACACAGCTCTACAATATGTTGAACACTTTAACTACAGGGGCTCTAAAAGAAGAAACTGGACCACCTGCACCTATAGTACTCCCTCCAACCCACCCCGAAAAAGGAACAGGGGGTGCCACGTCCCAAAATTTAAATTATGCCTTTCCCAGCCTCCCTGTCTTTCCAAGAAGAACCGATGGACTCATCGACGGAACCACCTAGGATCCCCCTAGAGCCTGAAATTACAGTACTGGCCTGCCAGACATTAAGCTTCCCTCCAGCTACAGTACCTCCAGCTTTTTCTGCCTCAACGTCACAGGTATTCCACTTTACAGGCCTCATGACCACCCCATTTCTAGACAAAATCGACACAAAATCATCCAGAGCGACACCTCTTCTACCACAAATGAAATTCAACTTCACTGATTGCAATTACGAGTTCAATAATCACAATCCCAAACAGGAAAGTAAAGACAAAAAGAAGGAAACCGCAGCCACTCAGACGACAGCAGATGACACACCCATCAGAAACAGCACAAATTACAAACTCCTAAACCGAACTCCGGCAGAATCCCTCTCAGAAGTACCCTTACCCAAGCCAACCTATATAGCGGCCAACGTGGAGGGTGAACCCGATGATAAAACCCTAGCAGGTACCAATATCTCTGCCCTCACAAAGGAAGAATGGGAAATCTTGTAACCGCATATACTTCCGAGGATAAAAAAGAAACAGTCCCCCAAGGATCAGGAATCACTCCCAAAAAGGCCGACGTTAGCACACAGCCAAGCGAAACAGGAATATGGGCCTCTCTTTTAAACACCATGCAACTCTCCACCAAAATACCATTCCGACAAAATGGACATCCAGCTCACCCTTCTCAATTGTCTGGCGCTACACGTTACTAGTATCGACAGCAAGCTCTCAGACATGAACAACTTCATAGAAAGAGCCCAACGCGAAGCAGCCATACTTCCACCAAGCTGTACCTTACATCTAATAGTGGAAAAAATCACAACACTACCGACGGTGATGAGTGATCTCCTCACCGATTTAAAAAATATAGGCTCAAGTTCCAAATCAGACAGTGACTCTGCAAATTCCAGTATTAGAGGCCCAGCAACCGATTGCCTAATCAGCAGTAAGAAGTGGGTATATAAGGAGGTGCAAGAATCGGCAACTCAAGACCCCAACCCAACCATCACTTGTAACCCACCTGGAAACAGCAATGGGCCTGCCAAAAGAACAAATTTCGAAGTAACTCATCCGACGGCCCAAAACCCTCATGTGGCAGGCTGAGACATGGAAACTGGAATCAAGAGTCCTCCAGGAGCACTCAACCTGCCACCTTCCAAATCTGCAGGGTGTGTGGAGATCACAAATCCAGAACTAACGGCAGCTATCATCAGCAGCCCAAAAACGCACGAAGAAACTACCAAAGGAGGTAAGGCTGAGCAGAACAATGGGCAATCCTCCAAGCAGCGAAGGAAACAAAGAAGAAAAGGGAAGCATAAGAACTCCCTTCTAAATTCATACTTCCAAACCGTACCAAACCTCCAGACCGGCTCTCAGCAGGAGCTCATAGGATCTGGCGCATTAAAAACCCAACAATCGAACCAGGACTTAACTAACACCCATATTCCAAGAAGCTCTGCAGGAGTAGCAGAGGACTACCCAAATGATCACAATCAACACTCAATAAACCACCAAGAAAAAGCGATCTGCAGCCATAAGCCTAACACACATGGAAGCGAGGACCCCTTAATGGGCGACACCCAGTAGTATGTGACATCAATCAGCACCAACCTTGGGCTGTCAAATCCAACTTAGAAGCAAAAATCAAAACGATCACTCCTCCACAACCCAATACCGGCGAGCAATCTTACTCCAAAGAGCGAAGCTCGGCAAAGACAACAAAGCAGAAAAACTGCAAACGAAATTTTTAAGCGATGAGAAAGGCCGCAAGCGCCTAGGCAACAGAAATCCAGTGAACAATTGTTTGCCAGCGACCTCACAAACAATCCTGTTCGTCCCAGAGTACAAGTCAAAAGGAAGAAGGGACACCCTAAATTGTGGCAATATTCTCCAAATTCTAAACGCAACTAGGAGTCTGGCCGGGATTAGAACCCAAGAGCTGCTGTCAGTAGAATTTAAAACATTCAAACATCTCTCGGACCAAGAGACAACTAAGAAAGAATGAGCAACATTAGAACTAGCAGCGAGAATCCTCAGCGAAGAACCGCAATTAGAAGCTTGGGGGATCCGAGTGTATCAGCACCGCCCAGTCGGTTACCCGGTCCCGCTGCTCCAATATCATCCTGTCTCCAACAAGAGGCTATCCAGCAGCCCGAGAGGGCGCGGGCAAGTTAATTCAGTCCTCAAGGCAGCCAGCAGTACCTCGGTAGCAGGTCCAGACGCATTGAGTCCCACAGCAGGGGGTCGACGGAGCCAAGAAGGAAGCCACCTCCCAACTGACTGGTCCTGGCCATCCAAAACCATAAATCTAAGACCAGATACCCCATGACCTAACATCGAACAGGGAAACAATGAAGGGAACTTAAAACTCTACTCATGGAACATCAACGGCCTCGGGAATAAAATTAGCAACCCCTCACTATTGTCATATTTTCAAAAGTTCGACTTAGTACTCCTACAGGAAACTTGGTTGGAGAATCCTCTCCACCTCCAAGGCTATAAGACTTACCATCTTCCCGCAGTCCGAAATTCAAACTTCAGTCATTGTAAAGGAGGTCTAACTGTCTATGCTTCGATTAAAGTCATAACAGCAGGAAAAGAACTAATAAGCAAAACCACTGCATCCCTTGAAATAATGGCAATTTGCAGCATTTAATTCTGGCAAACATCTACATTCACCCTCAGAGTAAGAGGAATGGTGCAAAGCAGCTAATACTCGAACTTACAAAGCTAATAACGGAGGAGGAAGGTACAAGCTACATTATAACAGCTGACTTTAACATGTTCCTTGCCGAGGGCATAGATCAAGGCAGCCACGAATACGACAAACACCGAGCATGGGGGATCTTCTCCCAGGACAACTATAAGTGGGGCAAACCAACTAAGACCTTGAAAGTTTATCGTTGGTAGCACTAAACGGTCGCACGCTAGGGGACAGACCCCAAGCCCCAACCTTCCATAGAAAATCAGTTAACACTGCAATTGATTACACCTTCCTCGCTCTACCACTTTTTGGTTTAACAAAGGACTTTAGGATTGGGGTGTCAGATCACAGCAATCATCAACCGCAAGAGCTCACTCTTGGTATCCAGGGCACCGCCATAACATATGCAAATCTAGACCCCCATCTAATGATGAGATACCAACACAGGGGAATCAGATGCAAAATACGTGAACCAGAAAAGCTATCAGCCACTGCAAAAACACTCTGGGAGGAAACTAAACCCTCCCAAGGAATCACCGTCCACGCCTGGGAAATCTTCACCAAAGCTCTTGGTCAACCTGCCCCCGCGGCAGCCACACAAGAAGCAAAAAGAGAATACCAGCAAAAATAAAGCGCCAGTGCGGAATCAAGCCAGCACATCCATCTCTCATCGGGTCAGCATGCCGAATTAAGACAAATAAGGGGTGATATAAACAGAGCAATCCGCTCCCTCCGCCAAAACAACCCGATTAATGGAACTGTAGACGCACTAAGAAAGCTTCGGACCAGGAAAAAGAAAATAATTTGGCGCTCAAAAAAGGACAACGCGGAATCACTTTGGGCTAAATTACTGTACGACGCTAAAATGAATAACAGCGCAAGATTCTGCCAAACGGTTAAGAGCATTGAGAACCCATTGGCACCCGGGCTCAACTCACACATAACGGAGGACGTCGGGACAAAACATTTGCAAACGTACTTCAATGTAGTTCCACATAGCAATCTGCAAAACACAGCTGAGCATCAGGCCGCCCAACCACCCCATCCCCTCCAAGCAAACGGATTACCACTCAGCTTCTCTCCAAAAATGATCGAGAGCAGAATTAACCAAAGCCATTAAGAAGGAACGCCTGGGCCCAATGGCTTGCCACCAATGTTATACAAACAAGACCCAAAATACTGGTCCAGTGCTTTACTACCACTCTTTGAGAACATCGCCGACACAGGAACAATCCCAGAATTGTGGAAAGGTTCTATTATCTCCCCTATTTACAAAAAAGGCTGTAAGAGCGACCCAAAAAACGATAGGCTTATAGCTCGCATTGATATTGAGGCTAAATACCACGCCGGCCTTATATTGGCCGAACTCCAGGAATGGGCCAGGGAAAAGTCACTAATCCCAATCAATCCAACAGGGTTCCAGGAAACCCCGGAAACTACCACAAATATTCTGGCCCTCTCGCTCTTAGCTGATTCCACAAAAGCAACAAGAAAACCATTATTTGTCTGCTTCATCCATACTAATATTATAAAGAGAGAGCCCAAACCTTTGAGGCGGGTAATCTCAGTAACCACAGCACCAATCACAACACCCAATACAGCGTTGGAAAGGGCAGTTGCAGCAGAAGGACATAGGCTATGCAGACGGCCACCATATATATTTTTTTTTAGCAGAGTTTCATATAGCGCGAACTTGACCCGAACTGAATCAGGTATCAGAGCGCTTTACATAGCACCAGTTACGTTACATAAGGACACACATTCATTTTTGTTAGGCACGGGGAGATTAAGTGATTTGCCCAGAATCACAGGATGTTTGGCGTTGTTACCAAGACTCGAAGCCAGATCCCGAGGTCCGAGGTAGAGCGCCTTAGCCGTTAGGCCAACTCCTCTATACATTTAAAAGGTAAAAGAACCGTGCCAGCAAAGTTGTCCCTTGTAGGTGTGTCTGCATTGTGCTGTGGACGTGGGCTGGGGGGGTGACTAATGCTGGGGGCGTCACATTGTGGCCTGTGGGCCTGCACTGGGGGTGTGACAAACGCTGGGGGCGTGTGTCCGCCCTTCAGGCCATGTGAGTCGTACATACAAGCGCCAATTATGTTGCTGCGCAGCATCAAGGGGCACGTTGGGGGAGTGACACCCTGGGGGCGTGAGAAACGCTGGGGGCGTGTGTTCAGCCTTCATGAAATGTGAACGCAATTGCGCCGCATCAAGGGGCACGCTGGGGGCGTGAGAAATGCTGGGGGCGTGTGCTACGTTCCGCCCTCCATGCCATGTGGGTCGTACATTAATCAGAAGATCGTCTGCTGTGGCCGTGTGCTGGGGGCGTGACAAACGCGTTCACCTGGAGGCCTGGTAAGTAATGTTACTGCAGCCTCTCCTGCGCACTGTTACTGAACTCTCACATTAAACTAAATTACACCCGCCTGCTACCATCAACCAGGGCTGCAGCTGGGCCTCAAGCGGGGGAACACGCGCATGCTAACATCAAATAGGCTTGCATCTGGGCCTCAAGCGGGGGAACACGCAAATGAGCGTTTCTGTGGGGACAATTACTGCAGCCTCTCCGACTCGCTGTCACTCAACTCTCTCATTAAACGGATTTACCCGCAGCTGATAACTCTCTCATTCAACGACATTACACACGCCAGCTAACATAAACCAGGGCTGTAGCCGGGCTCAGGCGGTGGATCACTACACCAATTACACGCGCCTGCTAACATCAACCAGGGCTGCAGCTGGGCCTTCTCCGTCCCTATTCTAATGAAACAAAAAATGTTGTCTACCGCGAGATTTTAAAATAAATTGCCCTTGCCAAATACACACATTACACACATTCTATTTCATACCCGGACAACGTATGCTGTCCGGGTATGACCGGCTGCTAGTTGACTATAAAGCCGCTTTTGACAGCATAGACAGAGGAAAATTATGGTCAAAGCTAGCTCAATGGGAAATCCCTTCCGCTCTCCTAATTTATTACACACTGAGACATGGGTTCAAATAAAACTGGGGAGCGGCACAAGCGTGTCCAGGTGGATTCCAACGACCAGAGGTTTAAAGCAGAGCTGCGTCCTTGCTCCAACCCTATTTAACCTCTTTGTGGCAGACCTCTCAACCGAACTAGATAACTGCGATCATCATGCACCAAATCTGGGCGGCTTCCCCCTTTCAAATTTATTGTATGCTGATGACCTGATACTAATCAGCCAAACTCAAGTCGGTTTACAGCACTTACTTTATACTACAAACAACTTCGCCACAAACAAAGGGTTAGAAATAAACCTAGAAAAGTCGAAAATTATGGTGCTAAACCAGCGCAGCGCAAACAAACGATTGAAATGGCAACTGGGCGAGAGTGAACTCGAAGTGGTCAAAGAGTATAAATACCTAGGAATAATCCTCGACAAAAAGGGGCCGTATGACCAACAAAAAGAGGCAATTCAAAGGCGAGGGACCCTCCTAGCACTCACCTTAAAAAACCTTAAAAATAAAATAACCGGACCAAACCTGCTCCTGCTGCTCGACGTGCTCCGAGCGAAGCTGTTACCAGCGATAACCCACGGCAGTGAGGCCATGCGAGGGATGGACGAAACAACCCTGAACAAAAAACGGTCTCTAAAGCGCTAAGAATAATATTCAAGCTTCCAAAATATACTTCCCCAGCACAACTAAGGCTCGAATTCGGATTACCTAACCAGGGAATAAGCCAGAAGGGTGTGTATGTAAAAAGCTGGTACGAAATAAAGAGCGCCGCAGCCAAATCGCTGAACTCATTCCTATGGAAAGAAATATCAAGGAAAAACAACTCCCCCACCATGGCTTATCTTCAATCAGGGCTCAGCGTGTTAGCCCTGGAGAACATCTGGGAGTCTGGACTTCCGTTAAACAACGTTAAAGACCTGGCCAATAAGTCAATAAAGCTCGTTTCTACTGAAAAAGATCAAGCACACTTAAATAAGAGGGACCACAGCTGGTTTGTGATTCGAAGTTAGTCAAAATGCTCACCACAATCGTACCTAGGTACCAGCTTCTCCAGAACGCTGAAGGAAAGCTTCCTGGCATTGAGGATGGGGATCTTGCCTCTCAAAACCCACATGCCCCCCTGGAAACGCTCATCTCCAACCACCCTCTGCCGATTATGTGGAGAAACCAAAGAAGACGTGGTGCATCTTCTGTGTATCTGCAAGTCTCTATACCGGGAGAGGAGAGAGTTGTTAAAGCCGTATATAAATGAAATGCAGATCCGCACTTGCAGACAGGCAGCAAAGACGTGCTTTGATGGGGCCAATGTTAGACTAGTTTGCAGTTTTGTCCGTTTCATGAAAGAAGCACAAACACAACTATGCGCAGAAACCTGAGCACAAACACCCATGCCCAAGGCCTTTCGCCTGGTGTCTGCTCATGACCCTCATCATGCATAGACACCAAGATTAGCGGGCCACGATCTAACAATCAACCATTAGACCTATGGACACAGGTGACATCTTAAGCCTGGGACTCGCACACAGTCTTAGCCTGAATTATGAAGTTTACTATAATTTGATCACATGTATTTTTAACCAGTTAAACTCCTGATTTTAGAACATAGTAATTCTGTTTTTAAGGAAATATGAAATTGTGTTATCTATGTGGTTTTTATAGCTGTATGGACTGCTAAGATTTGAATTAATAAAGCAATAAAGACTTACTTACTTACTATAACACTCTTAAATGATAGCCGTGATTCAACTAAAACAAACCACAAAAACCTATCAAATTTACCAGTTACGGTATGAAACGCACTACGGACACCATACCTCACCACCGTTCTCAGTACACCACTTTGCTGATGGCCATGAAAAATAAGCTGCCTACCAAGAGAACAACATGGTGTTTTGGATAAGTTAAGATGTGTTGGCAAATTTCACTGTTTTTGCCTTTAATTCTAAATCATAACTGAACGCTAACTGTGGTTTTCTAAGTGCATGTCTGACATTTTGTTTTACACAGCATTAAAACATTTAAACATTTCATTTGTGCACAGTGGGACATGGTATTTGGCCAGGCCCCGCTGCCAACCCTTCCCAGGGCAGCCAACAGTCATAGCTCAGCAAAGGCTGATCTTCTTATTTTTTTATTTTGGCCAACCAATGACAGTCTTTCGATCCACAGGCCCAACTTTGGAACAGGGGGACCCATAATTCAACTACAGGATCAAAAAGCCACCTCTTACAGTGAGGAACTTTTATGTTGTAAACGTATATCATAGATAGTCTGTGTACTCCAATTAAAAGACTGTGTATGGAACTATGGTCCAAATAGCTCTAACTTAAACACACCAGACACATCTTTGCAATGCTCACTTATCAAAAAGTATTAAATAGATTCACAGCAAAAGTAAAAGCTGTTCCCCATGTGTTAGTTTCATTCTAAGTTTAATGTAATTCTGTTCAGCGTTTCCTTTCTGAGTGGGAGAGCAAAAGTTCCTATGGAAGTTAAATGAAACTCAAAATAGAGAGTAAGTTCAACATGATATATGTTGGCTAGCAGTATGTAACAAAGTTGCTAGCAAATCAATGATTTCTTAAACTCCTCGAAATCTTCTCTCTCTTGTTGGATCTGCATGAAATCAAGGATTCCTGTAGAGGGCTTAACTTGCTAACAGCCTGACACCTTCCATGCAGGTACATTGGACAGCACCAAAGTTATTAGTAAATGGAAAAGTGTTGCCTCCATTTTAACTTTGCCCCCTCCCCCCCTCCTTTTCCATGGGTCTGCATAAAAGTCGTCGTGCCCAGAGAATGCAAACAATATAACTGCCTGCCAAATTTCACATATATTTTTAAATAATGCCAGTTAATAAAAAATGAACAATTTTTATTTTTGAATCTCTATAAATTTAACAATTGCAAGAGTAAGCTAAACATACTTTACTAACGTTGTAGTCCTGTTTCAAAAAACCTTTTCAAATTTCAAGCTAGCTCTCACATTCTAATCCTTTCAAGCCCTCTGAACACATTTTCATAAGTCTAATGTCTCAAAACTACTGTACGGATTTAAAGTGATCCAAGCAAAAGCAATTCCACGAATCAAGTTCTAGTTTCATGCAAAAGTTTGTATTTCCGTTCAGAGATTTCTTTTGTGTCTCAGAGCAAATATTCATATGCATTTTTGTCCCCTATGTATTTTCAGCTCCCTTGATAAATCTGCATGAAACTTTGCGGATTCTTCAAGTGATGCCAACGTTATTATCAAAATTAAAACCAGCAATTCAATGCAAACTCTGACCTAGCCATAACTACACACGGATTATGACATTGGGAAATATTCATATTGGCTGTAACAAGTATTAAAATCACTTACGGTGCACAGATTTTCAAAGGTCTTGTCTGAGACAAAGGATCCATCAAGGCCAAATAGAAAGATGGATGCGTAGGACAGCATTCCCCCAAGAATAATAAGGTTGTTCATGTAAGGACTGGACATCTTTATCAGCCTGGTGACAGAAACAGATGGATCGTTCATTTAACAAGACGAGACCATTCTTAAGCTGCTGTAAGCATAAGGAACAGTTGTATCCACGGTGATTAATGAATGCGACACATGGACAGCCGCACTTACACTGATTTCATCCCTGCAATAACTCATTGATTCAGAAACAGATTGGTGTGTGAGACTGATGCAGTTTCATGCCAGGGAGCCTTCACTGAACTCCTTGCTACCTCCCAAGAGTGCAAACAGCAGAATCCATCAGCCCTGCTTTCTGCAACTGGTATGTATATATATATATATATATATATATATATACATATATATATATATATATATATATATATACATACATATACATATATATATATATATATATATATATATATATATATTCACTGAAAAAACCATAGGTTATAGACCATATATAGTTAGGAATTAGCATTTACAAAACCTTGAAAATTCACTGAAAAAACCATAGGTTATAGACCATATATAGTTAGGAATTAGCATTTAAAAAACCTTTTTTTACTCACACAAAACCATTGAAATTCCATATATAGTTAGTAGTACTAACTATATATCGCGCACCCGCAATCCACTGCTGATCATGTCACATATTACATCATTCATGACATGGTCAGTGACATCACTGATGACATCACTGATGACATCTCAAATGACATCACTGATGACATCACTGATGACATCTCAAATGACATCACTGATGACATCACTGATGACATCTCAAATGACATCACTGATGACATCACTAATGACATCACTGATGACATCACTGATGACATCTCAAATGACATCTCAAATGACATCACTGATGACATCTCATTTGACATTACTGATCACATCACTGATGACATCATTCATGTGATATTATGATGAACCTCTTCAGACTCTTATATAACCTTAGATACACTCAGTATAAACATACACTCACAGACTGTCACTCATCCATGGAGTTACTCACACACCTAGTCAGTCATGCAAAGAATCAATCAGACCTCCATTTCCTCAACTATACAGTTATACACACCTTACTTATTCAAACATATACTAAAACATATTTACTCACTTATACAATCCTGGATACAAGTTCACAATGATCTATACAGCCACTCACACATTCACTGGCTCTTATGCACAGTTATTTATATATGTGAACTCTCACATGTACTGTATTTTACATATGTACTTACTTTGACATGTAGCACTGAGATATCCATTCACTCACCAATACACTCATGCACACAGTCAACCGCCCATACAGCTGTTTCCACATGCACTTTTGAACCCATACATCTAGTGAATCAACTGCTCACACATCTATGCACAGAGTCATACACCTCCCAGCCACCCACACACACACTCAGTCTCCCATACAAATACTTGGGCAACCAATCAATAACCCATATAGTTACTCATATAGCTACTGATCAACACATGCAGCAGTTTACAGAACAACAGACATAATGATTCACAAATTAAGACAGTTTAGTCACTAACCCATGCACTCAGTGAGACACATTTAATCACTCACTCATACAGTCAGTCATGCCCCTACTAAATCCTTCATCCAGACACTTATACATCCACTCATTCTTCAATATGTAAGACATATTTTAACTTTACAGAAAAATACAGTCACTGGATGTTGTCATCAGTGATGTCATCAGTGATGTCATTTGAGATGTCATCAGTGATGTCATCAGTGATGTCATTTGAGATGTCATCAGTGATGTCATCAGTGATGTCACTGACCATGTCATGAATGATGTAATATGTGACATGATCAGCAGTGGATTGCGGGTGCGCGATATATAGTTAGTACTACTAACTATATATGGAATTTCAATGGTTTTGTGTGAGTAAAAAAAGGTTTTTTAAATGCTAATTCCTAACTATATATGGTCTATAACCTATGGTTTTTTCAGTGAATTTTCAAGGTTTTGTAAATGCTAATTCCTAACTATATATGGTCTATAACCTATGGTTTTTTCAGTGAATTTGCAATGGTTTTTTAATAGCAAATATCATAAGCTGTCGAATGTCAAGTACGTGGTAAGAAAACACATTTTCGTGTTTATGCACACTGATCTGCTTTGAATGCTGCCCCCCCCCTCATTTCTATTAGGAGTACTCTCTCTTTGCAGATAGTGAAGGGTAGTTAACGCAGGCCTTTGCCCCCGTTGTAATCCGTCGTGCCTGCTTCTCTCTCCATTTGATTGATTGTTATCCAAGCATTTACTATTTTAGAATTGGTTCTCTTTGGTTCATTCTCTATTTACAAACAAGCACAGAGTCGCAATACTCTGTTTAGTCTTTGCAGATAGCGAAAAATCGTGTAAAAAAACAAAAGGAATCGAGCAAAATCAGTAGGCCACTAATGGGATCTCTTTTTGACCTCGCTAAAATAGAAACATTAGGAACAACCCCTCATGAGAAATACGAAACTAGTGAGATGAACTGAACTCCACACCATGATGTATGCAAGACAGCTCGGCTCCGCCACCCACCCCGCCCAAAATAACGATAAACTCTATGCAAATATTACAAATATATACAACACACCAGCAAAGTAACAGGGTAAAACATTTTATTAAATAACTATTTACATAACTATTTTATACTTTTTGTTGCCCGATCCGGCTAGCTCAATCGATCGAGCATGAAACTCATGCACTCTGATGGTTCAAAGTTTTGAGGAGTGCTTGTAACACTGTCTGAAGCCTATTTGCACTTGCTTCAGCTTCACTATTCTTAATGTAAGTGGGGGCTGTTTGAGGACGTGACTGCATTTGAAAACAATGTGATGCGGTGCCACCCTGAACCGCTTGACGGAGGCCCCCGAGGGACGGTGTCATGGCGCGGACTCAGAGGGGGCGCTTGGCTCCGGCCCCCTCCCCAAGTCGTGTTGCCCTGGTGTGGCCTGAGATCGCCCCCGACATAGGTGGCTGGCTCCCGGGGTCAAGCGGAACTTTTTGCCTTTTGGTGACTCTTCCATTCTTCACCTTGTCCCACAATCCGTTTCACCTAAAGACACGCCGTAGTGGGGCGCCCCTTTTCCGTTTCAGTTGCCATTCAGCCCGCTTTTGCTACACTGTGCCTCTTCCGCTATTCAGCTGTTTACCGCCCGCTCTTTCGACTACAGCGTCTCGCTCACCATGTACTTGAGTTGCTCCCGCTCTTGCGGTGCAGCGATAGGCGGCTGCCACAGGACTCTCAAAATGGCGGCCGGCTCTTCAGATTTGGGCGTGGTCCACTAAAATGGGCCTGCGACACCTTGGAACTCGGACGCTTGTCTGCTAGAGCTTGGGCTCCATTCTCGAAAGCGTCCCCTCAGCCTTGAAGATTCTACAAAAGTCTTGGGGGCCCCCGACTCCCGCAGGCTTCTGGTGGGGAGCGCCTAGCATGATTGCTCGTGGAATGGCCACGACGGAGCTACGAAATGGTGGTGCTCTCATGCTAACGCCAGCTTCAGTCTGAAACATCCAGAAACACTGTAGACTACCAATTCGATCAGTTCCGGTAGCGCCCCAACGTGACCCGGTAGAGAAGAACTTGCCCTCCCCTCTTTGACTGATGGTTCTTGTTGCCTGTCCCTTCTGTTGTCATTTAACAGAACTATTTAGCCTGCTGAAAGGGGTTGTGTTCCGACCGCTGGTTGGTGGAGACATTTTGACTATATTCTGGACCTGCGTTGTCGCGTAATGCGTCATATGACGCGCCGCGTTAGCGCACCCGGAAGTGCTCCGGTGCGCGAAGCGCAGCTTCCCGGAAGCGATCCGGGGCGCGGCGCGCAGCGCGTAACGTAAGCATAACAGGTCATGTGACTTGTTAATAAAACTTTTCATTGGTTCATTTTACTTTTCTTATTCTAATGATGAAAGGCTTGGTCATATGACCTAAAAATTACGCTTTTTATTACTTTCGACCATTATTTTTTCTTAAACATATGTTATAATGTTCCAGGCTAATGTACTTTCCCGGAAAATTTACAACTGTCCTGCAAGTAAAATATATTCCTTTTTCGAGAAAAAGGGCGTTTCTTCGTCCCATGACGGAGCCGTTGAGCAAAAGAGGCTCGGCCTGCTGTCTTAGTCGCCGATACGCCTGAATATCAGATTCTTATCGATCACTTTATGTTGCAGGAGTAGAAAACACAACAGCCCTTGACCATTTATCTTTACTGCGTTCCTGCGTATTATACCTTTTACCCTTCATGTAATTGGACTGCTTTATTTCACTTGCCTTTTACTGATTCTAAAACAGTGACTATTATTAAAAACTTTACCAATGTAAAAACTACTACCATGTTTTCTTTTAAAAACCTTTATTGTGAAAACGTCAGTATACAAATACGGGCCTATAACCACGTGGGCCGGCCACGGAGCAAACTGTAATCGTATATGATGAGTAGACATTTACACTGTAGAGGAACGTAACGGGCGGGCCATTAGGTTGCAAGAACTAAGGTGTCTAACAGTTGCGAAATCGGTGGACGTACATTTAATAATTAAAATACGACAGAGCCAGTTACAATAAAATTATCTAGATATACATTTGCGGGCAAGTACCATGGGTGACGTTAATTCGAACTTTCAATAGTACAGTAATCAATAACACATCAGAACTTAATATCAATAGGGATGTCGAAATATTCAATCAATTCTCGTCCCTGCCCGCCATGTGCTTCAAAACTGCATACGTATCTCGTGATTTCAAGGTTCTGCAACCAGTACACAACAAGGAGTTACGAGTCCCATTTATTCCGGCGCCATTTTGGGCGAAGACGGGCAGGTCCAGGATATAGTCAAAATGTCTCTACCAACCATCGACTATGATGATGTTCATATGCTGTATTTATTAGAGTAACACTCATCTGTCCACATGAAATTAATTTGCCACAATCTAAACATGTCATTTTAATCTTTCCAAAGTTCTTCTAAATATTTGGGACCGTTTCCCTTGCCTCTGATGCTGTCAGTGCCACTTCTTTGGTGAATGTACTGGCAGGTCGGGGGTTCTCCTCCAAATCTCTCTTTTATGCAGCACTATAATTAATCGGTGCCACCTCTCCATATGACGATGCATGGTATAGTTACCATAACTATATATTTTTTCGGTTCCTCAGGAGAGTACATCGTGGCAGATGAGGCGTGTAACGTACCGGGCATTTACCTTTTTTTGCATGTAGAGGAAAGGAAAAAAAATTCGAGCGTCCGAGTTCTAAGGTGTCCCAGGGCCATTTTAGTGGACCAGGCCCAAATCCAAAGAACAGGCCGCCATTTTGAGAGTCCTGTTGCAGCCGCCTGTCGCTGTAGCATCAAGAGCGGCCGAAACTCAGCTGAATGGTAACTGAAACGGTAAAGGGGCGCCCCACTACAGCAGACGAGCCTCCACCTGGGAAGGCCCGTTCACGCCGCCTCCTCCCCCCCCCCCCCCTTCGGGCACCCCACGCCGTTATTCGGAGCAGGATTGTAGGATGGCCACACCAGTGCGGCAACTTGCTAGACACCACCTCGGTGCCAACCGAATCTCAGCGCCTTGTGGTGTCTTCTATTCAGAAAATATTGTTGTGCTGCCTTCGACCTATTCGCCGCAAGTGCGCACGCAACTCAGCTGCATAGCGAGTGAAACACCAAGGGGCGCCCCACTGCAGCCGAGGAACCTTCATCTTGGGGGCGACGCACAGCATCACATTGCTTTCCAATGCAGTCAGATCCTCAAACAACCCCCACTGACTGACTCGAACTCACAGGCCAACGGAGCGCCCCACGCCGACTTTCGGCGCAGCATTGTAGGATGGCCACACCAGTGCGGCAACTTGCTAGACACCACCTCGGTGCCATCCGGATCTTGGCGCGTTGTGCTGCCTTCGGCCTATTCGCACATCGGTCCGCTACTGACGCCATCTCACAGTCCAACGGTGCGCCCCACGCCGACTTTCAGCATTGTAGGATGGCCACACCAGTGCGGCAACTTGCTAGACACCACCTCGTTGCCATCCGGATCTTTGCGCGTTGCGCTGCCTTTGGCCCTATTCGCACATCGGTCCGCTACTGACGCCATCTCACAGGCCAACGGTGCGCCCCACGCCAACTTTCAGCATTGTAGGATGGCCACACCAGTGCGGCAACTTGCTAGACACCACCTCGTTGCCATCCGGATCTTGGCGCGTTGCGCTGCCTTCGGCCTATTCGCACATCGGTCCGCTACTGACGCCATCTCACAGGCCAACGGTGCGCCCCACGCCGACTTTCAGCATTGTAGGATGGCCACACCAGTGGCAACTTGCTAGACACCACCTCGTTGCCATCCGGATCTTGGCGCGTTGCGCTGCCTTCGGCCTATTCGCACATCGGTCCGCTACTGACGCCATCTCACAGGCCAACGGGGCGCCCCACGCCGACTTTCAGCATTGTAGGATGGCCACACCAGTGCGGCAACTTGCTAGACACCACCTCGGTGCCATCCGGATCTTGGTGCGTTGTGCTGCCTTCGGCCTATTTGCACATCGGTCCGCTACTGACGCCGCCTCACGTGCCAACAGATTTTCTACGCTTTTTTATACCCTATGCCGCATAACAGGTCATGTGACTTCTTTATAAAACTTTTCATTGGTTCATTTCACTTTTGGTTTCCTAATGATGGAAGGCTTGATCATATGACCTAAAAACAACACTTTTCATTGGATGAAAACTTTTTTTTTTCCCAAACGATGAAAGCCCCACCTTGTTTCTGGATGTTTCAGACTGAAGCTGGCGTCAGCATGAGAGCACCACCATCTCGTGGCTCCGTCGTGATCATTCCGCGAGCAATCATGGCAGCCGCTCCCCACCGGAAGCCTGCAGGAGTCGGGGGCCCCCAAGACTTTTGTAGAATCCTCAAGGCTGAGGGGACGCTTTCGAGAATGGGGTCCAAGACCTAGCAGACAAGCGTCCGATTTCCAAGGTGTCCCAGGGCCATTTCAGTGGACCAGGCCCAAAAAGGAAAGAGCCTGCCGCCATTTTGAGAGTCCTGTGGCAGCCGCCTATCGCTGCACCGCAAGAGTGGGCGCAACTCAGCTGAATGGCGGATTTTGACACAGTGTACCAAAAGCGGACGGAATGGCAACTGAAACGGTAAAGGGGCGCCCCACTACAGCAGACGAGCCTCCACCTGGGGAGGCCCGTTCACGCCGCCTCACCCCCTCCCCCCCGGGGCGCCCCACGCCGTTATTCGGAGCAGCATTGTGGGATAACAAAACCAGTGCAGCAACTTACTTGACATCACCTGGGTGCCATCCACATCTCAGCGCGTTCTGCTGCCTTGGGACTATTCGCACAACAGACCGCTACTGACGAGCCACCCCCCGGGACGCCCCACGCCGTTATTCGGAGCAGCATTGTAGGATACCCAAAACCAGTGCGGCACCCAGGCAACACACCTGGGTGCCGTCCAGAACTCAGGACGTTGTGCTGCCTTGGGACTATTCGCACAACCGACCGCTACTGACCATTGTTCCTTTTTTCCTAAAAATATTTAAATGTTTTTACTGTTTTTGTTGCGTTGTTTATATTTATAAGTTATTAAAGTTTTATAATCCTACTACTTTGTTGGAGTGCTATATATTTTTAATGTGACACATAATTGTAAAAACTTTGATGTACAAAGAGGCATCCCTGGAATCTTCCGCTTCAGGCTCGGTCCCCTCCCCAATCACAATACAGGATGGTTTTCAGATAGTAGGAACGCGTGTGGTGTAACGGATCTCATCGGGTGGGGGCCTTGATCTACTGTAACTCCTTTGAAGAGGGGTGATTCTTTACAGCTGGGGCCATAAAGTACATCTGCAGGGCTACCTGATAGCCTGGGACCGGCCTGGACAATCGGACACAGAGGAAGAGGAGTGTCCATACATGCCAACATTTCAGAAGAGCAAAGTGGGAGATTTAAAAAAAAAAATCGGTAGACTGGGGCCTTGAATCGGGTTACTGACATGTATTGGCTTTAGAAGTGTGCTGCTGCAGGATCGGACATTTGAAACGCAAATGCACGTGTTTTTTTCTTACCTTTCAGAAGCATGGAGCGCAATGGCAGGCAGAGAGAGGGTGATGCAAGGGTTGTGCACTGGTCTTGCAGGTTGCTGGCATTGCATGCACCCCCGCCCTCCCAGCCCCATGAGTGGCAGCCCGGGCTGAAACAACTTCCCAGGCACACACACAGCCCCCCCCCCTATACTTCACAGGTCTTTAAAAGACAATTCCCTTGCTAATGACGCTTTGCTGGTTTTTCACCCCTTCTAGAGCCCCTGCACCTTACACAATAAATATCAAGCCCTGTCAGCTGAAACCAATCGGGGTTTTGCTTGCAGGAATCGGGAGGCGGGAGACTAGACTTGAAATCGGTAGTCTCACACCTGAATCGGGAGGGTTGGCATGTCTGGGAGTGTCAGAGGGTGCGGTAGTGAATAGGGCGAAAGGGAGGTGTCGGGCGGGCACAGAGTGTGATTCTCAGGGAAGAACAGCGCAGATGGGGGGAGGTTTATTGCCCATGCATAAGACAGAGAGCGGGGGTGACCAGTGCCTGGGGGAGATGCTTGCGAGGGTGGGGAGCCATGCTAAGGATCGACAGCGTGCAGAGAGTGGGTCTGGTCAAGGCATCTAAAATGGCTGCCGTCCACGACAAAAGTGTGGCATTTGAAAAAAGGCAAGATGGCGCAGACAATTTTTTTCAACACTTCCTGATTTCCTTCGAATCGAACGTTAACAGACGTTATCTCTCCCACACTACCGGTCCCCCTGGGCTTAAACGCCGAGATGGTAGGGACTGCATCCCGTGGAGATAGGCCGAGACGTCACTCAGCAGAAAAAAAAGTTAAAAAAAAGTCTATAAACATACAATAAGTTAAAAGTCAATCATTCTTGTTTCCTTGTAGTACGCTCCCCAGTCCGCTTCCCGTTACGCTAACCGGGCGCACCCCACCCAAAGCCTCCACATCAAACCTATGGGGTCAGGGAGGATCTACTATGCCCCCTTATGGTCATTTGCCCCTTCGCTTTGGCCTCCTCTTGTCTCTCGATCCTACCGAGAGACAAGATGGCGGCCGATTTGCCCCTTCGCTTTGGCCTCCTCTTGTCTCTCGATCCTACCGAGAGACAAGATGGCGGCCGCTCCGTACTGTTTGGAATGTTTACAGACACCAGAGAGCCAATCAGCTTCGCTTCGCAAAGCTCCGTAACGCGAAAAGTACGCGACCCGGATCGCTACCCGGGACGCTGTCACAGATATATATCTTTTTTTGAACGTTAATTTCTCAAAATCCACTGCAGCACATATATTGAGACCCAGCAAAGGCACATCGGGCTACCGGTCCCTACAATTTTGCCAAGTTTCGTGCAAATCCATTCAGCCGTTCGGGCTAAAAGTGAGGCCAACCGCCCTATGGAAATTAACATGGGAAAAACGCGTTTTGGGACCCCCCTTTTTTCTCGGCCCCCCCTTGACAAACCCCCCCCATATTTTCAGGGGCTGCTCAGAAACAAAATGTTCCATTTTCCTGAACATTTCAGCCAATTCCGTCCACAAACGCCAAAGTTATTAGACATATAATTTTCAAAAATCCCATAGAGAAAAAATCCTAACTATATATACCTACTGGCGACCGCCAGTAGGTAATATATATATATATATATATATTCTCGCTCAATTTCCTTCGCGTGGGCAAAAGAATGGACCGCACTCTGTAGCTCAAGTAAATGCGTATTTTATTTTCCAATTTGCAGCATAACAGGACACGTTTCGGCTTCGTGCCTTCCTCCAGCTGTTACTGCACAGCAAATTATTTTATTTTTAAATAAAGTTTCACATAATTGCTTGAAACTATTTCATTAAAACAAACGATGCACTTACAATTAATTTCTTTTAGTGTAGCCATCTTAGAGTGTGTTTTGTTTAACCAACATTTAATCTAAAGAGTATGGACATAGTATATATATATTTATATATATATATATATATTTATATATATATATATATATATATATATATATATATATATATATATATATATATTTATATATATATATATAACAGCAAAGCAACAATCCTTCAGCACCCGAACATAGGAAATGAAGGGACGGACCACAGGAATCAGGCAGGAAGGTCTTTTTTATTAACGCCCTACTCCACTGCGACGCGGTTCAAGCACAGCCGTGCTCTTGCTCACACCAAAGTTTTTAGCAGCAAATGAGGCATTTTAAACTAAGGTACAAACTGCCCGCCCACTGTGCACACATCACGTGATATGCTTTAAGCAAAAAACATAGAAGACATACTTGTGTCTTTGCCTCTTAATGTGCAAGTGCAGTACTGTCTATATATACCTTCGTAATTTTGTAAGGCATACATAAATGTAAACAATTTACTCATGTAAACAGTGGACTGAAATAGCTTTTCATACTCCTAATCGGCATAAATGCCAGTTTGCTATAAAACACTGGGTAGATTGAGTATCTCTTGTGCAAAAAATCGCTATAAATAATATTGTGCATCTCTATTTTATCAAAGTAATTTCATAATATGTACATATTTTACTAATCTGTCAAAATTTCATTTTCTATATATAAATAATTTTAAAACCATAAATATATCAATCATAATAAAATTCTTATAAGCAGATATGTCTTAGCTTAATGACTCTTACTGCGAGTCTGTACACATTAAAATGAAATACCTTGTTGCACAACAATGTTCTTTCCTTACATTTTAAGTCCAAAATTTCATTTGAGAATTCTTCTAACTGCATAAATGCATTGTACTGCCCAATATATGTACCTACTCGAGGCTGCTTAAAGTATTTGTAAAATATAAAGTGCTTCAAGTGAACTGCAGAAATCTATCCTAAAAAATACCCATAAATTTATTACAATACTTTTTTTTGTTTGAGAAGTTTTGTTCCCTCTCACTTTACATTCTAGCGAAAAGAGAGTTTTAATTTTTGTGATCTTTCTTAGTTACATTGTAATTCATGATATAAATAAGACATCTAGCTAAAAAACCTCTGGAATATCTCGTGTACGTGTTTGTACTTATACTGGTTTCTTCACATGTGTATAGTTTACAGACAGTAATGCAGATCTTCTGTACTATTGAGCCCATTTGGGTTCTTGCTGTCTAACTCAATTATGGTTTGAGTTTCCAATCTCCTTAACAGCTTCTCCCTGTCTCCCCCTCTGTGCAAGGCCGCTACTGCATTTATGACAAAATAGGAAAAACAACTTAGATCATTATTGTGTGTTGTTCTAAAATGCCTTGCCACTGGATAAGCAGGGTCGTTGTTAACAATTGCCCTGAGATGCTGCAATATCCTGGCATGCACCTGCAGCTTCGTACTACCCACGTAGCGCAGCCCACAGGTGCATGCCAGAACATAAACAGCATACTCGGTCCGGCATCCGTAGCTGCTCTTGATAGCTATACTTTTATCAGAAAATGGGGTTTTGTAATGGGTCGTATTTATACCAAACCTGCATGCTCTGCATGACGAGCATTTGTAAAAACCCTTCCTCTGCAGAAAATTTGCCCCCTCAGTTTTGATTTCAGGGCTTGATCTAACCAATTGGTTTCTCATTGATCTTGCCCGCCTAAAGGTAATAGGTGGCCACTCAGGTAATCTGCTAGCTAATACACCGTCAGTCATGCCAATCGGCCAGTTCTTTTTGACGATGGATTTAATTTTTCGTTCTTGCTTACTGAATGCAGTTATTAACCGTGGGCATTCCTTGTCACTAGTAGCAGATACATTTTTTGGAATCAACAAAGATTCCCTTGAACGATCCTCTGTTTTTTTAAGAGCTCTAGCTAGCATGTTTTCTGAACACCCTCTATCACTGAGTCGCTCCATCATTTCCTTTACGCATATGTCGTAATGTTCTTGGCTGCTGCAAATGCGTTTTAATATAAGCAGCTCTCCTACTGCCAGCTGTTTTTTTTCTAAAAAGGGTTGTTTCCAACTTATTGCCGTTAACTAACACTCGCACATCTAAAAACTCTATCGTGGATGTACTGATGTTTGATGTGAAGTATAAATTACTGTCATTCTTATTCAAGCTGGCTACAAATTCTTCTGCACTTGTGATGTCACCCTCCCATATTGCAAAGACATCGTCAATGAAGCGAAGCCAATATATGATTTTGTTTCTATTTGGGATGCTCTCAATTGTATGCCGAGGATGACTGCTGCTAGCATGCAAAATGCTATTGCCAGCTGTTTTTTTTCTAAAAAGGGTTGTTTCCAACTTATTGCCGTTAACTAACACTCGCACATCTAAAAACTCTATCGTGGATGTACTGATGTTTGATGTGAAGTATAAATTACTGTCATTCTTATTCAAGCTCGCTACAAATTCTTCTGCACTTGTGATGTCATCCTCCCATATTGCAAAGACATCGTCAATGAAGCGAAGCCAATATATGATTTTGTTTCTATTTGGGATGCCCTCCAGGATCTGTTCCTCCCACCAGCCCACGTGCAAGCACGCGTAACTGGGGGAGAAACAAGATCCCATGGCTACTCCTCGCTCCTGCTTCCAACATTCCTTGTTAAACAGAAAGTAATTATTCTTAAGACACTACTCTATCAGCTCACATAGCATCTTATTGTGGCTGTAATACTCGCAGGGTTTAGTTCCCAAAAAATGGCTGACTGCACGTAAACCTGCATCATGATCAATACTGGTATACAGTGATTCGATGTCCAATGTTATTAGACACCAATCACTGCTCCATTTAATTTTACGAAGAATCACCTGTATCTTTTATATAACTTCTGAGATTTTTTACATGATCTTGGAGGTAAAAGTCAATGTATTGGGACACATGTTCCGCCACACTGTTTATTGCGGAAATAATGGGCCTACCTGGAACAGGCTGAACCATTTTATGAATTTTGGGTATTAGATATAGGACAGGAGTAACAGGGTGTTCTAGATGTAAAAACTTGAATTCTGTCAAAGAAATCAGTCCATTCCTCTTGTATTCATGCAGTAACTTCTTTATTTGATCCTTTGATTTTTTATACTCCAGTCTATTTGATTTCGAGTAACGCCGTGTGTCTCCCAGTTGTCGCATGGCTTCATTCAAATATTCCTTTCTAGGCCACAGGACTATGTTGCCTCCCTTGTCAGAGTTATTAATTATGATTTCCTGATCTTTAGATAATTTCGCAACAAGCTTATCATATTGGTCCGTCTTATAGTCCTTTCTGCATTTTTGTCTTTGCACCATTCGATTTAATTTCTTAAGGTCCTCCACAATACATTTGTGGAAGATGTCTATTGCGTCCTTGGGCATGTTGGGGGTGAAGACACTTCTAGGTTTAAAAGGACTTTCTCCAGCTCCCTTTTTTTTAATTTCGATTGCTCCAAGGCGTACTTGTGTATTTATTGCATCTTCCTCTCGTGGATTACCACAAATTTCACTGCACCCTGCCAGATCATTGAGGGTCAAAAGAGCTTTTGCATCACGTGCTTGAATTGGTTGTAGTGGGGGGTATTCAACCGCGTTAGGGGTGGCTGGGTTGTTGTCACTTCCTTCTTTGATAGTGAACACTTTTTTTAATTTAAATTTTCTGATAAAACTGAAGACGTCAATCCTCCTATTCGCATAATTAAAATAACTCTCCGGACAGTAGCTCAACCCCAAAGCAAGAAGTTGTTCCTCAGCAGCTGTAAGTATAGTTGTTGATAGATTTGTAACTGTTAAATCTAGTGTTTTTTCTTTTTTTGTCACTGAGTTTTCTTTTGCTGCGTATTTTTGCTTTTTCTTCTTGCCCTGCGTCTGGCATTACTCCTTTTTCTTGAGCATTCTTTATTCTTGGACGCAACGTTTTCAGTCTGTACTCGACTAAAAAATCGAGCTCTTCGCTTAGATTTAAAACAAGATTGCTTCCCATGCTGGATAAACTGCTACTTTCTGTGCTTGTAATACTGGATAAACTGGATGAAGATATATTATCGCTATCTGCATCCAAGTTATGCTCCGTTCCTGATGTGCTTGGTACTACATTTGTATTTAATAATCTCGTTTTCTTGTCATTGATTTTTAGTTTCTTAGCATGATCATATTTTTTTGAAAAAGTATAAATTTGGCCCAGTTCATAGTCCTTCAAGTCTCTTGTGAATTTGCTCACTTTGCGGATTTTGATCCTCTCTTCATGTTTTCTCAGTCGTTCACCAATTTCTTTTTTCGTTTTTTCAATTAGTTCCTTACACTCTGTCACCTGGCTAGCTGCTTCCAATTCCTCATTGATTTTTTTGATCTCCTCCAGTAGCTTTGCCCGGTCAATTGCTGCATATTTAATTAGTATCTTCACTAAATTCATCGAGGCATCCAAATTGCTTTCGCCCCACTCACAAAGCATGTCAGGGTTTGGTGCCTCAAAACTCTGGGCTAATAAAATACGCAGCCCTCGAGGAACTCGTCCTGCCTCCACATACTTTGTTGAAGACTTATGTTCCCACCATTTTGTCAGTTCGTTTTTACTTTTCTTTTCCAGCGTTTTTAAAAGCTGCTTGCTATCTTGATGTTTGTCATTAATCACTTTTGAAACTGCCGGTTCTTTGCTGGCTGAAATACCCGGCAGTTTGCCGAACAACTCTTCGGCTGCTTCCTCCCGTTCTCGCTCTAAGGTCGCCGACATTAGCTTTGTTTTCGCAGAGCAGGGATCTCACGTTAAAACTTTTTGTTTGCGGGCCGGCGTCCGCCGTGATTAATCGCCTTCCTCCCGCCTTCGACTCCTTGCCTCTCCCACCTATACGCAGCACTTTCCAGCCACTCACCGCAGATCAGCAATGGCGACGGGTCCTCCGACTTGATCGTCTTCGCGTTTGCTGCGGTTCCGCTGACTTTAGCTCTTCCGCTGCATTAGGGGGCCTCCCGAAATCTGCTTCTCCACGAAACCACTGCTTTTTGGTTGTTTAATCAGGGGCCTCTTGTTGGGAGAGGGGGTACCGTCATCGGCGACAACCAGCAACCGCAAATTACTTGACAGCAACAATCCTTCAGCACCCGAACATAGGAAATGAAGGGACGGACCACAGGAATCAGGCAGGAAGGTCTTTTTTATTAACGCCCTGCTCCGCGTTTCAAGCACAGCCGTGCTCTTGCTCACACCAAAGTTTTTAGCAGCAAATGAGGCATTTTAAACTTAGTTACAAACTGCCCGCCCACAGTGCACATATCACGTGATATGCTTTAAGCAAAAAACATAGAAGACATACTTGTGTCTTTGCCTCTTAATGTGCAAGTGCAGTACTGTCTATATATACCTTCGTAATTTTGTAAGGCATACATAAATGTAAACAATTTACTCATGTAAACAGTGGACTGATATAGCTTTTCATACTCCTTATATGTATATATTGTCTCCACTCCCAAATCTTTCTCGAGAAATCGGACTCCGACACTCAGGTGAGTTTCTTCATTCAGCTTTTATTTTTTCGCATGACGCGTTTCGGCACACCTGCCTTTTTCACAATGGGGAATCACATAAAATTACATCATTTTATACAGATGAATGTAGGTCACATGTTACTGATTTAATGAACATGGCAAACAGACTATGCGAAAATGGGTAAATTCAATTGGCAAGGAATGCTGTGACATATAGTATATTACATTAGTTTAAAAACATCACTATTGTTCTTTAAATAAATATATATACACATATAATATATACATATATCTATACTGGGATGGAACATTTGATGTACATGGTTTTTAAGCTTTTTCTACTTTTTATAACAGACTTTCACTATTGGATTTCATGGAGAAGTCATTTTTTTCTTCTTTTCTTTGTTTTCCCACGTCTCAGTTGCTTTTGTTTGATAGCTCCTCAAAATTGCAAACAAATATTCCATTTCCTCTATGATGTATGTTCCATCAATACTAAGCATGAGCGTAAAATCCATTGCGCTCGCGGATTTTGCGGATTTTCAGTAAATTCGCAATCCGCGAACTCTCGCGAACTTACCGAAAATTCGTAAATCCGTGCGAAGCGGATTTTTTTGCTTGGTCGCACTTGCCAACTAGAATACTATACAATTTCGCGGGAGTAAACACTCGCGAAAACTTAGATGCGGCGGGCAGCGACAATCTCGCAATTGCGAGATTGCAAAATTTGCAATTTCGCACAAGAAATCCACCAGCAGGCAGCATAAACCTTGAAAATTATGATTTTTATTAGAATAACTCCTCAGGTTGACATTTGCCTGCACTTTTTTTTTGCAAGGAGTCCATTTTGGGGGGGGGGGGTTGGAGGAAGGAAGTGCCCCACAGTCTCCAACTTCCTGTTCCTGTCCAGCAGGCTCCTCTCAGTGCTTTCTTCATGTGCTGGTCACTTTGATTTGGATCTTGACCTGGAAGCACTCAGCAGGTGCAAAAGTTCAAACTCATCATTAGTAACCATTCCCTGTAGTGCTTCCTGAGGGGCCCCTCCAGAGTTCAGTTGCCTACTTGCAACTATTCTATGACCCTGCTCTGACCCTCACAGCAGGCTCAGAGAATAGCTACAAGTATACAACAAAGGTCCTGTTAAAAAAATTACACTGCAACAGAAAGCAATTACAGATAAGGAAGCAGGTGCCAGGGATCTTGACCTGGAAGGATTACTTTTTGTGGATGCTGCTGGATATTTGGATTTTTGCAAAACTGAAAGCACTCAGCAGGTGCAAAAGTTCAATCTTATCATTAGTAACCATTCCCTGTAGTGCTTCCTGAGGGGCCCCTCCAGAGTTCAGTTGCCTACTTGCAACTATTCTATGACCCTGCTCTGACCCTCACAGCAGGCTCAGAGAAAGCAATTACAGATAAGGAAGCAGGTTCCAGCCAGGAAGTTCAAATTCAGTAACACATTAATCAGCCCCTAATTCATTTATGTGAGTTGAGGCAGGGCAGGTGTGCTTTTCCACCCATAATCTACAGTGATGAACTAGAGGGTGGCATGGGTGAGCCAGAGGGTGGCAGTGGTGAAACAGAGGGTGGCAGTGGTGAAACAGAGGGTGCTGTGATAAACCAGATGTAGAAACAACATGTTCGCGAACCGTTGCTACCCGAAAAGTAAGTTCGCGTGTGCGAACTGGTACAAAATCCTCGCGAACTGGCAGAAATCCTTGTGAACACACAAAAAAAATCCGCAAATTCGCGAGAGTTCGCAGATTTTGCGGATTGCGAATCCGTAAAAAAGCAATTTCGCGGATTGCCAATTCGCAAAATCCGCCCATGCTTAATCAATACATCCAGTCAAGTTTTCTGGTTGTGTGTCCTTGCTTCCACGACAAATTATTGGGCAAGTGCCCCTATTTCTAAGTCAAATTGCATCTTTGACTCTGCCAACAAAAGTAGAGATATTACATAAATAAGTTAAATAGTTATACACATATATATATCCAAGACACGAAGCTGCTCTGGAAAGTTGCTTGATGGCCCCGCGGGAGGTGGCGTGAATGCCGGCATATATATAAAACCACTTTCATCCTTCGCGCCTCGTTCTCCAGCGAGCATAAAAGACTAAACAAATCTGATATTTGGCACACAGATTTTATTTAAATGGAGCCGCTAAATCCGACGCGTTTCGGGCGTCCGCCCTTGTTCATATATATATATATAGACATCTAGGTTGTCTCACAAAAGAGGTTCTGTGCTAGCAGATTAAGTCTAATTTCTTATTTGAAAGGCCCAGCTCAATCGCAAAGAATGTGCGATTTATTCACAGCTTAAAATACAGCGGCCCAATATCCCTTGATTCTTCGATTAAACGAAGGTATATAGGTTCATCAGACCAATGAAAAATGGTGAGTTGTTGGCAAAATATGAAGCAGCAGCTAAATGCGTCCCAAAAAGCTTTATCAAATCTGTTATGTTATGTGCATTTGGGGAGTGAGCAATTCAGCTTGTAGCATATCCTGGCTCTAATCTGACACTCAAAAAGGTAATGCCAGTTACTGTAGTTTTTGAGAAGTTTCTGATCACAAGAAACATATTTACCCGATGTGAGGATTGTGCTGTATTATATGGTACAGTTGTGCGACCTTACCATGTAATACACTCGCAAAACTGTCTTGGGCCCAGTCAGGCTCCTTTGTGAAACATTTAGCTTAACATTGGGAGCTGTGGCTTTGAACAGTAAGGCTTAAACAAAGAAACTACCGAAAAGCATTTAGGAGCACCAAACAATTAAATAACAAAGTAAGACAACATGAAATAAATCAGACACCAATTTCTAAAACTATATTATTATGAATTTTTAGACACCAACATAAGCAAAATCCAACAGAAGGTTCCGGATATATGGATTTTTAAGTTAACTTAAATATCAGGTTTTTACTCCAAAGTGCAAATAAGCAATGGCAACCGTAAAGTTTAGAAACCATTTTACATTTTAAAGAGTTGTGTTTGGCTACTCCAGCCCAAGTGGGATTAGCAATTCTGGCAGGGATAAGGTCAGGGTGGACACTAAGGAGTATTTGTACAGTTACCTGGTCACCAAACCAGTCTCAAGTTCAGTTTCACACTACATCAACACCGCCATAAACTTCAATGGAGTGGTCCTGATGCTGCAAAGGCAGGATGCTCAGGATGCTGAAAGATGTTGTGGGTGCTGTACGGTTGACGGATGTGTCCTTGCAGCTATTCCTCGATCCATGGAAAACGTTGGGAGACTTTGGTCACAGGGACCGGTGTCCCTCAAAGTCCTTTTAGAGTCAGTAGAAGGCAGACTGCAGCTGGGCCACCAATCTCCGTGCCAACAGGGTTCAGTGGTACACATAGGTGAATGCTGGTGCCCTCTCTGGTGACCAATCCAGACTCAGATGACACTCCCGGATTCAGAAGACTTGGGTGCAACTTTTTGCTATTGAGGAATTGTCTTTTAGATCTACCAGTGGCAGTCAGGGGTGAGTTGAAGAATGTGGCTACTGACTTGCCAGAATGGGCTTATATAGGTTTGATGGTTCTGGTTCCAAGGGGTCAGCCAACTGATCCTTGAAGTCACTTCTTTGGTCTGGGGCACAGGAGTGACTTTTCTACAAGCCAGGAGCCACAGGCATAGTCCTCTCTTTGCTAGCCCAAGGTGTGGGAGGTGCAATCCAGCAGTCGATGCAGCCTCTCTTACAAGGTCCAGGGGTCAGTAGGACAATCATTCTTCGGTCCTTTCTCCAGTTCTATGGTGATCTGAGGTATAGGGTGCCAGGGGTTCCATATTTATGCGCAGCAAGTGCCCTTAGGGGATGATGTGGTCACTAGAAAATGGGCTACCAAGGTCCCTCTAACCATGTGATGACTTCCGGTTATGTGTGGCATCTAGCAATCCCAGAGTGTACTATTGTGCTTACTCTCAAGATCTCTGAAACCTTTCTTGAATGGTGGGAGCTTGGTAGCCCACTCTAACCATGTGGCTACATGTGGGCTACCTGTGGGCTACACGCCAATGGGAAAATCAGTTTGATTACTGGTTTCCCCTCTGTTACTGCTGCCAGCCTGTCTACCTTAACAAAGGGACAACGCTTCATGAATGTGAATGCCATTTGCCCATCAAAGGCGGCTTCGACCTTGAAGCTTGCCTCTGGGCCAACACCCTGAGTGGCTTCCTGCAAGGAGGAGGTAACACCTTATCTGAAGTAGGCTTATATTGTCCTGAGCCTGGAAGTCATTTACACGACTCCCCAGGAGGACAGAAGGCTGTCTGGTAGCCAGCAATTATGAGGGCCACAAGACAAACTGGGCAAAACAGTGTCACATTCTAAAAGTTACCCTTCCTTAAAAGTCACATAATATTCACCTTGGGCATCAAGGTGGGTTTAATGCCACATTTCATTTGATACCTTGAAGTATCCATTTTAGTAGTCCTATTCAGATGTTAGTCAGACTGAGAGGTCAGATGGTAACTCTGTGTTTGTCAATGGGGCTACAACATTTTTTACAGCAAAATAACAAATTGGAAGTTTTGCTGTTAGGACACATTAAAAGTATATGCCCTATTTAATCATTTAAAGCTCCCTTCCTTAGGGCTCCACAGGCCTTCCTTAGGGGAGGCTTACATACATATTGTTAAGAGAAGAGAGGACTTTGTCGTTGGTTTAAATGGCAAAGTTGAACAAGTAGCGGAAAACTGCTCGTTCAGGCTGTAGTGGCGGAGTTGGAGCCATTTTATACTTTGTCACACATAGGGCGGCACAACCAGTGCTATAGCCCTAGGGGAACACTCTGTCTTCGATGCCATGGGTACCTTTTGTACCATGTACTAGGAACTTATAAGTAACTCAGCATATCGCAATTGGGGGTAGTCAATTCAACATATAGTTTGAAAGGGTTTATAACACTGGTACTGAGGTATGTTTAGGAGGCCTCAGTGCACTCTCAGGGTCAAAAAGGAGCGTCAGTCCAAATATTTTATGGTTGGTCATGCAAAACTAGGCATGTCCCTAAATGCCGACCCCCTTCAGACGAAAGGTGATGGGCAACTAACCCTTATCCTGGCCGTTCTCATTATCTAAGTGGAAGAACCTGGAAAGGCCATCTGCATTAGTCAGTCCCATGTCTGTGTTCCACTGTAAAGTCCTTACCCTGTAGGGAAATGGACCACCTCCATGGTTTTGGGTTCTCTCCTCTCATCTGCATCAGCCACCTGCGGCTTGTGGTCAGTTTGCACTCTGAAGTGAGTCCCAAACAGGTAGGATCCAGGTTTCTTCAGGGACAAAACCACAGCAAAGGCTACCTCTCAAAGGGACTCAAACTGTGCTTTCTGGGGGAGGAGTCACCTGCTGATAAAGGCAACTGGTTGAGTCTGACCTTGGTCAATAAGCTGTGAAAGTATGGCCCCAATCCCATGATCAGAAGCCTCAGTTTGGACAACAAATCCTTTGCTACAATCATGTGTCTTTAGAACAGGTCCTGAGCACAAAGCATCCTTTAGGGTGTCAAAAACTTTTTGACACTGGTCAGTCCATAAGATGTTTCTGGACTTTCTGACTGTTTCTTGGCTGATAGCTCTGTCAAAGATGTTACTATGGTACCCATGGGGCACATGCATTAAGGTATTTTGCGATCGCAAACTGTGCGATTCACAAAAATCGTTTGTTTGAGATCGCAAAATGGCTTTTGCAATGCATGAGAAGTTTTTGAGATTCGCAATTTAGGTAATGTCAATTTCTTGCATTTACCTACATTGAGAATGCAAATAGGGAATAATGCATGGGCGAGAAGCCTTTCCTAAATGCAAACTATGCAATTAGAAAATGCTAATTAGTATCAACTTCAAGTTGATGCTAATATGTGCATACTTAGGGCATATGTGTGCCTTACATGTGCACCTGTTTTTTGTTAGGGACGCCTGAGGGGGGCCTTAGGCCCCCAGGCACCCTTGCCTTTGCATTACCTAATTTGTGATTACCAATTAGGTAATTGAAATTTTAGTAATGCAAGACCATTCCCATCTATGGGTCTTGAGGCCCATAGGAAAGAATGGAGTCGCAATACCAAATAGTGATTACCTAATTGCGTTTGCAATTCTTATGGAATCGCAATTAGAGAATCTCTATTTGCAGCCTGTTTTGATGCATTGGATTTTGTGATCACCAAATAGCGTTTTCCTAAAAATCGCTATTTGGTAATCGCAAATTGTAACTTTCATGCATGTGCCCCCATCTCATTTTGACAAATCTTCTGAAATACCAAGTCAGGCCAAGCAAGGTTCTGACTTCGGTCTGTGTCTTAGAAGGTTCCCAAGCCAACATTGTCAGCATTTTGGGCTGGAGAGCCCGCACATAGCCTTCACATACTTGGTGTCCCAGGTACACAATAAAACATGTCCCTCTCTGGAACATCTTGCCTGGAAAGTAAGCCTTGCCTGTTGTAGGGTTTGAAGAACTTCCCTGAAAAGGACCAGGCGATCCTCCCAGGTAGAACTAAACACATCAATATCACCCAGATAAGCTGCACTGAAGTCACCCAGACCTGAAAGCACTTCATTCACCAACCTCTGAAAAGTGGAAGGTGCATGTCAAAGCCCAAAGGGCATCTCTTTGAATTGAAAGTGCCCTTCAGGAGTTGAAAACGCAGACCTTTCCTTGCCTCATGGTGTGAGGGCTATCTGCCAATAACCTGAAGTCAGGTCAAAGGTGCTCAGATATTTTGCAGACCCAATTTGTCAATGAGCTCATCAATTCTTGGTATGGGGCGAGCATTAGTCTTGGTAACTGTAGCCCATACGCAATCTCATTTTTGGTTTTCTTCCTGTGGAGTGTGGTGTGAGACCAGAACCACCAGGCTATCCCATCGACTACTAGAGGTCTCAACCCCCCCCCCCCAATTCAACTTTGATGCTAGCATTGACCTCTTCTGATGGTTTGTAAATTTGACTTTTGACAGGCAAGCTTTCCCCTTTGTCCACGCCATGTGTACACCAAGTTGTCAGACCTGGGCTTAAAAAGAAAAGACTGACAGACTGACTGAGAAGGTTGTACAAGTCTGTCTGCTATTGTTCTGTGAAAGTGGAAGAGAGTACTGCCCCTTCCACTGAGCCATCTTTGGCATTGGTAGTCAGAGAGAGGTTCACTCTCTTCCTTTTTATCTGTCACCATGAGCATTGTAATATGTTCTCTGTCATGACAGAGCTTGAGCCCATTCACATGTATCTCCTTGTGAGGGTGCCTAGGGGTTCCCTAGGTCCACCAGATATGTGACTTCACCCTTATTCTCCAAGACATGGTGAGGCCCAGTCCACTTGTCTTGGAGGGCCCAGGAGGCCACAGGCTCTATGATCAACACCAGTTGTCCAGGTTGGTACTTAACCACAGGGGACTTCTGATCATACTAATTCTTGACAAGCTCCTAGCTGGCCTCCAAGTTTCTGTTTGCTTTTTTCATGTACTCAGCCATAGGTGCAGCACATAGTCCAAGATATCTTGTTTGGGTTCTTTAAGCCTGATTTAGGTCTTGGCAGTAATGGTTCAATTGTCACTTTTTTCAGCGGTTTTGCTGCCTGCCTACATGACGGTCTGCCCACTTGATTTAGATGTTGGTGGGTTCTTGGATGAAAGACTGCCCAAGTCCAGCCGACTGCGCTAGGATTTCACTCCCATGTTGATGGCGTCACAGGCAGAATCGGGGGTGGGAGGGAGTCCAGTGGGATTACTGCGAGGCTAATCACGATGTGCCTTTCTGTCCAGGAAACTGTGGCAGGGATACCTCCTACTTTGAGTTGGCAGAATTTAAAGAAATTAGGTAAAAATGTACTTTTTTATGTTGCCCACTTCCATTTCTGTCTTGAACCCCATTATCCAGGTACCAGTATCCCTCTGCCCTGTGATAACTTCCGGCTATGTATGGCATCCAGCATTCCCAGAGTACACTATTCAGCCCACTCTCAAGATGCCTGAACCCTTCCTTGGATGGTAGGAGCTTGGTAGCCCACTCTAGAGGTGCGGCTACCAATGGACTACACGCCTATGGAAAATCAGTTAGGCCACTGCTTTCCCCTCTCTTTTCCCACCACCAGGCTGCCTACCAGAACAAAGGGGCAACGCTTCAGGAGTGTGATTGCCATTTGCCCACCAAAGGTGGCTCCGACTTTGAAGCTGCCTTCTGGGTCAACACCCTGTTCAGCTTCCTGCAAGGGAGAAGTAAGACCTCTCCCTGTAGCAGGCTTATATTGTTGCTGATTTGGGAGCTGTTCACGCCACTGCCAAGAAGGGCAGAAGGCTATCTGGTAGCCAGCAATCATGCAGGGCCACTGGAAAAACAGAGCATAAGAGTCACAACTTTCTTAAAGTTGCCCTTTGTTAATAGTTACATTAAATTCAACTTGGGCATCACGTTGGGTTTGATGCCATGATTAATTTGATACCCATTTTAGTAGTCACATTCAGAAGTTAGCCGCACTGAGATGTCAGCCAGTTAGTCTGTATTAGCCAATGGGGCTACTAACTTTTCCAAAGCAAAACAACAATTTGGAAATGTTTCTGTTAGGACATATTAAAACTTTATGTCCTTCTTAATAATATACAGCAATTTCCCAGATTTAGCCTTACTGATAGACCTCAAAATGCGTCAAAATGCTATCCATCTCCAGGAGAGGATAAATAAGGAGAAATATCTTTATTTCTCCAGGTTTAGCTGCAGAACA
Source organism: Lissotriton helveticus (assembly GCF_964261635.1). Classification (NCBI taxonomy): domain Eukaryota; kingdom Metazoa; phylum Chordata; class Amphibia; order Caudata; family Salamandridae; genus Lissotriton; species Lissotriton helveticus. Next base: position 1,093,419,215 of record NC_136063.1, read on the forward strand.
CATAGAAAGAGGAAAATGCCTTAGGGGATTGTTTTGGTGCAGGAAGGTGTCCCTTCCTGCACAGAAACAATCCTGCTTACAATGCAGGCACCCTTGGACCTCGGTTCAAGGGTGCCTGCATTGGAGCTAGGCAGCATATTGTGCGTCAGCACTGGGAAAAGACAGGAATGTGAAGTATTATGTTAATAATACCCACCGGGAAGTGAGGTGGCATTTAGGGCTGCCTTCCCTGATGCTGTTAGTTCGCTGGCGGTGGGGTGTGCCAATTTCTCTATCTTGGGGGACCTTAACTTGCATTTTGAGAATCAGAATATCCCTACGGTGTGCTGTATTCTAGCCGATCTGGAGGCTCTTCAACTCCATCAAATAGTGCGGCATCCCACACATGTAGGCGGCCATACGTTAGATCCGTTCTTTACGAACTTGACAGAGGCCACTGTTACGGCCGTAACTCCGCTCGGCTGGACGGACCACTCTTTAGTGGCCATCGATGTCCCCGTGCCGGGAATTTCTCCTTCCGCTCCCGCAAGGATGGTCTCCACACGGCATTGGAGTAAATTGAGACTTGAGGACCTTCATAGAGCCCTCGCTGCAGCGCCGTTGGGACCTCTGGAGGATGTAGATGCAGGCTACGATCGGTTCTGCTCGTGGATCACTAAGGCACTTGACTCCCTGATTCCCATCTCTACTAGGAAAATTAGTTCCCGGGAGTCAAGCCCTTGGTATGATAGTGCATTACGTGCACTCAAGGGTAGTTGTAGGCGAGCAGAGAGGGAATGGCGGAAGGTGTACGACAGCGGGAAGAAGGTCATCTACCTCGCTGCCGTTAAAATTTACCATTGTGCTATATGCCGGGCCCGGGCAGCTTTCTATGCTGCGGAGTTCGGCAATAGCCCTAACCCATCATAAAACCATCTTCAAAGTGGTAAAGGACCTTGTGGCAAAGCGGGCCTCGGCAACTATAACGAGTTCCACGGCGCATTGTGAGACCCTTGCCCTGTTCTTTTTAGAAAAAGTTCAGAACATCTACTTGACATTCCCTGATACTAGGCCACCGGCAGGTACTCTATGTAACATCTCTGGAGATTCTCTGCTGCATGTGTTGCCCCCGTTGACAACTGAGGGATTTGACATCTTGACTCAGCAGGTGAAATCCGGGTCGCCCGCCGATCCGCTTAAGCCAGCCCTTTTTAGAGACCCTCTGTTTATGGGTCGTACTTCGGTACTCTCCCTGATTAACATCTCGCTGGCCTCGGGTACGGTTCCAGCAAGTTGGAAGCGGGCTGTGGTTTCTCCTATTTTAAAGAAACCCTCCTTGGACCCGGAAAAGCCGGAAAGCTATCGGCCTATTTCCTTGCTCCCCTGGCCGACCAAAGTCGTGGAGGCCCATGTTAACAAGGTTCTCTCCGACCACCTCACTCGAGCTAACATCTTAGACCCCACCCAGAACGGGTTCTGTGCTGGACACAGCACGGAGACCGCCCTTCTCACCATGGCTGAACATCTTCGCACAGTGATGGATGCAGGACAGACGGCGGCGCTTGTACTATTAGATCTAAGCGCCGCCTTTGATACTGTCTCTCATCCTATCCTGTTGCATCGCCTGGAGGAGATAGGAGTGGGGGTATCCGCCCTCCAGTGGTTCCGGTCCTTCCTCGATGGTCGCTTCTTCAGCGTTGCGGTGCCACCGTTCCAGTCCAAGTTCCATCCTCTGAAACAGGGAGTGCCGCAGGGATCCTCGCTGAGCCCCACGTTGTTTAATCTATACGTGAGACCGCTGGCTGAGGTTGTCAGGCAGTGGGGTATGACCATGGTGTCATATGCCGATGACACCCAGCTAGCGGTTACGATCAGCGGGGATGCGGACCAGGATGCACCCAGGTTTCAGAGTGGACTTAGGGCGGTGGCAAGCTGGATGAAGGCCAACTGTCTCCAGCTCAACGCGAAGAAAACCGAGATCATGATCATCGGTAGAAGGGCGGATCTCTGGGGGGATAGGTGGTGGCCTTCGGAGCTTGGGTCGGCCCCTCTTCCGGTGACGGAATTGAGAAACTTGGGAGTGTGGATGGATCCCACTCTCAGTTTTGTGGGGCATACGAAGAAAACGGCTGCCTGCTGCTTTGGAATCCTCCGGGCTCTGCGTCCAGTCCTGAAGTTCTTCGACCCCCGCACCCGGCAGCTGGTAATACAGGCGACTGTTATATCGCGCCTGGATTATGCCAGCTCTCTCCTGGTGGGCGCTAACCTGGCCGAAGTCAACCGCCTCCAGCGGGTGCAGAATCCGCCGCTAGAGCAATTGTTGGTCTTCCAAGATCCTGCCCTGTTTCCAGTACTTTGAAAGCGTTGCACTGGTTGCCAGTCAGGGCTAGAATCCAATTCAAGGTACTGTGTTTAGCCTTCAAGATTCTAAATGGTACGGCTCCTCAAATTCTTATGGACCTCCTGTCTTGGTATGTCCCCACTCGGCATCTGAGATCTCTGGGCCAAGCTCTCACTATCACTCCCAGATACAAGCTGTGCCGTGTTGGTGGTCGTTCCTTCCGGGTTAAAGCAGCCGAACTGTGGAATTCCCTTCCGGTGGGGATTCGGTTGTTGGAGGATCTTTTTTCTTTTTGTAAGGCTATTAAAACTCTCTTATTTTAACCTGGTTCCTTCTTTTTAGCTGTTGTGTTTCTTGTGGCTGTTGCGTGTTACCTTGCCATGCGCCAGGACGCCCCTTAGCTGGGGCAGCTGTGCGCAGTACAAATCCACGTAACATAACATAACATAACATATCGCACATTCCTGCCCTTTCCCTGGCACGCAGTATTTAGTAGATGTTTGCAAAGTTAAGTATTCACAAACAGATAAATAAGGCAATAGAAATCAAACAGCAATATAGACATTTTCAAGAATATGTGCAGAACAGCAGGACAGTATCTTGGAGACAGTGCATACAGGAGAAGCAAGCTGATTTCAGTGGGGTCACGAGAACATAAAGGCAACAGCACACAAGCACACAGGCCTCACAATATAAAGGTGGGGGGATTTAGCTGGCTGGATAGCCAACAAGGTTCTGGACCGTTGCAAATGGCAGGTCAAAGCAGAGGCAGTAAATTGATCAAAATAATAAAAGCTTTTGCAGAAGGGGTGATCTGGTAGTTTTAGTCACCACTCTGTGACTTGCACTTAAAGGAGTCAATCTCTCTGGCAGCCCAAGACCTGTGATGTGAAGGTTGAAGGGCTCCATGGATGTTCACGAAACATGAAGAACCAATGTCCAATTGCCAGCAGCATGCCTGTAAGGCGGTGAGAGGTATGATGGGATCAGGATCTCCTCAGACTCTCAGGAGGTCTTATTCTGGCTGGGGACTGGCATTCAGATCAAGGCCAGGAGCAGCAGCAACACACAGGCAGAACTTTATTAGAACCACACGCTTAGTTCGACAAGAAGGAAGAGAGCAGAGTGCAGTTGCGCAACAAGGGGTCCATGTAGGTCCAAGTTTAGAAAGTTAGCAGGGACCTGCAGGGCAGATCCGGGTTATATTCGCACAGGTGTGCAGTTGGCAGAGGCTCAATGCCCAATCAAGGTCTAGGGCATATCACAATTCCAGGTTTTGCTCCACAGAGATGAGGGTGATATAGCAAGAGTGTATGTCTATGTTTGGGGATCAAGGTTAGCTTTCCTGGGGAACCTCTGCATATTCTCTCTAGACTGGTTGAAAGGAAGAGATGAGAGCAAAACTGTGGCCTGGGGTGAGCCTGTCTGGGCAGCAATAATGCACCATCTTTGACACCGGGCCTAATTCACATTCACTTTCATGTAAGTTTACTATATGTTGCTATTCACGAGCTGCGAGTTTAATTTACTAATATTAATTTTACGACTGCGGAGAACCCCCCATAAAAAGAAAAGACTCTTTTCTTTTTTATGTGCGGAGTCTCCTCAGTCGTAAATTACTAATATTAAAATTAAACTCGCAGTTTGTGAACACCAAAAGATAGTAAACATACAAAAAAGTATACGTTTGGCTTTGTGAATTAGGTCTACCGTTCATGCATTATGAAAAATTGTAACCCTGCCTATTGATTCTCTGCATTACATACCTAATGAATGCTGGCATTTGTAATCTTGGAATACTGCGGACATTTCAATGGTTTTAAATTCAAAGGACTTAACCAAACTTGATAATTATGAGTTAATAGTTTTACAGGAAACATCAATTACAACTAAATGTGATGTGATCAATTTTTTCTGGTCTTTTCCGAATCAGTCATTCCTTCATTTAAAGTAGGAAGGTGTGAAATTCATGCAATTTGCTTTTGGTAATTACATGAACTTTCAGCATAAGTACTCAAAATTCGCTGAAATGTGAATCAGCCATTTTACACTATATTTTATCGTGAAATGCATCTGCATGTCAATTTTTGCTCAAGAATGCATTTAAACAAAAGCACCCCTATCAACAGCTGCTCGTGTTCTGTTGTTCCAGTGGGCTCGTATTACATTGTTAGTTACCACAAATGGTGCTATTCGTAGGATATTTTTAAAACAGATACTAGGCAATTTTGTAAAGTGGCTTAAATGCATTATTCCGTAACACAAAATTCCTGGAATCACTTAAAATGTGCTGGTGTAATTTAAATTTTGCCTATGTCTGATTTAAAGTTCATGCCGGAGGGCGGAGCTTAGCCTTGATAATTATATCCATGTTTTACATTAACTTCACCAAATCCGACCTTTTCTGCGACATACAAGCACATGCACAGATAAGATATATTTTCCAGCGGGAAACAGGCATATCTTTTTCCTTCGGGAAGACTGCAGTAGGTGCAGGAACTCTTGTAGTCTACCAGTGACTGCTGATGCCTGTTGCATAGCAAGAACAAGATGGCAGCTATAACAGACGTGAGCTCCGAGACCTCGGCCCATACATTTCCTTACCACTGCCTTCAATTGTCAGCAGCACTGGTAAAGGAAGTGCTAGAGCTGCTGGTCCCATGCTTTGGAATCAGTAAACTGCCTCCTCTCCCTCTGGGTCCCACAGAGGACAAAGCTGCCTGCCCCCACTAGAGAGGTAAGTGGGAGGTGCTGCTATAGCATGATACAGGCTGTAAGCTGAACAATCCAGAATGGGCCTCCCCAGCAATTTCCATTAATATATAGAGAAGCACCCACCATTTTAGTTTGGGAGGCCATCAAACACTTAGAACCTTGGCAATTCATCATTTGTTTATGACATCCTCCATAAGGCCCTACTGCCCTGGATGCTTTTGGTATTGGACTAAAAAGGTTGTGGGGAGCTGCCGGCTCTCTTAATAAATCACAGGTAATTTATTTTGACATAATTCTCACTGCCTTTCTGAGAAGCCCACCATTCAGAGGTGAGGTGACAATACACATCTTATCTCACATGCATTGGCATGTCTTCGATCCAAACAACTATATATACTCCTGCCTTAGAAGCCTCGTAATCCCTGCATATACTTACAGGGAAGCCCTATAGACTTGACAGAAAACAAGGTATGGGATCTTGAAAATAAAATGCTGATGGTGCCCGCCTGGGAGGTAGAAATATGGAATCTTAAAAAAAAGGTGACCGAATTAGAGGATCGCAGTAGGAGGAATAATATTCGTATTTTCAGGGTACTAGTAAAGAAGGAAGCAGTTAACATGCAGGACTTTCTGCAGACGTGGCTTCCGAAACAACTGAACATCACACTGGGCACCCTTTGGAGTTTTATCAGGTGTACAGGTAGTGCACACGTTGCTCTTTACCCCCAGACTCACAGAGACTCATAATCAGCTGCCTGTTACGTCATGAACATATGCGCTAAGTAATGCTGGTGGCTTACGGGTCAAGGGGCCATATGTAGGTAATGTTTGTTTTGCGATTCTCAAATTGCGATTTTTTGGGAATCGCAATTAGTGAATCGCAAAACGAAATGTAGGTAGGATTAGTACATTATTTTGCGAATCCCAATTATTCTTTACTTGCGAATCGCAAATTGATATTCGCAAATAAGGAATACCTTCTCATTCATTCCTATGGGCTAGAAGGCCCATAGGAATGAATTGGAAGACATTCTCAATTTGCGATTCTCTATTAGAGAATCGCAAACTGAGAATGCAATTTCAGGGTTGCAAGGGTGTCAATAGGACACCCTGTTGCACCCCTGAAATTAACATGTGTGCACATGTGGCCCACATACATGCCCTATGGGCATGTATGTGACTCACATGGCACTTTGAAAAATGCCAAAAAGTGCATTTTTCAAAGAACTAGCAATTTACCACCAACCTGAAGTTGGTGGTATTTTGCGATTCCTTAAGCCTCAATTCGCATAACTTGGGTGCTTCCTACATTGCATTTAAGGAATCGCAATTTGCAATTCCTTAAATGCAACCGCAAAACAAGGAATCGCAAAATTTGCGATTCCTTATTTTGCGTGTGGCAAAGTGTGGCACACTGCCCTAATTGCGATCGCAAACGCTGAAATTCGCATGATCGCATTGGGGCTACCTACATATGGCCCCAGGCCTCTATCAGTTCCAAGGTCACAAGATTTCCACTGCAGTAGATTTATTGCAAGAATTTAAGATATTCTGCAGGAAATGTTTAGTTCTATGACCACTGCTGAAACAAAAGAATGACTGGTATGGCCTACCAGAACCTACAGTCATGATTACCACCATCAACAGCAAAACTCTGGTATACTACAATCCAGAAGACCACAAAAGATTTCTTATCCCATTAGAGACCCCACAAATGATGTGATTCAAATATTAACTGAATTTACCTACTGTTCCCCACCACCCCTAGCACCAAGTGTTTGACCAGACAGCAGAATACATACAACAAGGACTTTTCTTTCAATAGAGCTAAAGGAAGCTTTAGGACCAGAGTGTTACAATATTAACATTCTACTGGTTTGTGTATTATATATACATTGCAGTAGGTCCAGGCATTTTTCATATGCAATATTCTGGATGGAATCAAAAAATCCCTTTGGCATTCTATTGTTGTGTCACTGCACCGTCATTGAATGCGTTGACAGCTGATGTGACAACGATTTTTGTTCTCCCTCTAGCTCCTTGTAGGTCTTTTTGTTATAATGATTAAATGAGGAGAGAAATACGCTTAAAGTGTTGCTGCTTCTCATTTCAAGCAGGACCATAATTTCTACAATTGGTGACAAGGTATTTTTATATTTTCTCGGGTCCACAAAGAAGAAACAAGCATACAGGAGATGTCGCATCAGTATAGGCAACAGACAATGGAGATTTGGGGGGCAGCTGACCGGAGAGAGGTCTGCCCCCGGGGTCTTTGGAGAAGTGGTGCAGTCCAGCTTCCATTATGTGTGCCAGCCACCATTTTAATGTGGTGACACGGTGGCTGGCACACTCTTCTGCCTTTGTGGTGTACTGCTTAGTGGGTTTTAGTGTAGCGTAGGTTAGGTGCAGCTCGTTAGCTTATTCTTCGATTGTACTCACCATGGAGGATGATCACTTTGAGCAGGCTGTTTGTCTGTTGGCCACCGCGGGCAGGATTGACCTGCTGAAGGAGGTGCCCAGTGGGTCGGGTCGCCCCCGCAGAATTCAGCTGGGGGGTGGCTTCAGTAGCTCTGGCCTGCGCGCCGGAGCGCAGGCCTACAGCTTTGATCCAGGTAAGGGCGCGGGGCTGCTCACGTGTGCAGAGAGCAGCCCCTCATGTCTGGAGAGAGACTATCAGTGGGGGTGGGCCTGCCCATGCTGCGGGCCCAAGGGAGAGGCAGAATGGCAACAGGCAATGCCCCACCGCAAGGGGCCTCGCCTGCTGCAATTTCAATTGGGGAATGCGAGTCCTCTGGCGGTTCAGCGGAGGCCTCGCATTTGTCGGCAGTGGGCGTGTCCCTTTAGCGAGAGGCCTCACAAGGTCCTAGTGAGGCCTCTCATAGTGGAAATAAAGGTGGGAACACAGATGTGGAGCCCGTGGCCCCTACTAATACAGGGAGCACAGTAGGAGTGCTATTGGGCAGGGATGAAATAGAGGGTGGTGAGGGTCTGGTGGACAAAATCAAACGCCTCAGGGCCATGAAGGCCGGCGAGGCCCCTTGGCATGAGGTGTATTTTAGGGAAGCTTATGCCCAGTGGTTACAGGAGGAGGGGGGTGGGGTGGTGACCCCTGTGGGGTCCCAGTAGGCGGGCAAGTCAGGTGGTGGACTGAGAACAGGACTTGTGGCTGGAGAGAGCCCCCATGAGGGTTAGAAAAGGGTTGTCAAAGGGGTTTTTCAAAGGGGGCCCCTGGGGAGGGTACAGTACAGCCTAGACCCAGAGTTGCGTGGCAGGGGCGGTCCCGGCAGGCACGCAGGGGGGCTGGATTCTTTGGCATGCGGGGGTAGAACAAGGGGACAAGGGTGACCAACATGACTCTGGACTTAAAAAAGAGAGCATAGAGGTCAAATTAAAAAAATTACCATACATGGAGATGGCAAAGCCTTTGGGAGCGCATCTAATGCCATCCACAAAGGAGAACATCTGGAAAGGGGAGTACGTAGAGATCCTAAGGCTACTACATAGAGAGCTCAGGTCTAAGGAGGGGTCCAAGAAGGAAGAGTTAGAACTATCCAAACGCCAGTGAGTCCCAGTGACAATCGAGAACTGGACTGCATCTTTCCTAATTTATGCCAGTGTCTACTGCGAGAAGTTCCCTGAAAGGGCAGTCGTCATATTCAAGTACATGGATGTCATCAGAAAGGCGCATCTAAATTTTCAGGGGCAATGCTTGGGCTCAATATGATGAGGGATTCCGGGCCCTGCTAGTGGTGGACCCGGACGCTCAATGAGGTGAGTTAAAAACAGATTTATGGCAGCACATCATGGGGCCAGTGTAATTTGGCAAGACCATTTTTACAGCAAGTGCTTTGCCAATAGTCTACAAGCTCTTTCAGGGTCGCCCCACCCGAGGCCGGGTGGGAGGGGGCATCAGAAACCAAGGGGACTACAATAAAGGCCTATGCACAAGAGAGGTACGCACATTTTGGCACACATGCTTAAAATGCTCAGGCGGACACCCTTTGGTGGGCTGCTTCTCGGCTGGTACCTCCACCGCCCGGGCTACGGGCACCAACAAGGGACCACAGCGAATCAGGCAAGGGGTACCTCAGGGGACCATATATGGACAGGGAGGGGGGTTCCAGTCTGGTAGAGGAGCACAGGGACCTGGAGAGAAAGGCCCATACACCCATGAACTTTGAGAAATTGGCTTTCTGGCACTCCTTTTACGACAGGACTGACAACACTGTGGTTTTGCTACAGGGGTTTAAGGAAGGTTTCAGGCTGGGATACAACAGCCTTAGAGTTTGCCGTTGGGCGGCCAATTTAAAATCAGTAGCGGAGAATCCACAAATTGTCAGAGAAAAATTGTTTAAAGAAATACAGGAAGGGAGAATGGCAGGTCTATTTGACACATGGCCCATGGACCAGTTAGTTGTGTCACCTATCTGGGTAGTGCCCAAGAAGGAAGCAGGGCAATATAGCCTGATTCAACACCTGTCCTGGCCAGATGGCCAGTCCGTGAATGACTTCATCCCCGCAGACCAAGTGACTGTGACGTACCCATCAGTGGACGTAGCCCTAGCCTTAGTGGAGAAGGTCGGACGGGGGCGTTGATGGCAAAAAGCAACTTCAAGTCAGCTTTCCGTCTGTTCCCGGTACACCGTGACGATTTTGAATTGTTGGGAGTTTCAATTCGAAGGACAATGGTTTGTGGACAAGGCACTCCCGATGGGATGTTCCATTGCATGTGCCCTCTACGAGTGTTTCAGTACCTTTCTGCAGTGGTTTTTCACATGGCACACAGGGGTGGAACACATAACACACTACCTAGACGAAAAAAACACGCAAAGAGGGTTGAGGCAAAAGGCCCGCACCTATCACTGCAAATGGCTGCCTAGTTTGTTGATGGTGCTTGAAAACCAGAAAGTGCACCCCTCTACACTTCCTATTCGGAAGAATCCCAAAAGCAAATAGAAAAGAATGGAATCAGCACACATCAAGTTGCAATATTATTCTTAATTCAAATGAAATCAAATTGTCCATGACAACTTGAAGAAGAATGTCAGGTCAGAATTATTTTCTTGATTGAAAAAAATGGATGCAATCATTAAAATCTAATATTCACAAAATCCATTGTGCCATGTAGCTAACGCGTTTCGTCTCCAAAGAGACTTCTTCAGGGCTCTAGATAATATAGAAGTATTGTTGCCGGTACACCCTGACGATTTTGAATTGTTGGGGATTCAATTCGAAGGACCATGGTTTGTGGACAAGGCGCTCCCTATGGGTTGCTCCATTGCGTGTGCCCTCTACGAGTGTTTCAGTACCTTTCTGCAATGGTTATTCACATGGCACACAGGGGTGGAACACATAACACACTACCTAGATGATTTTTTCTTTGTGGGGACAGCGGGGTTGGGAGACTGCCAGGACTCGCTTGACAGATTCCAAGGTCTGATGGTGGACTTGGGGGTGCCTCTGGCCCTGGAGAAAACAGTGGGGCTCAAGACAGTGCTGGCATTTCTGGGCATCAAAATTGACTCGGCAGCAGGGGAGGCCCGGTTGCCGGAGGACAAGGAAACTAAAATGGTGGCTTTATTTGACACAATGCTGGTAAAAAAGAAAGTGACAGTGAAAGAGATGCAGACACTCCTGGGACATTTGAACTTTGCATGCAGGGTGGTACGGGTGGGGAGGACTTTTTGCAGGCGCATTGGATTGTTCCTTTTGGGCCTTCCATTACCTCACCATCATGTCCGTTTGAAAGCGGGGTGCGGGACGACCTGCGTATGTGGAAGGCCTTTTTACACAACTTTAACGGCATTCCCCTGTCATCCTGGGTGGACATGGACTGGGATACGCAGATGTTCTCTGATGCCGTGATGGCCTGCGGTTTTGGCCTATACTGACAGGGACACTGGTGTGCTGAGCAATGGCCTGTGGAATGGAGGGAGGGCAGACGCAGCATCACCTTCTTCGAATTTTCCCCCCGGTTGTGGCGGTCATGTTATGGGGCCCTCACCTGTCCCATAAAAGAGTCATTTTCCAGGTAGACAACATGTTGGTAGTGCAGGTGGTCATCAGGCTGTCGACTAGGGAGCCACAGCTGTGGTATCTGCTCCAAGTTCTTGTCTTGCATTGCCTGAGATTTGATATTGCGTTCAGAGCCAAGCATGTTTCCAGTGTGGACAATGACAATGCTGATGCTTTATCTCATTCGCAGTGGGAGAAGTTCCATGGGCTGACAACTGAGGTGGATCAGGAGAAGACTTGCGTGCCACATGAGTTATGGTCTGTAGGTAAGAGAGGCTGTTACACCTGGTAGCTATATTTTTAGCCCTGGCAACAAGTAAGGCTTACCTACTGGCCTGAGTGGAGTTCCTAAAGAGTGGAGAGCCGAGGAGGCGACAGGAACGAGACAGAGTTGAGGATGGGCAGCTCGGAGACTGAGAAGCTAACGTTTGGTCAGAGGCATCGCCTATCTGGCGGGGCCTGAATAAACGGTGCCAACAGGACTCCATCACTCCATCCCTCAGGAAAGAGAGACTACATGAGAAGGGTGGAGCACTCAGAGTTTTGAGACACTGGGGGGACCTACTCTGAGACCGAATTCCTTCTTAACGCCAACACATGGAGCGCTGCCACAATGCCTTACTCTCAATTGCCTTACTCTCAATTCTGCTTCTGGGAATTGAGGGTGATCTGCTTACCTTCGGAGCTGTCCCTTCCACCTCTTCTCTCATCGGGCAAACTGGAGGATGAGGCTGAGGGCGCTTCCTAGTAAGACCGGAACTGCTACCATCGAAGGAACTCTGACAATGCCCCATGGGCGGAAAATGAAACTGTTTGTACTTACCTCGGAGACCGAGTACCCTTGACCGTTGCCCGGTGGAGCTGTCCTATGCAGCTATAGAGGAGTCTGGTTCTGGTTCACCCCTCGACCGTCACCTACCCAGCCGAACATCAGACTTTGTTTTTCACGGTTCTATTTGGTTTATCTGCCTTTCACACTGACTGCTTGGTTCCCCCTGATGGACTTTCCCCCTCCTGCCTGCCTTGACTCTATCAGCATTCCCCTCCCCTGTTTTCATTTTCCCTCTCTCTGATACGCCACGCACTAGTAATGCATACTACTGTGTTACTGTGGCTTCATCATGTGTCCTTATGTGCTATTCGCTAGTAACTCTTGTTGTTACTATGTAATCACTGTGTAATTTATGTACATTTTTTATAACTTGCAACTTGCTGTTCCTTATGTAAAGGGCTCTGATACCTCCGAGTCTAGCCAGCGCTATATAAAACTCAAATAAATAAATGTTGTCCAATTTATACTGGGTCTTATTGAAAGGGGGCAGTCCAGGGTGACGATTTCAGGGAAGCTGATTTGGTGTCGCAGAAAGGTTTGGCCCTAATCAAGGAGATGAAGTGGGACCTTCGGCAGGTGGGTAAGTTGTGGGTAGGCTGCAACACCATGTGGACGGAATTTTTACCTAGGAGACAACCCTCCTTCAAGACAATATTCATGTTTTTCCAAATGTTTTAATACAGCCGCTCAATTGGACTTTTTTCAAATGTCTAATCAAATAAAAAGGTGGAATACAGACATGCTGTCTAATTTTTCAGATCATTTGGCTATTTCAATCAAAATTATAGTAAACATACAACCTCTCAGTTTGAGAAGGTTTTTCAATACATTTTTAATTATGAATAAGATATTATTAATGAACTAGATGCTATAAAACTATGTTCCTTTCAGATTGTTTTAAAATCAATCTAGGTACTGCAAAGTTTGGCCATCACTTGGAATGCTTTCAAAACTACCTTAAGTGGAGAACCCCCCCCAAAAAGAATATATGCCCACTTGTTTTTATCAGAGCTAGCAGACAGTGTTTGGGGAGAGCTGAGGCAAATATCTACATGTCAAGTGATTCTCTATCTGTTATGCCCATTCCATACTACAGTGAGTAAACATCAGAAAAAAATATTTAATGGACTGTCTAGGACATGTGTGCACATGGACAGCTTACATTTCGTAACACAGTACAATGATAAAGAAGTTGCATACTTTTGATTTCTGTTTTTGATGTTGAAGAACAGAAATGTACCAGCCATTATCATTCCCACAATAGTTAGTGCAGACAGAATGCTGTAGAGAGGTAGGTAGATCTGAAGTCGCTGTTTTCGAATAAAGGTTTGATCCTTTGGAGGTTCTTTTCCTAGAATTTCAAAAAGAGCAATTGTAAGAGACATTCAGGGATGCATTACAACAAAATCCACTGTCATTAATAAAGGGAATATTGAAGAATACAGGTAAACGAATGCACAGAGTCCAAGTCAAGATAGGGGTAAACAACGTTTACCACGAATTTTTTACTACGCGGTACCTTTACCACGCGGCCGTTACAACACAAGTCGTTACCACGACTTGCGCTGGAGGGCGCTGTGGGATAAGGAATTTTATAAATGTATATTCCAACACCTTCCCTAGTATCCACGGGGACTGGTGTTGGAATATAAAATTATAAAAATCCTAAATCCACGCCCTTCAACGTAAGTCGTGGTAACGACTTGCGTTGTAGCGGCCGCGTGGTAAAGGTATGCGTTGTTACAACCTGCGTTGTAACAACGTACATCCCAAGATAGGGGCTTAGCAGACCATTCACATCTGCTGACTTCCATTACAGTATCACATTCCCCCCCCCTAGACTTCAAAGATGATTCAGTACAATACACTGCAACACAATAAAATACAATGTAGTGTAAATTATTTGTTTAACAAAGCACATGAACGAAGTATTAAATATAAATCTTTGTCTGTAAGTGGTCATTTTAGTTAGAAGGCTATCTTGAAATCTGTGTTTTGCACACAATATCTTTTTGACGATGTACATAAACTTATTTTGTGTTGCTCTATCTGTAATTTCTCGCAGCTCCCATCACATAATGTAAAGGTTTTTTTCTTTTGTTTTACTAGTAAAGACCTTTTTCTTTTCATATAGGCGGAGCAATTAAAGAGTCTCCTTGCCTCAACTTCTCCCAAGTCACTCTGCAGGCATTTCCCATCCTCTAGGAGTTTGATCTGTGTCAGCCACCCTCTAATTCTTATCTGTAGTAACGTAATTTGTGCAGTAGTTGTCTGTGGAATTTTGGGATTTTCACCACAGATTCAATGAGGTTAGGTTTTCTGATAATGTTCTGTTGCATTCTAGCTTTTTGCATTTCCCTATCAATAAAACATATAATGCCTAATTAGAGAATTTAGGCCAATGAAATAGTATTCTAGGGATTATTTGCAAGTTTTAGCTACTTGATCTTTCAGCACTGTGTTGTGTGGGGGCCTTTTGGGTTTATTTCTTGATGTAGCACTAGAAGTTAAAGTTGAACTTCTGGATATTGAGTTACAGGGGAACTTGTCCCAGTTCTGCTCTCCATCTGTGATATGGGAAGTTTCTGCGCCTACAGAAAATGTGTTTGCACAATGCAGCTACAGAGAAATACTCCTACTGGTACGCTGATGTAATAGTTTCTTAATGGGACAACAAAATGGAAGTCTTTTTCTGGAATAAAGTTAATTGCCAATTTATAATTTCAGGTTGCATTTATTATGAGCACAATGTTCATGTACCTTGTTGTTCAAACCTACCCACAAGGACGGTCATACCTTAGACCAAATTTTCTTCAACGTAAAGATGATGTCGCTCGACCCTTTACCATTAGTATAGTCGGATCATCACTTAATTAGGTTTAATTGGTCTAAAGTTATTCACAATCAGCTTCTCTCTGAAGAAACTAAGATCATGCCTAGAGCCTTACATAGAGTTCTTTTATCAGACCTTAGCAGCATCTTGGAAATAGATCACCCTTCTCTATCTGGGGATCCTGAAGTAGACGCAGTGCTGGTGGATGATTCTTAGCAGCATAAACGACCTAGCTCCTCTCTCTGAGCTAAGATCTCTTAGAACTAGACAGTCGGCCCCTTGGTTTCATGAGAATCTCATGACATGTAAAAAACATTGCAAACACTTTGAAAGACAATGGCAAAAAAACTACAGGACAAATGCACCTATAAGGCAGCACTAAAAAGACTATTATTCGAAGGTCAGTCTAGAGAAAAAATCGTTCTTTGAAAAGAAAACTGAAGATTCAGACAAAAGATCTTAATACTTTTTCAAAATCGTTAAAACGGTTCTGAACCCAGATGCAGTTACTAGACGCCCACAACCCTCCGCCGACTAGGTTGACCAGCTGGCTGTGTACTTTCATGATAAAATAACCACTATCCAAGCAAGCTGGTCGAGTGTGTCTAAGGCACCTGGCTGTGCTAGTGAGGCGCTCGTCTCCAGCATGTTCTCCTCAGAGGTGCCTGCCCTCCTTAATTTTCCACCTATATCCAAGGACAAATCTTTTTTGGCCTTCAAGTGTCTGAAGGCTGGGTCCCCATCTGATCTTGGTCTCACTAGGCTACTAGCTAAAGTGGCCCAGGCTATGAACCCCGTTCTAAACAAGGTATTGAAAGCTTCACTGTCTTCCGGAATGGTACCCTCCAAATGGAAACATGTCAAAATTCTTCCGCTACTCAAAAGGCCGTCGGCTGACCCTAAGGTCCTTCCCAACTACATGCCGATCTGTCTTCTGGCTTTCTCAAAAGTGTTAGAAAAACATGTTAATTCCCTCATTTCAGGTTACCTTGAAAGTAACAATATTCTGCATCCAAGTCAATTGGGTTTTAGAGCCAACTTAAGTAGTAAAACAGCACTGCTAGAAGTAACTGTCTACATTAAAGACACGCTAGATAATGGGGGCAAGGCAGTTCTAATTATGTTGGATTTATTGGTGGCCTTCAAGACTGTCCCCCATGAAAGACTCAGCAAATTCCATTGGGTCTGGAGGACTGGCTTTGAAGTGGATTACTTCCTTCTTGGACAGCAGAAGCCAAGAAGTAGGGATCCCCCTACTTGCATCCCAAATTCAGGACTTAAAAGTGGGAGTACCTCAGGGATCGGCATTGAGCCCTCTTTTATTCAATGCCTATCTTACTCCTCCGGCTGTTCTTGCTAAGGCATTAGGGGCTAAAGTTACATCATACGCCGACATCACTCAGCTTCTCTTTACTTGTGAAAATAGGGCAAAATTTGTTGGAGGAGTTATTAAAGCCTGGCTGTCCATTAACCAACTAAAATGCAATCCAGGTAAAACGGAGATTGTATTTTTTTGGCTCTACTCCATCGGAGGTTTGGAGATCTTGGTGGCATTCCTTTTTAATTTCATGAAATTCTTTTAATATGAAGACTTTACAGGGTTGGCAAGATTTGATGTCCCTATTTGAAGGACTACGTTTGCATGTTGTTTATCTAATAAAAGCATCCATATATTTTATTGTGTCATGTGGTATTTTCCCTGTTACTGTTAAAATAACTTGCATTTTGTTCAGGGTGCCAGATTAAATCAAATGCTCTTCAGAAGTGAGTATATGAATGTAGGAAAGTAGGGACTGCTTCTTATGGTTACCCCCACGTTTTTCTTAATGTGATGCTGTTTTTGACTAGTCTGACTGAGATCCTGCTAATTAGGACACAGTCCATCTGTTTTCTCCCTAAACTGTTATGTTATGTACTTCTGTACACCCCAGATTGGATACTGGGGTAGCCTTGTCAGTCCCTAGTATATGGTACCGTGTACCCAGGGCATAGGTACCCCAGAGGTCTCCCATGGGATGCAGCATGTATTATGCCACCCATGAGAGACCATTAACAATGGAACTACAGGCCTGCCATTAAAGCCTGCATGCACCACTCACTTAAGATATAGGTTCACTATATCTAAGGGTCACTGCACTTAAACTATAAGACACTCCTATAGCAGGCCGTTACAATCCTGAAGGCTGGGTGATTGGTTCTAAGTGAGAGGGTGACCCTGCATGAGCAGGACACCCCTGCAGCCTACGGATTCCAGTCTCTCGGGTTGTTAGTGAAGTAGCCATATACACATATAGAGGGGCATTATGTGACCGCTCGAGGACCATCTTGAAAACGGCTGCAACAAGCCCTATCGTATTTGGTGTCAAAGATGTTGGAATCATAGCCCCACACCAGTAACTGGTGTGGGAGATATGAGTCCAGCTACCAAGAGTGCCTTCCGTGGGGCTCTCGGTGTTCCCGGTACCAGCCTTCTAGCTCCAGACAGCACAAAATGATTGCTGCAGACAAGAGACACATTTCTGCCCTCCTGCTGCTGAGCCAAGCTTAAGCAGAGGAAGGCAGGACAATAGGCATCCTGTCACAGGTAGGTGTGAAAACCTCCCAGACAGGATTTAGTGTATTAGGGCTGGGTGCGTGCGCTTGCCAGCACCTGAAAGTCTGCATGAGGGGGACATTTGGTGTCCCTCTGCATAGACCAGTTCAAATCAGTCCTGGGAACCTTTGTCGTGAAACTGGACAAAGGTGTCCAGACCCTCACCCCTGAATCTTTCCAACCTTCTCCCGTGGGTACTTAAGGGCTTACCTGGCTGTAGGACCTTAGATTCGTCATGGACAAGATTCAGAACTGAAACTACTGCACATCTACCGTCTGGGCACTCTGGACTTCGCTGGACTCCATTTGGTCCTGACTTCCTCTCCCTCTCAGACTGCTGCATCGTCTGTGCCTGTGCACCATACAGGATCCGTGCAGGTCCTGTGAAGCATCCAAGACACCTGAAGATAATCTCCCTTGGAGTGAAGGAGTCACTCCCATACATTCGTAGGCACCCCAATACTGCTGACCGGTCTTGAGATCCCGAGCTCCTGAGGACACTTAAGCGTTCAACAACACAGGTGGTAGTTATCCCTGGCTCCTGAGGTCAGAATCCCTCGTGGAGGCTGCATTAATTGAACCCATGTGCACCGTGTACTTTTGCAGTTGCATATGCTTGTTGGCAACTCTGCGACAACTGCATTGGGTTCCACGTAGACCCAACCTCTGGCAACTTTGTGCACCAAGATCTTCAGCGACATTGGCCCCTGGGCACTGTGGCCTGCTCCTATTGGTGAGCTGCTTGAGGTCTTCTTGCGACTCCTGTGCCTCTGTCCTGTGGGTCCAATTAAGGATCATCTTTGATTTCCTTGGAATCCCCTGATTGCTCTGGCCGACCCGGACTCCCCTGCTTGTGGTGAGTCCCCTGGGCCTTGCTGGTCCCGACCGTACATTGTCTTGACTGCTTGCGTGGGTTGCATTTACCAAGGCTTGTTAGTGCTCCTGCCGGACACAAACCCCCTCAGCTCTTGACAACCTTCATGGGACGGCTCATATCTGGCCCCTGGTCATACTCAGCGTCCTCACAGTTGCAGAGTCAAGGTCACCGTCAATTATCCTAAAGCACCCGACATTGGTGGGCATTCGTCTACCGAGCCCCTGGTCACTCCCAAGTGACACAGACTTTGCCTCATCTGCTTTCAGGTACTCCCCATCAAGAATCCATGTTTGGATTCTCCTGAACACTTTCTCCTCTTCCAGCAGCAGCACTTTCCTTAAGTCCTCCATTGGGTTCGACTGCGGTTTCCGACACCACTTCACACCTATGCACCCGGCTTCCCTGGAATAGGTAACGTGGGTACTTGAGTCCACGGGTGGGGTGGCTCTCCAACCTTCTGTCTTCCACAGGGTTTCTTCAGGGTCCACTGGGAAGGGTCCCTAATCTTTAAACTTCGGACTTGCACATAGACTTGTACGGAGCACGCCATTGTGTTCACACACTGCACATGCACTTCTTGGGGTCCCTTTCTACTAACCTTGGGTGGTTCCTTGGGGTCCCAGCATTTCTACGTTCTCTTGCGATTGTCCTGACTCGAGTCGTGGTTCTTAAACCACTTTCTTAATATATGGTTTGGTACCCCCTGGGGCCCACTGTGTATTAATGATATTTACTGTGATTTCTTTATATAGTATTGGGCGCTTTGTGTCTATGTCCATGTAGAAGATACTATAAAATACTAGGTAGTGATAGAAAAAAAAATACATATTTTTAGAACTACTGAGTGGTTCTTTTTTCTTTTAATCTATACTACAAGATTGCATTCTGGTAAAACAATCTGCTTTACACTCCTTCAAGACTAAGCCTGAAGGCTGCTCTCCATAGCTACCTCTTGGATAGCTTTCTAAGGTTGTCTGAGACCTCTTGAATCACCATAAGGGTTGTCGGGACTGGTGCAAGGTGCCCACTTACAGTAGTGATTAACAACAACAGAAATGCCTATGCTGATACTTATCTATAACTAAACAAATCAAGGTGTCAATAAATGAAATACTGGCTGCCTATTCGAATTTTATTCGAGAAATATTTATTACTTATTTTCATGAATAATCAATACATTATCATATACCACATTTTAAACATCTTGACACATTACACCACATATTCAAAGAAAAAATATATGGACTATAAACAATGAATGACTGGATAAATACATAAATCTAGTAGAGACGTTAAGGACAAACCACATAGAACATAGAACATATAACAACAAAGGTCTTGTCTGTTTGACAGTAAAATTACAGTGATTTATCAATTAAGGAAGAATATCACAAGTGACATTGTAAAATTTTAAACCAAGATTGTCTCTGTGTTGAACTAATCAAAGGCAAAAATATTCTATTTTAAGACAATACAGAGACCCTCTCCATCTTAGTCACACTTGTCTAATTGCCAAATGAAAGACCAACAATATATACAACAGGTCGACATGTTTCGAACCCCATAGTTTGAAAAAAGGGGGTTCTCCTCAGGACCAATCTATTAGAGGGAAATCAGACGATTTCGCTTTTTAAGATTCAAACTATAGCGGACTCATACAATGTTTAGTGAGGTGGAGGCCTCATTGAGATTTTTAAATGTGGGTGGAAATGATATCAGACCTTACTCATCTAGTGGCCTCACATACAAGGATGTGATCGATCTTGTGGTTAAATAAAAACCTGTTTCTTCTGAGATACGGCTCCACAGTGGGTATTGATGCCGACCGGACTCAATCTCACTTGTTTATAGTCCATATATTTTTTCTTTGGATATGTGGTGTAATGTGTCAAGATGTTCAAAATGTGGTACATGATAATGTATTGATTATTCATGAAAATAAGTAATACATATTTATCGATTAAAATTTGAATAGGCAGCCAGTATTTTCTTTATTGACGCCTTGATTAGTTTAGTTATAGATAAGTATCAGCATAGGTATTTCTGTTGTTGTTAATAGTCTTGAGGCTCAGCCTGGCTGATTAGAGCCACACCCTGTGGTGTTAGACACTTACATAAGTGAACATCATATACCAGACCAGCTTCTCACAATGAAGGAAATATTTCCCTTTTTTTGTCCTTTACTTGATTGCTATTAAGAATCTGTCATGTGAAGATAAACTCTGTGGTTTGAATTTTGGGGATTGCATTGTAGCATTTGCATAGTGCTTCATACCCCTGATGAGGTTACGAAGTGATTTCATTTGCATCAGGTTTCTGGTGCTATTTTGGAGTGCATGATTGATGGGTTGTTGGATGCATATTGCACTATAAGAGAGGCATTAGGTGAGGAGCATGGCATATGGTATGGTGAACGCTGCTATGTCGTGAAGAGTGTGAGAATAATTGCAGCCGCACCTCCTGACAATTGTAGGAGTGGTGGTAAATATCATTTACCACGCATGCGATACAATGCATGCCATTACAATGCAGTCTT
Organism: Lissotriton helveticus; assembly: GCF_964261635.1. Taxonomy (NCBI): domain Eukaryota; kingdom Metazoa; phylum Chordata; class Amphibia; order Caudata; family Salamandridae; genus Lissotriton; species Lissotriton helveticus. Next base: position 1,093,439,936 of record NC_136063.1, read on the forward strand.
TACAACAACAGTGCTGTTACATTGCATACCATTACAACGCAAGTCGGAACAACAACTTGCTGTAGGGGGCAGAAGTTGTAGAATTTAAAATCCAACAGCTTTACTACTGTTGCACAGACTGGAGTTGGAATAGTAAATTACACTATTCCTAAATCCAGTGGCCCTCTACAGCAAGTCATTGGTCGGACTTGCGTTGTAATGGTATGTGATGTAACAACGCGGTCGTTGGAACAGCCGCATTGTAATGGCATGCGTTGTAAACGCATGCGAACTAACGTAGCATATTCAGGAGTGCCAGAATGGAACCATCATAGAGTGTCTAACATGTTAATAGTTGGAGTCCATCATGTGGCATGTTTCATGGGGTACACTCAGAAGTGACAGAAACAAACCACCTGCAGGTATTGCAAAACAACAACGGCATGTAAAAGGTGGTCTCAAGCCAGAAGCACACAAAGACATTGTTTAAACAGTCAAAGTGCTGGTAGTATTCTGGTGCATTTACCCCAAACACAGATAAATCACTGATGGCCAAGGAATCCAGACAGCAACATTCTCAAGACATAATTACTTCCAAATGAGTAAAATTAGGTTAAAATGCCAAATACCAGTTGGAGCAACAATGAGCAGGAACCCTGCCACTTTATAAAGGCAGGTATAGTGTCCCCTGATGTACATATATACTTCATGAATGAGGTACTTAATGTGAACAGCCATCAAACTTGGAAAGTCTAAGCAGAATATACACAAACCTTAAAGGCTCAGATTTCATGGACCTCAGCTAGTTGGAAGGAGGTCAAAAGTTTAGCAAGGGTTCTGTTCCCCAAGCCCCTCTCATGTGCCTTGAAGCTCTTGAAGGTGAAAGAGTGACATAAAGATGAGTCCTAGTTGGGTCATGGCTCAAAAATAAGCCAGGGCGGCAACCTACATATGTAAGAATGAGATCTGAAGCACTTGATAGGTCACTGTTCAGATTAAACTAAACTGAAGTGGCCTACCTTATGTTACCCTCCTGTCATCACCCCTTCAGATGAGCCCAAAATGTATTTTACATCTCAGAAACCTTTGCTATTTTTAGTTTACATGAGGAGTATAAGAAATGTGGTTGCTGGTTGGGGGTAAAACCCTACTGAGGCAGAAATCACAATCTTTTTCAGGGTAAGGTCACAAGAAATCCACAATTAACCTGTGCTCAACCCCCTAGTAGCTTGGCACAGATCAGTCAGGCTTAGTTTAAGGGCAATATGTAAAGTATTTTTACAACACACCAAACAGTAACCTTCTTGCAGATTTTATGACGCTCACCCCTGCTGAGGCTATACACAGTTCACTGACACCATTTCAAAACCTTAAATATTGTGATACCAAGGATGTTAAAAATAATGATCACAAAAATATTATTTTTCTATACATATAGGGACTAATTACAATGTCGGGCTGACATAACCATTGCGTTCTCGGGACCAACTGACCTCTGGTCAGCGGTCCCGACACTGCGCTTACAATGCGACTGTACATGATGCAGTCGCATACTCTCATTTCTCTACTGGGACACGAGTCAACAAGAAGGTGTTTGTTCTGGTGAAGTGGCTGTATGTATCATATGTCACGTCACATATGGGTTTGGGGATGTATATTGTACATAAACCAACTCCCCTACATTACACAACAATGGCAGAGATTTCTTGTGGTGGCTTCTTGTCTGCCTCAATTTATATTGGACAAGCCATTAGAGAGGGATGCGCCCTTTCCTCACTCTGATTCTTGCTAGGCTTGCATCCTCGGGTGGTGATGAAACGCCTCTCTTGAGACAAAAAAATGAATAAGTAGAGTGTTTGGAGAGGTGGTATGCGGATGACATCCTAGTCCTACTATCACACCTGCAAACCTCACTTGATGCAGACAAGTCCATCTTTCATGGCTTCTCTAAGATCATTATTAATTGGACAGAATGTGAAGTGATTCCCATGTCCATCGGCATCACTAAGGCTTGCATACAAGGCAGCTACCTGAGGGACTCCACGACTTGGGAGTGCAAATCAACAGAGGGCTATGTAAAGCGCTCTGATACCCAATTCGGGTCAGGTTTGCTCTATATAAAACTCTGTAAAAAAAAAGAAGAAGGCTGACCCATATGGTGGAGCATAACCTCCTCCCCTTGAAAAACAGAACTGAACAGGACTATTCAGGGTGGAACCATATTCACCTGTCTCTCTGGGGTAAAGTGTAAGCAATCTAGGAGGGCACCATGGCAGGGTGCTAAAGGCTCCCTTACATCTCATTATCCTGTCTGGCTTTTCAACTCTCATAAACTTCCCTCTACATCTGGGCTCTGAGAGAGGCTCCAGTATGGGTGTGGCTGGACTGCAAAGAAACATTCTGGGATCAACAAATCTCTCCCTGCTGGTTTACCAGGACACCGTTGTTCATGCTATCACTACTAAGCTAATTCTGGCTGCAATGGCGACAGCCTGGCAAGTGGTTCTTAAGTTAAAAAATGTCCCCCCCTCCAACATCCTAAGGCCCCACTGTAGCATAATGTTTAGTTGGGTATAGCTGGTGGGGCACTCAACTAGGTGTCTTGGAATGAGGTAAGTATAAAACTAGTGGAACAACTTCTAGGTCCCTCAGAATGTTCACAGCGGTACAAATGAAGTTTGGCAGGCAGGATGCTGACCACTGTCAATATCGGCAGCTGTCTCACTGCCTGCACACAGTTAGGATCACCACACATGGATCCCTTAACCCTCCCGGTGCTTCAATATTCAGCACTTGCTATTTAGAACTCAGTAGTAACTCCAAATACCAATGTAAGTAACACCCAAAGGCCAGGCAGAAACACTGGATACCTGTAGATGAAAAGTAAAAAAAACTCCACAGATACCTTGATTTTGTGCAATGGCAGAATATATATATGTACTTTAGAGTGCTGTAAAAAGTAAAAAACATATCTTCAGCTCATGTGTTTTGTAAGCCACTTTCTCAAGGAGCATACCCACTCATATGAAAGTGTACCCCCAGGCCACTCCAAACTCTCAAAATACTGTTGTGGAGGACACCAAAAAAAAAAATGCACAGTTTGCCAAACAGTCAAAATCTAACATTAACAAGGCGACAGTTTGTTTGCACATGCCAGTGTGTATGTGAACCATCCTTGCATAAAAGTATGAGAATGCACATCACCTCACTGACAACATACCCAAACAAATGACAGCCATACTATACATCATCAATGTGTTTCACACAACCCCCACACTGTGGACAAGAGTAGGGTGTTGCATTCCAGGTCCAACTATAAGTACTCGATTCATGTATGTAGTTATCAAGTTATCACATTTGCATGGTGTTGCCCATATGCGCAACATGGAAAATCAACACCCACCCACTCACATAATCGACATGTGTGGTTAGTCCAGAATTAGGTGAGTAACACAGTGCAATAAACAGTGCTACATAACAACACCTCCTCATGAAGGGCATAACTAGGATGAGGTGTGACAGTCCCAAAATTCAAAATTAAACTCAATTGACATACATAATATAACAGTATGGATGCCTGTATCAAACACTGAAGTCCTACTCTACAAAGACACTTGTAGCGGGCCTTCCAAATTCACACACATAAATAAGATAGGTTTGGCCAATGGGTCAGCCAATTATTAACAACACACATATCTAAAGCCAACATTGGAAAGACATCATGAAGATGGTGGTATCAAAGTCAGTTGGTCTCCTAGAAGGTAACACATTGAGGATACAGTGCAGGTAGCACCTGAAACTCTGTCACCATGTGCATAGGATAATTGGCATGACCTAGAAAGGGGCAAACAAATATTCACACATTTTATACATAGCCATGTGGCAAATGTGTAAGTGGAAGACAATCACAACTACCCCCCCAACACCAACACTGGTCAAACAACCATTGGGATTAACATTAGAAAAGCACACATGAAAAAGCAACATAATAGAAATATAATACCAGGCCCATGGCCTTTGTCACTTCATAATGTACAACAAGGTGTAACTACAGTCACCAATGCAAATGGATCAGCTTGCATTATGAAAAAAATCCTTTTTGGTATCACCCCTCTTAAAAGAGTTAATTGGTCAACTATTAAAAACATGAGTAGAAAAGTAGGAGGACGGATTTTAACAATTGTTGTTTTTATTCAAACAAATTGAAAAGAAGATCCAAAATCAAAGGCCAATGGCCAGTCCAATAATGAACTTGCACATTAGCACACAGCTATGCGAAAACACTTGCTGTCAAGAACACGGCCAGGGAACCATCCCCAGGAAAGGGGCATCCAATGAGCACTGCAGGCACCTCTGAGTCATTGGGACAGGGTGGTGTTTGATATGGTAAGGCTGGAATGGGCCGGGAGGATTAAGTTGGGTTGAGTCTGGGTGTGGTAGGTTAGTGGGCAGCTCAGTACTGGGTGGTGTGGTCACTGGCGTGGGAGAGTGCATATCAGGAGTGGTAGGGCTGGGTATGAGCATTTTTGGGATCTTGTATCCCTTTAGGGTACTGATTGGGATAGGTAGGGTGGGCACTGTTTTTTCTTTTTGTGGGCTGAATAACTGGGGTAGGTAGGGAAAGAGGATCTTTTGGTTGGGGGGCCAGATTCAGGATGGCTTTTTTTCCCTCTTCATGCTTTTGGAAGGAGGTGTTTTGGGGGTACCAGAGGGGCTGGCTTTGGTGGGTGTTGATGTTGAAGGGTATGGTAAGAGAGGTAATCTAGACTTCTTGGATTTGATTGGGGGTGCAGGTGTTGTAGGGAAAACGTTGAGTGCACACAGGGTAAGAGTTTGGCAACTCTGGGGAAGAGGAATGGCAGGGGGGTTGGTTTTAGAGGTAGAGGGATGTGAGGTTTGCGATGTGAATGCATGTGAAGTTCCTAGGTGTGTGTTGTATGTTTTGTGGTGTGATTTGACTTTTGTTTGGAAGTGTGTGAAGTCTGAGTGGCTGTTGTTGTGGGTGTGGTGTCTGTCTGGCTGATGAGGGGTGTGTCTGTGGCTGGTGTTGTGGCTGTGGTCTCTGTGTGTGTTGAGATAGAGTCTTTGGATGTTGTTTTGATTGTGCTCTCTATGTGTGTAGTTGTGGAAGTGGTGGTGAGTGTGGTGACTGCATGGTGAGTGGGTGTGCGAGTTTTAGACACATTATGTTTGTCCTTGCATGTGCTGTGTGTGACTGTTGATGTGCTTGCGTGATGTTTGTGTGTGCTTTGGACAGTTTGGGGATAGGGATAGTAGTTGGGAAAGGGGCATTAGGTGGCCAGAAAATGGGACTGTTGGAAGGCTGCAGTGCATGTGGAAGCCAGAGCCTGAAACAATCTCTGTAAGCCAGACATGTCAGCATGAATTCCTTCCAGTTATCACACCATAGTGTTTCGCTTGGATGTTTGCACCCAGAGGGCATTCATCACTGCTGTATGACCCACAGAGATCTGCTTCAGGAGGGCAACAGCCTCCACACTCAGGGCAACTGAGGAGACAGAAGCAGGGGTTGAGGTGCCTGGGGTGAAGGAAACTCTTCCCTGCTTATTGGAGCGGGCCTGACAGCTGGTTGGGGAACAGGATGGCGATGGGAGAGGGGTGGTGGATACAGATGTAGCAGATAGAGGTCCAGGCGAGTCCACCACCACCACTGGGGAATGTCCACTAGATGAAGATGTCAGTGAGTCATTCTGTAGCTCCTCTGTGACACTCTCATCATCCTCTGGGCCACTGGGTACCTCAGTGTCACTTGGTAGTATGGCATCACCATAGCCAGCTGCAACCCCACTGTCTCACCCCTGTCTCCTTCACTGCCCTGTGTTGATGCTGAAACAAGAAGTGATAATTGTAATTGGAAACAGCCCAACCACACTATACAAACATTTCATTACACATCAAATCAGACATCAGCTGCTAAGTAAGATCATTAAGCTATAAATATTTTTCCCCCAACAGTACCAGTAGGACTTAGATAAATGGAGATTGAGGGGTGCACAGAGCCAATTAATGTTGTCATTGCCACTGTCACCTCCAACTACAGGTGTCCCCACATCCATTTTACTGCCACATTTGTAAAACAAATATTGTACCCAAGCTGTATACCTATATCCTCATCTCATACCAATGGTTAGAAATGTCATTGAATGGGATGCAGCTATTGAAACCTACAATACATATTGTAGTCATCTCCAGCTCAGGTTTCTGTGACACAATGCGTGCACAAAAGATGGGTCCCTGCTACAGAGAAGTGGCAGCATCTTCAAAGTAACTAAATGTTCATAAATGTGGACTGATCATCATACCTGGTTGGCACTTCACATGTGACACTTCATATCAGATCCAAAGCCAGATTTAAAGCCGGATGTTGCCACTGATAGATTCCTCATAGTATGATATGTAGTGGCAAAATGTGCCACATAAGATCCAAATGTAGACCTAGCATGACCATTTGTAGTTATTTGGTATGGTAAATGTCCGTTGTCCTTTAGTCTGTTTTTGAACATACACTCTCTATATAGACTCATTTATGCCCACGAACTTTACAACATTGTTAACCGTCAAAATGTCATCTGAAATTTTGTTAAACAAGTTGTTGATGTTGCATCCACAAAGCAGGATTGCTCATGTCAAACAGGGGAGTCTATTTCCTTGATAAGTATTGGTTAGCTAACACATATACCTATCTAGCACTGAATGGTGAAACACATAAGCAATACATGACAACATATCACTCCCTGAGGTAACTCAACAGTCACATAATGGGCATACACAGATGTAAATGTGCATACATCATGATTGCATATGCTTCATAATGTACTGCAATGTATCTTAGATAATAAAATGTATTTGAAGCATGGACTAGCATGTGTGTTGAAACTTCCACATTATACATGTTTAATGATGGAAGTCAATGCTGATTTGTGACTTAAAACCCATGTCAGCATGCTCCAGTGGGTGCTGACAAATACTCTGTATACCCTTCAATTATTCACATTGTCATGTACACATTGCACAACACATTATATTATGTTGAGAATTGTGAACATTATGTAGACATCCTCTTCAGCATGTATGGAGCTGTGGTACATATGGCAGTGCAACTTTGAACCTCACACATTCCTACATGTTAGCAACAACATATAGCCATAGATTTGTTTTTTTCCACATCCTGTTACTCAAGATTGGCCTCTTAACAAGTACATTTTGTGCTCAGTCTCCGCACACACAGTGTATTTATATCACATGTCCTAGGTAAGGGGTCCACCATCAAGAGACACACAGTTGTGTGTCAGTAAGACTCCAGGCACACGGCTGATACGTGTGCTGTCTGGGATCATTGTAAGGAATTCCTACTAATGAGGATGTAGTAAATGTCTGCATATAGCCATACATGATGAAGTCCACAATTGGCCAGGCATTTCAGACTTCTGCATGCTAAATCATGGTGACATGGAAAGTGTCTTTAAATAACTACATGATCCTACATCCACACATACACATGCAAATAAGTCCTCCTTTTACCCTAAAATGTGACATAGCTGCCTGTAAGTGGAAAACAATCATGGTCATGTATGACATTACACTGAAGAATATACTCACCCCCTCCTAGCTGCTGTTGTGCTTGCTACTACCCAACAAGGTTGGGGAATGCCTCCGCCAGCATGCGGCCATTGGGGCGGGGGTCAGGGTTCAGCGAGCGCCCCTTCTGCTGAGGAAGACAGGCCCACCTTGACCTTGGTGATTTGTTTGGTCCATCTTCTAAGGTCCTCTCACCTCTTCTTGCAGTGAGTACTGCGCTGACGAGCAACCCCCAGGGACCACACCCTTCAGGTCATGTATTTTCCCATTTTCACCTGCCACTTATGAATTCATCAGCTATGGTGACACAGAGCTAAAACACAAGTAACATTAACAATAGACAATATTGGATATATGACATATTTGAATTACACATGCTGTCCTACTGCCAACACATTCCTGTAAAAGATATATCTCATTCTGTGTACTACCATCAAACTCAAGATTGTCTAAACGCACCACACCACAACCCTGACATCACAAACCCTCAGCCATCTACACGTGTTATGAAATTACATTTTAATGAATGGCATACACTAATGTGACCTCCAGGAGGCTACACTCGTACAGCTCCTATGGACAGACACCTGTACAGTGTACATACATGATTTCTTACACTTGTGGCCAAAAGCTCAAACCCCACATTGCACTTAGTAGATGGCATTTTTATGATTGCTAAAATACAATAGAACTGCCATGCACGTGCATGTAAATGTATGTATGTGGATCAATGGACATGCAGATTCCTGAAGTGACCCTCTAACAAACTCTGCATGTGCCTGTGTGTACATGATTTAGAACAAGGCTTACACTGTATGCCATATGGGGTAAGGTTTATTTGGCACAACATCAACATGGCATTGTAAATGCTGCACATTTGCACAATCTCACACCGTTGGAGATGCAGTTTTAAACTACAAAGCAGAATAGCCAAAATCTCTGATTTAAAGGTATAGTTTGCATGTAATTTTTACTGTATGTTTGTAGGTACAACCTATTGTCATTACAAATCTGAAGCATGTATGAGTTAAGGGCCTATTCTGAAGCACTTACTAACACTGAGCTCATTTGTTACATCATCAATAGTCCCAGATGTGTTTGCATCATCTAAGTGTAAATAGTATATATAAGGTTGTACTGCACTCACCTGCTCCTCTGATGTCATAGAACTGGTGATTCAGCGGAAGGACTCCTTCTACCAGTTTTCAAGCTCCTCTGGAGTGGTGGGAGGGACCCTCTTCCCTGTACACTGTGACATTTTGGCTCCCAGAGATGGCAAACTTCAGCTGCAACTGTTGATGGATTCTTAGCAGCATTGTGTTGAGGCAAGTGGGAAATGTTAGCATCAGCAACCTTTATATCTAGAACCCAGTCAGTATTTAGTGTAGACTGTCACTTACATTGGGGTGTAGCGGTCACATTTTCAGACTTGCTCAAGTGGCTGTAACCGCATTGTTCGGACTCGCCTATCGCAAGGTTCAAATCAGCGAGCGAACAACGAATAGGCATATCCTATTAGAGAATACATGCATCAGCTCAAGCGGGATGCAATGTTGGTCAAAGCATAACATCTGAAGATGGCGGTCGCATTTTACAATTTAATCCAATAACTGTGGTCGCAATGTCCAGACACGCCTACCATGCGGTTCAAATTAGCCGGCAGACTGCGAATATGCAAATCCTATCACAGAATATATGTTTCACCTCATGAGGACCGCGATGTTGGTCAAAGCATAACATCTGAACACGGCTGTCGCATATGACAACTTAATCCAATGGCTGGGACCTCAGTGACCGCATTGTTGGTACACACCTACCGTGTGGTTCGAATATGCAGAGGTTACAAGTCACATACATGAAAATGGTCATTTCCGTTGTCAGTGTTGACATATTTACATCAGTTTACTGCATTTCAAAACAAATTTGTTAGCTTTGTATGTAAGTTATGTAGTCACTGGCACAGGTGGTAAATGTTGAAGTTATCTTGGTGTAATGCATCACAGTCGCTTACATCTAACTTACAACATCCATTCATGAAACTAATCTGTAGTCCATGATGTGAAGATCAGTGTACATGTTAACTTGTAATTCACCCTGAATTCGCAACCATTTGTGTGTGTGTCTCTTGGTCAATGTACACGTGGACATTATAAGGTTCTGTGGCAGAGGTAGGAGACAACAGCCTCCAGTATCCCGACCTTTCCCAGACCTCCAAACTATGCAAGAACGAGATGTAATCATGAAGTACCGTCTTGATACTCAGGCAATAGAGAATCTATGGACACACTTGGAACCAGATTTACGGGTTCATAGAAACTATCCCATGGCTGTGACACCAATTATTAAAGTAATGACAGCACACATTTTTTTTTGCTACAGGTTCCCTTCAGTTTACTGTGGCCACATCGGAAGGTATGTCACAACCTATGTTTAGTAGTATACAAGGTGATGTACTTGCAGCCATGTTGAAACACAGGGACAGCTATATCCAGTTTCCAAGGCATCCGGATTTAGCCAATGTGAAGGTAGACTTTTAAGGATTGTCTCAGTTTCACATGTCATTGGATCAATAGATGGCACACATGTTGGCTTGGTGGCACCACAAGGCAATGAACAGGTGTATAGGAACAGGAAGCATACCCTTTCCATCAACTTGCAAGTAGTTTGTTTGGCTGATTTATACATATCACATCTGTGCCAGATTCCCCGGTTCTGCACATGACTCCATACTGTATAACAGCAACGTCCACCAACTTATATCACGACTACTACTAGATAGGACCTGGCTAGTTGCTGAGTATGGCATGTCCAAGCCTTTGTGGGTGGGTGATGCCATGTAGCACAACGATCTAAAGTGTGACACATTGATAACACTACTGTATGTCTTCCATCTAGGAGAATCAGCATATTCCAACTTCCCATGGTTATTGACACCACTGAGAAACCCAGGGGACTTCAGTTTCAATGACGCCCATGGAAGATCAAAGAGGGCAGTGGAGCAGACCTTTGGGCTCCTGAAGGCCAGGTCCAGATGTGTCGACCAGACAGGGGGCCCTCCTCTACTCACACGGGAAGGACTGTCACATCACTGTTGCATGCTGTATGCTCCACAACCTTGCTCTGTAACAAAACATCCTTCTCATAGAAGAGGAGGAAGAGCAGCAGGTGCCGCCAGGTGAAGATCCAGAAATGCCAAATGAAGATGAAAAAAGTGAGGAGGGAGGAGTTGACATGCGTCAGTGGGTCATCAATAACTTCTTATCATGAGTGTAAATATGATGTGTGTTGTAATTACTTATCCTGTTACAGTGACAGCAGTTGTTGAGAGGTAAGGATATTGGTGTGAATTGATGTCTGGTATGTACTGATGTTGAACACTGAGTGCACATGATGTTTGTGGAGCTCGCTCATGACAACTGTTGGCTTGAAATTTGATATTGGGTGTATTGTATTTTTTAAGTGATATTGCGTTCTAGACACCTGCACTGTTTGGTTAACAAGGTATGAATCAATCATTTATCACCTGGTATTAACCTTAACATGTCATCCTCTAATGGGCATGTTTGAGTTGTGACATCTGCAAGCATTGGAGGCCGTTACAAAGAACAAAGTGGATGAGAACTATTACTGGTGATGTTTGTCGCATACTTTTGAAAAAAATAAACTGATTTAAAATCTTCTTGCACTATATTAGGATGGGAGTTACATTAATCCATTGGGCTTGTTCAGAGTTGTGTGTTGCCTATATTGCTATATGTGCGCCATCATATGCTCAAACGATTGGGGTAGTAGGACCAGAACATGGCTTTCTCTCTTCCCACTAGCCTAGTGCTCTGTGGATATGGGCTAAAGAGATGTATAATCATTGTAAGGAGGCACGGTGGTTAAACATATTTCCAGAGAATGACATGAAGATTATAATGCCACGTGTGCTGTTAGATATGCATTTCCAATATGTGTACTCTTATTTGTCCTTTCTTATGTTTGTTTTCAAATGTGAGTGAATCTCTATGTCCCCAACTGTAAACATTATCTAACTGATAAGTCGCAACATGTGGTATCATTGTGACATGTATCACCTCCTACCGGTTTGTCCAGTTCTAAACATGAGCATTGTTGTGAATGACACTGATTATTTCACATTTTACTGCTACTGGATCTGTAATAGGCATGACGCACAGCATTGATTTTATGCTATCATAAAATGACAATGACCCAAAACAGTTGTGTGTCTGTGTGATGCTAGTGTGACTCATATGCACATAGTGGAAACTCTACATGTTGTTATATACACAAATTAAGCTTAGACAGATGTGGAATAATACACGTGAAAATTATGTACCTTGCTAGATGTCAATGATGGCACAGGAACCTGAAACATTGTGAATGGTGCCATTCATTGCAGCGTTAAAAGTGATACATTAAGATAAGACGACGTGAGAAATACAGTGAAAGTAGCAATCAGTGTTGCTTGAAGAAAAAAAATAGTAGGAGACACACAGTCTCTAGTCCAAAGTCAAAAATGCTAATGTGGAATGGGAGAGTCAACAAAGTGAATCTGTGGAACACAAAGTGGGACATCATGTGCGATGCTTCTTCTTGGCAGTGTTCAGTGCATTGCCACCTGATTCTCCAGGACTTTTACGCGGAGGACCAAGACCACGATGAAGGGTGGGGGGATCCACTGCTACAGGGTCATGGGCGTCTGAGGAATCCTCTTCAGTCAGGGTCTCCCTTTGTGTGGCAGCCGCAGATGTGGCTGGGCGAGCTGTTGTACCACAAAGTGGCAGATGTTGGTGGGACCGCCCTGCTGAAGGTTGTACTTATCTCCCTCAGCACCCCGATCAGCTCAACACAGTTCTGGTTGTGTGCCTCAAGTCGCTGATCTATGTACCTCTGTAACGGATTCATATCCCAGAGGTCCCCTACTATCTGGGCCATCACTCCTTGGTTGTCCTCATAGATGCCAAGGAGTCTCTCAAGATTGATATGGGCTTCACTGGCAATAGTGGACTCACTTTGCTGCCTCCATGTAACCCTGCCACCACCCCTGCCCACACATACCTGGGTCCTTGACACAGCCTGCACCCTCACACTGCCTATTGCATCCTCACTAGGAGGGATGGGAATCGTTTCCTCTACAGGTTTGACTGGGAGGCAGGAGATGTTGCTGGGTGTGCTAGGTGCACTGGTTGTTGGGGTAGAGGTCAGCATAGATGTAACCACTGGGGTGGGAGATGTGGTTGTGTGAAGGCTGAGAGTCCCTGTTGCTGTCTGCCCAGGCCCACCAGATGGGCCAGCTCAGTCATCCTCATTCATCCCTCCCGGAGAACCAGCCTCACTGAAGGCTTGCTCGAAGGGCGGAGTTGGGGTCTGGGCAGTTTGTTGACTCTGGGAAGTCGAACCAGATCCAACTGTTTAAAGAAATGAGTAAAATGTTAGCTGTTACTTACCAGTCTAAAATCCTCCAGTTATTCCGATCGAGCCCTCGGACTAAAGAATGCATGCACCTTTTCTCCAGGGAGTGAGTGGCAAAGGTTGCCCAGGAATACCACTGCCAGTCTTGAGGGTCACAAAGTGGTGCCTAGAGGCCAGTTTCATTGGGCCTGATTCACAGAACTAACTTAAGACACAATCCTAAACTTACTATCATTTTGTTATTCACAGAGGGCACTTACTCATTATGGTATTCACAGAAGGCACTTACTCATTTTGGTATTCACAGAAGTTAGGAGTCCTTACTTTAGGACTCCTAACTGCCTTCTGTGAATACCGAAAGTCTTGAAGTTAGGATTTTTCTCAGTTTAGGAGTAGTAAAGTTAGGACTCCTAACTTTACTACTCCTAAACTGAGAAAAATCCTAACTTTAAGACTTTCAGTATTCACAGAAGGCATTTACGAGTCCTAATGTTAGGAGTCCTAACTTTACTACTCCTAAACTGAGAAAAATCCTAACTTTAAGACTTTCGGTATTCACAGAAGGCATTTAGGGGTCCTAAAGTTAGGACTCCTAACTTTACTACTCCTAAACTGAGAAAAATCCTAACTTGTACCATGCCAGGGGATTTTTACGTTCCACTGTCATTCCCTATGTTTTTCAATGTGCCTTGATACACAACAGGTAGCTTCCTACTGCCGGGTTCGGTACCAATGGCTTTACGCTTGCCGAACTCCAAGCAGAGCAGTTTACGACCGCCGCAGGTGGAGGAGACACATGCCTGCATCGTAATACTATGTTGATTAGTTTGCAGCCTTGGAGGTCTGATTTGGTCCGTGGCAACTGCGGTCGGGCGGTCAATCAATCGGTTATCAGAATGAGGGCCATAGTGTTGAATATGCAACAAAGTGCCACTTTGAATATGAAGTAAAAAAATTATTAGCTCTAACCTATGTCCCCATAACTGAAGTTGCAAATCGCTATGCTCGTTTAATTGAAAGCCCCTACTATCAAGCCAAGGAAAATTAACAAAATCTTCTACTTGAGAATACCTCAATAAGAAGACTACACAGATCTGGACACAGACGCCAACACAATTCCACATTCTATGGAGAAGGATGTACAACAGCACCCTAGCCAAACAAGCAAAAAACAACAAAGCAGTGGAATGATGGCATAATGCTTTCCAAACCATAATTAAGTAGTCAATCCACCATACATAAACTAATAGAAGCTTTTCAAAAAGAAAAATCTACCAAGAACTGTGAAGCTGATTATGAGGCTGGCAGTCATAGGATCGCCAGACTCGCAGTGGCCCTTCCGCTGCTTTACGACTCCAAAAGTTGTTGCGACGGAGGACCACCGGCTGCGCCAGGAGACTGTAGCTGCCTGGCGGTGGCTCAGGTGCGCCACAATGTAAGATGATCAGTGGGACTGGCTCAGTCCCGCTGAGCATATTACGAGTCCTACAACCTCCAGCCACTTCATGGCTGGAGCCATGCCATGAAAAGGCTGGTGGAACAGGGCCACCATGCCCCCCGCCATTGGGATACATTCAGGGGGCCCAGCATGTGCCCCTCTCTATGCATTCTACCGAAGTTCCAGCACTGCATGGAAATCACAGTCCATGCCTTGCTGGAAATGTTTTGCTGTTCTCATTGCGGTGCCTGTTTTCCAGGCACCACTCCAGGCACCACTATGAAAAAGGAGAAGGACCATCTGCCGTACACGAGCTCAACTCTTAATACAGTGCGCGGTCCTTTCGTAGCTTTGGTGCAGCTATGTTGGTGGAGAGCCCGCGCAACTGTGCCAAAGTAAAAACCAGGCGCTAAGACAGTACAAATTTGTAACACAACTGTGCTCTAAACTAACTAAATAAACTAAAACAATGTATGGACATTTACAATTCAAAGCTAGACTGTATCCAAAAACTAAGGGCCTTCTTACCAAGTCATGTTGTGCGGAAGTGTTTCTGTGGTCTTGTCGGGGTCAGTCAGTCCGTCCAATATCACGTCGGACGGGGTCGCTCCGACCGCATTATTATAATGTGCTACCATACATGGCTTAGCGACCAATGCGATTCTTCTGACAGGAAAATCCAACCGCAGAGGTTGCGGAAAGTTCAATGGAGTAGATAAGGGTACGGTCTGGCCCTGGGACCGCCTACCCTATTATGATGCGTATTTCCGAAGCACAGTCTGTGTTGGTCCAACCACCACATTAGACCTGGCAGAGAAGGAGGGTTTTAAGGCTGAAAATCGCCACAACACTTACTCGATGACCAGCAAAATCTAAACCATTGTGGACGACTCCGGCAGTAAGTGACACACCTGCCCCTACACATTGAAGTGACCACAAAGCGAAGGTGCAGTAATGTGAAAGTGTCTTGTAGCATGTTGAGCATGGGGGATGAGGGAATGTCAGCATTGAGTAGCCACAGTGTGAACTGGAAACACAAGGACAGATCCAACATAAATGTAGGAATAGAAATGGCCATAGACACATTGATATATGTACAGAAATATGTAGGGATGAGCTCCCCACTGCTCTATGTTGCCACATGTTATTGCAAAATAACATCAATGCACACCTAAAAGTATGTGCTAGAAACCCATACACTGGCACACAACATCCTCCCTGAACCCAATACACTCATCACCACTGCTGGGAGCAATGAGTGAGGGTCTAGCTGATCTTCTAAACTGCTCCTTGAAGGAGGGTGTCGCAATGCAGTGTCACACTAAAAAGGTATACCATGAGATGTACCACATGAGGGGTCTTGAAGGTGCATTGGAAGAGCAAGCACTGACAAATGCATATTAGCCTTTGAATAGTTATTAGATTTGATAGTGCCTACTATTGCCATAATGGCAATTGTATGCAGGAAAAGCTACCATCCAAACTCCATTGAGTGGAGCAACATCTTGAAAAGCCAGAAAGCAGACTTTGCAGCTGCATCACCTACCAGTGCCCCTGAACAAAAGCTGAGATATCTTTTACACAATAAGCACAATCTCCTACTGTTTTCATTGAGCCAACTACAAATCCCTATGCATTGAAGTCACATTTGTGTCACCAAATTGAATTGTTAATAACAGTTTTGTCAATGTTAAACACTCAGGCATCTTAGTTACAATGTAAGGTGTGCATGAAAGGGAGCTCTAATTTAAGGGGGGTCCTGGAAGCCAACGGGCAGGGCACAGTCTGATTTTTACCTCACTCTCCATGTGGACAGGACATTGAGAATTAATCTCAACTGGGACTAATGGGTATTGGCACAAAGTGGCATCCACTTGCGTCAAATCTGTCATTGGAAGTACTTAACAAGATCCACTGAAGGAACAGCAATTGGCCAATATCTTTTAAGTCAAATTTAGCAGTTTGCACATTGCTCTTTGTAGATGTGTGGCTAAAGTAAATATAATGTATGTAGCGCCAAAACGCTTCCAAGTGTATTGACAAGAAGATTCACTTTGTACATCTCAAGTACATATGCAACATACATCTCATTGAGTTTTGTCTGTTGACACACATGCACAATGGACTTAGAAATCTACCTAAACTAAGAAATCTACCTAAACTATGAATGCATACAATATGTAATACAAGGTTTGGCCCTTTACCCCACACACCTACACAAACCACACAACAATCCAATAGACTTACCTACTCTCTGAACCATATCCTATCATTGTCATAATAACAGAACTGTACCCACACATCACAAATTAGATGTGAAGGACAGTTAACAGCAAGAGCTATGTTAGGACACAGGAATACCAAAACAAAACAAAAAATACTTTATTCAGCCTCTATAGTGAATTGAACAAATTAATGGCCAATGGCCAGTCCAAATGTATATGTTGTGGGCCAGCACAGTGTTGCCCCTCCAAACTTGTCTTCAATAATACTGCAAATATATACCTCCCCCGAAAGGGGCATCTAGTGGGCAGGCCAGGTACCAAAAGAAAAAAACTAGGGTGGCTGGGTTGGTCCTTGGAGGGCTGGGCTCAGGATTGAGGGGGTCGGCTAGGTCAGAGGGACGACAGGATGTAGTGGGGGGGCTGGGTTTCAACATTTTTGGGATATTATATCCCTGAAGGATAGTAAAGGGAATAGGGAGGGGGGGGTCTTTTTTCCTTTAGTTTTCTTCTCTGTGGAAGTACTGGGGTAGGATGGGGAAGATGATCTTCTGGGTTTAGGAGGGAGTGAGGCGCATGCGGAAGGGGAGCTTTTCTCTTCTGGGGTTCTTGCTGTTTAGCTTGGGTCTCAGTAGAGGGATGGGTAGGTGTTTTGGGGGTTGATGTGACAGGGGTGGCAGGGTCTTGTTTTTAGGTTTGGGATGGGGTTGGTCAGTTTGGGACAAGAAGAGATCAAGGGCAATGAAGTGGAGTTTTAGGTCCAAGTGGGTACGAATAGAGGCCAGGGTGGGGGTGTGGAGGCAGAGGGTTGTGAATTGTAGGGCATGTCTGTGTGTGCTGATGAGGTTTCTGTAGTGGCTCTATGTGATGGTGTACTGTCTGCTTGTTTGTCTGTCTGAGCCATGTGATGCAGTGGGTGTTGTGTCTGCCTGCATGTCAGTGGATGGGGAAGTGGGGTTGTCTTGTGTCTCCTGACTATGTGTGTGTATGTCTTTGGCCTTTTGTCTGTGTGTTTCCATGCTGTGTGTGGATGTTGAGGTGGGTGCGTGGTCAGGTTTGCATTTGTTTTGGTCAGGTATGGGAATAGGGACTGTAGGTGGGAAAGGAGTGGAAAGATGGATTTGGGTTAGGGCTGCCGTGAGTGTGGAGGCTAGAGCCTCAATGGATCTCTGAAGGGAAGACATGTCAGAGCAAATACCCTCCAGGAAAGATACCATCTGGGTCTGCTGATTGGTATAACCAGGAGGACATTCACGCAGCTGTCTGACTCACAGAGATCTGCCTCAGGAGGTCAATGGCCTCAGTGTAACAGAGGAGACAGAGGCAGGGGGTGAGGTGAGGTGCCTGGTGCAAAGGAGACTCCTCCCCTTGTAGGCGATCAGCCATGGACAGCTGGCTGGTGAGCAGCTGTGAGGGTGGAGATTGTAGAGAGGTGGTGGACTCAGATGGCATGGACGCAGGTCCAAGGGGATTCCACCAACACCTGGGAGGCCTCACTGGAACTGGACTCTGAGGAAGATGATACAGCTGTCATGTCGGTCAGCTCCTCTGTGGCGCTCCCATCACCCTCTGTGCCACTGGTTCCCTCTTGTTAATTGGCAGCGCAAGAACCACTGTGGCAAGCTGCTTCTCCAACATTCATGGCACTGTCTTGTTCTCTGCCCTAGTCTGATGCTGTAAAACAGATTTTTTTAAACAAATGTTAAGATATTGATACATAGGTGTACGTATCACAAAATATTTAAACAGGGGTCCTGGGGAAAATATTTAAAGACCAAACAGTATTCTGTCCCCAAACTGATCCTTACATAACAAACAGGAAACTATTGGTCTAGAAGAAATAAACTTAGACAACAACAGACTCAACTAATTAGGTCAAAGGAGTCCCTTTAAAGAGGACGGAATCCCATCAACCACCGAGGTGGCATGCTTCATCATTTGGGATCTCCACTTAGCTGCAAATCCTAGTGCAGCCAAGGGCTACAACCTTCTCTTTAGTGGAAGGGAGCTCACAGATGTTTTAATCAATGGCCTAAGATGGAATCCACTATGATCCCAATATGATGAGACTGAATTCTACTTTAGAGGGGTGATGTTGATTGCATTGCATGTAAATAAATGTGTGTAAAAGAGTGAAATTTAAAATTGACTTCCAGGATACTGAACAATTTTAATAAACGCTATCCTAGTGTCAAAACCAAAACAGTGCGTATACAGTTTAAAAGAATAACTGTAAGAAGTCCACAAGGTTGACAGGTCTACATGATTCAGCCTACGGATCCTCTGATCCAGGTTTTCATCAGGACCTAAGAAATGGAATTGCTACTGCAATATGGTGTGCTTAATGTGAAAAAATGAATACAAAGTCTTAAAAGAAAGAGGTTGGTTCAATACAACCTACGATCACCTGTGAATCATGAATATGGTTGAATATCACAGGAGTATTGGACCCATTCCTAAAAAGCAAAACATACATGTTTTACTATATAGTCCAAAGACCAAACAAAAGTGTGTTGTTGCCAAAGAAAAACATCATCTTGGAAATACTATTGTGATGTTGTGGATACTCTGGGGATGTATCATAATCCCATAGATGTATATACTGCATAAAGATATTAGAAAAAGTTGTCACACTTACCCGTCTTTGTGCGGGAGGGCCCCTCACCTCACCTGGCATCCGCTCAGGGAATGAGGCACCGCTCTGTATTACAGGTAAAAACATAAAGACCACAATCAGAGTCCAAGCCCTCTGAACAGTGGCTACCTATCATATTTAAAAACTATCACGCAAAACTCAGACCATTAGCGAGATCCAGGAGCCCCTGACTATCTAATGGTAAAGTGTATTGATGTGCCTGATCGGGCACCCACGAGTTGTTCAGTTACGTAACTAAATCAAGCTGTTAATCAACAAACCAGTACTAACTGACATTCACAATTGTTGAATAAACGTGAATGCACGGGATGGGAGACACTCTATATGTTAAAATGTCCCAAACATACTGTTGCAGCTCCCTTGGAATATCTTTAAAAATGGCTCTGCCATGTTCGCATGCATCTTATCAAAAAAAGGGGGGGCTTTAGCTAATAATAAAAGCAGTCAGAGGGACAATTACTGCTTGGAAAACCGCTTCAGGAGAACAGACATCAGACCAAAATGTTTCTTAAATTATTAGATCTTGACGAAAGTGAAGAGCCTACTCATGATCACATTCATTCAGTCTCTTTAAATGAGAAAAGCTTGTAAAGGAGACCCAAACATATCACTCCTTACCTGTCCGTCTGTACCCCTGACTGGACTGAGCTGGAGGGGGAGGTAACCAGACGGACAAGCATTCCCGTTTAAATACCGAACATTGACCTCCTTCATTGACCAGCGCTAATGCCGGATCTGCATCACCTGCATTCCGGGCGCCGGAAAATGACGTCATCACGCCTCCGCCGCGGCGCTCACGTGCGGTGTCAATATACTAATGGAGTGCGCGCCGCTAGTAGTCGCACACAGAAATGAAATACAATATAGACCTCCTTAATGCGGCAGTATTATGCCAGTGTCATACCTTCACGTTACACCAAATCTCTCCTCTATGATGATAGTAAAGAGTGGAGAGGAAATAGAGGACAAAGAAACACAGAGCACAGAATCAAAGGGCTCCCATGAAGCCAGAATTGTACAAGTGATCAGACAATCCTGTCTCAAGATCTCTACAGTGTCACCCATGGTATATCATCGTTTAGCCCCTAAATGTCGCTCTTAACCTTAAAAATCCATCTTTGTTCCTTGATAAACAAGAACCTGGAGATCCCAAATGATGAAACATGCCACCTTGGTGGGTGATGGGATTCCGTCCTCTTTAAAGGGACTCCTTTGACCTAATTAGTTGAGTCTGTTGTTCTCCAAGTTTTTTTTTCCAGACCAATAGTTTCTAGTTTATTATGTAAGTAATAACAACTCTACCCAGATAGGCCAACATTGCAATTTGTGCTTGGATGACAACATTTGTTTATATAATCAATATATAATCAATAGCACATGACTGAAAGCTACAGGACCTGTGCACACACGCACATAATGGTGGCAGGAACATAGTCTGATGCAACGTCATGTTTCTCCTTCTCAATATCTTAACCATATCTATCTACCAGCTGATGTTTTGTCTCTCACTCCTGATGCCCTTGTAATACACCATACTTACTGCATGTGATTCAAGGAAGAATATACCTTCTCTCTATTAAGACCTGGAAAGACACTGCAGGCTTTACATACAGCATATCGTGCGCTATCCCTAATCCAGAGCTTGTGGAACAGCAGGTCCCCTGCTTCAGTTAACATACTTTGATAAGTCACCATCAAGTTGTAGGAGTCATGGAATAGGCTATTTCACACTGATCACATTACATTTGCACATCTGTCCACTAACAGATGAAGCAGTTCTAAGTGTCACATGTGTAACTCATCTAAAATCACCTATAGAATATAGACATAGCAAGACAAACATGTAAGCCCACAAATATAGCGTCATGTCAGCAGAATGCAATTATCAAATTTACTGAATGCAGATTGCAACATTTTTAACAGTTTGGCATGTAAACACAACTTATCTCACTGCCAATAACAATGTCTGCATATTACTTAAGGGATATGTGGCATACTATATCAACAGGTCAGGTAAAATCATTGTGTGCCCACAGTAGTAGTGAAAACATTTAACTTGATACCTTTTGACAACACTACTTATTATTGTGTAAATCCTGCTGATGTCCACATCTCGCAAAGATAAGTCAGCCCTTCTCGCCCTGATAAATATCATTCACATATTGCCCAGCTTAGATGCTGTTGTGTTCTTCACCTATCTGTCCTTCTCAGATTTCGGTTAAGCCAAATTTCCAGATTTCCCATTTATAGTGCTAATCGATGGATTTATTTGTCTAAAATATAAATGCTCCTTGTAACACCCATCAATACCAATGGGAAAGTTTCACATCCATGTACTTAGCCCCCGGTTACCAGGTTATACCTACTTTGTTAGACACTCACAGATATATGTTGTCACCTACACATGGTCAGCAATATGAAATCAGGTTAAAATCAGATAGGATCTTTTCTGTCACTCATTTGAGGTAAGTGCCAGTATGACATGTGAAATCAGCACACATAAGTTTCACACAGATCAATCACTACTTACCAAGGCCTGCAATTACACATTGCCTGCGCTACCTGGATGTATTGCATGGCATGTCACAGTCACGTTCTCAAGCGTAAAAAAACCCAAAATCGTTGTTGTCTCAATACAGAAACAATGGTATTTGGGATGAACTATGTTGAGCATTACCAAATAAGTAAAGGGTATTTTCTTGCACATTGTGTTGTTAAATGCCCATTATACAATGGGATAGCACTACGGGCAATACACAGTATATTTTAGCTTTACATGTCCCAGATTCAAGGACGAGTCCTACTACTATTGTTGCATATGCTACATTTTACACATTACATGGCCCTCGAGTGTCTCAAAACCTAAAAGGTATAACACTGGCTGCAATACATGAACATGCATGGTATTGTATGAAATTCATCAAGGCACATACTCACCCCCTCCTTGCTGCTGTCTGGCTCTCAACTGCCCATCTTGGTTGGGATAGGCCACCATCAGGATGCAACGCATAAGGCAGGTCAGGGTGCAGCACTCATCCTCCTGCCTGGAGGTGACAGGCCCAGCTGGATTTCAGCAATCTTCTTGGCCCTGCCTCTCAAGTGGCCACTGCGCCAACATATGAACCCCAGGGACTGCACCTTACGGGCCAATGTCCTTCACAGGAAAACCTTCTGAGGGGTGTTGATCTGTAAGAATACACATGCCAGATGTACATATCGAGCTACTTTGTCACGTAGGTCATGAACAGCTAGATTAACCAATATACAAGTTAGCAGACTAGAATTTTCAACTCTGCACCTGTTGTTAAACATGAAACATTTACATATTTAATAATACATTTACAGTTCCCATTGACACCACATTCTAACCTGACTTTTCCCTGAGTGACTATGCAACAGCTGTCAGTACACTGTGGATGGAAGAACACCACAGGTGGTATGAAATCTCATAACTGCTAACCTCGGCACACCTATGTCTTCTGCGGAAGGGAATAGTAGCATTTTGGGCCTGGACATTAACCTAACTAGTATGGTCATTTACCAGTGATTAAACTGTGTCAATAAAACGTTGATCAACATGAGCTACACATGCCCTGAATGAACATTATGAACCATACACCTGCCACCTTCCTACATCTGACATGACCATTGTTGAGCACTGTGATTTACTATGTGAGGGCTTGTGACAAGGCTGACGTAACTCTGATATTGCATCATGTGTGTGGAGTTGTTGTTGTGACGGTATACAATAACAGCATAACTACATATGCAAATGACATTGAACATTCACCATTAGAGTTTGATAAGCTATGACTCCACAAGCAAATGTATTTAGAAATGACAGAAAACAATTCATCATTGGTAAAACTGATGTGTACATGCCTAACTAATACACCATATGAACCTTGTGGTCAATGATGAGCTATTCATATGAAAACAGTGATATAAAGTCCAGAACAGTACTGACACATATACAGCAGTGAACGTGTCTATAACATTTACAAACAATTGGCAATAGATGTCAATCTGTCTCTCATTAAAAGAATCTGACCTATGTGCATGGTTAGCTGGCATTTAAAATATTCTGTCAGAATTGTTCTCACCTGCTTCTCTGGCGTGCAATCAGCTGCTTGTACAGGGGAAGTACCGTGTCTACCAGCATTTTCAGATCCACAGGTATGAAAGCAGGGGCCCTGATCCCTGTACAGTGAGACATTGTAGCTCCCAGCAGAGAGATGAGGAGGTCTGTAAGAGTGCAGTTTCTGAAGGCAAGTGAAGGCACAAGTGATATGTATGGCAAAATACAAGACTTATGTCTAGACCGCACAGGCACTCTTCTGTGCAGGTGGCCAAAGGGATAGTTCAGCGTCGTTCACATTTTCCGAAGTCATCCAATGGCTCTAATTGCTGCTTGACACTATGCCTACTGCACTGTTAAAAAAAATAGCCTGCAGTCCGCAAGTAAGCTTGTTACATTAGTAATGGAAGTTTCCTGCATCGGTCTTCACTGTAGGCAGACACAATCAGTGAGCCTCAACTGTCACAAGTTACAGTTTATGGCTGTGTCCGCCTCGGTTCTGAACCACCTACTGCGACTCTTGAATAATGGTTGGGTTGGTGCAAATCAATTTTTACTATACCATGCCTGGATGCACTATATCGTGTGTTAAAGGAGCATCTAAATCAAACGCCTACACTCCCATAATGAAGTCACCTTGAGAGGACCATGAAACACCTGTTGGCAGGCTAAACCAACATGAAAGCACACACTACATTTTCTGAATTTCCAGTTTCTCTCAGGCAGTATGTGGCCCAAGTCCATTAACAGGTGTATATACACCAAATAACGTGTTGAAAGGCACTCTCACCCAGTGTGCCATCTTTGTGATATCCGGGTGGTAAGGGGATGTGTGTCTGATGATGTACAGAATCCTACATTCCCAGAGGACTAATACACTCAAAATTCAAGCATCATGCTGATGCATTGCAAATAAATGGAACATTGTAAGTGGTGTTTGTGTACTATACTCAAGTGTACTACTGTATATTAAGAAAGATGTGCATTGTCAGCGGATTGTGTATGTCATTGTATGTGCAATGTAGACATGACAACATGATAGTGTCCACCATGTAACATTTGTCTGCATGAAGTGCTGAGTGAAACTCAAGACATATGTGGTGTACAGGATGCTATGCATAACAAGATCCTACTGTGTTGACACCAAAATGTGCTCAGTCATTAAAAATACATAGGTCATGTGTTCTTGGCTTGTGAGATTTAGACTAAATCCTGCTTGATTTTGCCTAAAAAAAATCTGTCACTAGTGATATGAGTCTAGTATACTTTAATTCATGTGTTACTAAACATTTGAGACATATTCAGAAATGACATGTATGCTGCGGTATGTTTAGAATCTTTTTTTCTGTGAAATCTGGTTTTTACTGACATGGACTGTCATGTGTGGTTACTTGGTCTTTGTTTAAGTACATGTTGCTGGGGACATTGTGATCCAACATCTATTGTGCATACACTCCACACATAGGTAGTGAGGAGGAGCCAGAAGACAGCCTCCAGTCTACAGGCCATTTCGTGACCTCGAAACCATGGAAGAGAGAGATGTGATCCACAAATACTGTCTCACTGAGGCGACAAAAAATGATTGGTGCCAGTAGTTGGCATCTTCATTGCATCCACATCGCAACTATCCAACATCACTGACACCCAAAGATAAGGGTTCGTTCCATTATACAGTGGCAATATCTGGTGGAATGTCCCAACCTATGTTCAGCAATGTACTTTGGGATGTAGTGCAGGTATTGACCAGACACATGGAAAGCTACATCAAGATTTCCAAACCAGGGGATTTTGCCAATATGAAAGCTGATTTCTATGGGCTTGGGCAAATCCCACATCATTGGAGCAATCAAATTGGCACATATGGCTTTGATTCCACCACTGGCCAATGGGCAAGTATATTGGTACAGAAAGCACTTCCACTCAAGGTACAGGTGGTGTGTTTGTCTGATATGTGCATTTCCCACGTATGTGCCAGATTTCCAGGATCAGCCCATGACTAATGCATTCTACGGAACAGCATCATACCCCATTTGATGACTTAACTACTTCCAGAACAGGCCTTGCTTGTTGGTAAGGTTTTTAATGAAGGTTGTCGTGAGTGGTTTTATGTGTCAATTTGGTAAATGTTTGCTTAAACAGTGAACTCATGTCTATTTTCCATTTAGGAGACAGACTTAGCGTACCCCAACCAGCCATGGTTACTAACACCATTGCGGATTCCAGTCACCCCAGGAAAAGTCTGTGTCAATGAGGCTCATGGGGGGACAAGGTGGATATTTGAGCTGGCTTTTAACCTCCTGAAGGTAAGATTCCTCTGTCTCGATACAGCTGAAGGAGCCCTACAATATTCACCTGGAAAGGTGTATCAGATCACAGATGCCTGCTGCATGCTCCACAACCTGGTAATAAGAAAAAAAACATCCATCTAATTGAAGATGAAGGAGACCAGCCGGTGCCACGGGCTGAGGATCCAGGATTGGGCAATTATGACAGTCGTGAGGAGGAAGGAGTTGACTTGCGACAAAAGCTTATCAGCAACTTCTTTTCATGACTGTAAGTATGCACTGAGATATATTTCCAATTCTACAGTGCTTGTTGTTGTGTAGCTGTGTGGATAATGTGTATATACACATCAGAGTGTTGGATTAGTGTGCTAATGTTTGTGCAAGACAGGTTTTGGTTATTGTTATAGTTACATGCACACTGTGCAATTCATGCCTAATTAGTTTATCAGTAACATTGTTCTGGCTGAAGTTTCAGTTTGCTCTTACTTGTGAGACATTATTTATCCTTGCTAATGCTATTTCATTTTGTTGTTTCAGTTTACTTTGCCATGTCATCAATTGAGGGGAGTCTCTGAGTTGTGCCATCACAGGCATAAAATGCTGTGTCTGAGTCCAACTTGGTCATGGAGCGATCTGGTACTAGGTATTGCAGAAAAATACAATTTGTGTTTCATATTAAAATTTGCATTGTCTGATGTAGCTCCTCCTCAATTGTTGTTGTGTTGATTGAACATGTCAAAATCGGTTAGTGGCACAGATTTTTAAGTAGCATGTCAACTTGTAATGATTGTTTATACAATTGACTATCTGTGAATAGCTACCGTGGACTAAAGTTTGCATGATACACTGAATGTGTATATCTATCTTGTGGTGCCAAGTTTGGTTGACTTTGTGGGACTTTAATTTACATGTACTTGTTGACCTAGGTTGATTACACTTTCATCAGAGGGATCACATGATAATTACAACAATTTGACTTGTACTGATGTGTAAAGTGTTTTTATTTAACAAACATGGTGAATAGGTGATGACACTCTATATGGATCAGAACCAAAAGACAATTAGTGAAGTTGACAGTGTTGTTAGTTGATACTCAGCAGATCATAGCCACAGTTGTCAGAGGCCAAATTCCCACAGTGTACTTCCATCTGATGTGGAACATATGGTATAAATAGCCAACAAAGTGAACGGTCAGCACACAAAGAAGGGTCTCAGGTGTACCCTTTTTTACTGGCTGGGGTTGCGCATTGCCATCTGAGCCTCCCTTATCTTTCTTTGGCTGACCCTCCCCACATCGGGGCGGGACCACAACTGCAGGCTCCTGAGGAATCTTCGCCTGGCTCAGCGTCCCTCCCTGTGGTTTGCGCAGGTTTTTAGAGCACAGATGGAGTCGTCCCACAGGGAGGGGTACTTAGGTGTGTAAATGCCTGGTGGAGGGTGGTACTGATCTCCCTCAGCACCCCTATGACCTCATCCATTTGGTCATTGAAACAGTTTCTGGTCTTAGGACGCTTGTTCAATGTTCAGGAGGTGTTGAGAAACCTGGCCCATTGCTCCCTGGAACCCCTCATAGGCACCCAGTACCTAGGAGAGGTTGGCCTGGGCATCTGTGGCACCAGCTGTTTGTCGACGTGGATCCACACGTCCCCTCTAACCACCCCTACCCCCACGGGCTGGCATGGTTTGTGCCTGCACAGTTGAACATGATCCTCCTTCCTCATTGACTGGGGCTGTGTTTGTCAAATTCAGAGTGCACTGTTTTGCCGTGTTGATGTTGTTGCCTGAGTTTGATAGTGTGTCTGTTGGGGTCAGATGTGTGTTGGTAGATGAGGTGGGAGATGTTGCAGTTGACCCTGCTGGACATAATGGTGCCATCTGTCAAGCCAAACCTCATGGGCCAAAGTTCCCCCTCCTCGTTCAAAGGTACAGGAGAGTCTTCAGGGTTCATTCAGGGTTGAAGTCTCAGGTTGGCTGGTTTCTTCATTCAGCATGGAGGTGTTTCCAGATTGCCCTGTTGGTATAGATATGACACAGTCAATTATGTGATTATACATTGTACCTCAACTGGTACACATTAAGAAAATGCCTGGATTCCAAAACAGTTTTAGATGGATGATTCGGCACCTATCCCCATGATGTTTGCCTTTATTTGGCATAAACAATACAACTTTGTCATGATGTGGATTATGGTCCTTCTCCACCTCTGTGCTGATATGGTCATGTTCTCAAATTTTACTGTAACATGTCTACTGACATTGACTTGCACCTGACACTCTGTTGATGACACTTGAGGATTAATGAGCTCTACATCTAAATAATTTGCATGACATACATACTCATCAATTAGAAATGTTAGTTCCTGTTATTCCTGTATGCTGTGCATAGTCTTCATAGCACCAGGCACATTGAAGTGACAGCCTAGCCATCAGCCTAAGTAGGCAAGCATGTATGTGCAAAGCATTGTGTATACACAGCTCAGTGATTTTTACTTCACACTCCATAGTAAGATGTGAGGTAAATGGTTTTGTAAGCTTGTGTTAGAAGACCTGCTGGGATTTCTGGTAAGTGCAGTGAGTACTCCTCCCACCCTGCCCACCTGGGCCTATAGCTTCCTGCCAGTGAGGGAGAGTCTAGTAGCAAGATGGTTGACACACGTGCCGGTAGTCTGGAATACATGGCCTGATGGTAGTTGTGGTCTTTTCAAACACTACCGCCAACCACTTGACCTATAGCTTCCTGCGGGTGAGGGGGTTGTAGTAGCAAGAAGGCTGACACAGGTGCCTGTAATTTGGAGTACAAGGCCTGATGGGATTTATGGTCAGTGCAGTGATTCCTCCTCCCACCCAGCCCCCTGGGCCTATAGCGTCCTGCCAGTGAGAATGAGTGTAATAGCAAGATGGCTGACACAGATGCCTGTTGTTCTTAAGTGGAGTCTGAGTGGCTGATGGTAGGTGTAGTCCTTCTCTTTTGGGAAATCTAATTACTTGATTAAGTGGTTGGAATGACATACCTGGTAACTACTTACTCTAGTTATGGGCCATGTTTTGGGATGTGGACTGATGTTGATTTTGCTGTCATGCTGACTTAATGGGTATACACTTACAGACTACAGGTAGACATTTGAAAATGTCATTGTTTGGTAAGTTTTGATCTTCAGTGCATGTATACAGGTTGTTAGCATTAGTTACACATCTCCAATCCTTTGGCTATTACTTTCTTTAACAAAAACATTTTTACCTCACCTGTACGATTAGACTGATGAATGCTAAGGTGTCATGAATAACTTGTGCCAAATATTGAGTTGTAACTTACCGGACTCCTTTTCTTCAGTGATTCCAAACAAGCTCTCCGGCAGCAGGATGGCATGGACCTTCCCCTCCAAGGCAGGAAAGTGCATGGGTAGCATGGGCAGGCCACCACCAGTCTGTTGTGTGGCAAGGCGTTTTTTGATGGCAAAGGCATTGACCCTCGCCTTGACATCGCACCACCTTTTTCTGATATCCTCCATTGTGTGCAAGGCTACTGTGTTCACCTTGTTGTCAATCCTGCCACTCATCAGGGTTTTCAGGGTGATGGAAGTCTATTGTACTTGGGTCCCGAAGAACTGTGGTTCAACTCTGAGGATGTCATCCACAAGCACTGTCAAATCCTCATCAGAATAACGTGGCTGTTTCTTTTTGGACATAGTGAATTAGTGAGTGTGTGTGTGTGAATGTGAGTGTGAAATTGAAGGGGTGTACAAGAAAGCAAAAAACAATAAATTGTGTTATGTGCAGTGAGTGATGCTATTGTAGTGTGTGAATGTGTGAAATGCTGGCTGCAGTGTAACAGGTAACAGCAATGGGCTACATCAGACTTTGCAGGATTGAGATAGCAGAGGATTGTGGTCTGGTAAGGATTGGTAGGTGTGTCTACTCTTTAAATTGACATCTGCTGAGTAGTTTTGTGAAAGCATACTATGGTCGGTGCTGTGTTAGTTAGCGTGAATTTCTCAGATTTACACCTGGCTTGTGGCACACAAGCCGGGATGACACCGCAACCACGTCAGATGCATCATAATCGGCTCAGTGGTACAACGATTAATTTGCAGTTTCAGAATCTAGATTTTACAGATTTTCCAACTGATGTGGTTGTGTCTGAGTCAATTCCGACCAACTTGGTTGCGTCAGAGTCGTTTCCGACCAACGCAGTCGGAAAATTGATTGGTATACATCATAATACGGCAGTCAGAGAAATCGCGGATTAGTCAGTCAGAATCTCTCCACAGCAACATCAGTCAGATGGTCATTGAACCAAACATCGTAATAAGGCTCGTAGTATATTTCCTCATCTCGAAAACGCTTTCCTTAATTTTTCTAAATAGTTTGTCAGAGTTGGACACACAGACCAAGCATCAATGAAGCTTGCAAGTTACCCAGTTTTGCACAGGGAGGGAGGAAAGAGCTGGGAACAACTCACTTGAAGTCAAGCTGTGATTTACAAGTTCACTCTACTCCCCAATGCACCTTTCCCTGATGAGTGTGTAATAAGGGTTGTCAATATTTGCAGTTCACTGGTCATTCCGAGAACTGCAAACTTGTGTTAGTTAGACATCACGTCAGTTTCCTACACAATATATTAACAAGACGCTTTTCACAACAGTCTCTTTCGACTTTTTCAGTGATCCTAGCATTGTGCAGTAACAGTGCAAATGGAAAGCATTGTAAAATGAGCTGCCTATTAATGTTATACGCACTAGAACCCTTGTGGCTCTGGGGCAGACTCTGTACAGGAACTACGTCATATCTGGAGAGGGGTTAGGATGTGATTAATTTTGAGTATGAGATAATGCACAGTGTGTGTGTGAGTGTACACTGAGGAATAAAGAAGCATGTGACTGGAGAAGCATGTGGAGAAGTGTGGCTCAATGGTTAGAGCAGGCAGACCTTGATGCAGAGCTCTGGCCAGGGACCAGGGTTCGATTCCCGCCTCGGCGGGTCTCCGGCTCATTAATTCCCCTGACTGGATATTCTCGCCTCAGTGCCTGTTCTGATCATGGGTCCCATGCTGCAACTCTGGGCAATAGCTTGCTTAGTCTCCACAATGGCTCCAAAAGCGCTGGGATGCCTGGCTGCACCTGGGGGGTGCCCAGGAGTGGACATTTCCCAGGAAAGCCAGGAAGGGTTCCTAAGCGGTATACGGACAGCGCCGGGACACCTCCGGTGGAGGTAGCTGTGCGCTTTACAAATTCCTTTATTTACATTTACTGCAGCTCCTGTGTGGCGTTTCTCTTTTGCATGCTTCTGGGCAGGGAAAGATGCTGCAAAATGCGGTCCTGCACAGATGTCTCAGCAATACATAAACATTATTTCCTTCTAGTCACACTCCCAAATGTCTAGCACAGTAAGATAATCTCTTCTTTAAAAAAAAGTATCCTTAATTAGTATGCAGTTATGCAGCAGGTTATAAGTAATGGGTCACTTTGTTCCAATCTTATTCGCTGCAACTTATTTTGATGTTGAAGCACCTACTGCAAAGTAGTGTATGTACTAGCAGCAATTACAACAGTCTCCAGCTACTAGTTTCCAATTTTGTGTAGCATTAAACACATCTGATGCCATGCTGCTGATGCAGGGCTATTGCACCAAGTGCCCTTGGACCCACTGTTTAGGCTAGGCTGCTTGCCCACGTCTTTTCCCCCACATGCTTCACACGTCTGCCATGTTTTTCAGGGGTGATGGCAACTATACTATTGTCACAAGTCTGTCTGGGTAGATTGTGAGCTTCAACATGGCTAAAGCTTTGGGGCAACATTGCAGCTACAGCATCAGACAGACTTTGCATCAATGTAACTAATTTTGTTCCATTCACTTTGGCCCCTAATAAATAAAATAACACATTTGAGTAAGTAATAAAAAGCATGATATCAACACCATTTACCCATAATTATGGTATAGAATGTCCAAATTATTTGCATTCCTACAAACACTTACGGGAATCCCAATTTGTGGGACACAGTGCTTAAGTGCATTGCGGTAGTTTATTGAATTTGTTAACAAAGAAGTATCTCTTCAAGACAGCCAATGCCTGAACATGCCATTGGACAACAAGCAAATATGAGACGCGTGCAAATACCAACATATTATTACTTGTGCCACAGTCTGATATTTAAATCAATGCTTTGTTGAGATTTCATGAGAAGTGAGTAATCTCATATCATCTATTTATAGCAACTGGTACAAGCTGTAAGAGGTAACTAGAAAAGGAAGATATTGTGGAGTTAAAGAAGTGCCAAAAGAGGTTAGGGGCCGGTATACGATCATTTCATTTTGCGACTCGCATATTGCGTTTTTTAGCAACACACAATTAGCGAGTTGCAGAATAAAATATACTAATGTAAGTGTCAGACACATTTAGTGATTCCCAATGGGGTCGCAAATGACCTACCTCCTTAATATTAATAAGGTGGGTTGCAATTTGCGACCCATTGGGCATTGCCTGCAATCACAGGAATGGTGGCCTGCTAGGATCAGCAAACCACCATGTTTGTGATTGCTTTTTCAATAAAGCATTTTTTTTCCTGAAATGCCGCCCATTTTCCTTAAAGGAAAACGGGATGGCTTTACAAAAGGAGGATGAAAAGTTTCCTTTGTCTGAGGGACTACTGCCTCCTCTTAAAAAAATTGGGCGGCCATATTCACAAAGGGGAAGGGGTCCCTTGGGACTCCTTCTTGTTTGCAAATGAGTTACGACCTCTTTCACAGAATCAGTAAAATATGAATGTTTTGCAACTGCATTCTGGTAGCAAAACATCCATACATGCCACTGCGACTCGCTATTAGGCAGGGACGCCCTTGAAACGCCCCTTCCTAATAACGACTTGCAAACCCTATTTTGCTAATCGGTAATATGTTACCGACTCGCACCATACACTTGGAACATGCTGACAGCCGTTTTAGCAGTCACAAACGTCTGAGTGTTTGTGACCGCTAAAAACGGTTGTAGATCTGGCCCTGGATGCGAAAGTAATGCAGATATCTGTATTCAAGAGAAAAGCATAGAATTCATACTGTCAATATGTGCAAATGAGTTGTACTTTTTACCAGCTTTTTTCCTAACTTTGGAAAGCGAGTGATGCGCCGTCCCATTGCAGGAGAGGAAACATCGTTTTACAACACTGCAGCAAAGATTTTTTATTCATGCAATGTTTATTTGCCCGGTAATGATTCTCTCAGTCCTTTGAGGATGTTCCACGTCAGACATGGACGTCTTCCATGAGATGTGTAATGAAGGGTGACTCCAATAAAATATGTATACAACAACAGAAACGTCAGGATGTTTTTCAGAATGGTGACTAAATATTGCCTTAATGAACTTCATTGCTTATTTGTGAATATCTCTTTTCAGTTTTTTAGCCATAAACTGATTTTAATAAGCTAGAACTGAGGTAGAAAAGTTGAATGATCAGCATAACTGGGAACAAGTGACAAATTTTGAAAACAATATTAAACCACACTTTTAACAGAGGGGTTTATAGTAGAGGTGTGGTCTAATTCATTTTCCGGTAACCCAAGCCGTTTCCTTTGCATGAAAGACAGGCAGAAAGTTGCGTTACATCCACCAAACAAAGGACACTATTCTCTGGTGTGTGGCTTCACAAGAAATTGTATATCAATATAACAATAAATAAAAACTGAAAAGCGGAAAGATAGCAGGTATAGAGACAAGAAAACAATCAAAACTTAGTCAACTTAGAACTTGTTTCGCAGTAAACATTATTGGATGTGCCAATCATGAAAAGCGCCCTACACACGTGGTTGGCATATATTTTAGGCCCTGAAGGGCCCTTATACGCAAAAAAGTAACCTTTTCGACAATTCATTTCTGTATAACCAATCTTAGCGTGCCATATCAAAATGCTGTTTTTAATTAGAAACTGTCCCAATAAAATATGATCACCTGGTGGGAAAATGATTTCCTATCTCGACCTAATCTTTCATTCTACGAACATTGAAAGTAATACTGGGTCTGATATTCTAAAAATACACACCTCATCCTGTGGATGACGTTCAAAAGTGTGATGATATAAGATTTCCAAGTACAGATATTGTTTTGACCACACTCAGACATTGTTAAATGTCAGATTCACAATCAAGAGGGTTGTGAGTTCCTACTTTTGTACAGATGTTATTAACGCCTTAGATGACACAGTTTGTGTTTTTCAAAATATTTTGCCAAGATTTTTGTCTACGTCTATGGCAGAGTTTTACTTCATAGCAAGTGTTTATATTTACATCTCTAATCAAGCCAGTTGCTCTGCAGTGGTAAATATTAAATATGAAGCATGTAACATACACAATCTTGTTTGGTTACTCATGTTTATCGCAATATTTAATGTTAACTATTTGATACCTGTGTTTCATATATATTAAGCCTTACTTTAAAACTTGAGAAAAGCAATTTTAGAAGCACAACAGATTGGGTACCAGTTCAATAACTGTGATCAGGTTAAAAATTGGTTTGGTGAGCCAGATCAGCTTACATATAGTTCATAAATCACCCACGACAATTTGTAGAATATGTATACAGTACTTAGGGGTGTTGCTCAGTTATAAAACAAATGCAGCTGAACTACATGAATTACCCTGTGGTCCAAGGGTCTCCAAACCTCTCTGTACTGAGAGCTACTTATGTTCAATGAAACACATTTAGAGCTATTAATATTATTACTCTTGTTATATGTACATTAATTGAACCAAGCAAAAGATTTCTAATTTAATAAGCTGGCTGCACACAGGTGAGCTGTTCAGAGGTAGCTGGAGAGCTACAATAGCTCACGAGCTAGTGGTTGGAGACCCCTAGCCCAAATGCACTGCCTGGCTAATGGGTGAGGATATTTCAATACACTGACCTCAAACAACTTCCCCTACATATAAGAAACGATGTATGTTATCCTTTTCAAGAGGTCTTGATGCCCTTTCATAGTTGCGACGGCAGAACATTTTTCATTCTTACCTTGAAATCTGATTGTATCGTTGATCAGTTCCAAACTATCAGCCACAGCATTATATTCGCCCACCTTCACCTCCTCCCCATCTAAGGAGACACAAGGAGGAAGATGTTATGTTCAGCTTGTTCTTTCACAACACGTATTGTTCACATACATCCATGATCTCTTGATGTAGTGCCATGGAAATAATACATTGAGAATCACAAATGGAAAAGACGAAACCAGGGAGTGCTTGAGCTGGTTCTTGATGAAACTAATATTAAATAGAAGACACTTGTTATTGAAAAACGTTTCAAGACTCTTTATAGTGTGGAATAGAGAAACTGTAAAATGAATATAATGGATAGAGAAAGGAGCTGTACATAGATTTGAGTATTTAGTACTTGCATGAAATATGAATAAACAACTCAATGAATTAAGTTGACTTTTCAGAAAGACCGGTTAATCTGCAAATAGTCTACATTGAAATTCATTATATGAACATTTTGCTCATACATATTCGTCAAGGTTTTATTGGGAATAAAGCTAATTTTAACTATTCCTTGGCTAGACAACTCCAGTAGTATTACAGATTCATGGAAAAATGTCACTTGCATTATATTTATATCTCAGCCCCCCAACTTTCACCAAGTGCCAAGTCACTTGGATTCACCCTGGACACCAACTTCCCCCTCATGGAACAGGTTGCCAAAAAAAGCAAGGTGCCAGTTTTCTCTTCTAAAGAAAGTCAAATCCTTTCTTCCAGAAAGCAACTTTAGAAGTGCTGTTAAGCCCTTGTACATATGGACTTTGGTAATGCTATGCTCCATGGTCACCCAGAATCCACACTGGCACCCCTTCCTCTGCACGCTCCAGGAAGACTCATACAGAACCTGAAGAATATGATCACATCACCCCCATCCTGATGGAAATCCATTCGATGCCCTTTCTGGCTCGATACATTTTCAAAAACAGGTGCATATTTGCAAAGCAATCACAACCAGCACCCTGTTTATTTTGCATACAAGCTCACCAACTACAGGGGATCCAAACACACCTACAACAGGTACACCGCCATACGGCAGACTAAGAAGTGTAAAAAAGAAAAGAACAAGATGCCAGACTTTTTCCATCTATGAACCCAGGACCTGGAACAACATCCTTGTGTACATCAAGACTGCTCTAAAGTTGTTCAAATTTAGGAAACATCCACAACCCAGCTTACTCTTCTCCTACTTGCTGACGTTAGGCTTGTCTTTGACATTGTACAGCTCTTTGATTGACTTTTGGCTAGGTTCCAGCTATATCAATACTATATACATACATCTTCTTTCATATCTTCCCTTATTTCCAATTTGGAACTCTGGATCTTTTATCTCTGCTGCGGGCTGATGCCTGCTGACCAAGGCCCTGTTCAATTTGCTAAGATTAATTGTAGCAGTTGTAATGCCAATATTGCCTTTACCGCAGTGACACTATATGGGCACTAGAATTTCACTGAAACCAGTCAAATAAAGAATAACTAAACCCCTTGTCAGGCTGCACAGGCTATCCTGTCTCCTTGACGAGGGGGGTTGCTTAGTTTTACTGCACTGTAAGATAAAGTAATACTACAAATGCCAGTATAGATGCCGCACCGAAATTCTGACAGACAAGCTACAGAATTCA
This sequence comes from Lissotriton helveticus, assembly GCF_964261635.1. Taxonomy (NCBI): domain Eukaryota; kingdom Metazoa; phylum Chordata; class Amphibia; order Caudata; family Salamandridae; genus Lissotriton; species Lissotriton helveticus. The sequence continues at coordinate 1,093,476,247 of NC_136063.1, forward strand.
AGTCAACTTCACAAATGATGTTATTTTACTCTTGCATTGAACTTCAGGGTTGTTAAGGCAATCTTCACCTACATTACAGTATATATCTATTTAGCTTTATATACTTTGTAATCAGATGTAGACTACCTATTTTAGCTGAGTGATCTATGAGACACAGACTGTGGTGCGCCTAATCCAACTAGTTTATCTAATCCAACTTCTTAATGAGATGCTTGTTTGTAGCTATGACATTTCACATATTCTTCCTTGAAAGCCCGGTGTCACACAAACCTCCTAAAGATGTTGCTGAAATATCAACTTCAATTTCCAGGCTTCAAAGGGGACAGACACAATGGCATGGAAGAGGGAGGGCAGAAGACCTGTCTGCACTACCTAGTTATTTCTGAATGCATGGCCTTGTTTAAAGCAATTTTGTTGGTCTGCGTTAGCCAATGCCTTTTCATCTTACGGAATTTAGGTACATAATATATGACTTCTATGGGTTTTCACCCACTCATCTTTGTTAGTTGCTTTTTTGTTGCACCATTCGCATTTTTCTTCCACACATTAGAGCATCTGACATGGGGAAGGCAGTCAGCCCGCTTCAGTCTTTGGCTAACTTCACGGTGAGTGACAACATTCTGTTCTTTCACTACCAGCACAACTACATTCAAAGTATGTCCCTTCAGTGCCAGAGACTACTATAGCGAGGTGTGCTTTTTGAGACCAAAAACACATTTTTGCTTTTAGTCATTGTTTTTTCTGTTAATATTAGTAAGGGCTCAGCAGTTTCCCAAAAACAAGGGGCCATATATACAAGAACCTAGTGCCACTGGAGCATCACTTTTTTTGATGCTCCAGTGGCACTGCATGCTGGCCCATATTTACAAGGCCATGCAAAGCCACTTTGCGAGGCTTCATAGACCTTGTAAATATGGCTCTCTTTCACGCAGTACTCGGTATCAAAGGGGCGTGTTGTCACTTTTGACACTGCCCCAAATTTACAAGGATTCATAGATCCGAGGCAGCACCAAAACGAATGCCTTTCCAAGGGAGACATTAAAGTGGCACAATCAGGAGATTTACTTTTATTTGTCTTCTTTTCTATTTTTACTCTTTCTATGTGTGCTGCATTGTGCAGCACACAGAAGGAGCAAAATGCCATTCATTTTTGTTTTTTTGAAGGAAAGGTGGCCCTTCCTGCACAACAACAATCATCCCTGCAACGCAGGCACCCTTGCAACATGGTGCAAGGTGCCTGCGTTGGCGCACGGCTGCTGTTTTAGCATCAGCGCAGGGGAGAGCAGAGGGGTGCGTCATATTCTGGTGAATACTATTTTTTTACAGACCCAGCTTGGCGCAGCAAACTTGCTTGGAGCACCATGCTGCACCATTTCATTGTAAATATGCTCCAGGGTTATACAAAACCATGTCAAAACAAGCATTGACAAAGTCAAAAGGCAGCCCACTCCAAATCTATTGTCTTGCCACTGCTTGTTCAATAGGAGATTCCTTGCAGATTTATTGATTCCAATGCCAAACATGTAATCCTGAGACAGTATTAGCAGAAGTTGATGCAATCCATGTAAAGTTGACACTGGTCAAGTGACTGAAGTGGAGAGGTGAGAGGCAGCTCCTTATCCAAAAAATATCTCCTGCTATCTTCAATACAAACAACTTCTCTCTACATTTTATTTATTTTTATTTAATTGTTATGTTTAACATCAAAGCACAAATGAACAATCATGTTACATAATTCATATAATTTCAAATACAGTAACATGAAATATAATTAAACATGCCATAAAGTAACATCTCCCAAATTCAAAATACTAATGTAGTTGGAATCACAATTTATATTAGTAAGAATAAAAACGAAAAACGATGGAGTATATTAACTTGTGGCAATGACATAATACTTGCTTGGTTAATTGTTATTCTTTTTAAGATAAACTGTAAATAGGTATTTGACAATACAGTCTTTGTTTTGCACCTGTAACCGTAAAATCTGGAAAGTGATTAAACCTGATGAGCATATGTTCTTTACGTTTCTGAGAGCATTTTAATGATCATATTGTCTCAAAGTATGCATTGCACCTATATAAATCCAGACATCATTTGTGAATTTTATTCTTACTGAAAGCCCAAAGGTCTACTTTACATTGGAGCATGGTCTCTGGATATCCTTTTAAATTTTATTACATTAGCAGATGGATCAATAAATAAGATGTTTAGGTTAAGTACTTTCGGCCAGTATTCACAAAAACGGTAAAAATAAAGCCTCTGTGCCTGGTTCAAACCAAAGTTATTTCAAGTAGGCGCTCATAACTTCTGTAAGCGTGGCTGAAGGCTCTGTGGGATGCTTAGTAAGGGTTATTCAACGTTGAAGGTATGAAGAAAGAAACTCACGTCTAGCACGACCCCTCAACTGATTTAAGCTCTGAAGCACTGTAAATAAACATTGTTACTCACTATAATGTTACTTAATTTACGAACTACATAAGGATGGGTTTATCTTGCCGTGATCCAAACATTGGACCTGCAGATTACCAAGATGACCAGTAGCGAGCTTTTATCTTACTGATCTCTAATGCTTGTGTATGGCCTTTAGCACATTTCCACCCATATATTTATATGGGAAAACCAATTTAATTATATGAACAGCCCACAAAGCCCAATTTGTCAATTTGATATTTCATATAACTATTAAAATAAACATCAGAGAGCAGTGAGTATTGAAACGATAAATCCAAGGGTGGTGTAGGGGAAAACACTGTGAGCTTGCATATAGGAAACAGAAACAAGTGTGTTTCCAAAACGTAAAGAACATTCATTACGTCCATAGATTCTATTGCAGCAGGTACGTAATGGCAGACAGTAATTTGTAACATACAACAATGGTGGGAACACACAACGCCCCTCTCAGGCCACCCACCACTGAGGCATGTGAAATAATTTTCATAGGAGCCGTCATCTAGGAAATGAGTGCTACCAGCTACTTGCATTGTTTACCATAATGAAATTAGAGTGTCAGCAGGAGTAAATCTCTAGAGTAAGATCAGCTATTTGCTTGTCCTATGCTGGTGGTTTTGCAGCGGGGACAATATATGCTCTGTCTGATATCTGCCTCAGTAAGGTGGGTCTTAAAAGGTCTCTGCTCCTGTGCAGAGGGGTCTTCAAGTTGGGGAGAAGAATAGGTGTAACTACATCCCTCCCTATGCCCAGTGGTCTAGTTACAACCTAGAACTCCATTGAAGAGAGTGACAGGAGTGAAATTGCAGGGTGTTGAGCGGAACGTATGGCCTGGTATAATGACCAGGTATTGAAGAGAGATTCCTTTGACAACTTTCTAAATTCATGCATAAGATCAATAACTTCCATAATTACAAGAACGTGATGAAAACCTTACCATTTTGACTGACCCACTGCTGCCTGAATGTAGAAAATATTGAGATTCTCATTGTGATACGGGAATCACCATCTCTTATCGCTGCTGCTGCCATTCACATCGGGGGTGAGTGAAGTCCATAGGAGCCATAGTGGACTCCAGCTTCCAGGCTCCCCCTGTTCCTGACATGCCACTCTGCACCCGGAGGCGCTTTAAATCCCAGTGAAGCGTCAATCTATGTGTATGTGAGCAAAGAAGTCTCCTTCAGAATAAAGATACCCATCAGTCACCATTCAATACCGCCCTAGTCATCATCTGGGCCTCCTCCTGGCATTTCCATTGTGAAGCATACATGATGAACAAAAGGACCTGATGGTGATGTCCTACATGAAATTATGGATCACTGGATAGCCCTCTAGATGTCAGCTGGTAGTGATTTGTGATGGGTGAGAGAACTGCAGTGCATGAATATTGTATCAAAAAAGGGTGACTTGAAATTGGGTGCATGAGAGAGACAGTATGTTTTATTGTTATCACTCCAATGCCCAAGGTTAAAAACAGTGCAAAATCGGGCAGTTTCAACAAACACCTGCCAGAGTTATTATTAGGTTAACATGTTTCGGCAATACATACGGACACTTCTATCCTTTGCCTTCCTCAGGACCTTTAAATATAATCGCTTCTGCAATGTGCAACATAAACACCAACAAGTGTAAAATGAAAATAACCGTTTCACCTGAAGTCCTAGGTGTCTAGTAATATCCTTCTGCATATGGGCTAATTGGCCACTGGAATATATACATAGTTGGTACTGTTCAGGTTAGATGGTTACATATCAAAGAGGTCAAAAAAACAGAACGTCAGGTGTCTGCAAATGTCAACATCCCGGTATATCTTTATTACTATCTATACAAATGTTTCATCAGTGATAACATTAAGCACATCAAGTATTATTATATTCATTGATGCATTCCTACTCCAGCTTACCTATTTAGCAGGAGGATAAGGCCCCACCTCACCTGGCTGCGGCTCAGGGAGAAGAAGCACCGCTCTATAAAAATCAGACAAAACATACATAAAACAAAGTTGAATGGCCTGTTTCCTCTGATATATCTGTACACGCCCAAATATACATTTCTTGCCAAGATTTGCTGCCTTTATTGTTATTCCCTGATGGTCAGATATGAGTAATGAACCATCATAAGTGCTGCTATGCCAATCAAATTGCAGTTTCCCTATGCAAATATACACGAGAACAATGTATCAATCGGCATAATTTTAGCCCCACTATGTTGCTCTGCCACCTCAATGCCAAACAAATTTACTGGACACAATGCGTTCTTGGTCCTTAAGTGAATGGGACAACGATTGAGGAGACATGTCACAACCGTTCCCTCTTGTCGTGTATTGGTAAAAATTCACCAGAACGAGGTATCCACTTATCTTATATAATGCGTTGCATCTATCGTCATCCATAAGTGTTCAATAAGTGTTCTACCTTGTTCTGTCCTTGCGTAGTGCTGATGGGCACCGCTCCCGCGCTTTTATTTATTGTAATGCAATATCTGATAATCGAGTAGTTTAGCACGGAACCGCTAAGCCAGTACTATCACCAATCTGCACTTCGATTTGTAAAGTACGTATGTAGCCACAGTCATCCCATCCTGCTGTTTATCTTAAACTACAAAAAATTCTCTGAGACAGTGCAACAGTGCGTTTGAAGTGCCCTGCCTTTCTTTCCCTCTTACCTATATGTCGGTACTCCTGACGGTCTTCCAAGCCGTCTCGGAGAGGTAACTGGCAGCGTTTCTCTATCATATTTATCTTGGCGCTTCCCGCTTCTTGGACTAGCAACACATGAGCCGGTCACGTGATTTCATTCCGCTCTTTAGGAAACTTGGGAAATTAAGTTCTCTATTGTTTAATGTGCCAGTTTAGTGTCCCTTTTAGCCGTAAATAGCGCTGCCATGGTAGATTTGTCATCATAGCGAGCCACTACATGTAGGTCGAGTCAAAAATAGATTTCAAACGACATTCAGAGCACACTCTCTACGAAATTGTTAGGTGATGTTCTGTCTGTAAAAATAGACATATCGTGGGGGCGTGGCTACGAGCCGACCGAGATGGCGGCGTAGCACTGTAGCTCTGTGATCAACACGGCTCCTTTTTCATTAATCCTGTAGCCCAGCCGATATACATTGCCTTCGGATGCCGGGCCGGAGTGCCGACAGTGTGGGAAGCGGTCCGATCCTACTCCGGGCGACATCAAGGTACGCCAGCCGGAGTGGCACCGGGGTGCTTTGCCGGGCCCTGAATCATCCGCCGGACACCGTCCTGCCGTGGGTGGACGGCCCGACCGGAAGTGCCCTGAGGTCGGGGAGCCCCGCCGGAAGTTACCGCTGACCAACTACGGTGCTTTTTGCTGGCTGTCGGGAGCGGGATCGGGGGTGCACCGGCCTGGAGACACCTTTTGCCCGACGGCGCTGCCGCCCAGAGGTGAGGAGAGCTGCAGCCCCAGAGATACTGAGCCGCGGGGCCGGGAGGTCTCCCGATTCACGGAGCAAGTGGTGCGCGACGGCGGCACCTGCCCCTGCCTGTTCCTAGAGTTTGATCCTCCTGTCGGCCTTGCTGGGGGCCCGACCCTGAGGCGCAGAGTGACTTGTACGGCGCCCCCCCTGAGGTCCGCGTTGCCGAGCCTGGTGAGGGGCTGCGGGCGCCGGAGGGGCCCCGCATTAATCTCGGAGCCCGGGACTTTACAGAGGCTCGGGGTGGGCAATGCTTCCAAGAGACATTGCGGCCTGAAGGGCGGACAGGGGCGTCTGGCGACCGGCGGTTGATGTGTGGGCCAGCGAACTCCCCACGTGCATTCCTAGCACTGCTGACCTTTATAGCGGTTTGATGATTCTGAACGGCGACGCCATTTTGCTACAGCCATATCCACTACTGCATCTGCCTACAACCACACTCACCGTTTGTACCACAGCCATATTCACGAGACAGTATACAAGCGCTATGGCGGGACGGGGGCCCAGGCAAACGGCGGCGCAATCCAAGTTGGAGAAGTACGCCTTTGAGAAGAACGCCGTGAAACACCCGGAGGGTCGCACATCTACGGACAAGAGTACGGAGGGAGATGGCTCCAAAAAAGTAACATTGGAGGATCTGATGCAGATGCTCTCCAGCGTCCAGACGACGGTAGGGTCGATCTCGACAGACGTTGGCCTACTAAGGGCAGATCTCCACAAGATGACGGAACGGGTGGCGCAAGTGGAAGTAGTCAACAAATCACTAGTGGAGGACACTTCGGAGCTGCAACTTGCGGCAGAACGCATGGAGGCGGTCACCAGAAAACTACAGGAGCGGCTGGACGATCAAGAAGGACGCTCCAGAAGAAACAATGTCCGAATTTTAGGCATTCCAGAGTCGGAGGGCAAGCAATCCATGGATCTATATGTAGAGGACTTAATCAGGACGAAGCTCCAGCCAAAGGGCCTCTCCAATTTTTTCTCTGTCGAAAGAGCGCACAGGGTTCCCGGGGGGAAGCCTAAACAGGGAGCGCACCCGCGACCAGTGCTGGCTAGACTCTTCAACTTCCGTGATAGGGATGCCATACTACAAACGGCCAGGGTCTCTGCACCTATCAAAGTTCTGAACTCCACTCTTGCCTTCTTCCCTGACTATACGGCCGAGGTGGCCCGGCGACGGAAGACCTTCATCGACATCAAGAAAGCCCTGCGGGCCAAAGAGATACCCTACTCCATGCTTTTCCCGGCGAGACTGCGAATCGTGGATAATCATAAGGTATGGTTCTTCGACACCCCGGAGGCGGCAAGAGACTGGCTGGATGGTTGGAGACGAGTGGAGGCCCCGCGGCGAAATGATAGGGGTCAACGTGGCCACAGGCCGGTCTCTCAAACAGATCACCAGACAACTCAGGGTCACAGCCAGGATCTATTTGCGGAGTCAGGCCTGGAAGACGGGGAACACACTGAAGAGTAGACTCCTGCGATCATGGTCCTTGATCGACTTCCCCTTGGAACATTGACAATGTAAAATTTGCAGTTGCTCCGAGCCGGGCGGAAGAGGCCACTTGGAGCTGCTTGTGAGGTCGCAGAACTACTTACCCCTTACAAGCAAGTACATTGGGTTGGGTTGGGACCAATCGCTCTGCTAAGTTGGGGTGGCGGGCGGTTCCAGGCCCGCGTAGCAGGCAGGCAGGGAGGGGGAGGGGGAGTTTTGTTTCATTTTTCTAGTTTTTGTTAATCGCACCGAAACATGGCATGCTTTACACCACACGAGGGAGACAGGTTTCTGGATAAAGGTAGGCAGTGGGGCCCGTCCCCTATTAGCTTTTTCGAAAACAGGCACACATTTAAATGGCAGCACAAGAGATGGGCACACCTGAGGTCCTCACACCACATTCTTCTCGCACATCGTCCTTCACAGCCCTCACGTGGAACGTTAGGGGATTGGGCGACAGGGTGAAGAGAGGCCTAGTGCTGCAGTGCTTGAAGCGCTGTAGGCCGGCAATAGTCCTATTACAGGAAACCCACCTAGTTGGCTCGGCCTCAAAGGCAATGAATAGATGGGGTTATAAGTTTCTTGCACATGCTGACTTCTCCTCCGGCTCTAGAGGGACAGGGATACTTATTCGGAAAAGTTTTCCAATGGTATGTCAACAGACAAAAATTGATGATCAGGGACGTTTTGCTGCTGCGACGATACAGTGGGAGGGCCGCTTGTATAACTTTGTCTCTGTGTATGTCCCTCCCGGCCTGCACGCCGCAGCACACACGGCCCTTGCTACCTTTCTCCTGTCTTTGCCGACAGCGACACTAGTTATAGGAGGAGACCTCAATGATGTCCTAGACCATGAGATGGACAGACACCCACATAACACAACGGTGCGGGGAGGTGGTCGGCTCGTGGGATTGCTGGACGCTTTGCGACTGACGGACTGTTGGCGCTACAGGCACCCCCACGATAGGCAATACACTTACTACTCGGCGACGCACCACTGTCTCTCGCGTATAGACTACATTTTAATATCAGGTGATGGCCTTCATGGCGTCAAGGAAGTCGACATCTGCCCCAGGGGCATATCTGACCACTCTCCTCTCCAACTTACATACACAAACCACTGCTCCCATAGGAATCGCATCTTTCCCATTCATGCGGGTTACCTGCAGAGCGCTCCTTTTAGAAAAACCCTTTCCAAAACTGCTAAACACTACTTTCAGGAGAACTCAGGCTCCGTGCGCTCCCATGGTACCCTATGGGAAGCGTATAAAACGGTCATACGCGGGCAGGCAATTGCTTCCATTGTCGCCCACAGGCGGACCCGGGATCAAGAACTTAGCACCCTTGAAGGGGCTCTTGAGGAGGCCATTGCCGACCAGGAGATCCACCCGTCCCCGGGAGCCGCTCAGACAGTCCGGCTGCGACAGGTTGAGTGGATGTCCTACCAGAGGGAAACGGTGCAGACTACAATTCAGGCCACCCGTCATAGGATATACAAATTAGGCGATAAGGCTGGAAAGATGCTGGCCTGGCTCGATAAAAAGGATACGGCGGGCAGGGTCATTGCACAATTGACCTCGCCCGAGGGCGGTCTGACCTCGGACCCGGGAGCCATTGCCGACTTGCTAGCTGACCACTTTGAAGCGATATATACCCCCCAAGCGACTTACACGACCGAGGAGGCTTACGACTATATTAAAGATCTGACAATCCCTTGCCTCTCGCCTGAGGCGGCACTCCTGCTGGATAAAGACATCACTGTGGAGGAGGTACGGGAGGCGACTAACGCACTGGCGTCCGGCAAGGCTCTGGGTCCCAACGGTCTCCCAGTAGAACTGTACAAACACACTGGTTCCATAACTGCCCCACATCTGCTTAAAATGTTCGAAGATAGCCTGCAAACGGGTATGCTGCCTAAAGATCAGCGCCTAGCCACGATTGTCCCGATCCACAAACCTGGTAAAGCCCCGGCAGTATGCAGCTCCTACCGTCCCATTTCCTTACTTAACGCTGAACCTAAGATCCTTGCCAAACTGCTCTCACAGCGCTTGGCTCCCCACCTTGATACTCTGGTACACCCGGATCAATCGGGCTTTATGCCGATGCGTAACACCTCTCATAATTTGCGCCGTCTACAGGTGGTTCTGGCCCGCCGGGAAGACATACACGAGCCGGCAGTGCTTCTCTCCCTAGACGCCACTATGGCGTTTGACACTGTGGAATGGCCTTATCTATTTGCAGTACTCCGTCACATGGGCTTTGGCCCCAAGTTCTGTGCGTGGGTCAGCCTGCACTATGCCGGGCCCCTGGCCCAGGTAGCAGTAAATGGCCACGTCTCCAGGGATTTTCCGCTTGGCCGTGGGACGCGGCAGGGCTGCCCGTTGTCCCCCTTGCTGTTCACGCTGATCCTTGAGCCACTAGCAATCTGGATTCGGTGGGAACCTTCCATTAAAGGTATCAGGTGGTCGCCGTCCTGGGAAGATAGGATATCTCTCTATGCGGATTCCGGGCATGGGACGCCATAGGCATTTCGGTGGTGGGAGATCTCTGGAGGAAAAACAACATAGTAGACTTCACTTATCTACAAGCCAAACACGAAATGGCCCAGTCTGAGTATTATAGATATATGCAGATCCGTCACTCACTTCTGTCGGTCATCCCGGTTGGTACACAACTGCCAGAGTCCCCTCCGTTGGAAGATAGGCTACTAACAGACCATATGTCCCACAAAGCGACGTCCTACACATATAGGAAGCTGATCAACAACCTACCTGACATGTTATCTAAACTGCGCCTGTCTTGGGTGGGAGAAATTGGCGACCTTGATGACTCGGAATGGCAGGAGGCACTCTCGTCACCACGAGAATCTGCGATCCCATCCCGACTTAAGCTAGTTCAGTTTAAAATACTGCATCGCACGTACTACACCAGAACGGTCCTTTACAAAATGGGGAGGGCCTCCCACGAATACTGCCTCCGTGGATGTGGGGAGAGAGGGACATTCTTTCACACCATTTGGGACTGTAGCCGGGTGGCCACGTACTGGGCAGGGGTGATGCGAACCATTTCTCAATCCACAACCATTTCGTTAACGCCCGACCCGCGTCGCTGCCTGTTAAACATCTGGGGTGCGGAGGATTTGACTCACCGTCAACAAGATTGGGCCATACTAGGGATGTTGGTGGCAAAGCGGAATATTGCCAAGCTATGGGGATCCACGGCACTGCCTACTTTGCGAGACTGGTGTAAGGACATGGATGAAGCGATGGTGGCTGAAAAAGCAGTGTTTGTCCACCGGGGATGCCCCGAAAAATGGGGGCAAATCTGGGGGGCCTGGAACCAATTTAGGGGAGACATATGTGAGCCACCACGAGTTGAACCGGATGAGTGTCTTTCGGATTCACAGGTATGATCTACGGTTTGCATAAGCTAGCATGGAACTCCTTTTGCCTTGATAGACCCCGCACGACTGTTTAGCGGGCTTCTCACTGTGGGATTTGTTTTTTGGTCACAACATCACTGTTACTACAGCTGCAGTCCTGACAGATATTTTGTCGCCTTCGAGGGACTGAACGTGATTGCCGTGGGTTTAATTTTCTGTGCGGTTTGTTATTTGTTTTAAAAAAGAGAAAAATCTTAGACCTAAGTCATGTCGTATGTTTACTTTCTTACCATCATGCATCACGATGTTTCCGTCCGCCGCCGGACCCCCTGGGTTGTCGGCTTTAAGGCTGTGTGCTCAGTATATTCCGAATTGCTTGTTTTATCGCTGCGGCCAGCCCTGGGGGTTGTGGGCCCTACATTGTGTATCTCTGTGCATGTACAATAAAGGTCTTAAAAAAAAAATAGACATATCGTCATACGATCCTCCCAGTAAGTGACATTGCAAAAATAGGTATCTCATCAAAGCGATTTATTAAAGAAAGGTGTGATTGACACAACAAGTATCTGACAAAGTCTAGATCACACTCTCTGTGAAATTATTGAATTGTGTTATTTCTGTGCAGACAGGCATGTTGTCATACGATCCCACGGTGGGGTGGGAGCCCTGTTTAGTGTGTATTCACCAGAAGTAATATCTTACATGTTGTCATGCATGGAACACATCAGGCTGTTCAAGCCTCATCCCTAAAACAAAACATTTTTCAACAAAACTTTATTGAAAAAACTACAATGAGAGAAAATATTTTAAGATCTTAGTCGGTGGGCTAGAGAAATTATAACAAGTGTATACCCGAAAGTGACAAAGCCTGATTCAACATTGTTTTATGTATGTTTTGTCAGATTTTTATAGAGCAGTGCTTCTTCTCCCTGAGCCGCAGCCAGGTGAGGTGGGGACCACATCCCCTTGCTAAATAGGTAAGCTGGAGTGGAAATGCACCAATGAATATAATAATACTTGATGTGCCTAATGTTATCACTGATGAAACATTTGCATAGATAGTAATAAAGATATACCGGGATGTCGACATTTGCAGACACCTGACGGTCTGTTTTTTTACCTCTTAGATATGTAACCATCTAACCTGAACAATACCAACTATGTATCTATTCCAGTGGCCAATCTGCCCATATGCAGATGGATATCACTAGACACCTAGGACTCCAGGTGAAACGGTTATTTTCTTCTCATTTTACACTTGTTGGTGTTTATGTTGCACATTGCAGTAGCGATTATATTTAAAGGTCCTGAGGAAGGCAAAGGATAGAAGTGTCCGTATGTATTGCCGAAACATGTTGACCTAATAATAACTCTGGCAGGTATTTGTTGAAACTGTCCAATTTTGCACTGTTTTTAACCTTGGGCATTTGAGAGATAACAATAAAATATGATTTGTCTCTCTCATGCACCCAATTTTAAGTCACCCTTTTTTGATACACTATTCATGCACTGCAATTCTTTCACACATCACAAATCACTACAAGCTGACATCTAGAGGGCTATCCAGTGATCCATAATTTGATGTAGGACATCACCGTCTGGTCCTTTTGTTCATCATTCATGCTTCACGATTGAAATGCCAGGAGGAGGCCCAGATGATGACTAGGGCGGTATCGAGTGGTGACTGATGGGTATCCTTATTCTGAAGAAGACTTCTTTGCTCACATACACATAGATTCTTTAGGTTTTTTGGATTACTGTTCCTTTGAGGTAGCTCCTTTTTTCTAGACCCGTGGACACTTCGTTTGTAGTACAGTTAGATTTGGGGGATGTGTCCATGCTAGGTCTCAAAATATTCCCTAGCACCCTTCCCTATCGGTTTGTGTTGTTTGACTCTGATAACTGCTCTTTTTGGGCCTATCATATTCAGACTAAGCTCAATTGAAAAAAAACTGCTTTTATTTGTGAACCTAGGGAGCACTGCAATAAATCAAGGGGCATGCAGGTGTTCATGTGTTGTTCGGGGGGAATCTGTGGCTCTAGCCCCACTACCCGTAAATGTGAATGAAGGGAGGAAAACTGGGGATATCGAGCAGGCCACTGGAAGAACTGTTACATGCACTAGAGTCCCACAGGTACAGGTGGAAGTAATTAGACCCAATGTTACCACTTTTGCTAGGGGGGTGATTGAACCAATGACGGGGTCCACTGGCAATCTCTCAACATGTCTAATAGACAATGGAATGCGAGAAAGGGGGGCAAGGGGAGACAATGTGCTGCCACAACCTACAGAGATGTCCTCTTTAAGTGCACAGAGTACACCATGCCGTCCAGTTCTAGACCTACCTCCAGTATCTTGTCCATATACAGTTGTTTTAACTGGGGTCCCAGGACTCATAAGCCAAAAAGAGGAGCCCGTGACACAACTGATTAATAAGGTGGAGCATCGGTTGTGTATGAATGCGGGGTTCAATATTAGAGGCTATAGACATATCTTGATGGCGAGGAGGATGACCTGGATCAGCAGATCCAGGAAAGCCTTCCCAGGGGACAGTGTGATAGTGACATTTAGACATCCTGATCTCATGCGCAAGACTCTTTTTCAGAGTACTAGGTCCAATCAAGCGGAGATGGACTCATGTGTTAAACTGCTCCCGTTGGCCTTTTTCTATAGACCCTTATCTTTTCCGAATCAACAACATAGAGAGGTATGCCGATAAGAGGGTGCATTTGAGTGGGCCAATGCATCATTGTTAAATAATGCCTTTGCACCACTGAGAGACCTCAACGACCTAAATGATATTGATTGACTAGGTCCATTGAGGGAAGGTGATAGAATCATTGGTACTCCCGTAACTAACTCAGATCGAGGGAGGAGGGGAGAAGAGACTACCGCAGGGACAGAGGAAGGCCACATCATTTATGGCCTACAGGCTGTAAACGCCCATGCGGACAGTGGCTCAAACATGAATGTTCCCATGTCAAATAGTATACAGGCAATTGATAGCGTAGTAAGGCCAAATGGGAAAGAAATTTAAATCCTCTCATGGAACATAGCAGGCCTATCTACCAAATTTAAGGATGCAGAATGGCTATTTTATATACAGGATTTCCAGATTATTTGCCTGCAAGAAACATGGGAACCCCTCAATAATAACTTTCATTTGGAGGGATATAAAACCTTCTTTTGCCCGGCGTGAAAGGCAACAGCAGGGAGAGCTATGGGAGGGTTGGTTATTTACGTTGATCTCACATAACAGGGTAGATGGACAGATTTGGCTTGGGACTCTGAGGTTATGCAGGGGCTAATTTTTCTCACAAAAGGGTACAGGTTATTTTTTCATACATTTTTACAACTCAACGTCACATGGTCATGGTCTCGCAAGCCTGCATGAATAGGATGCTAGACTCACACAGGGGCAGGAGCGAGGGCAGAAGGGGCTTCAGTTAGTCTTAGTAGGTGATTTTAACTGCCATCTGTGCCCAAACTTAAGAGTATTCTGTGGGGATTGGTCAACCTGTATGTTTGAGGATGGCCCTCATTTGGAACACACAAAGGAGGGCAGGGAGGTATGCAGCTTATTAAACATGCATGCGCTAACACACACAATGGAATTAATTGATACCCTACAGGATAAATTGGTTCACACTACATTCAAAGGCAGAGGTTGTGCTTCTTTTATTGTTTATATTTTTGTCTCTACCTCACTTAGAAACTGTGTGTCCAGGTTTAGTGTCAGTCACAGTGCTTTTAGAGACCATAACCCAGTCGCCTTATCCTTGGTGGATGTCTGCCACCGCTATGAGCCGCCTGGAATGGGAGGGCGGAGGCCAGGTCTACGGATCAGGGTAGGAGGCTGCGTTGGACACAGGTTAGCGCAGAGGCCTTTTTTAAATCCTTTTTTAAAAGAAGGTGAACATGTCATTTTAAGGTGTCTAGACCTTGAAGTGGAATGGACAGACTTAGTTGAGGCTTTCAAACAGGTTTCCCAAATAGTTGACTCCTTGTTGAGAGCTCCTGTGCCCAGTGTCAAAAGAGATAACTCGAGATGGTTTGCCCCACAATGTTCACATGCTCTTAAAGAGCTGAAAGATGCCTGAAAGACCTTCCCAAGAGATACGGATTGGGTGTCTGTTTGCTGAAAAATTACAAGTTAGCTGTCAAGGGACGTAAATGCCAATTACAATAGCAAGCTTGGGATGACCTGACAGAGGCAATAACATTAAAAGACTCCACCGCTTTCTGGAGAGTCATAAATAATTCTTGTTTTCAAGAATCAAACAAACCTGGGCTGAGTAATAACATCCTGCCGGAGCAATGGTATGAGCACTTTCAAGGGCTGTACAATTACAATCCAAGTGCGGATCAACTTCAGGTGTGCAATGGGGAACGAGGTAAGCCCCCATTGAGATTCTCGCTGAGTGAGGTGAAAACGGGAATTGAGGGTCTAACTAGGAACAAGGCGCCTGGCCCAGACTGGATCCCACCTGACCTTTTTATAAATAATGTGGATCTCTGAGCTCCAATCCTGACTAGGGTGATTAATGCAGTAGTGGACACAGTGATGCCAGCATCCTGGGCCACAGCCATGATCGGCCCCATTTTAAAAAAGGGCAATAAGGATGACCCACAATGCTATCGCCCAATTTCTATTATTGATGTATCAGCGAAGGTATTAGGGCGGGTGGTTTTAAGTAGGCTGCTGGACTGGGCTGATGAGCATCAAGTTATTACTGATGTTCAATTTGGTTTTAGGCCAGGGAGATCTACCTCCGACCAATGCCTCAACCTGTACCTTATTTCAGCAGTGGCAGTCCAGGGACAATGTATCTGGCATTTATGGACTTAACTGACGCTTTCGACAGAGTCAATAGAGGGAAACTGTGGGCACTAATGGGCGGGCTTGGTGTGGATCCCGGGCTTATTAACATCTTAAAAACTTTGCATTTGAATACCACTGCTATGGTTAGATACAGCCAGGCTGGAAATAAAACTGAACCCTTTAAGTGCTCTAATGGTGTCAGACAGGGTTGCATATTAGCTCCCTTTCTGTTTACGCTATACATAAATGGTCTTGATCGCGCACTAAGCACTTTTCAGGCAGACACCCCAAGGATAGGTACCCGTGGAATTCCAGTTCTGCTTCATGCAAATGACGCGGTACTCCTTGCATGCACCCCCAATGGTCTGCAGATTGTAATAGATGGGTTTCTATCTTTTATGGAGAACCTGGATTTGTCTCCCAATCGGGCAAAATCTTATGTCATGGAAGTGGGCAAAAACCCAGGTAAATCCTATAATTATACAATTGGATCTCATTGTTTAGGTAAGGTACAGCCCTTTTCGTATCTGGGGATTTTATTTGATGGGCGTTTACATTTTAAATATTTATTAGAAGAGAAATGCCGCTCCATGGCCAAATGTAATAGATCAATAATGAACTTTGCACAAAGGCTAGGACGGTGGTCCCCAGAGCAGATCCTGAAACTGTACAGCTCCATGTGTTGCGCCAAGGTGCTGTGTGGCAGTGAGGTGTTGGGATTTATTGAGGTGAATCAATTGCAAATAGAGGAGAACAAGTATCTTAGGCGCCTGCTAAGAGTCCCTCAGAGCACGCCAGCCCACATTGTACATGACAACTGGGTGCCCGCTACATTATGGATAGGTGGGCTGTCAACCCCCTAGTTTGCTGGGTAAAGATCTAGTTAAATGAGGAGGCTGCACTAAGCAGGTAGGTTATAGAAGATTGCCTCTCCCTGGATCATGGACTCAAAATTCCCTGGCTAAAATATGTGAAGGAGTCCTTTGTGAAAATTGGATGTGCAGACTTATTTGCTAACAACTCGAAAATAAGCACGCAGGATAATGCACTGGTTAAGGAACGGTTTTTTAAGTATGCAATGATGCACCGGGAAGACAGAGAGTTAATCAAACCGTCGGTGAGAGAACACTTAGTAGCCATGTCCACCGAGGGCCTTGAACCATACCTGACCTGTATAAGTAGTGCCCATGATAGACTTTTAATGACTCTGTTCAGGCTAAATCTTTTGCATCACATTTTAGCAGAACCGGCAGGGTTTACACCGCACTCAGAGATGTAGGGGCCCTGTGGCTGCGACCACAGGTCTCCACACGACACCCTTCACTTTGTTTTATTCTGCCTATTTTATCTTCATCCCAGGAGAGTTTTTCTGAGGGGTATTTCAACAAACGCCAGATTTAAACAAGCATGGGTGGCACTTTTATTTTTAAAATTGGCCCCAGATGCCTTTACACTCTTCTGTATAACTAATTTTTTAAGGACTGCATTTAGATTAAGGACCACAAGGGGTAGCGTCAACTAAGCCTTTAGATGGGGTTGACTGATGAGAGACATGTTATATGTGATGTTTGTGTTCTCCTTTTTTTAAAAAGAACAGTTTGTACTGTAACCTCTATTGATAAACTGTCACTTTTATGGTATTTTTTATATGCCGAATAAAGAAATAATAATAATAATAATAATAGTGGAAGCGTAAAAATAGTGCTTCTGCTCTTCATGGAGTTATTGTGTATTTTGGGAGCGTGGCTTAAGCGCCGATGTGAGTGGAAGCGGAGCTCCGGAGCTCCTCCGTGCCTGCCTCTCTCCATCCTATATCCTGACCCCCGGCCCGAGCCCCGGACCCCCAGGCACGCATGGGAGGGTCCCGAGAGCGCTGGGGGAGACACTGATGGCCCTGGCAGCCCTGTGCAAGCTGGAACCGAGCCCCTTACACGGAGCGGAGTGGCCGGTGAAACGAGCGCCTAAGATGGCGGCTGGTGTCCCTGCCTGCTCTGCCTGACGCATAGGAGCAGTTGCAGGTGAGGAGCGCAGGAAACGGTGGAATAACCCCAAGTGGCAGCGGAGGCCCCCCCGCAGTTGTGAGAGGTGGGGAGCTCCACCTGAAGCCGTGGTGCAGGGGCGACCGCAGAACGGGAGAACATCGGCCTGCCTGACTCAAAGATGGCGCCGCCCACGAGACTGAGACTGCCCTGGCTCTAATGACCACAGGGCCACTGGGCCGGCATCGCGTGGTGGGACTGCCCTATTACTGAAGCGGAGGCCCTGGTAACACTTATCCTGAGGAGAGCGCCGCTTGCACACTGGCCTGGCCGGAGGGGCACTGCACTCGGTGGTGACACTAACAGGGGCTGCTCGAGGTGTGGACACGATACCTGACAGGAGGCGGCGGACTACTGGGCACCCGCGCTTTCGAGGCTGACCCGGATCAGGTGCTCAGAAGCGCCGTATACACTGCGACTCCCTGGAGAGACCTACGCCTGGGGCGAAGATTCTGGTGCCCCCCCCCCTCTTGTTAGGGGTACGACGTTAGTTCCCTGAGTCTGCTGCCGGACTGGAGCAGCACCTGGTGAGGGACGTGAAGGTGAGGGAGTGCAGCTAAGGTGGGACCGAGATAGCGACTGACGGCGCTTGGAGCCCCTGGAGTCCCCAAAAGAGGCGCACCAATATTACGGATCGACAGAATGGCGAGAGGAGGCAAAAAGAAGGGCTTCGACGTACTGAAGCTGGATGACCCGGGACACACCTCGGAGGTAGAGACACCGGCTCCTGGGCCGGGGAGCTCGACCCGCTCACGAGATCCGTCCTTGGGCAACATCATGCAGGCGATAGTGGATTTGAGGGAGGCCCTGGAAAAACGGATGGACACCATCGGGTCGGACCTGTCCCTCTTGAAGGACGACCACAGGAAGCTGAAAGAGCGAGTGGCGACGACAGAGGTAACCCTGAAGGAGCTGCCGGGTGATGTGGCCACTCTACGAGCGTCTCTGGCGGAGGTGGTGCAGAAGGCTCGGGTGCTGGAGCTTAGGGCCGAGGACAGCGAAGGGCGCTCCAGACGCAACAACCTCCGCCTCGTGGGGGTTCCCGAAAAAGCGGAGGGCCGGGATGCGGTCTCCTACTTGGAGGAGTGGTTGCGGTCTGAGGTGGCCCCGGAGGGGCTTTCCCCGTTCTTTGCCCTGGAACGCGCTCACAGGGTCCCGGCGCGCCCGCCCAAACCGGGAGCCCCGCCGAGACCGATAGTGATGCGCCTTCTGCACTTCCGGGACCGTGACCACATTCTCCAGAGGGCCAGGGACCTGCCGGACTTGCGAATTGACAACAGTAGGGTCATGGTTTTCCCGGACTTCACCAGGGACGTACAAAGAAGTAGGGCCTCTTTCATGGCGGTCAAGCGGAAACTGCGATCACTACAGCTGCCCTATGCCATGTTGTTCCCGGCACGACTGCGGGTCATAGAGGGAGATCGCACTCACTTCTTCCTCACGCCGCAGGAGGCTTGGAGCTGGCTGGATACTAGGGGGGAGTCCGGTGCGGATATCCACCCGGCGACCTCACCTGAGGGGCGCTCTGCTGGAACGACGCCGATACGGAGGTCAGGCTCCCCATCGGGATGGCGGCAAGAAAGAGCCAAGGCGGTGCTGGCGGTGGCGGCCATCAGTCAGGGAGACGCCAGCCCTGCCAGTAGTGCATCGGAGCAGTCGAAGAACAGTGCTCTTAGTCCCGGCTCCAGTAGTGTACATGATCTTTCGGAGGCGGACCTGCCGGTGGTGACTCCCCAAACAGCGGACGGAATCCTTAGCTGAAAGGGTTCAGTGGACTCTGGACACATCTGTGAGGTACTGGGCTGGGGACTGAGGCTGCCTCTGGGTGATGGGTGGCGACATGGGGATGCCTCCTGGCCCTTGCCTTTGAGATATGGGGGAGGCTGAGCCGAGGGGGTCCTTCTGAATAGCCCAGAGGGGAGAGGGGGGTGCGGGGGGCTTCGGACCTGTCTGGGTCAACGTACGGACCACTCCAGCCCTCTTCTGATGAGATACACTTACGTTGCTAGAGTTTGGATGGGATTTCCAAGTTGGTTGTCTGTCCTGGGGTGTAGGAGTTGGGGAAGTTTAGTTGATCAGGTTGGGGGGGAGGGGGAGGGGACCTGGGCGTGCCGGAGAGATTGCTGAGAGAGTGGACGAAGCACGATGGGATCTACAATGGGACCCGACGTAGGATACAAATGTCTCACGTGGAATGTAAGAGGGATGCATACCATGCATAGACGTCACAAAATACACGCCTATTTGGTTAGACGGGGCATTCATTTCGCCTTCCTCCAGGAAACACACATATTAGCTAAGGAGGGGAAGGCACTGCAACGGAGGTGGAGGGGGCAGGTCTACCACACCGGTTACTCCGCATATGCTAGGGGGGTGGCCATATGGATAAGGGCGGGGGTACCATTCCAATGCACACAGCAACTAATAGACCCGGAGGGGAGATATGTCATGGTGCGAGGCCGACTGGATGGGAGGGATCTGACACTGGGTTGTTTGTATGCCCCGAATGTTGACCAACCTGCCTTTCTCTCGCTTCTGTCCAACAAGATGGCCCCGTTCTTGGTGGGACCAGTGCTCCTTGGAGGAGATTTCAATAGCGTGACTGACACTGCGCTGGACAGGTCGCACCCCCCCCTACCAAATGCACCAGCTGGCAAACTGGCGCTTGCGCGTTCTGCCTGGCAAAACCAATGGGGCTTGGTCGACTCCTGGAGAGCGAACCACCCGTCGGATAGAGACTACTCCTTTTTTTCCGCCCTTCATGACTTACACGTCCGCATAGATGCCTTCCTGTGCTCACAGGACGTGCACGCAGAGGTGTGCCACAGTGAGTATCTGACGCGCACGATCTCTGATCATAACCCGCTTCTCGTGCACCTGCGCTGGTCGCAGCGACGCCCACGAATCCCCGCCTGGAAGTTGCGCCCAGAGGCGCTAGATGATCAGTCCTTCCGAACCACAATAGCCTCGACTATAGAGGAGTACTTTCAGATCAATGCGGGCACCGCGGGCTCAGCCGCGATTGAATGGGACGCCTTCAAATCGGTGGTGCGAGGACAGTGTATGGCAACGGCGTCGGGAGTAAGGAGGACGCTACTGGCGGACGTTGCGCGGGAGGATGAGAAACTACGGGCTCTGGAGAGGGCGAGACCTGAACGACCGGGCATACACGAGGCCCTACTTGAGGCGCGGGAGATGGTGGCGGCGACAGTAGAGCGTCTCCGATGCTTTGACTACAAGACCTATCTCACACGCGCGCACTCGGAGCGGGATAAAACAGGGGCTCTTTTGGCCTGGCTGGCCAACCCAGCTCGTCGGAGCTCGATCATCCTTGAACTCAGAAATCACTCAGGGGTGGCACGATTTGATCAGCAGGGGATCAACGAGATATTCCACGACTACTATACGGAGCTTTATCGCAGCCGGGTCCTACCATCAAGGGACGACTACCAGGAATTCCTGGAGGGACTGGACTTGCCGGGGCTGGTGGCAGAAGACGCGAAGCTACTCGGGAGTAAAATTGAGGAGAGGGAGGTGAGAGTCGCCATTAAGAATATGGCACGGAACAAGACACCGGGCTCTGACGGGCTCCCTACGGAGTTCTATCTCACCTACGTAGACCTCCTGGCGCCCCGACTGACATGGCTGTACAATGAGGCGAAACGATCGGGCGGCCTTCCGGTAACCACTAGCGAAGCACTTATCGTCCCACTACTCAAACCGGGCAAGCAGCCATGGGACAGGGCGGCGTATCGCCCATTGCCCATGCTCAATCAAGACTATAAAATATTGAGTAAAATTTTGGCGTCGCGCTTGCTTCCCCATATGTCATCGTTGATCCACGCGGACCAATCAGACTTCATTCCGACCCGCAACACAGCGCTCAACGTCCGAAGGCTCCTACATGTCCTGGAGGCTGACACATATGATGAAGATGAAGCGGTGGTGTTCGCGGTTGACATGGAGAAGGCCTTCGACAGCCTGGAATGGCCGTACCTTTTCCATGTCATGCGCGCAATGGGACTAGGCGAGGACTTCATAGACTGGACTACACTGCTCTACCCGAATGCGACGGCGAGGGTCCGGCCCGGCAGATTTATCTCGGAAATGTGGGTGGTGGGCAGGGGTACCCGTCAGGGGTGCCCTCTCTCCCCCCTGTTGTTCGCCATTGCGGTCGAACCCCTGGCGGCGCGAGCCCGGCTGGGACAAGCATATCGGGGTTGGATGTCTATGGACAAGTGCACCACATTGCATTGTATGCTGATGACCTGCTGAT
This sequence comes from Lissotriton helveticus, assembly GCF_964261635.1. Classification (NCBI taxonomy): domain Eukaryota; kingdom Metazoa; phylum Chordata; class Amphibia; order Caudata; family Salamandridae; genus Lissotriton; species Lissotriton helveticus. Next base: position 1,093,498,154 of record NC_136063.1, read on the forward strand.
GTTCCTGGCAAACTCGGATGCCTCTCTGCGAGGGGCTAAGTTGCTACTGAAATCATTGAGCAGAGTGTCCGGCCTTCGTGTGAACTGGACGAAGTCATACCTGTTCCCGGCCCGCCCACGTAGAATGTGTCCGCAGTTCACGGACGAAGTGGCTTGGGAGGAGAGGAGTCTGCGCTACCTCGGTACCTCGATCTTCCACGATAAGGCGGACATCCTCGAGGGCAATATTGGGTCGGCGATCAGACTAACTAAGGCGAACTTCGACTTCTGGAGCACGCTCCCATTGTCACTAATGGGGAGGGTGGCGCTCCTTAAGATGGTGACCCTGCCGAGACTGCTCTATCTCTTCAGGACACTCCCGATCTGGATATGGTGAGCTACTTCCGCCGACTGCGATCGATGGTGATTGGCTTTCTGTGGGGGGCGGGCAGGCGCAGGGTGGCGCATGATACGCTTCTCCGCCCTAGAACAGAAGGAGGGTTAGCGGTGCCAGATTACGAACTATACTACCTGGCGGCTCAGCTGCAGTGGCTAACTCAGTGGGTCGCGAGAGCCAGGAAAGAGGAGGATGGGTCAGGGGAACCAGCGGGACCGATCCAGGTGTTATCCCGGATTATTCTGAGACTCCCGTTGGGGGATTTTCACCTCACCCAGGAATTTGCGACGGCCAGGAAATGCTGGAACAGGTATCTAAGGAGGAGTCGTATTGCAGTCCCGTACGCTCCTGAGATTCCGCTCCGGTTGTGCGGGGTACTTCCGCATGGGGGCTCATGGCACCGCTTGGGGGGCTGGGACCTGCTGGGGCTGAAATCAATGGGAGACCTTTATGAGGATGGGGTGCTGCTGCCTTTTGACCTTCTGAGATACCGCTTTGAACTACCGGGGGGGACTTCCTCCTTCATGCGGCAGTGACAACAGCAATCCGCAAGCACTGGAAAACGGGCTTGACGGAACCGCCACTGTCTCTAGGATGCCAATACATAGTGATGATGGCAGGGACGGTCAAAGCTGTCACGTGCCTGTATAGGCGCCTGATCTCGGAGGCTATCTCCCCGCTGCTGTCCCTGAAAGCGAAATGGGAGGCTGACCTGAGGACGGAGATCCCTGATGAGGCATGGGCTGGCATAGTGGAACGGGCCCGGAATGGGACGCGCAACGCTAGGTTTCAGCTGGTGCACTTTTATGTCCTGCATAGGGCTTACCTGACCCCTGACAAACTACATAAATATTTCCCGACCCATCCAGCGACCTGCCCGCAGTGCCCAGAGGGCTTGGCCGACTTCCAACATATGTTCTGGTCCTTTCCGGAGTTAGGTCCCTTTTGGCAGGAGGTAGTGGATTGTTTGAGGGAAGTTACGGAGAGGGACTTACAACTTACCATGGCACACTGCATCCTACATTGGTTCCCACACACATCAAAGAACAAAATTACCAGAAAGTTTCTGGATCTGGGCCTGCTTTTAGCGAAACGTACCATAACATCCCAATGGAAAGCTTGTAGGGGCCCCACGATAGGAAGATGGAAGGATGAATCTTAAAAAATGGGCCCGGTGTGAGGGGGAACTCCGTTTGCAGGCGGTACTTCGAGCGGGCACTGACACTGCTCTGGAGAAGGCCAGAGCATGGGAAACAATGGTTTTGGACCTCACCCTTTTAGACCTGGTTGAGGAAGACACCCCCGCGCCTAGCCCCGAACCGGCGGCGCCGCAGCCTGCGATAGTGCTCTCCTAGCCTCTCTCACTTGTTTCCTTACTTTCTACGTGATGACTGCCAATTTTTGTGGTTCTATCCTGCTAGTATGCTTAAGGTTTGGTTGGGTCGGGGTGGAAGCAAGTTGGCACTGATGGTACTATAGCACGCCTGGGGGGAGTGGGGGGCGAGGAGGCGGGGAGGGGATAGGACAGGGGGGGGAGTTGGTAGAGTTGGGCGAGTAAGGGGTTGTTGCTTAGGGGGGAGGGGTGGGACTAGCTGGGTTGTTCAACAATTGAGGATATGTGGGGGAGGGGGGAGAGAGGATTAAAACGCAGCCCTGCAAGTTTCTGGACTACTGGCTGTCACTGCACCATGCTGTCCTCACTAGATCATACCTACTATATCCCTGGATTACGCCGCTCGACCTCAGGGGTGTGAGCTAAATGGCCGTGTAACTTGGGTAATGGCAATTCATAGCTAAGACAGACAATGGCTGTAAGGATATATGTGACCTGCTTGTACAATTTATTTTGCTGCAATAAAAAGACATTTAAAAAAAAAATGGAGTTATTGTGTATTTTATACAAGGAAATCTAAATACTTTTTGAAACTTTATTGGGACAGAAAAGTCCTCTTCATGGTAAATGAAATGCGCCTCCTCCTTGAGTGCCCAACTGTACTGTTGTCGGGATCCCTATAGAGCAAAAGAATAAAACATTCATAGTGGTTTGTGTGGATTTTCAAATCACAGGGACAGGGCAGCAACTGTTTCAATAAATAGGTATTCTCAGGAAAAACAATCTTAAGTGGAATAAGATTTAAGCGGAATTGTGTCAAAATAAATCGATGCTCTAAATTTTGAACAGAGCCCAGTTACGAAAGTGCTCTGGGCTTTACGGGGGTAGCATCTGATATGGAATTATTGTACTTTTAGATTTATTGTGAGCTACTCTATTACTTGCTACATTGGCCAAAAATAGTTCTTTTAGTTTAAGCTTCGGGAAGGTAACGCACAATGATGGAGTATCATACAGTTCAAGCAAATCCAACAATATCAAAGTTCTCTCTAGATAACTCAGCCATGGCATTCTAAGTGCGTGGTCTATATGATATAGATTCCTTATCACTGATTGGCTCAGGGAGGGGAGGGACACCGTAGAACAGGTTCTTAACTTTGTGATGCTACAAGGGAAATATACTCGGGCAAACGGCGGTTGCCTTCATGCCATTTTTGTTGACCTCTCAGCCGCTTTTGACTGTGTAGATCACGTAAAGCTGTGGCACATACTGAACGAAATGAAGGTGGAGCCTGCCATAGTGCACTTCCTACGACAGCTGTATTCCGGTGCAACCACTAAGGTGAGATACGGGCTGAGGGGAGATTGCACAGAGTTGTTCCGCATAGAGAAGGGTGTTAGACAGGGATGCGTGCTGGCTCCTTTCCTCTTTTCCTTATATACGAACGATCTGGAAGTTGAATTGGAGGCCAGCACAGTTGACTCCCCGATGTATGGCAAAAATCAGGTTGTCTCCCTTCTATATTTTCGGACGACGCAGTGCTAATGGCCAGAACTAGGATGGGTGCCCAGAAAGCACTTTCAAAATACGTAGAATTTATGGAAGCAAGGGGTCTAAAAATGAATGCTAAAAAATCCTTTGTGATGCTATGTGGGAAGGGTCGGGCTAAATGTAAGCCCATTAAGGTGGATGGCCTTACAATTAAACATACTAGTACCTTTCCATATTTGGGGGTGCTATTGGATGGCTCTGGCTCGTGGGGTCCGGAGGTCAAGAGTAGGACCTTATTGTTTAAACGTTCTATTGCGGCTTTGATGAATTTTGCAAAGAAATTAGGGAAAAGACCTCCCCGAAATTCTCTTAAAAATATATGTAGCAAAATGCAGAAGCATTGCACTTTACAGGGCGGGCATTTGGGGCTACCAGAACGCAGCTTCCCTACAAATAGCAGAAAACCATTTTTTAAGATATTTGTTAGCGCTCCCTCAGGGCACATCTGTTTTTAATTGCCATGCAGAACTAGGTATGGATTTTATTTCCGACCTCATAAAATTACAACCAATCTTACTCTGGAAGAGAATATGGGCCTCCGAACCACTGGGCCTAAACCGGGAAATCATCAAAGATGTTATGGCCCTAGATAAGGGAAAACAAATATTATGTCTTGAGTTTGTCAGGAAAACGTTAATTGACCTGCAAAGACCAGAATTATTTAATAATCTAGAATTGTTGTGTGGGATATCTAGGAAAGATCTAAAAAGCCTATGCCTGAATCATTTTGAGATCCTAAGACGTACGGGTGAATTTTCGAAAAAAACAGTAATCCAACATCAACTGTCCCTGACTTGCTATGCAATTCAACCCTACTTATCTGTTTGTATCAAGGGCTTTGACCGTTTCATTCTGACCAGGTTCAGATTTGATTTATTTCATCGCCTGGTAACTTTTCCGATAAAGAATGATTGGTCTAGAATTTTGGAATTATGCCCATGTGACAATCTATCACTGCAATCCATATTTCATGTGATTTTATTTTGTAAATTTTATGAAGATGAACGCAGAAGATGGATTAAACAATATTTGAGACAGGGTCTTTGGCGGCAATGCAGGCCTGCGTATCTAAGCCTACAGCAATTGGAAAATGTAACATGTATCATGACCATGATCGGTTTTTAAAAAAATGTCCTGAGGAAACGGAATTCTATGATTTGCTAACTTTTATGAATTGCCATAGAGTAACAATCATGTCAATTTAATAATTTTTAAAAAAGCTATTTATTATGAAATGATGAAATGATGTATATATGTACTTGCTGCTTTTATGATTTTATATACTCTGAAATCGAGTAAAGCGAAGCTTGGCTTGGCACTGATTGGCTCAATTTGACATTATTCCTTTTCCATATTGAGTGCCACCATAGTATAGAGGCCACTGTAATCACATCCCTAATAAAAGGTAAACCTACTTCAGATTGGCAGATGAAGTTCGAGCAAGTACGGGGGCAGATATTAGTCTTGTACAAAAAGTGTCCTCCACACGCTGCAGCTCTCACGCTTCTGCTATACCCCAAATTGCAGCCCCATATGTGCCAATAGCTTTTGCCATAGCTGCAAAGATCATCAGAATTCCCTGGATAGGTTTTCAGCCAAATTTTTTAGAGAATATAAAAATTGCAGCAATGCTTTTTTCCATGAAATTGTCTCTCTATGTGACCATGTTCTTCTAAATTTATTTGGAATCAAAAAGAACTCCCAGATAAGTAAACGTATCCACCAATTCTATTCTTCATTCCTTATGGGAACACCCTTTCGACAGTCAGCCAAACCTGCCATGAAAGCTTTACATTGGTTGACCATTCGGCAGAGAGTAAATTTTAAAGCTCTCTGTATTACTCACAAATTGCTTGGAGGGAAGGGACCCAAGATCACCTCTCCTTTAGTCAAATAATATCGACCCAATAGGCCTTTACGATTGGATGAACTGCACCTGACTTTTGTCCCAAGGATCAAAAGAGCCAGAAGCGGAGGTCGGCTTTTTTCCTATAACACCGCCAAGCTCTGGAACTCTCTTCCTCTTCAGCTGCAGAAAGATACTAACCATACGACCTTTCTCAAGTTGTTGAAAACCTGGCTCTTCCCCAGATAGGTCTCAGAAGCTTCTTTCATTCTTAGCGCTGGGATGCCCGTGGGTAGCCATGCGCTTTATAAATGTCACTTCTATTCCATTCTATTCTATTCTTCTGTTGCCTATAAAGAATCTCTGGTATATTTTGGTGCCAGCCCCTGCAATTAAGACGAATGTATTAGTCTTGTTGACATGTAGGTCCAAATTTGCCATAAAGTGTGTATTATCCTCTATAAGTCTCTGCAGTGCCTTTTGGAGTTCTAGCCAAGAGCACTGCATCGTCAGCATAGAAGAATATTGGGAAGGGAGCAGACTCTACATATAGAATACACTTTGCACTCTCCAACAGTACTGATTCCAATTTATTAGTATAAAGGGTAAATAGAAAAGGGAAAAGGTCACAACCTGGTCTCACGCCCTTTTCAATATTAGAAGATTTTGTACATTCTCCTTGTTTCCCGTACTGCACACTTGCCGTGTCTCCCCCGTATAGCTGCCTTATAAATGTAATTATCAGTACCTCAACTACCATACTCTTCATGATGGCCCATAGCTTACTACGGACCACACAATCAAATGCAGCAGAGTGTATTTAGCGGTCACCATCATTAAGTCCAGGCATTTGTCAGTTGTACCTTTACCTTTCCTGAACCCATATTGGGCCTCAGATAGAATCTTCTTTTCCCCGGCCCATTCTTCAACCTATTTAGTAGGAGGCGTGCCATCATTTTAGCTGAAGAATCTATAAAGGAGATAGGCCTAAAATGTTTGGGATTGGATATATCTCCTTTTTTGAAAATCAGTATAGTTACTGAATGAATCTAAGAGGATGGGGAGGGCAGCCCAACCCGCATCCTCCATATGTGTGTATAGGGACGGTTTCACCATATCTTTAAAGAAAGGGGCATTAACAACCTTCCAGAACCCGATATCATCGTTTCTCTCCGAGGCTTGCTTTAGGTTCCCCCATGCTTCCTCTCTCAGGTATTTCAATCTATTGTCTCTTGCTGCTTTGTACCTGGCCCGTAGGGACCGTACAAGCTGGATATTTTTAGTAACCCCTTTCAAGGCTATACACCAATTTGCTAGTGCCTTAGAATGATTACTATGAAACTATTGAGTTGGTGGACACTCTTTGGCAGATACACTGGGGACCCCCGAAACCAAGCTCTAAGACCATCAATAGACAGGAAAGGGTGGGCAACCGACCTAAGAAGGAAGAGGGGGAATAGGGTAACCTTTATCATCAGGTCACAATTCCTACTATTAAACACCCAGTAGTTCTCAGATACTTGGCCAATCCAAATGAAGATATGGAAAGGTGAAGCTATGTTTACATTAAACAAGGGTTTCACATTTAATTTGCGCAGGTAGCTTGAGCTTCCCAACCAATCATGGCGGCGATTTCAAGAGGTATCGGTATTCCATTATATATATATACACTCTTCTAACCGAAAGAAGAGATGTCTAAAATATACGAATATAGTGTGAACTCTTACTTAATAAGGCTTTTAAACTCTATAGAATAGGGAATAGACTGTCCTAACCCTTTTGACCCCAATCGGAAATATTATTGCACTATTGATCGTATAAAACCCACACAATATAAATAATCACCAGGATTTTATAAACAGATCCAGACGATCTGTCTGGCATGTAGTGATTACTTTTCGGTATAATGCAGCAGTGACGCACTAGTCTATCATGGCGGCCAATAAGTTGGTTTGCAGTTCGTGTGAAATGGAGTACATATGCCGCATCCCGCCTCTCCCAAACATCGCAAGGGTTCGGGACAAAAAGCCGCGGAAATAGGGGCTTTAAATGGCGCAGGAAACTTGGGCCGATACAAAGCGTGCATCTCCAAGACGGGTTGGTACATATCTGGACTACGGGGTCTGCAAGTAAGTCATACAGACACGGGTAGGATACTCGGCAATTCTCGTTGAGCCGTAGGAACGCTTAAGGGTTTGAGAGAACAAAAGCGGGTGGCATCATGTAGATTAACTTCGAGCTAGCAGGTAGTACCTCGGATAGTACTTTATATATAGATTTATGGGTTAGTTGCCATTAGAAATTACGAACAATTGAGCATCTTGAAGGCATTTTTCGTACCATCCGCATTTACCCTGGTAAATGGGGAGCTAGCAACGGGAACTGGCATAGGTATCGAGTTTAGGCCGCAGTCGGGTCCTTTGGCCCTGGGTTTGCATGCATATGCCGAACCAGTGAGAGCACCATTTAAGGGGGGCCTGTGTAGGTGAGCAGCCTTAGGTAATTAAGAGCAAGCAACCATCCCAATATGTTATACGGGCAGCGGGGGATAAAACATACTCTAGCTCCTCGTAGAAGGCATCACAACATAAAAATCACGGGGAGAAACGAGAGAGAGAGACAGATGTCAAACAACTACGGATACTAGTCGATGTCCTTTACTTTCTAGAATCAGAGCTGACCTCCAAGAAGAGTGTTATCTCAAAGAACATGGACCATCTATTGCAAATCACCGCTTGACGTTTGATCTCTACCTTGAAGCCAGGTATCTCCTGAAAATCGATACTTAAACAGCAAAAGAGGTGCCTAAGCAGGGGATAAGTGAATTTAACCTTATCTTAAATTTCTCTCCATCTCTTAGAGAACAATATAGATACCGCAGAACGTGCATCTAGCCACTTAAAACAAATGGAGAGACTAAAGACGGTGATGCGAGACAGGGTACAATGCAGGCTGGCAGAGGACAGAAGGAAGCTCTACGCTGAAACGGTTGCATTGGAGGCTGCTATTTTAGACTTGGAAAGGGTCTATCAGACATCAAAAGAGGATAGAGTACTTAGGAAGCTAACTGACCAGCAGAAGCAGTACAGGGAGCTGGTGACGGGGGAGGCCAGAACTCAGGCCCTGGCCACCCTACACCGCCTCTATGATGTGGGGGATAAATCAGGCAAATTATTGGCGTGGCTCAGTAAGAAGGAACGCGCAGCCAGATGGGTGGAGCAAATCAGGGATCCGGAAAGATTGCTAGTTAGATCTGATGCTCAGATCGCGGAAATATTTGCTGATCACTACGAATGCTTCTACAGGGCCAGAGACCTAGGGACAACCGAGGAGGCATTACACTATTTAGAGTGCATAGACCTACCAGCCCTGACCCCTGAGGCTCAGCAAGCCTTGGAGTCTGACATTACCGTAGAGGACATATCGGGAGCCATAGCCAGACTGCGACCGGGTAAAACACCAGGCCCAAATGGATTCCCCGCAGAATTTTTTAAGCGTACAGCGGATCTCCTGACGCGCCATCTTAAGGGACTCTTCGATGGGGCTCTACAAGACGGGAGACTCCCCCCAGACCTATGCGCGGCAACGATAATCCCAATACATAAAGAAGGGAAGCCGCAGGCAGACTGCACTTCGTACCACCCCATCTCCCTTCTGAACACGGAGGCGAAACTTCTGGCAACGATCCTGGCGTTGCGGTTACGCACAGTCATATCGGACCTGGTGCACCTAGACCAAACGGGTTTCCTTCCGGAGAGGGCCACCAGGTTAAATCTCCGTCGCACCCACAACTGGTTACAAGAAGTACAAGGGACGCCGAGAAGGCCTTCGATGCTGTTCACTGGCCGTTCCTTGAGGGCGTATTGCAAAAATTTGGATTCGGCCCCAAATATCGACAATGGGTCCGACTGCTGTACACTGAACCTAGCGCCAGAGTAAGAGTAAACGGGGTAATGTCTAGGGAGTTCCAGATTCGAAGGGGGACCCGACAGGGATGCCTATTATCCCCCCTTCTCTTTGCGCTTACGATAGAAGTGCTCGCCGCTAAGATCCGACAGAATATAGCCATTAAAGGTTTTAAAAGGGGAGAGAGGGACTCGGAAGAAGAAAAAATATCGCTCTATGAGGACGATATCCTACTGTATATCACTCGCCCAGAGACGACAATACCCGAAATGTTCCGGGAGCTGGACCAGTATGGGCAGCACGCGGGCTACCAGATTAACTGGCACAAATCGATCCTTTACGACCCTAAGGGACAGGGAACTTGGCCGGACCTACCGGGACGATTGCTGATGACCGTAGAGGGCTTCAAATACCTCAGGGTGTACGTCACCCTGGACAGACAGCTGTCATACCGACAGAACCTACAGCAAATTTTAGAGAATTTCACAACGGATGCGGTCCGATGGAGGCAGCTCCCCCTCACGCTCTTAGGGCGGGCCGCGATGTTCAAGATGATCACACTGCCCAAGTTCCTGTACGCCCTACAGAACGAGTATTACCCACTTCCCTCAAAAGTGTTCCAGACAATACATGCCGAGCTGAGGTCTTTCCTCTGGCTGGGTAAACAACCCAGAGTGTCGCTGAATACCCTTCAGAGGCATCAGTACAGCGGCGGGATTTCACTCCCGAACCTAGAAGCATACTACTGGGCGGAGCACTTAGTTCCGATTAATGATTGGATACACGCGCAGGCAGATCATCCAACTTACGCCCTAGAAAGGCACAGGATGTCCCACAAGCCGTTGATGTACTATCTCTACGGGGGTGCTAGACGAGGGCAGATACTCCCGGCTACGAGAATCATGTTGCAACTCTGGAATAAAGCTATGAAACGTACCGGGTGGGGGATGAAACCCACAAGACAGACGCCGATATGGCATTGTGCATGGCTATCAGAACTAAACAAATTAAAGGGCTTCCAGAGGTGGGACGATCTGGGTATCTCCACCTTGGGGGACATACTGGCCAGGGGAACGCTGAAACCATTTACGGCTCTGGGCTCGGACTTTGGACTGCACCGTACACAGTACTTTAAATATGCGCAGCTGCGACATGCTTAGCGAGCCCAAGATATCCAGGCAGACGAATTGCCGGAGTATGCACCTCTAGAGGGACACCTCCTACAGGAGCGCATACCGGAAAGGGCTGCCTCACTCACCTACAAAACACTGACAAATAATATGCTGGGCGACCTAGCTAGGCTCAGACGGACGTGGGAGACCGAGGTGGGGGAAATGGAGGATATAGACTGGGACATTGTACTGATGCATCCCAGGGAGGTATCAATTAAATCCCGACTGCGCCTCATCCAGTTTAATGTGCTCCACAGGACTTACTATGACAGAGCACGGCTTCACAAAATGGGGAGGACGGAGAACACAACGTGCCTTAAATGCAGGGGCATGGAGAGGGACTTTTATCACACCGTATGGTCCTGCAGTAAGATACAGGAATATTGGAGTAAAGTCTTTGATGAGTTGAGTGAGGTGCTGGAAATTCAACTCCAACTGGAGCCCAGATTGACCCTCTTGGGTATGACCAATGATGTTGACCTAACGCGCCCCTTACTGACCTTTCTGGTACTGGCGCTAGTGGTGGCCAAAAGAGATATAGCCAAGTATTGGGGAGCACCACAACCGCCAAAGACTGGATGAGTGGACGACAGATCTAGATCTCTATATGGCTGCTGAGAGGGTCACTTACAAAGCAAGGGGATGCCCGAAGAAGTCCCGTAAGGTCTGGGAAAGGTGGAGACAATATCATGGTCTGGACGGGGGGCTATAACTGGGGCCTAAAAAGTGGCCAATTAAACGGTCCTATGAATACACCGCGGGACCTCAGCGGTCCCAACCGTATAGATAATCACAATACGGCACTTTGGCTATGGGGCAAGATCGGAATGGAATTCTTAATGAAGGTACCGTGGGGAGGGTGGAGGGTGGGAGGAACGGAGATGTGTACTGCTGATAACATGATTGTACTGTTAAGTTATGATAAAATGCAAATAAAAACGTTTAAAAAAAAAAAAAAAACAAAGGGAGAGAGTGGGCTGTTCACGCCACATATCCAGATCCACCACTCCATGTAAAACTTCACACCCAGGTCATTAGGTATGCAATTATTTATTACTCACCTCATCCCTGTAATGGTTGGAAATCTAGGCCAGCACAGTAAATATGGGACTATTCCTTTTTTAACCTAGCACTACGAGACATCGTCAGACACATGGAATTGTAATCCAGAGGGAAAAAAAAGATCAAGTAACATCAAGATCTGTAATGTAAGTAGAAATTACTATATATCCACCCGTCCCAATCTAGGCTAAATAGGAGGCATGATACAAAAGTATTAATTACACCCAAGCCTACAATTTGGTCTTCTCGACGGATAGGAAAGAAACATGTAGAATGACAAATAATGTTGAGTTATCTAATTATGTCATGCAACTCAGGAAAGAACTATAGGGCGCCAGATATAATCCCCACAATAGACCATTAGCAGTTAGTAAATAGAAGATCAGGAACATCTATCTTAGCTTAGCCATACTACTCTCCTATCCTTTTAGCTAAAAAACAGGGTGAGGGGGAAAGAAGGAGGGGTGAAGGGCCCTTTGAGGTAGCGTAACCAATACGCTATGGTTGGGTAAATGATTGACAAGAATAATACACAAGATAAAAAAGAATAGGAAAAAACTAAATGGCAATAAAAAATGATTAAGTATTAAAGAGTAAGAAGTCATTAACGTATAACAGGGCATGGAAGGGTAGGAACAACATTCTTAGTAAATCATGTAAATAGGTTATGTATAAAGTGTATAATATGTATAATTGTTTGCCATGTATATAACATTTGTACAGTATTGCATGCAATGAATGATGTATTTATTATTAGGATGTGTACAGCACTGTATGTTATTTGTTATAAGATAAGTATTGTTTAGTTGTAAGATAGTAGTGCTTCGCAACTAAGATATAGTACATAACTTTGTAACCCACATGTAATCTATGCCCCATATATATTTGCAGGTTGTACAAATAAGAATTTCTCTCATACGTTGTCACTTTAGATAATTTATATACATTTTCTTGTCTCATAGAGTTATAGAGTTATACAGAACTCCTGAAGAAGGTAGTAGCCGAAACGCGTTGATTGGTTCTGTGTACTATCACCAAAGATCATCGCAACTATAACCCCTCCATCTCTATGTTGTCAATAATTTATAAGATAAAATAATTATGGTGTAATTAGGATCAATTGACCTTTGTTGCTGAAAGATATAAACGAGATTCATTATCAAATGACACAAATGTATAATTTTTAAATAAGCACAAGTATATTAAAAAAAGAGTATTTAATAAAAAGAATATTTTTCTATCTCTTTGTTTAGTTTAATTTATAATTAGAAGTGTTCAACGTATGGTTTGCTTTATAATTTTATGCACCGAACCCGGTGCAACTTGTCCATTTTTCCAAAACCACTCTTTGGCAGATAACAGTCGGGTAACTGCTGCTTAATGTCAATTAGGATATCTTTAAATGCCCCTACCACCAGCGTCGGTGTTGCTAGGTCATCTAGGCAGGTCATAACTTCAAAGCTCTTAGATGTCAAAACTACGGTGACTAAGTTAACCTCATCCACTCTGTCCCACTTTCCTCAGCCTTCGGAATCCTTTCCAACCTAGTTCACAGGTTAGGGGGGCATGATCACTAAAATCTATGGGCAATACCTCAACTTTCTTTATGCTGTCCGTCAATTTTCTGAAATAATGATATAATCTATGGCTGATCCTTTACCTGCCCTTTCAAAGGTGTTGTCCATGAGCCCAGTGTCCAGATTTATCTAATTACCAACCACTAAATTCCAGGTGATCGAATCCTATTTAGGGCATTCCCGTAGGATAAATGAATAAAATGTATGACAGGATCCCCTTCAGAATATCCTACTCTGCAGATAGGTTTTTCAACTATTTGACAACTCTTAATATTAAAATCTCCCATCCATATTATTTTCAAGGGTTTAGGATGATGATAATTTATCTCATTAACTTCCCTTTCAGCTTCTTCCATCCCATGTTCCAGGTTCCAAAAATGGCTGTTATAATAATAAAAAATAAATTGCACCCACCCTGTCTCTCACAGGCCAAGTAATGGAAATACTGGGAGTTGATTTTGATCCTGGAAGTGTTTGATAATAATGTAAGTAAGCCTCCCTTTGCCCTGTCCACTCTAGATGGTAATGCTGTGGTTTAAAATGATTGTTAACCATCCTATTCCCATGTTTCCTGCAAGCAGGCAATGACAAATCTAGTGATCTCTTTTATCCAATCTGCGCTATTTTTCTTGCCGCTATACCCTGCAATGCTAACAAGGATTGGTCCCATACCAATGTGCAACAATCAAGATACCCCATTGTTCTAACTAGCACAGTTACATCGCACCAAGCTCGTATTCAGAGGAACTTTATTTTGCCTACGGGTATTTTGGTAGCTAGTGATATTGTGGTAAGAGGGGAGAGGGAAAGAATACCTCTTCTTTCACAAAAGTAATCTAGCAATTTGACAGGGCCGTTTTGCAGTCAGGGAAGAGCTCGTGTTGTAGCTTGGGTCCTGGGAGATCATCACCCATGTACTATCTCTTGGAGGTAATGCAGCTCAGGCCGCGTCCGCTGTATTGCTTCCATTATGGTAAATGTTCCGAAACAGTGCCCTGGATCACACGCGAATTCTGAAACATTAAAAAATAAGGTGGTCCATTAGATTAGATTAATGTGCAAGTGTTATGCAATAGTCCATGAAGATTTGGTATATGTAGGACTTCACCCAATCCCTTTTGGCCAATCGGAGTATATTAGATTTGTAATAAGAGAGACCTGGATGGTGGAAGGTCTGCTAACTCTTGACCGTATGACCGACCTTTCCCAGGGCTCAAGAATTCAGTTTTAAAAAGTTGCCACCAGTTTTTCACAGGGGGTGGTAGCTGCTTTTAGGCTGTTGAGCGACAATCCACAAGTGCCATGTTTTGATCAGATTACTCCCAGGTGGCCTAATAATATGGATTAAGATGTCCCTGGCTTGCAGTATAAAACCAATTGCCACTGGATCTCTTGATATACTTGCTAAAAAATGTTATCCTAATGGCAAGCAAATATTTTTTTTTACCGAATGTGTACAATAGAAGTTCTCCACACTCTTCTGAGTCTGTTATTTTAAATTGTCTGAGGAATGTTATTTGTGCGCACAGAGGGGACACTACCCTCATAATTAAGGGCAATTTTCAAACCGTTTTTGAACCATCAGAGTTACTTGTGGAGGTACCCAGGGAGAAAATGATTATTGGGCATCTGCCAACCTCTCTCAGACAAACTCCCTCTAAATGTGACCTGCAGCTATTAGACAATTCTTTATTGTTTGGAGTTTTGGGCTAGTAATATTTGTACTCTTTCAGATCACCTGGTTAATCCTATGTTTTAGAGAGATTCCTACCAAAGTATCATTGATTGCATATATATTGACGGTTCTTTGTTGGATGTACCGAACCACAATCCTTTTGCTTCATATTTAAACGGATCTTTAGTGATTGATTTGCTTAAGGCCTCTAGTTCATAAGCTGACCCTCTTGATGTTTGTAATAATCGCAAAAAAGGTTACATGGTCTAGCATCTGCAGTAATACAGTGGTTATGAGCTCCATGTATGATATAGTTAGCAACAAAACAGGGTAAGTACATAATGTTTCAAGGAGAATAATGATCGAATACATATAACAAGAGGAGGGATTATAAATACTCTATTTCCCTTCTAGAAAAAGATTATCGAGTAGACCACAGATTCCCAAGACTTCATGCAGGGATGATATTCTCTTTGTTTCAAGGTACGAGCAAATGAGTAATAGGGGTACTTTGGTTTTAGAATGTGAGTATGAGAGTGTTAGTATGATAGGTGGTTTAACACTAGAAGTACCAATCCATTAAAGGGATAAGGTGGAAAGGTGATGATTGGTTGAGGACCGGATAACATCAAGAGTGAGCATTGGTAATAGGAATTGGGTGGTATTTAACTCTGACAATGTAAAAAAAAGCATGTAGAATATTAAAATATGTATGTAATGTGAACGGAATATATATTAGAAGGTAATAGTGATTATGTATTTTTTTTTGCAGAACTTACTGTGTTTTTAATGAATTGTCCTGAGGAAGGTGGTGCATAAAATGCAGAAGCCACCGAAACGCCTCGACACATGAAAAATCCCTTTCTTTGGGTTTTAGTTTGGATACATATATAAAATTGTGTTTTTAATTGTATTTTTATAAAATTGTGTTTCGATTACGAAAAATTTCTTTCCAGGTCTTTGAGCCTGGACATATATATAAAATTGTGTTTTTAATTGCATTTCATAAATTGTGTTTTGATTATGATATATCAATGTTGGATGATGTAAGATAAATAGAGTCCACATTGACTATTTTCTTGAAACTTAATATCAGTTTTTAATAACTAAGATTGTAAACACAATATACATTGTCAGGTGAACGTTTGTAAATTCTGTGCAAATATATACCTCTTTTTAGGCTTTGCATTTTATGAAGCGGGAGCTAATACTGGGTCCCCGGGGTGTGAATGTGTTGCCTAATGCTGGTTGAATGATAAGGAACGAAAGTGAGATAGCTCTTTAGACAGTTTGAGCATCAGAAGGATCATACCGGGGGAACAATCTTTTGTTTAACTGTTAATTCACCCAGTTCCCTTGCGGGTTAAAAGGGTCACTGTCTTTTCATTACAGTGTCACGGTACGGCTTGTCAGCCGGAGAGTTTTTCTTAAATCCAAAATATGGATACATTCGGTTTTACCGAAGATCAATTTTCCAAAATCATTGGAGGGAGTTCTAAAAGTATTAATGCATCCATTATTACAGATAGCAATTAAGAAAATTGGAATACCTTTTGGAATTTAAAAAAGAAAGTTATACGCACAGAGTTATATGCAGAATTCCTGATTGAATATTGTAAAAAAGGTATTATCACAATAGGACTCCAAGTGAAAAAATGAGCCTGGCCTTTTTGTGAAGAATGAAAAATTCATTGAACACTGGACCCTGATAGCAAATAGATGCAGCAGGGACTGGATGCTTTTAATTATTGAAACAGACCAGGAATACATTTTAATAGAGAAAAGGGAACTAGATCAGTTAGAAGCTGAACTTAAAAGTAGTAATGCTCTAGAAGATGCTAATCGTAAACTAAATGAAATCAAAAGGATGTCAAAGGGTATAGGGAATACTTAATAAACAAAAAGACCAACAAATTACGGAAAGATATAAATAGGTACAGTGCAGAGGCAGTACACCTGTACACCCAAAAAGACTATTACGACACTCCAGTTCAAGACACAAAAAAAGAACTGGTATCCATATCGCCCCAGGGGGCAGAGAAAAAATGTCAGTTTTTCTGACATATATGTAAGCACGGAGTCTTAGGAGGAGAATCAAAGTGAGAATAGGAATAGAAAGGATACCAACAATGGACAATATATAGATCAGAGACCTTTTTTAGGAGATCAGAGACCTTTCACAGGACATCAACAACAGAGGCAAACTCAAGGGACGAGAGGAAGGGGTCGGGGGAACTACCAACTACCAGCTCCACAATATCAACCCCGTTACATGAAAACGAGAAGTCAAAAGACTTGGGATTAAGTCTCCAAAATAAGGCTACTATAATAAATTTGTCCCATAGAACGTTGAGCAAAGATGAGGAGAAAGCTTTAAATTTAGCCTTAGGATTTGCCCCCATATCTAAACCAAATTCCTATGAGATTCAGAAAGACGTAAAAAGTTTATTTAGAAAGATCAGGCTGAAGAAATATTTTTTAAATAAAGAACCCGCTGAAAAGGTAAATAAGTCAGGTTTAAAACCTCCATCTGCAACCTCTAGTGGAAGAACTCACGCATAGAAACTGTCAAGCTTTTAAGTATGCGGATGATACTCAATTGTTAGTCCAACTTAATAACACCAGCCAGGCGCAAGACTCAGTAAAGAATCTTCTTAGATTTACGGTTAACTGGATGGCAAATAACCTCCCGAAGGTTAACCCAGATAAAACTGAGGTGCTTATTATCACTTCACAAGATAGCCCCTGGTGTGAGCTTTTCTGGCCCCCCGAATTAGGGAAGGCGCCAACTCCAGGAAGAGTAGTAAAAAGCTTAGGACTAAAAATTCATGCAGATCTGTCCGTGGCCCTTCAAGTTTTCGCGGTGGTGGGCTCTTGTATAGGCCTACTCAGACAACTCCGGAAACTTGTTCCTATTCTCTCTGTTCCGACATTGCAATCCATTGTGTCCGCCATAGTCATCTCGCGGCTGGACTATGGTAACGCTCTTTATTTGGGTCTTCCGCGGAAGCTCCTTAGGAAATTTCAGGTGGTTCAGAATGATGCGTCCAGGCTGATCTTCTCCCTACCGAGGAGAACACGAGCGACGCCCCTTCTACAGAAGTTGCACTGGCTGCCTATCGAATATCGAGTGCAGTTCAAGTGTCTCTGTATAGCCCATAAAACCATCTATGGAGAAGCCCCTAAATATATCAAAGACTGTCTGAGAAAGTACATTCCGGGCAGAGCCTTGCGCTCCTCCAAAGCCTGTAAACTAACCCCACGGAGATTTAACCTCAAATCAAAGGGTGGTAGAGCTCTGTTGGTCCTCCTTCCTCAAATCTGGAATGAGCTACCTGCAACCCTGCAAGGGGAGCCAGTGGTATTGTCCTTCTAAAAAGGCGTTAAAGACCCACTTGTTTAAAAAGATAACATCTATACTTTAAATCGTCAGTGTGGTCGTGGGTGGTTTACCGGTGGCTATTTGTTGTCTTCCTTTTTCTTTAAAAGCGCTTAGAGACCAGTGGTGATTTGCGCTATATAAAACTATAGTAACATAACATAACATAACATAACATAACATCAGTATGGACCCCAGCCCGCCAGATGGTAGAAAAGAATGTAGTACTTTTTGAAAATGCTGTTGAGAAAGATCTAGAGGATCTCTTAAATGTAGAAATGAGGATTTATAATAATAATGTATCCAAAGATTGTAGAGAAGCCCTAAAAACCTGGAGGACTGTCATAGCCTTACTATCAAACCCGGAGACAAAGGGGGCAGTATAGTCCTATTAGATACAGAGGACTATAAGAAAAGAATGATGTCCCTACTAACGGTACAAGAGCATTATAGACGCTCATCTCAGGAAGAATGGAAGACTCTCCAAATTAAAGTTAAAAGCATATTAGATTTGGCAAAGGAGGATGACATAATATGCGTGGATGAATATGAATTCTTA
This sequence comes from Lissotriton helveticus, assembly GCF_964261635.1. NCBI lineage: Eukaryota > Metazoa > Chordata > Amphibia > Caudata > Salamandridae > Lissotriton > Lissotriton helveticus. The sequence continues at coordinate 1,093,516,591 of NC_136063.1, forward strand.
TTAAATTCTCATCCAGTATTACCAGCCATGTATGGATTACCAAAAGTCCATAAAAGTATACAGAACCCCTCCCCCCCATCAGACCTATTGTCTCCAGTTTAAACTCATTGACATAACCCTTAAGTATCTATGTTGACAGGTTTTTGAGACTGTTGGTGTCCCACCAAAAATCCTACATCAAAGACACAACGGATATGATTAAGAAAATAACGGGTCTGAGCTTCAATGGGTGTAATCAATGGCTAGTATCCCTAGACATTGAAGCACTCTATACGAATATACCCCAGACTGCCACAGTAAATACAGTGAGGGACATTCTTAAGGATGAGAATGGGGATTTATCAGAGCATGCCCATTTCTTAATTGAATTGACTGAATTAATTCTTAAGAACAACATTTTCATTGTTGATGATGTTTTATACTGTCAAATCAAAGGGAGCAGCATGGGGGCTACCTGTGCTCCCAGTCTGGTCTGGCTCTATGTTGGTTCCTTTCAGGAAAAGCATATATACAACGAGGCAGCCCCATTCTATGAAAACGTGACACATTGGTCACGTTTCATAGACAATATATTTTTTATTTGGGAAGGGGAAAAGAAGCAGCTAGATGAATTTATCACATGGCTCAACTGTGGTGATACAAACCTAAAATTCACGTCCTGTATGAGCCAAGATCACTGCGATTTCTTAAATATTAAAATACAGAACAAAGGCGATCACTTAACAGTGGACTTATTTGTTAAACCTACGGACAGGAACACAACACTACACTACAATAGTGATCATCCAAAATGCCAAAAGGATAATATTCCGTTTGGCCAGTTCCTGCGGCTTCGCAGAAATTATTCTGATGGAAATGACTTTGAGAGAATAGAGGTTACCCGAAAAGAATTATAAAACAAGCTTATAAAAGAGCCAAATATTATAATCGGGACGCTTTATTTGAAGAAAATAGAGGATAGAAGAATCATACAGAGAGAATAGCATTTGTAACAAACTTTTCCTCCATTAGTAATAAGATCAAAAATATAATAAACAGGAATTGGAGTTTCCTACAGGAAAAGAACACAGCTCAATTTAAAAGACCTTTGTTCTCCTACCGGAGGAATAGAACAATTAGAAATAGTCTGTTAAAAAGAATAGGGTAAACGGATGGTAGATTTTCACCATAGTGCTAAAACACTGAATACAGGCAGGTGTAAAAATACATGACAATAATAATGCATACTCCTATGATGCACTCCTAACTAGATGTACCTAAGTGCACCTAGCATGTATGTAGGTGTAGAGCCAAGAATCCCCCTAGGCTGAAGGCATCCCATTACATAAAGAGAGACTGTGGGACCCCATCTTGGTCTCGAGATGGACAAGCCGCAAGGGATGTCAGACCACTGCGAACTGGAGTGTCTGCGAGCAGGAACCTCAGCGTCTCGCGTCAGTGTGTCAGCATGTAAGTCTTTTCTCCTCTGCATGCACCAGCAAAGATATGGTGTATATATACACCCAAAAGGTACCCTCAGGGTTCTACCTTACTGTGTCATGCTGGCTGAGGATGATGTAAGGGATGACCCTTAAACATGGTTATTATGCAGCAGATGGTAATCCTGCTGTGATTCTAAGAATCCTCACTTATAATTAATGAGGCTAGTTTTCAGAGAAATCCACACAATATTTTATGCAGTACCTAACTAGGTAAAAGGTCAATACCAAAAACCGGTATGTAGTACAATGACAGGGGAAAATGTAGGTGAAAGGTTAGGTGACTACCCAAACCTATATCGGGGTACATTACAAAACATAACAAACTCTTCTGTATTTCATCACTGAATCACCGCCTATGCATAAATGTATTATCTGGGCATTTATGCCTGGATTTTGTGTACCTGTCTGCATGCAACATGCAAATGGCAAACCTATTGATTTTTGAATGCTTGTTAATCTTTGGGTTTAAAGGTTTTAGAAAAATATTCCCAAAAAACCGACAACCGAACGGAAAATTCCCTGTTTTTCTAAAACACCACTTGGACTTCTCAACATCACATGTTCACTGTTATTGTGAAGGAGAGCCATTTTGCAATTCACCTCCGGAAATGTATATATTTTAATAATAGGCATTTAAGAGGATAGCCTCTTTTTCGACCAGCTAGGACATAAAAACGCGACATATAAAATGCTCGGGAACGACAAACGTCCGAATGCCATCATAATGAGGCCCTTAGTTAGCTCACCAGGTCACTTATTCTTGTTACATTTTAACAATGGTATAACTATTTATCAAAAGATATTTGAATATATTTGTTCCATTATGCTGATATGTTCCTCACTTAAAAAAACTTTTTTTTTTTAAATAAAAACACTTGAACAGCTTTGGTGTTAACTGGAATCTTTCAGTAGAAAAACGAAATATCCCAACAACGTTATTTAAAAGCACCCTTTACATTTCATTTCAATAGAAGGTACAGCAAAGAAAATGACATACATTTGTCATACAGTAACACGCTTTGCACACTGGGTACCACTTTACAACAGCTTTATTGAAGATGGATACCTTCTTGGTGTATGAAAGCAAAATTAGCTCTTACCGATTGTAAAGTTTTCAGATTTTCATTTTACTCACAAAATGGATATTTTTTTAACAAACCAAAAGCACAGCAAAGAGAACTGGTTGTCCCTCTGGTCCACACAGGTGAGTGAACAGACAGTACCAGCCATGTTCAGTTTATGGAACAAGAAATACATTTGTGTGTTCCACATCTGCAGCAGAGAGGGCCAGCATATATTGCCATCATGTTTAGAAATGTTGACTTCTTGCAAGGCCTAGCTTTATTGTAAATTGAGTTTTCTAGTGTAAGCAGCTGTGTTCTTGACCCCTCGAATTTCTTGATACTTTTGTTATGCCAGGTATTAAAATCTAATTTAAGTACATGTTTTTCTGATGTGGCCTCATTCACAAAATCAAGGGAATTCAGTAGGTCTGAGGAGTACACTGAATACCTGCTTGCATATGCCAGGGAAAACAGCGCATTTTCTAGATTTTCATGATTATTCCTGTTACACCTAAATCTACACCGGTGGATTGGCATTACAAAGGGCATGGCCAGAAAAAAAGAACATATGCATGTTATTCTTTTCTTTGGGGCAGTTTGAAGGTACTCTCTCACAGTACTTAAACCTTAAACCCCTGAAGACTATAGGCCTCATTCACAAATGTAACTTACATTTCTGTGTAAGTTTACACTTTGGCGTAAGTCTACTACTGTTTGGAATTCACAAACTCTGAGTATGAGTTACAAAAGAAAAAGTAGTAGTAAGTCTAGCGCTACCCATCGCCAAATACTGGTACTGTAACACCCTCCCATACAAAATAATGGAGGTAGGCACTTAAAATAAAACCCCATAGGAAATGTCAGATTGAAATATTTAAAATAGATAACATTTAAATAACTATACATTAATGTTATACATTTTTTTAAAGTACATTTTCATAATTTAATTATAAAACTTTTAATGATCTATTTCTAATTTTGAAAGGATATAACAATATTTTTAAAATAATGTAATTCATTGTAACTAATTCTATAACATTCTTTTAATATGTATTAATACACATTAAAAATATTTATTTTTCTTTAGGACCCACTTGTGGGACACCCCCGCGCCGCACGGCCACCAGCTGCTGTGTGTGCCCCCTGCCTGCCCTCTGCCTCGCTGCTGCCTCGTTTGCCGGCTGCCGCCGCTGCGAGTGTCTTTTGCCTTGTTTTGACGGTATATTGTGCTTGCTTAGTTTAACCTTCTTTTTCCCCTGTTTTACGCTTATTTTGTGCCTTATTTTGTGCCTGTTTTATTGTATTCTCCGTGTGCTCTCCTTCCTTGTTGTCCGCCTACCTCGTCGCCCCCCGCCCTCCCTTCCCGCCACCGCCGCTTGTCCCCGCCCCTTTTGTCTTCTGTAACCCTCCCCGCTCCCGCCTCCCAGCTGCCCCGCCCACCCGCGCACTTGGCCTTAAATGGCGACCGTGCGACGCAGGTGAGTGTGACCCACTTGTGGGACACCCCCGCGCCGCACGGCCACCAGCTGCTGTGTGTGCCCCCTGCCTGCCCTCTGCCTCGCTGCTGCCTCGTTTGCCGGCTGCCGCCGCTGCGAGTGTCTTTTGCCTTGTTTTGACGGTAGATTGTGCTTGCTTAGTTTAACCTTCTTTTTCCCCTGTTTTACGCTTATTTTGTGCCTTATTTTGTGCCTGTTTTATTGTATTCTCCGTGTGCTCTCCTTCCTTGTTGTCCGCCTACCTCGTCGCCCCCCGCCCTCCCTTCCCGCCACCGCCGCTTGTCCCCGCCCCTTTTGTCTTCTGTAACCCTCCCCGCTCCCGCCTCCCAGCTGCCCCGCCCACCCGCGCACTTGGCCTTAAATGGCGACCGTGCGACGCAGGTGAGTGTGACCCACTTGTGGGACACCCCCGCGCCGCATGGCCACCAGCTGCTGTGTGTGCCCCCTGCCTGCCCTCTGCCTCGCTGCTGCCTCGTTTGCCGGCTGCCGCCGCTGCGAGTGTCTTTTGCCTTGTTTTGACGGTATATTGTGCTTGCTTAGTTTAACCTTCTTTTTCCCCTGTTTTACGCTTATTTTGTGCCTTATTTTGTGCCTGTTTTATTGTATTCTCCGTGTGCTCTCCTTCCTTGTTGTCCGCCTACCTCGTCGCCCCCCGCCCTCCCTTCCCGCCACCGCTGCTTGTCCCCGCCCCTTTTGTCTTCTGTAACCCTCCCCGCTCCCGCCTCCCAGCTGCCCCGCCCACCCGCGCACTTCGCCTTAAATGGCGACCGTGCGAACGCGCAGCGTTGACGCGCAGCGGGCGCGCCGATTGTGCGCCGAAGGCGCGCCAAAGGTAAGCCCGTCTGCGCCTGGACCGCGCCCAGGGCCAGGACCCCTGGACCTCGACCTCGAAGACCCCGACCTACCCGCCTGACGTACTCTGCCGCCACCCTCCTCGCTCTCAAGACCGGCCGACTCTCAGAATGCCACCAAGCCACTCCAAGACGCACCCACGGACCCTTCAGCTGCCACGCCTGCAAGTTCACCTGCATCCGGACCTGCCGCGCACCAGCACCCGCCAAGCCGAACACCAGCAGCACCCACCTCAAGTGCATCCTGCTCAACACCCGCTCCAGCCACAGACACGCCATCGAACTCTGGAACCTCCTCGACACCACAGCTCCAGACGTTGCCTTCCTCACGGAGACCTGGATGAACGCCTCTTCAGCTCCCGACATCGCCATCGCCATCCCAGAGGGCTACAAGATCGTCCGGAGGGACCGAAACGCCAACCAGATGGGAGGAGGCATCGCCATCATCCACAGGAGCACCATCCGTCTCACGACCAGCACCGACAACACCCTGACCAGCGCCGAACACCTACATTTCCAGATCCACACCAACCCGAACACCACCCTCAGAGGCACCCTGATCTACCGACCCCCTGGACCACGCACGCAATTCAGCGAGGACATCGCCGACTTTATCAGCCCGCATGCCCTCCCCTCCGCCGACTACATCCTCCTGGGAGACCTCAACTTCCATCTGGAGAACAACAACGACCACAACACCAGCACCCTGCTCGACAACCTCGCCAACCTGGGACTCAAGCAACTGGTGTCCACCCCCACCCACCTCGCCGGACACACACTCGACGCCGTCTTCTCATCCAGCACAGACATCGACTTCAGCCACGCCACAGAGCTTCAATGGACGGACCACAGCTGCGTCCACTTCACCTTCAAGAGAACAACGTCCCACCATCACCAGCAACAGGCCGCCCGCAGAAGCTGGAACAAGATCACAGCAGACCAGCTCGCCACCTCCCTGAGCCAGCACCCTCCTGCCAGCTCAGCGAACCCCAGCCAGGCCGCCGACAACCTCACGAAGTGGATCAGCAACTGCGCGGACGAACTCGCCCCGCTGAGGACCCCGCCTAGCAGACCCGGCAGCAAGAAGGCCCCATGGTTCACCGACGAACTCAAGAGCTCCAAGAAGAACTGCCGAGCCCTCGAGAAAGTCTGGAAAAGGGAACCGACACCGGACAACAGGACCTCCTACAAACTGGCCACCCGGAAACACCACCAGCTGATCCGCGCCGCCAAGAAAACAGCATTCAAGGACCGGTTGGACAACAACGCACACAACTGCAAGGAACTCTTCAACATCGTGAAAGAGCTTTCCAACCCCAGCGCAGGAAACAACGACATCACCCCTTCGCAAGAACTCTGCAACTCCCTCGCCTCATACTTCCACAACAAGATCGCGGACATACACAGCAGTTTCAACAACCAACCAACGCACACCATGACCGACCAACCACCCCCCCCACCACCACCCTCCACGCCTGGACTCCGATCAGCACCGAAGACACCATCCACACGATGAACTCCATCCACTCCGGATCACCGACCGACCCCTGCCCTCACCACGTCTTCAACAGGGCCGACGCTGTCATCGCACCCCACCTGCAAGACATCATCAACACCTCCTTCGACACCGCCATCTTCCCTGAGAGCTGGAAACACGCCGAACTCAGCGCTCTACTCAAGAAACCAACAGCGGACCCCACCGACCTCAAGAATTACCGCCCCATCTCGCTCCTCCCGTTTCCAGCCAAAGTCATCGAGAAGACCGTCAACAAGCAGATGGCCGCCTTCCTCGAGACGAACGGATCCCTCGACCCCTCACAGTCCGGCTTCCGAGCCAAACACAGCACCGAGACCGCCCTCATCGCCGCCACCGATGACATCCGAGCCCTGATGGACAATGGAGAAACAGCGGCCCTCATCCTCCTAGACCTCTCCGCGGCCTTCGACACGGTCTGCCACCGCACCCTAGTTCGGCGCCTCAGCAACATCGGAATCCAGGACAAGGCGCTGGAATGGATCATCTCCTTCCTCGACGGAAGAACACAGAGAGTCCGCCTACCACCGTACAAGTCAGAGGCCTCCGAAGTCATCTGCGGCGTCCCCCAAGGATCATCCCTGAGCCCCACCCTCTTCAACGTCTACATGAGCCCCCTCGCGGCCATCGTACGCAAACACCACCTCAGCATAATCTCCTACGCCGACGACACCCAGCTGATCCTCTCCCTGACCAACGACCCCACCGCCGCCAGAGCCAACCTGCACGAAGGGATGAAAGAGGTAGCTGAGTGGATGACGACCAGCCGCCTGAAACTGAACTCGGACAAGACGGAGGTCCTCATCCTGGGCTCCTCACCCTCCGCCTGGGACGACTCCTGGTGGCCTCCCGCCCTGGGCACCGCACCCAAACCGACAGACCATGCACGAAACCTGGGCTTCATCCTGGACTCCTCCCTCTCCATGACCAGACAAGTCAACACCGTCTCCTCGGCGTGCTTCAACATCCTACGCATGCTACGGAAGATCTTCTGGTGGATCCCCACAGAGACCAGGAAGACCGTCACCCAGGCCCTCGTCACCAGCCGACTGGACTACGGTAACGCCCTCTACGCCGGTACCACCGCCAAGCTCCAGAAGAGACTCCAGCGGATCCAAAACGCCTCAGCCAGACTCATCCTCGACATCCCACGATCCAGCCACATCTCCGGACATCTGAGAGACCTTCACTGGCTCCCCGTCAACAAGAGAATCACCTTCCGCCTCCTCACCCACGCACACAAAGCCCTGCACGACCAAGGCCCGAGCTACCTCAACAGCCGAGTTAACTTCTACGCTCCCAGACGCCACCTCCGATCAGCCAACCACGCCCTCGTCGCCGTCCCCCGCATCCGAAGAGCGACTACAGGAGGAAGGTCATTCTCCTACCTGGCCGCCAAGACCTGGAACTCCCTCCCGTCCGACCTGCGCCTGACCCAAGACCACCTCTCCTTCAGAAAGAAGCTGAAGACCTGGCTGTTCGAGCAGTAGCGGCACCCCCCCCCCCCAGCGCCTTGAGACCCTACGGGTATGTAGCGCGCTCTATAAATGTCACTGATTGATTGATTGATTGATAGGTGGGAATTAATTTATGAATTTTAACTTCGCAAAAATTATTTAATTAAATGTAACATTGGACTAGACAAACTCCCCTGCCTTCCGCGGGAGTAATAGACCTCAGTAAACCCTTATTTTTTAAAAATTATACCTCTTCTTTCATAGCGCTCGCTCGCGCTTTCCTGGCCACGCCCACCGCAACAGGCCACGCCCACCTGAGCTTTTTAAGGAGCTGACTGCTAGCTCAAGCACAATTGGACTGGACAAACTCCCCTGCCTTCCGCGGGAGTAATAGACTTCAGTTAACCCTTATTCTTTAAAAATTATATCTTTTTTATCACAGCGCTCGCTCGCGCTTCCCTGGCCACGCCCACCGCTACAGGCCACGCCCACCTGAGCTTTTTAAGGAGCTGACTGCTAGCTCACTGTAATTGGACCGGACAACTCCCCTGCCTTCCGCGGGAGTTATAGACCCGAGCTATCCCCCACTTTTAAATTTAACCTTCATCTTCACAGCGCTCGCTCGCGCTCATTTTAACCCCAGCCTACCTGCCCTTAGGGACTCTCCCTGCTTCTGTCAGCGCCGCGCAGCCCAAGGTGTGACGCTGCAGCGGCCATAGGAGCTCCTGCTCGCCGCCTCCAGCGGCCGCTCCCCCCGGCCACGCCCACTGCAATTGGCCACGCCTCCTACCATCGCCATAAAACATGTGCTTCTTACGTACACGCAGCGGACGGGCGCAGCGGGCGCGCCGTTTGCGCGCCGAAGGCGCGCCTAAGGCAAGCCCGTCTGCGCCCGTCCGCGCCCAGACGGGCCCAGGGCCCCAAAATGCTGCCCAATCTTTGGCATACTCCCCTGCTGCACTTAGAAATCTCCAGCAGCCCCCCTGCGCTCTTCTATCCACAACCTGGGACCGCTTGGCATCTCTCGGCATTGCGGCCGACCTGGTCTCTCCCAGACTCACCCGTGCACCTGAGTTGCTCCCTGCGCCGCCGGAAACTTGCATCCGTATATTGTATCTCAACACCCGCTCTCTTCCCCAACACCACACTGATATTTTTCTTTTGCTGATCGCGGAAAACCCAGACATCCTGCTGCTCACTGAGACCTGGCTATCCGACCTATCCCTCCCTGACATCCTGGCTGCCCTACCCCCTAACTATTATCTGCTGAACGCCAACCGGCCTCACGGCCGCCGTGGCGGAGGGGTTGCAGCAATTATTCGCAAAGATCTACCGCTCATTAAGTCGTCATCTTTATGCCTCCCTGATGTTGAAAACTTGGTAATCAGCCTGCCAACTGAAGCGGGGGCTCTGACCCTTATCGTCTTATACCGCCCTCCCACCCTGATGCCATTATTTCCTGTCACCTTTTGTGAGCAGCTTGCTGCCCTCATGACTTCCTCAGCTCGCGTTGCCATATATGGCGACTTCAACTACTGGTTCAACCATGCTGCCGCTGGTCCCCACGCCACCGAATTGTTTGAGGCACTTTCTAGCCTCAATCTGACGCAGCATGTCATCTCCCCCACTCACACCGGGGGTAACATCTTGGACCACATATGGACTCAAGGTATCTCACTTCTCGGTCCGACTGTCTCCCCCTGTGTCTGGTCAGATCACTCACTGATCGAGTCATCCATCCTCATAAAGGGCCTGGTCAGGCCCCCCTCCCGGCCTGGAGGGTTCGCCCGGAACTGGAAAACTCTGGACTCGCCCGCTTTTCTCTCCCTACTTGCTAAAACCCAGCCTTCACTCCCCGAGTCCTTGGACATCAACACCATGGACGCTAACATCTCACACTGGTTAACAACGGCCAGTGACACTTTTGCTCCCCTTACCTGCTTCTCCCGCACCCATCTTAATAAATCCCACAAATGGTATAATTCTACCTTAAAGCAACAACATCTGGAGCTGCGCCAATTGGAGCGCAGATGGCGGCGCCATTACCTCGGCCCGACAGGGAAGCCTATGTGTCTGCGCGCAAAGTCTACAAAGCTGCAATAATTACCACCAAAACTTCCTTCATCTCCAATAGGATCTTAACAGCTCCCAACAGATCCAAGGAGATATTTAAAGTCCTTGGCGAATTGACATCAGACGCCAGGACACTCCCGATCCCACCTCCTTCCTTGGAATCCTGCACTGCTTTAAACTCCTTTTTTACAGATAAAATCATTGCTATTAAGAATTCCATTCCCCACTCACTTCCGTCCGCCGTATCAGTCCCCCCCCCTGCTAATACACCTACCTTTTCTCAGTTTCCTGCGCTCGACCCGGAATCACTCGCCAGACTGTCCTCTCGCGTGAAATCTGGATCTCCCAAGGACTGCTGTCCTCCTTTCGTGCTCCGCGACATCTGCCATACCCTCCCGCACTGTATTCTTCCCTTGCTCAACTCCTCTCTCATTTCAGGCACAGTTCCCAGCTCATTTAAAGAGGCCACACTGGTGCCCCTCTTAAAAAAGCCCGGCGCCGATTCAGCAGTCCTGGCCAACTATCGCCCCATCTCCCTCCTACCTTTCTTTTCCAAAATCCTCGAGGCTCATGTCACAACCTGCCTCTCACACTTTATCGAGGAATCCAACTACCTGGCACCCAACCAGGCCGGGTTCAGACCAGCCCACTCCACTGAGGCCGTGATCCTCGCTGTGCTGGATAATCTCAGGCGCAGCGAGGACAAAGGACATCCCCAGGCACTAGTTTTACTCGACCTATCGGCGGCTTTCGACACGGTGGACCATAACATCTTAATCCACCGTGTCGAATCCGCCGGAATCTGTGGGGCTGCTCTGTCTTGGATCAAATCCTTCCTCGAGGAGAGGTCCCAGGCAGTAAGCATGGGTCCCTTCTGTGCCACCAGTGTCCCCTCGTCCTGCGGAGTTCCTCAAGGATCATCTCTGTCTCCCCTCCTTTTTAATTTGTACCTCCAACCCCTCTTTCATTCCCTGGGTAAATGGGATATCACCGTGTTTAATTACGCGGATGATTTACAACTTATTTTTCCCCTCACTTCCCCTGACGCCGTCACTAATTTTCAGACTGCCATGACACACATCCAGCATTGGATGAACCAAAATCAGCTCAAGCTCAATCCAGGCAAGACTGAGCTCCTCCTTCCGGGGAGAAGTGCCCAGTTCTGGGGCCCCCAGTACTGGCCGATTGAGCTTGGAACACCACCTTCTCCTGCTGGATGTGTTAAGAGCCTCGGAATTTTGATCGACTCCGGGCTCACCCTCAAGGCACAGGTGAGCGCAGTAACATCTTCCTGCATGTTTCAACTCTACAGGATCCGGAAAGTCGCTCACCTCCTTTCACCTGAAGCCTTGCTGCAAGTCCTAATAGCCCTGGTGATGTCCCGGCTGGACTTCTCGAACTCAATCTACCACGGTCTCCCTCAATCTCTGCTATCGAGGTTGCAGATCGTCCAAAACCAGGCCGCCCGGCTGGTCTTCAAAATCCCCAAATGGCAGTCGGCCCAACCTTTATTACGCCATCTTCATTGGCTACCAGTGAACGAAAGAATTACGTTCAAGGTTCACTGCCTGATCTTTAAAGCTCTCACTGGCCCTGCCCCTGCTTTCCTTAAATCTCTCATTACTCCTTATTGCCCCCCCCGCACCTTGAGGTCTACTCATCTCTCGCTTCTTGTTGTCCCCCGTTTCAAACTCGCAAGATCGGGTGGCCGTAGCTTCTCCTGCTTGGCCCCTAGGCTGTGGAACTCCCTCCCCCTCGCACTTAAGTCATCTTGTTCCCTCCTTTCTTTCAGGAAATCCTTAAAAACAACACTCTTCCCTCATTAAATTCTTTGCTCCCCTGCTTCCTCCCTTTCTTTTCCAATCCAATCAGCGCCAGGAAACCTCTGGTGACAGTGCGCTTAAGAAATCTATAATAACATAACATAACATAACATAACATAACTTAATATATTTCAATTATTGAAAGTTTTAATTCAAAACTAATTTAATATTTCTCTTGCGTTTTTTGTTCTACATATGAAGTAAATAAATAAAATGAACTTACAATAATATTTAACAAAAAAATATTTATAATATTTTTTCTAGTTAAATTAACATATTGTTCTTAAACTAAATTAAATAAAAATGTTGGGGAGTGGTGTTGGCACACATCTGCTTGATTTTCTTTTGCTATAATATGTTCCTAATCCTATCTGATACTTGCCATAGCATTCTTTGAAGGGTGACAATACTGATTAGCTTGGGATTTCATTTAAAAGGCCATAGCCCTGTCAACAGACAACGTCTACAAAAGACATACTACAAATTAGACTGAACAAAATAGTTACAAAGAGATACTCGTTTGCTTTCAAATAACATAAATGCAAATAGAATATTTCCTAAGGGAAGAGGGACACAAAGCATTCCATTCCATCTGCATAACTTCACTGTAATAGTGTAGATTAAACATGAATTATAGGTGAGGTTCCCGTTTACATGTTTGCTTATTTTAACACATGAAAGCTGACTTTAAGCAGTCTACTTTCCAGTTTTTAATCTTCAAACCCAGAAATTGACGTTCTGGTTAACTCCTCTTGGTATTGTTGATTTATTTTGGCGAATTTCTGGGATTTAAAAACTTTGGTGCCAAATAAATGTAATGGTATAATTTTTTTTACACTAGCACTACGATTCACAGCTGTGTGAACCCTTTGGTTTAATTACAATTGAAGCTTAATACACATAGTAATTCATGTTTAACAAGATGGTAATACAAATATGCATGTTTGCAATGTAAATTACAGTTGAACACTATACTTATCAAAACACAAGTCCATATTTTATGTGCAATTTATTGTGAAGAAAAATATTTGTTGTACCTTTAGTAATTTACACACAAATTCTGATCAAATGAGAAATATGAAAATGGACAAACACAGAAGAAAAGTTTGAAAACATAAGTGCCATAAAAATGCGAATCTTTATCGCAGCTTACCACGATACTTCAAAAAAGCTGTTGAACGCAAACATCAAAATGCTTGGACATTCACTATTTTATACCAAAGAAATATAAACCTAAGCTGTGCCTTCTCTTCAATTGATAACAGTATCCTTTCTTCAGATGCTTTTCACCCTGGCAGTCAAATCTTATTTAAGGTATATTTAAGGTTTTAGATGATTGATGGTCCCCTGCAGCGACGTGGTTTCTTCGTAGGGGGACCAAAAGTGGATGAGCTCATTGTGGTATGTTGCTTGTGTTAAATGTTGTGAGCGGCCACATGGATCGTGGGATGAAGAGGTATCTGTTGGTTGATGACTGGTTGGAATATATGTGAGTTGGAGGAGCTTTGACCTTAAAGGTGGTGTTTCGTTTGACCTTTTTTGTTAAAGGTCTGTTCAAATTCAGGTATATTTCTGTCCTTAACCTAGATCATAACAGTTAATTTTGATGGTAGCTTTCTTAGGGATCTGGGGTTAAGAGTATGTGTCAACCATGCTGACTCCCTGGATTTCTCAACTAGTGATTTTGAGATGTGGTCTGCTCTACTTTTCTGTTGTCTATAAAGAAAGAGAGGTCATTATTGGTCTCTCCAGTTTTTGCACAAACTGTAGTGGTCAATGTTTTTGCAAATGATCTGAATGTTGCACACTTTTTTCTCTTCCTTATTTTCTTCTATGTTGTTCTGGTTGCGTAAATGATTGACAAGAATCATACACGAGATAAAAAAGAATTGGAAAAAACTAAATGGAAATACAAAATGATCAAGTATTAAAGAGTAAGAAGTCACTAACCTATAACAGGGCATGGTATGGATAAAAATGTTTCCAAATGTTTGTGTATCGCCATTTAAAATATTCATTTTTAACAAAGATTATTGAGTTGCTTGATAAGACAAACGTAATTGATTTCAAATTGTAAATATTCATGTTATTAAATCTATGTTACTCATACCTATGTATTTGTGTAATAGTTATCTTTGCAGTGGCATTGCAATGGGAGCTAGGGGTGGCAATCCTCCCTGGGTGGCACAAGTTTTGGGGACGGCTGCCTTCCCCACTGCTCTTAACTGAAGCTATTGCTGGGCGGCAAGCACAGAAATTGCCAGCAGCCCCGCTCTTAGATGGGCACTCCGTCAGGCGGCAAACGTAGGGACCGCCACAGACGGCCAAAGGTCTAGCTGCGTCACTGGATCTCTGCACCCCTGAACCTACTGCAGAAAACATTGTCTCATAACAAAATATAAATATACTTTTATATGTCACAAAATTGATTCTGACATATACAAAAAAACATTCTAACTATACCATTGCATAATATAAGCATCCATTGGTCCTCAATAGCGAGGTACCATCACATATGTTCTCATCCACATCTTTCAAAGTTAACTGCACTCACTTGCATTCAATTTATTAACAATTAATAAAAAACACCTCTCGGCACCAGATAGGAGTAGCCACCCGGAGGTTGTTTCAAACATTTTTTTTGCTTCAGAGATACACAATGAATTGAAAATGTTTTTAAAATGAATTCATTGGTGCATATTTGCACGAATGCCTCTTGATTCGCGCTTCTATGCATGAAGGGACAGGCTATGTGGCTGCCTCTGCTGCACATATCCCCAATTAAGAAAATAGATGTGATGCCATGGTCCATACCCTGCTAACCTGCACATACTGCACCTGCAACTTAAGTGCATACCATATTGTAAAAGGCACCACAAAGGGAATGCCTCACAAGGTACTGCATGACATGGCCTGTAACATCTATGCCATGCAGGAACTTGTCTGCAAGCACAGGTTGCTGAGGTGCAAGGGGCCCCCTTTATGTCCTCTCTGGCAGGGTTTTCATGGTGGTGGAAAAGCCATGAAAACCCTGACGGAGAAGAAACTCATCATATACTTGGCGGGACCATGGCAATCCCGCCAAGCATATTGCAGCCTCTGACCACCACGTCACCACCAGGGAATGGTGGTTCCCTGGCGGCAGTGGCAGTCCGACCGCCCAAGGCATAATGGGGCCGTTGGACTGGTGGTGCAGTGGTGCTGGGCCACCAACGCCTTGCCACTACTAGTCTGGCGATTAATTTGGGAATTTGTGTTTCGTGGAGCATTAAAAGATGCGTCTTATGGTTTCAGAATCACGTGTTTAGATTTGCATTTGCAAAGTGCTGTACTCATTATGAGGAACGAGTCCCTTACTCTGCAAAATGCAGTAGTAAAGAAAGATTCTTAATAATAAATGCACACCAAAAAGCTCCTTGACTCCATTTATCAAGACATTATCTTTCTGAGTCAAGACACAGGCGGAAGGAGTGAGTATGCAAATGTTCACTCCGGAAAGCGGGGAGAACGCCCACATTGTAGCTTCAATGACTGCAAGCCAAAACTGTGAATATATTGCTGAAGTCATTGTATTGTACTTAATGTCATTGCAGATCAAGATTTTGGAGACCATGGAGGAAATCATGTCACAACAAAGAGGAACATGAGTTAAGCTGTATAATTATTACTTCGTTTGCATGGTGGATCAATGAATAACAAAGGGTCTCATCGCTCTAAACATGCTTTTGTTCCTCCCGGGGTTACAAAGTGCGGAAGAGCGCCACAGACTCAGACTATTGAACACTGTGAAAGAAATCTATGATCTGAAAAGAAGGATGTAAGAATTGCACTTTGCAATGAATACACCTGACTGTAGCAATCTGTGAAAGCTACCTTGTGAAGCAATTTAATTAGAAAGAAATAATTACAAGGTGTTACATTTTGCCTTAAATTAACATCCTCTGCAATATCACCAAAAATCAAATAAGTATGTCAGGAAAGGTTCCGCTCTTCTGAAGGAGAAGAATTGTTCATGGAAAGCATCTCTTTGAGCACCAGAAAACAAGCATGGTGTGTGCATCAGGCTAAATAGAACTTTTTATTCTGTGCTATACTGTCAGGAGCATTGAGACACTAATGCACTTACCAAGGCATATCAAACACTTGAGGACAAGAAACACATGAGCATCAAACAGCAGCAGACAAGGTAGACCTGGAGAAAGTGGCAGACCGGACAGTGGCAGCTGGGCGACAGGAGAAGGTAGAGTTTCCACATTAAACACTTACAGGTCACCTTTGCACGCCCAGGTCACCAGGGTAAGAGTAACCAAAAGTTACAAAGCCATATTAACCACTTGGCTGCTAAGCATCTTCTGGCACTTCAATGTAATTTCCATTGAAATCAATGGAAACTCCATGACGAGTTACCCTTGTCATTAGCACTGAAGGGGTTAATCACGGCATCTGGCAATGTTAGCTTTTGTAGGGACTCACGGTATTGTTCTCAGTTGAAAACCATGTTCTGTGTTTCTCGTCTCTCGTCCCTTTAGGTTAGGGTTTCTCCACTCATTTATTTAGCTTTACCTTGCTTGTAGTTTGTGGTCTCTCCATTCTATGTCTCTCTTCCCTTACAGGGGCTTTATCAGACTCCCTTTTAGGTTCCATTGTTGGTATGCAGGTCTTACTGTGGACTAGTTACAGTCTATTCCACCCAGAAGGTCGTAAGCTGCATATTACTGTTTCCATATATCTGATTTCCTTGTGGCTATGTACCGGTAATCAATATCTGAAACTACAATTTCAAAGGTCCACCTTAATGGTGGTCTGGACAAGGTATCAATATGATATTGAAGGATCAGTGGGTTGTGGTCAAAAATTACTTTTGGTACCTTCCTGATTTCTACCCTATTCCCCTCCATAACAGATACAAAAAAATAATCAAGGTTAGAAAAATTTCTAACAGGACAGGAAAAATATGTATACCCAGGGTTATTGGGCTCCTTTTTGCCCCAGACATCCAACAGCCCATGAGTTTTAATTAGTGAGGTTACAGCACAAAATACCCTGGGCTTCCGTCCGCGATATGGGGTATTCGTCCCCAATTCCGTGAAATCCGCAGAGATATTAAAATCCCCACAGACTACAAGAGGGGTGGGCCGATTCAACATTTCGAGCTCGAGACCATCAAAAACTTAAGGATCATCCTGATTAGATCCATATATGGTACATAGTGTAAAACCCAACTCCATTTCGACCACTACCCAGCGACCATGAATATCTGCCAGATGTCGTCTGCTCCCCCCCCCAAACCTGATTTAGCCAGTATAGCAACTCCTCTAATATTGGAGGTTTGAGAGGAACTAGCCAACAGATCATATCCTCTTATACTCAGCAGGTGCTTCTTGGCCCACGGTAGATGGGTCTCTTGCAGACAGACTACGTCAATTTGACTGGATCTAATGAATTGAGCCATCCTCTGCCTTTTACCCCAATCATTTAGGCCCCCGACATTAATAGAGCAGATCCTAAGTCTCCCCATTATGTCTTTGTAGTTTAAGCTCCGACATCTCTTTCCTCCTTTTCAGACACCTCGAAAATTTTCCATAAATCCAACTAACCAAAACTTCATACCAGGTATAGTGAATATTTTCTTGTCCCCTTTTCTCCCTTAGCCCAAAAAACACCCCACCCAACCACCTGTCCCACCCCACCCTCCCTCCTCCAACCACCCCATTGAGGCGCTCAGACCTTAGTCTGTGCATGTGATGCGCTGTGCTAGAGCTGGGCAACATTATACGCCAAAAATAGAATCCACCCTGCCATATACTACTATTTTGACTGAATACAATGAAAGTCAAGACAAACTAGATCAAATAAAAATGAAAAATAAGAGCACCATCAGCCCCCCTCTACCACCCCTCACCCCCACAACTCCCGACCCCGCCTCCCAAGTAACCATTCCTTCTGTCTCCACTCTCCGAGTACAGTAAAAAAAAATCTTTTTTTTAGTTATTCAAGGTCCATCATCTTCATCTGGATTTTATTTACTAAGAGAGTCCAACTATTCCTTTGCTTTGATCTCTGATGAGAGGTATATTGTCTTCCCTTGATTGATGATCTTCAGCTGAGCTGGGTTAATAAGATATACTTGAACCCCCTTTTCTTGAAGGGGTTTAATAAGTTGTCTGAGTCGCCAGCGCCTTTCCACTGTGGAGTGGCAAAAATTAGGCCGTACAAAGAATGACACCCCCCGGATGACTCTTTGAGAATCTGGCCTCGCTTTCTCTGATATTGCTTGGCGCAAGACAAAGTTCCCAAGAAATACAAGTATAGCCCATGGCTTATCTCCTTCGTTTGCTGGTGTTCTCAATTTAAACGGCATACGATGGGCCCTTTGTGGTGAACAGCCTTTACGACGCGGCTGTTACACCGCCGTGCCGTTACAACGCGGTCTTTTCAACGCAAGTCGTTACCACGACTTGCGCTGGAGGGCGCTGCAGGACAAGGAATTTTTAAATTTACTATCCAACACCTTCCCTACTGTACGTAGGCTGGTGTTGGAATAGTAAATTAAAAAATTCCTAAGTCCGCACCCCCTCCAACGCAAGTCGTGGTAACGACTTGCGTTGAAAAAACCGCGTTGTAACGGCACACGTTGTAAAAGTACGCGTCGTAATGCCGTACATTCGCCCTTTGTATCTCTTTAGACCAGTCCCAGTCTTTCAGCTCTGGGAAGGCTTCGCTGAAAAGCTCAATTATATATTTTCTGATGTCGGACCCCTCCAATCCCACCTGAATCCCCAGCACCCTGAGATTATTTCTGTGCTGACGATTTTCAAACTCCTAGAGTTTCCATTGTATATCCTTTATTTGTTCCCCCTGGGATTCTACTTGGGCCACCGCATTTGTAGTATCCAGCTCCGGCGAGATGATTCTTTCCTCCAGAATAGTCACCCTATCGCCCATAGTTGCACAGGCTTTAGATAGTTTCCTCATAACTGCCTGCATTTTTCTCATTCCAGCTTATTTTTTTTTGCTGTCTTGCCGCGATTCTTCCCTGTGGCCCAATATGGCTCGGTGGATTGTATCTAAAGAGGGAGTACTCTCCGATTCTAACAATGGTAAATCTCCAGCCAGTGTTCCAGAGAGTGGAAGGGTAGACAAATAATCCGATCTCAGATCCTTCTTTTCTTTGTTGAACGTACCGCCCTGAGAAGTCAACTTTTGATTTTTTTTAGTGGTGGAGGGCAGATTAAGATCACTGTCTTCCAGGTCGGATTCTAACTACCCGCCTGAGATGAACTCATCAAGTCATCCGACCATTCAGCGCCTTCAGATACCGAGATAAAACAATCGCTGGGATTAATATCTGTTACTTTTTCCATTATTTTTTCCCCCTCGGGCTCCTCTGGCTGATAACTCAAGATCAGTAGAGCCTGATCTATCGTATCGCTTTCGTTCCGCCTTGGAAGGTCCCCCTCACCAGCAGACACGCTCGCCTCATTCCCGCCAGCCAACAGGTCACCCCCGGTACCTGGTGCTGCAGTCGTCTGAGATCGAGCCGCTCCCACCTTGCCTTGTTTCTCCTTCGTACGACGAAGCAGCTCCGCCACTTAGGGGCTCGCCGGACGATTCTTGCTGGTTCCCCCACCTTTTCCTTTCTTGATCGGCGGGTCTGGAGCGTGGGTCAACGGTGACCAAGTGGGAGAGGCATCCAGACTCACCGCCTCCGTGGCGGCCTCTAGCCGCTTTTTTGGCGTTGCCGCTGCCGCCATTGCCTTCGCGGCAGCCATAGCCTTCGGAGCCATCAGTACGCCGTTTCCAATCAGCTGCCCGAGAACCCGCCACAGACACTCCGCCACTAGGCGTTTGACAAGGTAAAGCTCAGTCTTTTTAAGATATACCCTGCCGCGAGGGGGTTGCATATGAATCCGTGAGGGGGGGTTCATAGAAGTCGTGAGGGGGAGGCAGAGGGGTTAGCGCCGTGCTGAACCAGGGTCCTGGGTTCAATCATCCCGATTCTTCTGCCACAGCAAGCCAGCACTGCTAGCGACCAACTACTCATCCGCCATCTTGCCTCCCGTCCCAGGCTAGCTGAATCCAGTGGCACAGAAAGCAAGGGGCCCCCAGGTCTATGTTCCACTGTAAAGTCCATCCCCTGTAGGGAAATGGACCACCTGAGCAGTTTGGGATTTTCACCCTTCATTTGGTTTAGCCACAAGAGGGGCGTATGGTCTGTCTGAATCTTGAAGTGAGTACCAAACAAGTATGGCCTCAGCTTCTTCAGGGCCCAAACCACAGCAAAGGCCTCCCTCTCAATAGCTGACCAGCATTTCTCTCTAGGGGTCAGCCTTCTGCTAATAAAAGCTACTGGCTGGTCTTGACCTCTTTATTCAGTTGTGAAAGCACAGCACCTACCCCCAACTCAGAAGAATCTGTTTGGACAATGAATTCTTTGGAGTAGTCTGGACTTTGCAGAATAGGAGCAGTGCACATGGCCTGCTTCAGGTCATCAAATGCCTTTTGACAGTTGACTGTCCCCTGAACTTTCTTTGGCATTTTCTTGGACGTTAAGTCATTCAGGGGTGTCACTATGGAACCATACCCCTTAACAAATTCCCTGTAGTACCCAGTCAGGCCCAAGAAAGTTCTGACCTGAGTCTGGGTAGTTGGAGCAGTCCAGTCCATTACAGTCTGGATCTTGCTCTGCAGTGGTTGAACCTGGCCTCCACCTACAAGGTGGCCCAGGTATACAACCTGGCTCTGCCCTATCTGGCACTTGGTAGCCTTGATAGTTAGGCCTGCCTTTTGCAGGGCCTCCAAAACATTCTTCAGGTGGATCAGGTGATCTTCCCAAGTGGAGCTAAAGACAGCAATATTATCTAGATAAGCTGCACAGTAGTCATACAGACCTGAGAGGACTTGGTTCACCAACCTTTGGAATGTGGCAGGTGCATTTTGCAGACCAAGGCATCACCACAAATTGATAATGCCCACCAGGGGTTGAAAATGCGGTCTTTGGCTTTGCATAATCAGCTAGTCTGATCTGCCAGTAGCCAGCTGTCAGGTCAAATGTACTCAAAAACTTGGCAGATGCCAATCTGTCAATGAGTTCATCTGCCCTGAGTATTGAATGGGCATCTGTCCTAGTGACAGCATTGAGGCCTCTGTAATCCACGCAAAACCTCATCTCTCTCTTATCATCTTGGGATTGAGGTTTAGGCACCAGGACTACTGGACTGGCCCAGGGGCTCTCTGAGGGCTCAATGACTCCCAAATTCAACATCTTTTGGACCTCTGTCCTGATACAGTCCCTGACACGATCAGATTGCCTGTAAATCTTACTTTTAACAGGCAGACTGTCCCCAGTGACCACTTCATGAGTGCACCAGGTAGTCTGACTTGGAGTCATAGAAAACATATGTCTGTAGGACCGTAGAACTTGTCTGCAGTCCTGCTGCTGTTGGTCAGTGAGGCTGCCTGCCAAGGCTACACCATCAACTGAACCATCATCAGGGTTCTGAGAGAGCAGGTCTGGGAGAGGGTCACTCTCTTCCTCCTGTCCCTCATCTGTAGCCATGAGCAAGCCCATGTCTGCCCTGTCAACATATGGTATCACTCTGTTGACATGAAGCATCCTGTGGGAGCTCCTGGGAGTTACAAGGTCAACCAAATAGGTGACTTCTCCCTTCTGTTCAACAATAGTGTGGGGTCCACTCCACTTGTCTTGGAGAGCTGCTGGGTCCACAGGTTCCAACACCCACACTTTCTGTGCTGGCTGGTAAGCAGTCAGCACAGCCTTTTGGTCATGCCAGGCCTTTTGCAATTCCTGACTAGCCTCAAGGTTTTTGGATGCCTTTTTCATGTACTTGGCCATCCTGGAGCGGAGACCAAGAACATAATCCACAATGTCTTGTTTGGGAGGTTTGAGAGGTAACTCCCATCCCTCCTTCACCAGACACAGGGGTCCTCTTACAGGATGCCCAAACAGAAGTTCAAAAGGGCTGTAGCCAACCCCCTTCTGTGGGACCTCTCTGTAAGCAACCAAAAGGCATGGCAGCAGAATGTCCCATCTTCGCCTAAGCTTTTCAGGGAGACCCTTAATCATTCCCTTTAAGGTCTTGTTGAATCGCTCAACTAGACCATTGCACTGTGGATGATAGGGTGTGGTGAACTTGTAGTTCACTCCACACTCCTACCACATTGCAGTCAGATATCCAGACATAAAGTTTGCACCTCTGTCTGAGACAACCTCATTCGGAAAGCCCACTCTTGAGAAAACTCCCAGGAGCGCTCTTGCTACAACAGGTGCTGTTGTGGTCCTTAGGGGAATTGCTTCTGGGTATCTGGTGGCATGATTCACTACCACCAGAATAAATCTGTGCCCAGATGCTGTTTGGGGATCCATTGGTCCAACAATGTCAATCCCTACACGTTCAAAGGGATCCCCGACCACAGGTAGGTATTAGGGGGGCCTTTGTGATGCCACCTGATTTGCCACTGGCTTGGCAGGTGACACAGGAGCGACAAAACTCCTTGGTATCCTCTGACATATGAGGCCAGTGAAAGTGAGGGACAAGCCTGTCCCAAGTCTTGTGCTGGCCAAGATGTCCTGCAAGGGGGATATCATGGGCTAGTGTGAGAAGGAAGCCCCTGAATGCTAAAGATATGACCAACCTCCTGGAAGCTCCAGACTTGGGGTCTCTAGCCTCTGAATACAGGAGCCCATCATCCCAGTAAACTTTGTGGGTCCCACTAGCATTCCCAGGAGCCTCAGCAGCAGCTTGCTGTCTGAGGGGTTCAAGAGAAGGGCAGTCCAACTGCGCCTGCCTCAGATCTGCCCTGGAGGGTCTCTCTGTCCCAAGAAACTCAACCTGATCAGGCTCAAGCTCTTCTAGGACAGTTTTCTCCTGGGTCTCACAATCAGCTTCCTGAGAAGGCTGATCCTCTTCCTGAGGCAAGGGGGAAGGCACTGTCTTAACCCTACTGCTTCTCCTCCTGGTAGGCAACTGGTCCATTGTTCCAGAATCCAGTGCCTGTTCAGTGTTGCAATTTCTGACCTGTGACCTAGTCACAGCAAGGACATGTGCTGATATCCCTAACATTTCTGCATGGGTCCTATACTTCACTTCAGCCCAAGCTGAAGTCTCCAGGTCATTTCCAAGCATACATTCTACAGGGAGGTCTGAGCTAACCACAACCTTTTTGAGACCAGTTACCCCTCCTCAGGAGAAATTAACAATTGCCATACTGTGAGTGGTAGTGAAATTGCTAGCATTGGTGCCTAGGTAATTTTCACCTAGTATGATCTGTCCAGGGTCCACAAAGCCAGGCGTCACCATTGTGACACTAGCACATGTGTCCCTGTAGGCCTTAGCCACTTTGTCATTAATTAAAGGAGTTCGTCTGTACTTGCCCAAGTTATTGGGACTCACAGTAGAGGACAGAATTGTGTCCCCATCACAGATCACAACAGCTTGAGTTGGTATTCTGACTAGGCCAGAATCCATCTCAGTTCCCAGGGTTAACCCTACTACACCCTTCTGTTGAGAACCACCACTTGGAGCTGAACTAAGGGGAACAGTTGACTTAGGGGCAATGGGGGCTGGAGCTGTCTCCTTTTTGGCAACATCACTGGTCCAGTGAGTATTTACTTTACAAATCTTGTACCAATGTTTTTTTTGGCCTTCTTTCTTCTTAGATTGTTGGGAACCCCAACAATAGAAGCTTTTTGGGGACCTTGAGTAGACTGCTGGTCTTTTTTTTTCTCCCCACCCTTTTGGTCTTGCTTCTTCTGATCACCACCTTGGTTCTGTACCTTCTGCTTCACCCTGGTTCTGACCCATTTGTCTGCCTTCTTTCCCAATTCTTGGGGAGAGGTCAGATCAGAGTCAACCAAGTGCTGATGCAATAACTGGTTTTGACAGTTTTTAAGAATTTGTTCTCTCATAATAAGGTTATACAATCCTGTATAGTCACTTACTTTACTGCCCAGTAACCAGCCTTCCAGAGCCTTAGTAGCACAATCTACAAAATCAGTCCAGTCCGGAGTCTGTGCCTTTTGGGAATCCCTGAACAGCAACCTGTTCTGCTCAGTGGTTAGGCCAAACCCATCTATAAGAGCACTCTTCAGGACATACTAGTTGTCAGCATCCTCTTCTCTTACAGTGAGGAGCTTGTCTCTTCCTTTGTCTGAAAAGGAGAGCCACAAGATTGCTGCCCATTGACTTTGGGGTACCTGCTGTACTTTGCAAGCCCTCTCCAAAGCAGTTATCAATTTGCGGATGTCATCCCCAATCTGATAGGGAGGGACAATCTTGTTAGGGTTTCTATGGTCATGAGATCTTTCCCTATCTCTAGGAATTATGCTGCCACCAGTGGGCTCTAGCCCACTCAATTTCTTCTCCGTTTCAAGAGCTAGGGTCTCTTTTGCAAGGGCAACTTCTTGCCTCTTGATCCTCAGCTTGACCTCTTTCATTCTAGCTTTGTGCTCTTTCCTCTGAGGGGAAGTCATTCTCCTCGGAGCAGAGGCACTGGACCCTACTGAGGAATCTGAATGATCAGAACCACTGGAAAGGGATTGGGCCTTCTGTTTCCACTGTTAGGCCTATTTGGAAGGTTAGAGGGGAGCCTACCATGGCCCTCTCCAGCTCCAGATAGTCCGGTGTTGCCCAGGTCTGGTTCATCAACCTCATCCTGGTCAGCATCCACTTCCTCATCAGAGACCACTGGATCCTCCCCAGTATTATTCTCTTCTGTGGAAGGATGGCCCCCTCCCTACTACCTTGGTTACCTTGGTCTGATGCATTCTGTACATCATGAGCCACTAAGATATCTACCAGGTGGTTAAAGGTTGGACTCTGTCCTTGTCTCGGTCTTCTGACTGAACACAGACTTCTCAGTTCTTAAAAAGTGAATGTGTCATATTTAGAAGGCAACCTTGGGTTGTCTCCTGGCAGAGGCCCACTAGGCCCTGCTTCCAAGGACATTTCTAGTGAGGTGTGGTGTTTGCACCTACCTACACTACTTGGTTTCCTACTAGAACCTCACTAGGAGTTGTAGCCAGGGTGTGCTCAGCCCGTGCCACCTACAACTACTAAGTTCAGTAGAACTTATGTATATATAAGACTTGATTTATATGTACCTACAGGTACCTTGATATGATCTTTCAGATGATATCTCAAGATTATTTGGTAAAACAAATTGCAAGCTCTTATCCCAACCGCTGCACACCAATGTGAGAAGTTAGCCTGGCATATG
This sequence comes from Lissotriton helveticus, assembly GCF_964261635.1. Lineage (NCBI taxonomy): Eukaryota > Metazoa > Chordata > Amphibia > Caudata > Salamandridae > Lissotriton > Lissotriton helveticus. The sequence continues at coordinate 1,093,541,609 of NC_136063.1, forward strand.
TCCACTCGTTATATTGGGCACCTTGCACCAGTCTAATCGACCCTTATTGATGGTGGTTGTAAAGTCAACCTTATAAAAAGCTATTCTAGTGGTAGCATGAAACAGCAGTCTTCAGGCTAAGACTTCAGTAGGCGAGTTAAGCACATTGTTTTACCATATATAATCCCTTGAATACCAAATGAAAGGACGCCACACAAGGTATATATCAAATATATATGTAGTAGTAGTATGAGCTTCATTCGATAAAATTTATAATAAAAGCATATACATCCAAAATCCAAATTTTTAAAAAACATATAATACAGTGTAATAAATAAGACCAACTGTACATCATACAACTACAATTAAAAAGTAAGTTAAAAAATGTCATTAAAACCATAAATAGCAATGATCAAAGCAGGTACATCAAGTAACATGCGTAGGGGCTACCGGACTACTATTTTTCGCTAAGAGCTTTGTTCTTAGCCATGCGCAGCCCAGATATTTTGCCACACCACAAACCAAGGTAAGGCAGGAGGTGTCAGTTTTTAGGATGCGTAGTGCCACCCTATAATTCTTGGAACCAAGCTTTATACAGACTGGTTTGAGCCATTTGGCTCTAGCCATCCTGTAGGCTGGGCACGCGAAGAAAAAATGGGCGATAGACTCATTAAGAGCTACACCGCCTGGGCAAGGTGCAGATGTTAAATTACGCCGGTTCCAGGCAGCTGTCACCTCATTTAGCGGGAGGATCCCTATTCTCATCTTCAAGTAGAGCGCCCTATCCCTAGGTATTTGAATAAAATCAAGAAAAGATTCTAATTTGCGGATGGGTTTGTGCTCAAGGAACATCTCAGTGAGTTTCCCCATTTTAGGATTGCGCATCTCTTCTGCCTGTACCCATCGCCAATAGGCACTTTTTAGGTCCTGCTTGGATGGCGGAATCTGGCTGGCCCAGGCCTCCCAAATCCCAATGTCAATTAAAAGCTGCCTGAGATTGGTAATCCATTTGATCCTGTTTCCTGTGTCAGCTATTATTAATTCGCTAAGGGCGGCAGCATAGTTGGACAACTCAGGGGTCCTTCTTATGCGTGCCTAAATGAGTAGGGGGTGAAGGCGTGCAATGTCCTTGATGGAGCGTCTTCCCATATCCTGATATAGGGGCTTCAGCTGAGTAGAAGTTGGACAAGAGACGAGATCTCTAAAGAACTTGTTTTCGATCTTGCAAGTTTGGTGGTGTTCTCAAAGCCCCATAATTCGGCCCCATATAGGGCCGAGGGTAGCACTGTGACATCATAGACTGTCATGTATTCCTATAGGTTCTGAATCGATCCCCCTATTCCTGACCCTATTCTAGTTAAACAATCCAACAAGTTAACTAGCAGTCAGCCCATGAGGCAGAAAACCCCCATGATGCAGATACCGTTATCTGACGCAGTCACACTACGGCACGGGAACGTGTTATCTGATTAGGTCATAACGCTTGCGATCTAATTAGACAAGCGATATTCCTCCAGCCCCTGATAAGGCATACGGAGTTCTCATAACAAATCAAACCTATGACAACCTGGGCAAAACCCTGCGGCCATTGTTTTGATTTCACCGAGAACTTCAGTAAAAGAATGTGCTAACGAGCAAGTCGTATGACATCCTTATTGACGTATCTATGTCCATCCTTACGTCAATCTCGGCACCTTAAAGGTATAAATATTACCGATCTTGCCCTATGCAAACACACACGTGGTGACGAGACGGAGCAGCCATACTTGCCGAAGCCAAGAGCAGAGCAGACCCCGCTGGCAGCAGCCCCGCCTTCCTGACGCGCTGAGAGACGCGCTGCTTTCTCCTGCCGAGAATCCAGCACCGGTGTTTCTGGGTAGCCCTCGCAGGCAGCCTGGAATATCGAGACCAGAGAGAGAGATACCATTCCTCATTCATCCTAACTTCCAGGTACAGAACTGAATGACCCCTCACAGAGAATTCTTTAGTTATTCACTTGGCAAAAACAAACTTAACTTAAACTGTAACTTTCTATTCCCGCCCACGTATTAGACTTAGGTCAGGTACACGGGGTAGGCGTATCTAGAAACACCAGTTGAGTACGTTTAGTCAAATGTATATGTGTATGTAATATATTTTATTCATTTTAAAACATCTTATGGCTTAGAAACCATATCAATGTTTTTACAGTGTTATTTTATACTATTGCTTTTAATGTATGCACTTTACTTAGCTATAAGTATTGCAATAATATCGATCCATTTCTCTTGTATGAGAAAAGAGACTGATCAATAAATAACACCTTTTTATTGAACACGCCCGTCTCTTCCTTTTCTCTACATTCTGATGAGACTAAGAATGCACGTACTGACTGAGTAAAATAAATTGCCTTTTGTTCACACGACTCTCGAGATTTACTCTTGATTAGGGGAGAGCAAAGTTGTCATGTTCTATGGTTGTCAGAAACTAAATCCCTTCTTGTCTAATCAGGGAAGTTAAGTCCTCCTTGAACATTCGAGAAAGTTTCTAGTGAACTCTGAGCTAAGCTGGCAAACCCAAAACTTTAAGTCTAGTATCGACAGTAGTAGACCTAGTTAACGTCTGGCCTAGGCCTTTACTGCTGTAGGTATTATTCCAATGCGCAGAGCCTATTGGGATGATAGGAACTACACTACATGGCGCCCAACGCGTTTGGAAAGGGCGATAAAACTAACGTAAGACATTTAGAGTAACTCAGTCGTGCTTTCTCACTCAGACCCCTTTTCCCAAATACTCCAAAGACGTCTGGAGTGGGTGAAAGGTTATATCCGCCAGACCTCGCAGGAGGGAACTCCTATGTATGGTTCTTGGTATAGTCAACGTTGAAGGATACACTGTTCCAAAATATTGTGCATCTAATCTTTGTTTCCATAAGAAACCTGATCTGCAAACAAAAGAAATAACCTTCAGGACAGTAAAATGTCAGACAATGAAGAAGAAAGAGAGGCAGTTAGATTAGCAGCTGAACTCGCAGCGGCTGATGCTGCAGCACTAGATGCGGACGGGGATATAATACTCATCCCGGTCATCAAAAGGAGATCTATAACCCTGAAACTTATAGAAAATGGACTGACACCTAGAGGTGGCACAGTCATATTCGTAATTGAGGCACACGAATATCGGCAGACAGAGGTATACTATTCATGGATACATTTTCCAGCAGCAAATGCTGTAACAAAGTACTTCCACTATTACAAAATAGAGGAACCTCCTAATGAGTACACTCCTTTCGAGGAGGTGGAAGTACCACTCAAATTTCAAGAGCATTTGCTCTTATTTGATGGTGCCCTAAAACATAACAATCACATCACCAGGCTCGGTCCTTTAGGTAGACCAGGAGCAACGTGGCCGGTCCTAGCCGGATACACACCACATCCAGACATCGATGGGATGTCTGCACCAAACCTTTTAACACAGCTAAAACAATTAATAAAAATTCATAGACAATTAGTTCAGTATGTGATGCGGACATCAACAATTCAGCCAGCGATTAAACTTCCACAGCTGACCCCTCACCAGGGGAACACAAATAAAATTACACCACAGAACATCCAATCCTGCCTAGGTAAAGTACCGGCTAAACGGGAACAAATACCATTCTGGTTGGCACAGAAAATTACCCAAATAGAGGCGGTGTTTCCTGACACCACCCCGCTAGAAAAGCACAGGATTCTGACTATCTGTCTCCCAATGGGAATCGCACCACACATAGAGGACTGTGACACTTGGGGTACAGTCTTTGCTCCATCTACACAAAAACGCACGGTGTTCCATCCATTTCGGTAATACCAGATGTGCTAAAACAAATTCAAGATGAATATGGTCCTGAACCCGCTTTAACTCTTGGTATGAAATTACTGAAAGACTTCAAGCAGGTATCGGCTATATTACTAGCCAACATAAAAGGTGAAGCAGCAAACGTGGCGATCCGCCAGAGGTTAAAAGAGACAGATATAGCAGACCAACCAGCTGAAATTGCCAGAATCATAGAAAAATCTTATGAGGAACTAGGTAGAGATAGTTTAGGTGGAATACCAGTAAAACCACAACTGACTGAAAGTCCAGAAAAAATATTTTTTAATAATAATTCACCAAAAAAGAACTGGGATGGAAACAAACAATCCAATCCTAAAGAAAAGAAATTCCAGTCCAGAGGAAGGTCTCCAAGGCGAAGAGAGAAATCTCCGAATCAAAGACACAGGTCACCCCAGAGTGACCCCTCTGGGAAAAGATATAACCTTAGAAATAGGGATAATATAAAAAAGCCTGATAGATATCAAGACATTGATACACGTCCCTCTCAATCTTTTCAGACTTCCTCGCAGAAATCGGAAAGAAGAGGACGATCAGAACAAAGAGAAGAGCACACCAAGTCCAAAGACAAGGAACCTGCTCAGCTAAAAAAGAAATTACAATTTCCAAAAAAGAAGGTAGCCAGTATCAAGGTAGTTAACAATGCCGAGAATACTGAGGACACAACTGAAAAACGGAGAGTGGGCTCAGACAATGCTAGACAGTGCAGCAGAAGTGAGCATAGCTCGCAAAGTCCTTATGAATCATCTGGAGACAGTGGACACGAATGAATATCTTCAAGTGGAAACTGCGGACACCAGAGTTAGCAAACCTCACAAGATATACGAGATAACATTACGTATAGAGGGAGATAAGACTAGGAAGATAAGGGGACTATTTTGGGATAACCTATCCGAGGGCTATGACATCCTTCTAGCTGAAAAAGACTGGCCACCAGAGTTTGTTAGGGAGTGCTCTCATGGCGAAGAAATAATTATGCCTGCCTTCTCGAATCATATCCCGATTCATAAAAAATACACACTTGCCAGAAAATGGGCAGTGGCTTTAGTTCCTGCCTTATATAAAAATCATGTAGGATGGGATGAGGACTCTCCTCCTCACAAAATCCAGTTAAAATCACAACCAACTGCACAAAGGCAGTACCCAATTAAGCAAGAAGCTAAAAAACAGGTAAATGAAATACTAGATCAGCTAGAATACCAGGGGGTGATTGAAACTTGCACCTCACAAATGAACAACCCTTTGTTTCCGGTCTCCAAACCAGACAATTCATATCGTCTAGTTTTGGATTACCGACACCTTAACACATGTTGCAAAACTTTTGCAGTGCAAAACTCACACAGTGCTGCACTAATGAATAACATAGTGCGCAAAAAATACAAAACAACCTTGGACATCTCTAATGGATTCTTTTGTCAAAACATAGCACCAGAGAGCAGATATTTAACTGCATTCTCAATAAATGGCACTCAAAAACAATTCTGTCGGTTAGCCCAGGGGTACAAGAACAGCCCGGGGGTATTCTCAGCGAGAGTAACAGAATTACTACAACTATATGATGATGAAGCATTATCTTATGTCGATGACATCTACTTAACAGATGATGACTTGGAGACTCACTTGAAGAGAGTGAACACCATAATACTTGGGTTCGCAGCAGAGGGTTACAAATTCAACTTTAAAAAATCCAGAATTGCCCATCTGACAGTCCTATTCTTAGGATATGAGTTATCAAGTGAAGGCAAAAGCCTGGCTGACAATTTCCTAGAGAAATGTGCCGTACTCCAAGCACCTAGAACACTAAAAAACTTACAGTCGATTCTAGGCTTCCTAAATTTCGGAAGAACATACATTGCAAATTACGCAGAAAGGGTCAAACCCCTTTATGATCTGATAAAACCTGATTTTAAAAGATCCAATTGGACTCAAATACACACAGAAATTTTGAGATCCCTACAAACAGACATGCTAATTAAAACAAAATTAGAAACACGTGATAACACACGCAATCTTGTGATTCGAGTCATCCCAGGGAGATGCGGATTCACATACCTGACCTCTAATGAGGGAGAAAAGGTACCAATTGCATTCAAATCACACTTGTACACAGAAGCTGAACAGAAATTCAGCATTAAAGAAAGAATTGTTCATGTAGTTCAAACCGCAATAGCTAGAGAAAAAGATCAAGCTGACGGTAGACATATCACAGTCAGAACAGCAGAATCAGCCTTTGAGGCACTAACACCACCGTGTAATTTACCAACAACAACATTGAATCCGGAATGGATACAATGGGTGAATTCAATTACAACGGACAAAGTACACTACTACTTTGATCCAGAACTAAAGGAATTGAAAAATCTAGAATATGAAAAAACATACCCTCTGCCAATCGACATTCTACCTTTACGACATTACGCCTGTGTAATCTATACAGACGGACATGCCCAACCCTCCGTTTGGGGAGAACAAGCATACAACCCCACATGTGAGATTACAAAAGAAGTGTGGCGCGGAGGTAAACTAAAACCTCTATTAACAAAGACACACTCAGTGGAAACTAATTCAGAACAACAAACTGAAATATTAGCTTTGAAAATGGCGCTAGATAATGCGGATCGCGAATTCCCGACACTTATAGTGTCAGATTCATATTACTGCGTCAAATCATATAACAAGGATTTGCAGACATGGATTCAAAACGGTTACAAAGATGACACAGATGCACCAATAAAGCAGAAACTGCTCTGGGAACAAATAGCTCTTTTACAAAAAGAACTACCAAAGACTCACGTGACACACTCACTGAGTCATCAGCGTGATGGCGTTCACGTTGCAGGGAATTCATTGGCTGAGACAGCCACAGCGGCAGCCACTAAATCGGCTCCCGTAGATTGAAAAAAGCGTACATTAAAATACATTGACGGTGAAACAGTGCTGGCAGTAAAAACGTCATCAAAAGGCGACTGCTCAGCGTTGCCGATCAACTATCCACTCAATTATACATAAATAATCGATGCAAACTCCGTCCCTTTTGCTCGAATCCCTGGAGTGGGGGATAGAGTGATTCCAAACATGGACAGGAGAAACTTGTTAATCGCAGACGCACATATGGGCGAGGGTCTCAGACACCTCAAACTAAAAGATTCTCTGGAAGAATTACAATCACGGTACTGGTGGCCAGGCATGAGTGTGCGTCTCACCATGTTTGTAAAAAACTGCCCAAACTGCAACAGAGATCGCAGTGGGGAGAGAAACAGTTTAATACCTCGTCGGTTTACTCCAGGAAAAATCAGGAGTAAAAAGGAAGGGTTGCGATTAACTTATACAGGCTAGTTCCACTTATAATGTAGATCACCAGCACTCGGCTGACGTCCGGACTGTTATACAAAGATTTGCGAGTCTAAATGGCATATACGCTAAGAGCATGCTATGTTTGACCATTGTCTCCACTCTAGCCCTCAAGCATGGGGGGAAACATGGCCAAATGAGCATAGCCAGCGGGAATCTTCTCACTTCCTTCCTGAGGGTACGGGATGGTGTAAAGAAAAAACCAAGGCATAAAGCAATCTATAACGGAAAGGATATTAGGTACGGGAGCTGGGTGGGTCAAACATCTAATAAGTGTCCAACGTAGTCTCAATAACTTGCCAAGAAATTCTCTGAAGGGATTCAGTCCGTACAAATTATTATTCGGAACTAGGATGATTATCTCTGACCTTGACAGTCAGACTTCAGTGGTGAAAGAAAAAAGCTTTGATATCAAAGACCGTTTGGCTATTTTGCAGGACTTAAACAAAACAAGAAAAGACCTGAGCAACATAAAGTTGAAACAACAGCCAACAACCACTGAAGAACCACCACCTGTCCCAGCAAGACCTGTCTGGATTCCTAAAGTCGGGGATCTAGTCAGGGAGAAGATCGCGGTAAAGAAGGAATTTGGGCCTTCTTACAGAAAAGCAGTTCCTGTCTTGTCTGTCAACGGGACAAGATCAGTTGTACTACCGCCACTTGCTGGTAAAAAGGAGAACCGAGTTGTATCCATCGACCTGGTAAAACCACAACATGTGGCCGATAACAAACAGTAGGCCAAGTGGACTCCCAATAAGTAGCAGAACACCAAGGTTTGCTACCAGTACAGAGGTTCTTACGAAGAGGTTCATCACATTCGAAACGCCTACAGAAGAACAACAAGGACTATGCAGCAATGCAATAGAACTCAGACCTCTGAAAACCCAAATAAAAACATTTAGCAGAGACACGCCAATCTATAATGAAGTACCAAGTGAAAATGCAACCAATGAACCAATTGGAACAATTGACAGAACTGCTTCCGGCTACTTCATAAACTTCGATGATTCCTCTGAAGGCTTCACTGAATCAAAGACACAGCCATCATCAAAAACTTTTAAAGATAAAGCTAAAGAACTTTTGAAACAACTGAAAGAAACATATCTGATTTCTCCATGGATTGAATTTTGGGTGGGTTTTGGTGCATTTATCCTCATACTTTGGCTCATCATGATACTAACTTTGGGACGCTTCATTGAGGGAAAATATGCTAAAATGGACACAGCAAGTCAGAAAATCAACTTGATCCTCAAACCACACACATCTTCACACGTCGAGAAAAGAGAACTTTCTTCAGCCAACTTCACAGCCAATCCGATACCTGGTGGGGTAGCCTGGGACAACACTGACTATGAAATTTATGGTCCGGTCGAGATCCTGAAATATCCACACCAAATTAAGATCTCCTTGAGTGACTTTGTAAAACCAAACTCATTTGCTGATGATTGGGACTTCGAAAGCATTAATAATATGATGTCTGATTTAGTAATGTCTGCTAAATTTACCAAACATGATTATTTGCAGGGTTCTACAAATTATGATAGTATGTACTGTTATAACCACTATGGTAACCATTTTTTACATAGATCTGCACAACCTAGAAATGTTTTAAATTATAATCAATAGGAACATTGTGCAACACCTCCAAAAGGGAGCTCAAGAACCGTTTACGACAAATATTCATATTTTTCAGGTTTTAACACAAGTAATGCTGAAGCATTTTATTTTGAATTGTCAAATAAGACAGGGACCAAGACCATGATAACCAACACAAAATTGTTATATTCAGACTCATTCTTTGAAAAAATGAATACCTTTGGATTTGATTATTGGGACAAAAATGTTGAATTGAAAAGTGTTTGGGGTACAAAAGAATGGCAAGTACAGGGTATAGAAGCTTTGTTTAGAGCCTGCATGATCCCAGAACAAATGATATTTTTAAATGACACTGTTCAACATGTGGTAAATAAATAAATAATACCCTATTTTTGACTAGACATATATCATAACAGATAGCTCAATAAATAAGAGTCAAGATTCGAGGTAGTAGGAGTTTTGCAGGTTTAATACAGCATAAGGACAGGAACAGGACAACCTGCATAGGAACAGGGGCCCAGCAGCTGCTGGGGCTGGGTCTGGGATGAGCGCGCTAACTTTTAATAACAATACATGAGCTTATATACAAAACGCAAACACATAGCATTACATTGCAGTAGGCGTAGCAGTGGGTGGAACAGAAGGCGTGACGCGTAGCAGTCGCGAAAGATAAGAGTAAAAGTAGGTGTAACTGGGCGTATACATAGACATGTGGTGCAGACGTAACAGAATATGTCATGAATGGGGCGGAAACATAGGAGGGGGCTACCTAAGGAGCCGGGACCTCTAACCTGGTGGTGCGCGCAAACTGGCAATGACGTATTACGAGGAGAAGCTGGGGGCTATGAACTCTGTGCTAGGAGCAGAGACTAAAGTCTGGAGAGTCGGAGCGACATGTACCTAAACCCTATCTAGTATCTGATGTTTAGGGAACATGTTGATATAAACTAGAAGTCATGAGGGGAAAGCTAACTGACTCCAAGACTGGAGCATGCATTATTCTACATGTAGTGCGTGATGAAGAATATTAAATGACCATTAAATACAGTATTTCTCTTAACATGGAGCCGCATAGGCTAGACAATGACGGAAACTATTGATGCAGTTCAGTAGCTTAGGAATGCAGAGAAGGAGGACTGAACTGATAACTGGAACTATAACATACTTTTGGCAGACTCAGAGGCAGAGCCAAGCTGCACCGGGCACTGCGAGGCAGGAAGTAAGTGAAAGGTCGAGGATACAGGTGGGGGCTGTATCGCTCCTCAGCGAGGCTTCAGGAGACAGGAGCTGAATCTGATGTCCGGGCCCTTTTGAGGCCTGGAAACGGGGACTTATAATGAAATAACGTGCACACTGAGAAACGTGGCAACATTATTTTACATAGGCCTGATATCCGTAGTATTCACGAGGCCTGGAAACTGGCATACTAGAGGTGGACACAACTGTAATTGCGTCATTAATCAGACATGGGGAATAACATATGCATATTGGTCATGCACACATAACATATGATGGATGACACGTAGAGACACAGAACATGACAAAATTTACTTTTCCACATTCCCTCCTTGTCACTACGTTTCCATCAGGAAACATCAATATTCATGATACCATCTATCATTTCATACAGTACCATTTGTTCATCTCGAATTGTCTTGGAACGGGATTTAGAACGGGGCTTGGGACTAGGAATACAAGAGGTAGCACACATGCCGCAAATCGCAGGGCCACATTGTATACAGAGGCAGCAGCTGAATATGATCGCTACTGCAATACCTAGAAAGGACAGGATTTTCCATCCCCAGGCAGAAATTATATTCCAGAACCAACCGGACCATGTCCAGGTGCCTGGATCTTGGTGTAACAGATGGGCAATTTTATGGAGTCTGGTTATAGCTGAATAAACAGACGGCGCGTTATTTGGAATGAAAATGCAGCAACTAGATCCGAGGACTCTACAGGCCCCGCCCCTATCGGCCAGTATGACGTCAAGGACGAGACGATTCTGGAGCACAACAATTCTCATAAAGGATTGCTCTTCGGTTAAGTTACCTAGAGCGGAGGCAGTCTCATCTACTACTGCTTCAAGGGTTCTTGTTAACCTACGGATTAGCTTACTGTTTACAACTGTACCTAAATAAGGGAACACGCCTTTATCAATATCAATGAATTGCTCTGCAGCAGTCTCAGTATAATCGACAATCGGGAGATTTCTCTTGTGTCTAGTATGTACTAGGAAGGAATTCCTATGGTAGTCAGGTGGGGCTAGAAAAACAGGTGGCAGTAGGAAAGCAATGTAACAGGTTCCCTCCCAATTGAGGGGCAGACGAACATATGCGGTCTGACCACAAACAAAATAAGAATGACGTGAAGCTTTAAAAATAGATTTCCCACTGTCACTATACTTGACAATAGTAGTACAATCACTATGTCCTACGTGTACGGAACCCTTATTTCGGACACATAATTCGCCTTTGACTGGTAGTACTGAAATAGCAGGTGAATCTGGAGTAGTATCAGACTGAACATTCAGGACCATGAAATTCGAAGAATAGTTACCTAAATTATACACTTCATTTTCTAGATCTAAACCTGTTCTGTGGGGAAGACCTTGCTTGTCTGGGAAACATGTACTGTTAAGAAAAGACATATCTGTTAAGGATGACGTTAACGTGGACCATACTCCACATGAACCATTATGTGAAAACGGATAAGGAAACAGTGGCAGAACTCCTTTCGGTGTCTGGAAAGGGGGGAGTCGACCACACACCCAACAATTAGTGGCATTGCTGGTCTGGTGTGAGTAATGTAACATGCGGATAAATGAGTTATTACGCATAGCGAGGCGGTAGGAATATTCGTGAGGGGGCAGATCACTAAACGTGTGCTCTGCTGTAGCATTAGCAGGCGTATTTACATGAAGAACTGGGAAATATAGGAAAAAGGCATAACTGGTGCAGGAAATCATAATGCTGATGAATAATATGAAACTTAGAAAAATGATACATTGAATTGAGTTTTTACTAACTCTCTCACTATGGGGGTCTATTTTATACATGTCAGAAACAGTCTAACCGTTTCACCTAGGGGAGGACTTATACAATCAAACTGACTGACTTATTTTACTAGACCGGAGTTTTTGCTTATACTCCTGCTGCGGAGTTTTCTCTACCAAGGGAGGGGTTGTATCAATGTCTTTTGCGGGACAGTCCTTAAGAGCAATATTTTGGCAGTCCTTAAAATCCTGGGAAATGTTCTTAAAGACGGGTTTCAGTCCTTTTAAAAGTTTAACGTGAGAAAGGTGTATCCATCCTTTTCGGCCTTCCAACTTCACGGCTGTACGGGTGGTGAGGAGGACCTGACGGGGCTCTTTCCATCGAGGCTCCAGCGGACTTGATCTGTCAAAGTTACGGACCATCACCATGGAACCTGGAACGATTTCATGCGGTGCCACCTCGGTATTGTCTGGAAATGCGGCAGCAACCTGTGAACGACATGAGTTGAGGGCAGACATCAAGGAAGCTAGGTAATCTGTCAGCATATTACATGAAACATCAGTAATACTTCGGGGTCTAGGAGTACCCCACATGTTAGGGGGGCGGCCGAATACGACCTCATACGGGGACAGACCTGATCTGGAATGTGCGACCATGCGCATATAGAATAAAGCAACTGGCAGAGCTACTAGCCAGTCCACACCCTTATCTTTGCATATCTTTGCAATTCGAATTTTCAGAGTCTGATTATGTCTCTCGACTAGACCGGCTGCTTCAGGATGGCGTACACAATGGAACTTCCACTGGTACCCTAACAACAGAGAAACGTGCTTCATCAACTCAGATGAGAATGGCTGACCGTTATCAGAATATACGACTCTAGGGAGTCCATATCGAGGGAAAAACTCACGAACCAACTGCTTAGCAGTGGTCGCGGCTGTGTAATCTGGGACTGGATATGCTTCTGTCCATCTGGACAAAGCGCATACAACTACAAGGACATACTTGAAACCTCGACATCGCTCCATCTGAATATAATCCATCTGGAGGACCTCAAAAGGGTGGTCAGGAGGCTGGAAACCACCTTGTTCCACCGGGACACTTTTACCTGGATTAAACTGACAACATATCATACAGGTACGGACTTTCTGCTTGGCTGCAGCTCGTAAATGCTTGTTGAACCAAAGGTTCTGGATACTGTCTAACATAGCTTTTTCTCCTAAATGTGCTAGACTATGTGCGGTATTAATGATGACTTGAACCATAGAGTCGGGGAGAAACCATGCGGTCCTACCCTTTGTTAACCATCCCTGATCTGTCTGGACCCCTCCTTGTTCGGACCATTTCTTGATTTCTTCAGGAGTAGCATGTAACTGGATATCTATGACATCTTGAGTAGGGTCCTTAACTGTCATACATGTAGTCGGATCTGGAGTATGTGTCTGTGTCGGATTAACTTGAATGTCTGGAGTCTGTGCTGTAAGCTTGGCTGTGCGATCTGCTAGGTCATTACCTTGAGAAATAATGTCAGTGACTTTCGTATGTGCTTTGCATTTCATGATAGCAATGGATGTCGGTAAGTGTATGGCATCTAACAGAGCTTGAATAAGGAGACCATGCTGAATCTTGGTTCCATGAGAAGTCATAAAACCTCTCTCCTGCCAGAGCACTCCAAAGTCGTGTACAACTCCGAATGCGTAGCGTGAATCTGTGTAAACATTAACTTTCAGGTTCTTGGCGTGTATACAGGCTTGTGTCAGAGCGACTAGCTCTGCTGCTTGAGCGGACAGGGTATCAATACGGTGTGTTTCAATAACTTCGGTGTCAGTAGTCACTGCATACGCGGCGACTAGTTCTCCTGTACTAGTTCTCATACATGAACCATCCACATAAAGTGTCAGGTCAGGATCTGGTAACGGAATGTCTGTCAGGTCTTGTCTTGGCTTTGTCGTAATATTGACTACTTCCACACAGTCGTGTGTGGCAGAATTTGAACTAACTGATGGTAACAGTGTAGCAGGATTCAGAATGTTGCAGCGTCTAATTTCTATGTGTGGCTGGAACAGTGTCAATTCATAACCTGTTAAACGTGCAATTGTCAAGTGCTGTGTTTGTGTTCGGTTTAAAAGAACTTCTACTGAATGTGGGACTTGTACTGTCAAGGAGTGTCCTAAAACTATGGAATCACTTTGTCTGATAGCTAGTGCTGTGGCTGCAACTGACTTGAGGCACGCAGGCAACGCCTGGGCGACTGGATCTAGTGTGCTCGAAAAATAAGCACAGGGCTTGTATTGTCCTGCTTGATCTTGTGTGAGAACAGATAATGCTGTACCTTCACGTTCAGTAACGAAAAGTGTAAAAGGCTTACTGTAGTTCGGTGTTGCTAGAACTGGAGCTTGACATAAAGCTTTCTTTAACTCGTTGAAACTAAGTGTATGTTCAGATGTCCAAGGGAGAACAGTCGATACGGCTGCCTCCTGTGTCGTTAACTGTATCAGTGGCTTGGCTAGAAATGCATACTGAGGAATCCATTGTCTGCAATAAGAAGTAAGGCCGATAAAGGCACGTACCTCCTTCTGGGTTCTGGGCTGGGGAAGACTCGCTATTAACTGGATACGGTCTGGTGTCAACTGCCTACCCCTCTTGGACAGCAAGTGTCCTAAGTATACCACTTGCTGGACACAGAATTGAAGCTTCGAAGGGGACACCTTGTGCCCCATCTCGGCAAGGAAATACAAAACCGCCAGTGACGCACGTTCGCAGTCACGTTCAGAACGGGCTGTGATCAGTAGATCATCGACATACTGGAGCAGGGCAGTGTCAGTTGGCATGTGAATATTATCTAGTTGTCTCTTAAGTGCTTGACTGTAAATACTAGGGCTTTCTGTGAAACCTTGAGGAGCGCGTGTAAACATATAGCTCCTTCCATTTAAACAAAATCCGAAAAGAACCTGGCTGTCTGGATGAATAGGAACACTAAAAAATGCATTCTTGAGGTCGATTACTGTAAAGAACGTGGCTTCGGAATCAATGGCTGTCAATAGGGAAGAGATGTCTGGGACAACTGGGTACTGAGGAATAATACATTTGTTAAGTTCTCGTAAATCAATCACTAATCGATATACTGGGGGTGCATTTGGATCAGTACGTTTCATGACTGGAATGATCGGAGAGTTACATACATTGGAGTCAATTTCTACAACTACTCCTTGAGCGATGAGCTCGTCTATAATTTTGGATAAGGCTGCTACAGCCTCGGGTGGCAATCTATACTGCTTGATTCGTGGTAACACTACACCTGGTTTGAGAGTCACACGATAGGGTGTGATTTGCATGTAACCTACATCAGTTGGACCTTGCGCCCATAAATGCTGCGGAACTTGAGACAGTCTTGAATCAAAATCTCGTAATACATAGTGACCCTTAAAGTCACGTAGGAACAGACGTATTCCCTCCGGGGAACAACATATAACTGCACCTAATTCTTTCAGTGTTTTAATGCCTAATAGGTTTTCTGGACATGACTTAGTAAGTAACAGATCAGTAGTACGGGACAATGGACCTACTTCTAGAGTAACTGGCTTTGAAATCTCATTTACGATAGGCTTTCCTGAAAATCCAAGGGAAACATTTCTTGAGCCTGAGAGCGGAGCCCCTGGAACTTCGGCGTGACTAATTGTGGTCCTACTTGCCCCTGTATCGATCAAAAACTTTCTGTCTTTCCCTAATACTTGACTGTGAACTTAGGGACCTTCTTGATCTACAGGTATCTCGATGAGAGGCAAGCCTACCTCCCTCTCTAGGCTGTTTCATGAATATGACTGGTACTCTGGATACTCAGACTGTGCATACTGGTACATCTGCGATGTAACATGCTGTGTTGCAGCAATAGGCTGCGGTACTGTAACTGTCTGTGGTGCATTCTGTGACTGAGGAGTCTGTGAAACTTGTTCTTGTCTAGGCGGACGTGGTCTTTCTTTAGTCTTACCAGTAGCTATGTTGTGTTTCAGAACTGCACACTCATTTATAAAATGACCTGGCTGTTTACAATAATTGCAGTTCCCTTTAACGGGAGCTGCAGGATGACTGGCTTGATTCGGACCCCTCTTCTGACTGTCTTGAGGAACAGATTGTGCAACTAGCACTTTCATTTTCGTGTCTTTCATACGTTTTCTTTCGTGTTCTTGCTCTTCCCTGATTCTATTCTGGTGGTACTGGAGCATCTGGAGCATCTGGGACGGAGTATTAGCTTGCCAGGTGCTTTCGACTTTCAAAACTCGGTTTTTAATTGGTGGACTTGAATTCTCGACTAATTTAGTAACAAAAAGGTGAGGGTATGACTCACTACTTGTCTTGAGACCACTGTTGATACTGAAACATTTTTCAAATCTAGAATAAAAATCACTAATATCTTCATCTTGCTTCTGTTTACAGGCTGAGATTGCATCCCAGTCTTCTTTTCTAGTTGTCAATAATCTGGGTAAAACTTGAATCAATAATTCTGGTAATTCTTTACATTTATCTCCAAGACCGGTACCTGGTACTCGTGCCTTGTCTTCAGCTTCTAGAACTGCCCAATCGATTTTTTTCTCTCCCACCTCCCATTCTTTTTCCTTTAGCTTTTCATACACCCCTGCGGGCAACAGGACCTTTAACATTTTAATGATATCTGGGTAAGTGTATTCTCCCATACGGAGCATGTCCTTTAATTCTCGATGGAACCCTGCTGGATCTTTGTCATGACAGGGAATTAATTTCTTCATTTCAAGGAGTTCCATCTTTGTGATTGGAGTGTATACAAACACTCGCTGCATTTCGCCACCCGTTCCTTTAACTGGGTGGACTTCTCGTAACGGATTCTGTCTGTCTATGTAGAATGATTTACTTTCTGGGGGTGAGACATGAACAAAATGCGGGTTCAAGAATGTTCTATATTTGTGACGCTGTTCTAGAATGACACTAATTAAATCGGTACCTAGACCTCTCCATTTATACTGGAGTAACTCGTTCAGGATATCATGTAACGGACCTGGATCAGAGTGCTGACCCTCATACAAAGTAATGAGGTGCTGAATCATATACATACCCACCAGTCGCTGCTCGGCTGGGGGCATTTTCAGAAACATTTGTGCCACTATTTCGTCTGGAAAAGTGGTAGAATCAGTAATCCATCGGACTGCTGATCGCACTAATTCCTGTTCATGCATAGTACTTAACTCACTATAACCGATTCGTGATTTCAGAATGTGATCGGTAGCTTGAAATACTTGTTCTAGGGAACCTTGTTCTGGTGCTGGATGATGGAAAGTTGACTTGTGTTCTAGACGTAAATGGCGATCTGGAAATCTAGATTTTCCTACATACGCTATTCTGGCAGTATTCTCGTCATCTTCCTCTTCAGGATCAGAGGTACTTTCTTTCTCGCTTACTTGTGCTGCTTTACGCTGTTCGTGTATCTTTATTATTTCTCTACGGATTTTCTTGTACATACTTTCCATGGCACTAATGGTATTGTGCTTTCCTTCGGCTATATTATCACTCCACTTTGTTAGAGTTTTCATTTCTTCCGGATCTTTAGACGGGTAATCTTGTTCTCTTATTAGACAGTTAATTAAGAACTTTAATATCATACGCTGAATCTCGGCTTTCCTTTGAGACATGGCATCACTAATACTTTGTGGGTCATCCCCTGTACGGATGAAACGATATATTCTGTCTAGATCTTCTTTCATATTCGGCAAGGTGACTAGATACTCGGTCACCCTCCTTATGCGTACGGAATATAAAACCATATTAAACTCGCCTGGAACTGGGTCATAGACACATTCGCCAAGGGTTTGCCTGATTTCTGCAACAGACTTATTACTCTTAGGAGTACGCTGTGATGCTTGAGCATGTAATTCGAGTGCTGATAAACGCTTGTATGGCGGCGGGGTTTGAGGAAGACCTCCCCCTGCGGCCCCTAAACTGGAATCATCAACTGATGCTTTTCGTCCTGGCAGGGTGGGTAATTGTAACGTGGGCTGGACTTGTATGGCGGGCTGACCCGGGGGGGCTGTTAAGGGCACCCCGGTGTCTGGAGGAGCAGGAATTACCTGATTTACAGGGACTGGCGGAGCGTGAACAGGATTTGCATATTCGGGGACTGTGTCGTCCAGATAGGACGAAATAAAAATATCAGCTGCGGTCGGTTTGTGACGTAGCTTGGTCGGAACTAATGGTGGCGGGAAATTACTGGATGCCTCTGGGGTCGCTTTTGGCAAGCCCTCAGCAAGAAGAGGATACATACCCTTAGTAAGGGCATGCCTCTGTCTGTCTGATTGCTCAGTTCTAACTCGTTCACCTATCTCGATTAATTCTCTTTCTTGGGCTCGTTCTTGGGATTCTCTACTTAGTTCTGACTTTCTGATTTCTTTTTCGGTTCTTTTATGAGCTTCTTTGCGCCATAACTCGATGGCATCTTTCTGTGACTGTCTGGCTTTCTTTTTCCATAATGCTTCTTCTACTCGCATGATGCATTCGGCATCCCATGTACCCGATACGGGCCATCTATACTTTTCTTCTAACTGTTTGGTATAATCTACCCATAAATCTAGATACAATATGGCGCTTATGCCATGTTTCTGATACATAAAATGACCTGGACTGTCCCTGGGCGGGACAGGAACTGCTTCTTCTAACAAACCCTTTCTAGTTTTTAACTGACGTAGTCTCGAAAAGAGAGACATTGTAAACTTGAATCGGAACACAATACAATAGACGAGGAACAATAACAATTGGGAAAACAATTCAGGCATACCACGATATTGGAAATACATTGAACAACATCATAACATAACAGTTCGGACGGAATACCTGGAATACTAAGAACAGAAACACAAGAATTTCTCGAGAACGGAACAGACTAGAGTTACTGGATGCACTGCTGAAACAGTACGGAACATACCGGTCCCATAAAGGGACGCATCAAGACCCGTATCCACCTAGGTGAACACTTCGTTAGTGGGCCTGGGTACCACCAACCCACGGACCAGAGTCAATTTAGATTGACCCTGTCTAGATACTACCCCAGCAATGGTACTCACCGGGCAGCAAGAACGGAAAGGCCTTGGACTGGACTGGACTGCTACGACGACGGACGACGAACTTCGGACTTCAGTTACGGGTGGGCCTCCGGATACCTCGGACCTTGGACTCTTGGCTTGGGCTCTGGTCGGGACTCGCCGCGTTCCTCCACCGTCTCGTTTGGATGCTGGACCGCCTCCTCCGTCTCCTCCGTGGGCCTGAGGGATACTTGAGCAGAAATATCTGCCACTGCGCAGAAGAGTTCCGTCACGACTGCAGAGGGTCAGGGGGTCGGCGTGGCTTCACCGACGCGTGGGGAAAGGGCAAGTCCCTGTTCGGGCGCCATTATGTGGTAAATAAATAAATAATACCCTATTTTTGACTAGACATATATCATAACAGATAGCTCAATAAATAAGAGTCAAGATTCGAGGTAGTAGGAGTTTTGCAGGTTTAATACAGCATAAGGACAGGAACAGGACAACCTGCATAGGAACAGGGGCCCAGCAGCTGCTGGGGCTGGGTCTGGGATGAGCGCGCTAACTTTTAATAACAATACATGAGCTTATATACAAAACGCAAACACATAGCATTACATTGCAGTAGGCGTAGCAGTGGGTGGAACAGAAGGCGTGACGCGTAGCAGTCGCGAAAGATAAGAGTAAAAGTAGGTGTAACTGGGCGTATACATAGACATGTGGTGCAGACGTAACAGAATATGTCATGAATGGGGCGGAAACATAGGAGGGGGCTACCTAAGGAGCCGGGACCTCTAACCTGGTGGTGCGCGCAAACTGGCAATGACGTATTACGAGGAGAAGCTGGGGGCTATGAACTCTGTGCTAGGAGCAGAGACTAAAGTCTGGAGAGTCGGAGCGACATGTACCTAAACCCTATCTAGTATCTGATGTTTAGGGAACATGTTGATATAAACTAGAAGTCATGAGGGGAAAGCTAACTGACTCCAAGACTGGAGCATGCATTATTCTACATGTAGTGCGTGATGAAGAATATTAAATGACCATTAAATACAGTATTTCTCTTAACATGGAGCCGCATAGGCTAGACAATGACGGAAACTATTGATGCAGTTCAGTAGCTTAGGAATGCAGAGAAGGAGGACTGAACTGATAACTGGAACTATAACATACTTTTGGCAGACTCAGAGGCAGAGCCAAGCTGCACCGGGCACTGCGAGGCAGGAAGTAAGTGAAAGGTCGAGGATACAGGTGGGGGCTGTATCGCTCCTCAGCGAGGCTTCAGGAGACAGGAGCTGAATCTGATGTCCGGGCCCTTTTGAGGCCTGGAAACGGGGACTTATAATGAAATAACGTGCACACTGAGAAACGTGGCAACATTATTTTACATAGGCCTGATATCCGTAGTATTCACGAGGCCTGGAAACTGGCATACTAGAGGTGGACACAACTGTAATTGCGTCATTAATCAGACATGGGGAATAACATATGCATATTGGTCATGCACACATAACATATGATGGATGACACGTAGGGACACAGAACATGACAAAATTTACTTTTCCACAAACAGACCACCTGTCTAGGCTTAGCCAAAATCAAAGATTTAAATAAACCGTCTATTCCAAAGCCAACAATGTTTAGCAATAACTCTGATACAGATGAAGAGATAGACGTAAACCATATATTAAACCAAAACAGAACACATCCTGATTGGAAACAGTGGTTGATCTGGCCCACAGATACTAATAACTGTCAAGACAGATTCCTGAACAAAACGCAGGGGTTCAAAATGACCAGGCCAGACCCTAGATATCCTCAAAGACATCACCCAGGGATAATAACCACCTACAGTGTGGGCAAATTATGCCTTCAATGGCTACAAACTTCCACACTGGCAGAAATTAAGCAACACCTAACTTTACTTACTGATGGTGCTGACTTGCGTGATTTCACTATGGGACCACGCAAACAGCGTCAAAAGCGTTTCATAGCAGCCTCTGTATATGCAGCATACAATGAGGCCTGGAAGGTTACTCAAATTGAAACAGCAGAGAGAATACGGGAAATTGACCGTATTAATTTGGAAAAATCACTTTCTGTAGTGGACAATGGGTTAATGACTCTGTCCTCCAGAATTTTTTCTTTGGACAGCATTGTGTCTTCAGCAATCGATATATTATCGCAAGACTTACTGTTATTACAACACGGTCAGTCACAATTGCGTTCTATTGTACAGCTTGGCTGGACGTTACAAAATCTGCGTTCAGGCTATGTGCCTTGGCGTCTAATCAACACAACGTCATTATTCCAAATCTTTAACCTTACTGATAGACAAATCAGTATGGCACAAAAGGGTGCTGATTATACAATCTTGAGCATTGAAAAACTCGAAAGATTACCAGTGACAATGTCAGAACGACCTGTCAGTGAATGGATAATACATGGGATAATAAATATTCCAATCTCAACCTTCAGGTTTCAATACTGCCAAAAATATATACAGGCTGGCATGTACGAGAAATTGGGAAAGGGGTACCTTAAAACAACATGGAACCTGCCCTATTCACATGCATGTGTCAGTAATAAAGGACAGAAAGTGTTTCTTAGTGGCAACAATTGTGCGATGTCACTAAGTGGCACACTTCTGTGTAACGGAATTAGTTTGCATGGAGCCTGTGAAGGGAATTCATATAACCTTTCATGTCACCAGCAAGGCGCACCTGCAACAGAAATAGAACCATTCTTTCAAAGACTCTATAATGGGAGTTACATTCTTATTGTAGACCGCAGATGTTGTAGTCTTATGCCCGGGACTCCTTATCTAGTAACTACTACTGCGAAGGTCAAGTGCTGTGGACGCTCGTTGTTCCCCAGCTCCTTCCCAGACAGGGAGGCAAGGGCATGGCCCGATTTGAAAATTACTTCTATTCGAATAGATACTTTAAGCAGAATGAAAACAGTGCTTCTTCAGACGCCTACCAGGCTCTCGTCATCAAAAGAAACGTATGATCTACAAGTCGCAAGGACGACTGCAGAGATACATACATTATTATCAACTAATTCCCCCGTACATTTCGCGGAAATCCTGAATGAAATCTTAAATATTTCCGATACCAATGGGGTCTCAAAGGTATTTAAGACAGTATTTTCGATGGCATTAACACCATTCAAAGCCATACTGGGTATTTTTCCAGATTTCGTCCATTCGATTTTTGGCGGACTTCCCCTGATCTTGGGACTAATTGCAGGAATCTTATTCTTAGTCCTTATTTTTCGTTATGGCAACCCATGTCACAGACAAAACTCTTGCGACAAGGGAAGAAACAATCCTAGCCATTGGATACCGGGACCGGATATCAAAAATCCTGGGACTCTCCCGGCTTAGAGACCTGAACATGACTTGGTTTCTATCATTTCGACCAATGTGGCAAAGATGTGTTTTACCTGTATTAAGGTGTCTGCTATGCGGAGAAGAATGCGTGTTAGACACCTGTCTGACGCTACAATCGGATGCGCCGATGGATGCAGAAACATTGTTGAGCCCGATCAAGGTTCATGCTTTGTGCTGCCCTCAAAGGCTACCAATCCTGATGACGGCATTCGTGGAAGCTTCACCACTACGATTGATGGGTAGTGAAGTTCAAGATGAAAGCAGCATCGAACAGGTACGACCTTCTGTCAGCAATGCGAATCAGAATGTCAATGGAGACAATCATGCACAAGAATGCATGATTACACCTATTTCCGAGTTAGTGGAACTTTCCCAGGAAGCTGTTGACAGTTTTTTCGAAAGCCTAAATGATATGATGTTCTCACCCGAACAGAAATAGAGACTTTTGAGCAAGCTCGCACACGGCGTTCCCTGAATTCGGCCTTCAACTTTAAATAATAAAGTCACATGAACTATTTTTCACTCCAGTTCACGGACAGCAACTCTTTCAGAAGCCCCAATTCATTTTTTCGGTTTTTCGGGACACTTATCTTCTGCTTAAAGTAAGAAACTATTCCTAAAGAACTAAGATTTCTATTTTTAGATACTTTATAGACTTTAGCTGCCCGCTGGTATGTTCACAAATATTTTATTCTGTGATGGAATGGTCTCGAAACTTTTTTCTGTATTTAAGAAACCATTTCATGTGTAATTCTCATATACCAAATAAGCAATAATGTATACAAATGCGTGATTACTTTAGCATTATTCCATAGCTTGAGTGCATACAATATATATGTCTGCAAATTTTCTGTATATTTGAAGAATTTCAAAATGCATTTATGTATTTTGGGGTGGTAAGGTATACACACTACTCTATAGTATGTTGTACTATGTTATACTATGCCTAGATTAGTAAATATGTCCATAGTTAGCGTGGAGTGGGTGTCATGTATTCCTATAGGTTCTGAATCGATCCCCCTATTCCTGACCCTATTCTAGTTAAACAATCCAACAAGTTAACTAGCAGTCAGCCCATGAGGCAGAAAACCCCCATGATGCAGATACCGTTATCTGACGCAGTCACACTACGGCACGGGAACGTGTTATCTGATTAGGTCATAACGCTTGCGATCTAATTAGACAAGCGATATTCCTCCAGCCCCTGATAAGGCATACGGAGTTCTCATAACAAATCAAACCTATGACAACCTGGGCAAAACCCTGCGGCCATTGTTTTGATTTCACAGAGAACTTCAGTAAAAGAATGTGCTAACGAGCAAGTCGTATGACATCCTTATTGACGTATCTATGTCCATCCTTACGTCAATCTCGGCACCTTAAAGGTATAAATATTACCGATCTTGCCCTATGCAAACACACGCGTGGTGACGAGACGGAGCAGCCATACTTGCCGAAGCCAAGAGCAGAGCAGACCCCGCTGGCAGCAGCCCCGCCTTCCTGACGCGCTGAGAGACGCGCTGCTTTCTCCTGCCGAGAATCCAGCACCGGCGTTTCTGGGTAGCCCTCGCAGGCAGCCTGGAATATCGAGACCAGAGAGAGAGATACCATTCCTCATTCATCCTAACTTCCAGGTACAGAACTGAATGACCCCTCACAGAGAATTCTTTAGTTATTCATTTGGCAAAAACAAACTTAACTTAAACTGTAACTTTCTATTCCCGCCCACGTATTAGACTTAGGTCAGGTACACGGGGTAGGCGTATCTAGAAACACCAGTTGAGTACGTTTAGTCAAATGTATATGTGTATGTAATATATTTTATTCATTTTAAAACATCTTATGGCTTAGAAACCATATCAATGTTTTTACAGTATTATTTTATACTATTGCTTTTAATGTATGCACTTTACTTAGCTATAAGTATTGCAATAATATCGATCCATTTCTCTTGTATGAGAAAAGAGACTGATCAATAAATAACACCTTTTTATTGAACACGCCCGTCTCTTCCTTTTCTCTACATTCTGATGAGACTAAGAATGCACGTACTGACTGAGTAAAATAAATTGCCTTTTGTTCACACGACTCTCGAGATTTACTCTTGATTAGGGGAGAGCAAAGTTGTCATGTTCTATGGTTGTCAGAAACTAAATCCCTTCTTGTCTAATCAGGGAAGTTAAGTCCTCCTTGAACATTCGAGAAAGTTTCTAGTGAACTCTGAGCTAAGCTGGCAAACCCAAAACTTTAAGTCTAGTATCGACAGTAGTAGACCTAGTTAACGTCTGGCCTAGGCCTTTACTGCTGTAGGTATTATTCCAATGCGCAGAGCCTATTGGGATGATAGGAACTACACTACAAGACCACAAGGGCCGGGGCAACTGGCCTACTTACAGAAAGTTGTTGCTCTCTTATGATAGGTCCAGACACCCGTTTGTGGCTAAGGAGCATTTTGGCTATATGGGAACTCCATTCCATACCTTTAGAGATCCGGATTCCCAGATAGTCGAAAGACTCAACGGTGTCAAGTGCAGTATCATTAAGGGTAATGCCGTTTCTGAAACATTTCGATGGGTTGATTGTCATTAACTTTGTTTTACTTGTGTTTATTATCAGCCCCCGAGAGTCACAAAAAAGGCTAAACCTGTTTAAAAGTTTTTGAAGACCTTCCGGTGTTTTAGAGATCAGGAGGGTGTCGTCGGCGAATGGGAGGGTTGGGGTTTTCTCCCCTGCCAGGATTGGGGCATCGGCTGGTTCCTCTCTGAGATGATCTACCACCCCATTCATAAATAAAGAGAACAGGGTCGGGCCAGCACGCAACCCTGGCGCACCCCCCTATTCACCACGACCCTCTCCGTCAGCTCCCCCTGTGAGCCCCACCTAATTCTGGCATAATTGTCCTCATGGAGACGTTTTATAAAAGCGAGAATCTGAGGAGAGATGCCCAGTTCATACAGGACCTGCCAGAGCTTGAAACGTGGATCAAGATCGAATGCGGTCTTCAGATCTATAAAGGCCAGATACAAGCTGCCTTTCCCAATCACCACTGCTTTCCAGTGGATCATGAAAAATCTAAAAACCTGGCCCATCGTACCCACCTTCTGTCTAAAACCTGCTTGATAGTGAGAGAGGATGTTCCTATCCTCCATCCAGGACCTTAACCTCATGTATTTAATCTAAACACAACCCCTCTGCACTCTTTATGAGGTCAGAGGTAAAAATACAATACAAGTCACACGGTTAATATACGATAAGTTGCACAGTATACGTCATGCCCTAGGGGCCTCACAAACCATATACTAAGAAAGTGGTATAAGTACCATGTGAGAGTTAGAAAGCAGGCCTGGGGCCTGTGGAATCGCTGGGGCTACTCTACTCGACCAAAGGATAGGAAGTAGCAGGCCCACGGGAGACGCGTGCAGTGTCTAAACACAGATGCGGGTTACCATTGACTTTCTATGGGAAACAAAGAAGTTACAAATACACAATTTAAGGACACTTTCGGATGGACTAGGATGGAACCCTTTAAAGTAGGACACTTCGAGAGTCAGGACCCACGGGAGCATTTACCTCACCCAGGGAAGCCGGGTGCATAGGTGTCTTTTCGTGTCGGATTTCGTTATCGTTTTCTATGGAGAGCTGCAAAGAAGTGCTGCAGGCGACCAGAGGAAAAGTGTCCGGGTGAATCCAAGGGTGGATCGGAGATGTGAAGAACCTGAAAGCAGAGGGGAAAGAGTCTGGGTCACTAGCCAGTGACCAGGAAGGTACCATGAAGGAACCAGGCAATGTTGGGTGCTTGAAGGTGAAGAAGGTGAGTTTGTCTCTTCAGCCACGAGGTCCAGGAGGCATTGACGATTGCCAACCGCTGGATTTGAGCTGTCCCACAATGGATCTAGATGACCGCGGTGTCGGTATCCGGATTGGACCCAACAAGCCTTGGCAACCGCAACCCATGCAGGATGTGAAGAATGGGTCTGTTGCAGACATCCTTGCGGTCTGTGGCAGTTCTCCTTTTCAGAGAAGCTGAGGCAAGTCTGGAGCAACCAGGCAAGCAAGTTAGATTTAAAGGAAGGTCTTCAGGGGGCTCACAAGCCAACGGGCAAGGAACTGAGAAGATACGTTAAGCTTAAATGTAAAGGCTGGGCTCACGGGACACTCGCGGCGTGTGGGGGCCTGAGCATCAGTGCAAATAGTGCTCGGGCTGGGGCTTTTTGTACTCTAATGCACAACTTATTGAGGGTTCAGGAAAGGAGTGCAGGTAACAAAATGCAGGATGTCCAAGATGTCCAGTCCCACATCTCTCGTGTTTGCAACGGGTCTCAGCTTTGCTGTGGATGTGGGTCAGGTTCAGAGAAGTCTGGAAGTCCAGTTCTTGTGTTGCAGAGTCTTCGGATTCCGATGGGAGCCTTGAAACTGCAGACCGGCAAAGTTGCTGTTGGTGCCTGTTTGCAGAGGGTAGTCACTCCTTGCCCACAAGGGAGATGTCTTCTGCCTTCCAGTCCGAATGGAATGTCGAAGGTCCAAGATATGTCTTTCAAAGATTCGTCCAGGATAATCTAAAGTCCCAGGGACACAGCTCCTATACTTATACTAAGAAAGGTGGCTGGATTACCTGACTAGGTCCCTCCTATGGGTGGACCTGAGAAGGGGGTGGTTACAACCCTTTCCCTTTGTCCAGTTTCACGCCAGAGCGGGGCTGGAGTGCCTCAGCAACTAGCTTGAACCGAGCTATGCATGGAGCACCTTGTGTGCCCCAAGCAGTGTCTAGAAGCATTCACTGAATGCAGCCCTCACTGCCCCAATACACAAAACCCCTGTCTGGGGAGGTGCCAGCACTTCCCTGGACAGGAAACCTATTGTCCAGGCCTCCCATGCCGGAGTTTCGTTCAGCAGCAGGAGGTCAGACTCATGTCTGTGGCAGCAGCAT
This sequence comes from Lissotriton helveticus, assembly GCF_964261635.1. NCBI lineage: Eukaryota > Metazoa > Chordata > Amphibia > Caudata > Salamandridae > Lissotriton > Lissotriton helveticus. The sequence continues at coordinate 1,093,568,747 of NC_136063.1, forward strand.
CCATTTTGTGATGCTGAGGCTCTGTTTAACTTTAACCTGGTAAAGCAGTAACTACATGTCTTCTCCCTCTAGAAGGGTGGAATGCTACCCCCGCTGCCAGAATTAGCAGGGGGGGGGTAGTATTCCAAAGTGTTTGACACCTTACACGACATGTTTTGATAAAGCCAAACCAAAGTTAGCATTAACCGCGAGGATTATAATTCACTTAAGAGTATATGGTATGGGTATATCATAGAACAGCTATATGGAGATGGTTCCAAAAGCTGCAGAGGGGCTCAGCTCATGCTAGGGTACCCTCTCACATAAAACCAAGCACTCTGCCTCCAGGATTTTCGAGGCTTACCATAGGAGTGGCTTATAGGTGTATATGTGTCTATATGTAAAGGTAGATATAGGTATACTATATCTAAGTAAGGGGTGATTACACCACCTTACCCAGGCTGTGTGAACAGACCTGTGGTGTCAGTTTGGAAGGCAAACCAGGGGTGGCACAATACATGCTGCAGCCCCTGGTAGGCCTAAGGTGCTCCTATGCCCTGAGTACCTATGGTACACTATACAGCTCCTAACAAGAGTGACCCAGTAACCAATCTGGTATGTACTTAAAGTACATGGTATCAATTTAGAGAGAGGACAGCTGGGCTGTGGGTCTGATTAGCAGGCCCACAGCCACAATAAAGTTAAAAAAAACTGAGAATCAAAGCAAAAAGTAGGGGTGACCATAGGAAGCAGACCCTACTCTCCTACACTGGGGAACAGTGTGAATGACTGCTAGGCTTAGAAAAAACAGCAGCCTGCTATAGGAAGAGATATTACCTCCCCTTTGCAGGAAGGCACTCAGGTTGTTTGCTCATAGGCGCCTTTGGTGGGTAAATGGCGATCAGACTCTTGAGGAGCTACTTTGTGTTCAAGTAGACAGGCTGGTAGAGGGAAAAGACAGGGGAGACCAGTGTCCAAACCAGTTTCCCTGTGGGCTTATAGCCCAAAGGTAGTCAAACCTCTGATATGGGCTATTAAGCTCCTATCATCGGAGGAAGGGTTCATATATCTTGAATGTGGTAAGAATAGTGCACTCTGGAATTGCTAGATACTGCACGTAGCCGGAAAGTCATCACAGAGTGGCAGGAGACCAGGTAACCCACTGGCTAGTGACCACATCAGCCCACCAGAACCCTTTCTGTGCATAAATATGGCACCCTGAACTTCACATCAAGCCAGAACTGGAGAAAGGACCAAAGAATGACTGCCCTGCTGATCCCTGGACTTAGGAAAGAAAGAGAGGCTGCACCATCTACTGGACTGCACCTGCCACACCTTAGGCTAGTGAAGAGAAGACTGTGTCTGTGGCTTCTGGCTTAGGTAAACGTCACTCCCAAGCTGCAGATCAAAGATGTGACTCAAAGGGTCAGTTGGCTGACCCCCTGGAACCAGCACCAGGGCCATCAAAGCAAGTAGCCCAACTCTGCAAGTCAGTATCCACTTCTGGAGACTCACTGCCCCAAGAGATTGATCCTTTACAGCCAAGAGTTGCACCCGAGTCTGCCAGATCTAGGAGTGTTGCCTGAGTTCAGAATGGTTGCCCAAGAGGGACACCAGCTTCCACCAAGGAAAATCTCTGGGACCGCTGGGGATGGAGGCGGGTAGCCCAGCCGCAGTTGGCCTTCTACTGGCTTAAAGAGGACTTGAAGTGACCCCAACCTCTGTAGCCATAGTTGACTCTCCTGACCCATGAACCGAGGTATAACCACAAAAGCATCCCTGTTGATCCCTCAGCATCCAAAGCATCCTTGAGCATCTTCCATCTGCTGCATTCACATCAGGACCACTCCTTTAGAGCCTCTGGAGGTCATGCAGTAAAGTTTTGAACTGGACTGAAAAATGCTTTGGGCGCAAGTTAACTGCAAAAATGCAAATTATTGGTCCCCCAGAACTTCTTCCAGTTGGATTTGGTCACCCAGAGTAGTCAAACACAACACTTACAAACTTTATGATTACCAATGCGTGCTTGAGGTTAAACTGATACTTAAGTTTTCTTTAAAAATCTGTATCTCTGGAAACCTCTGGTCGATTTTGCTCATCTTGGACTCTAAAAAGTCATAAAGACATAATCAATTTTTATAAATTGGCAGCAGATTTCTTTTGTGTTGTGTGGCGTTCTTATTTTGTTGTTTGGTACTGTTATATACTTAACACTAGCTCCTTTGTTTAAGCCACGCTGCTCAAAGCCACAGCTACCCAGGGTTGATTTTAAGGTTTTACAAATGAGCCTGACTGGGCCCAAGGTAGTTTTGGTAAGTGTATTACACTGTAAGGTCTGAAAACCTTACCATATAATACACCCAAATCTTCACAATGCTTAATAGTTTTATCCTCTATGCACACCGGTTGGTGACGGTGTAAGCAACAAACTTCTGAATGGCACAAGTGTCTAGACTTTTCTCGATAGCCTTTTGTGGTACTACGTCGTCTCGTGGTTGGCGTACATATTAGCAATGGGCATGATGCTATATATCCCAGAGATCCATCTTAGTGCTGTTTACATTGCTTCACTGGAAGTCTACTGCCTGCGCTAGTATGTCATGCTCATATAGTTTCCCATGGCTTACGCTGTATGCGTCCCTTGTTATATACTGAAACAAAACTAATGTGAAAAACTTGAAGTATGTATTGTGATAACTGCACAGTGCAGGTGTGCCACGATATATACATCCTCATTCGATACGTATGAGAGCAGAGGGCCCCATATCCGTAGGGTGGGAGGACTAGGACAGAAGCAATGCACGTGCCTTTATGCAGTCCAAGAGAGCCATTAAGGGGGATAGAGCCAGATGCATACCTGTCATACCTAAAAACTGAAGGAATATATCATGCCAGTAGGATGGAACAAATTAGCATGTCCAGGACAGATTGAAAATGTCTGCACAGGGATGTGGGCAGTGGCACTGTATCTTTAATGTAGCACAGCACACATTATTGCCATTACCTAGCACTTTCTTGTGCACTTATACCTCTACTTTCTATGTCCATTACCTTTTTACATAATGTAACATTCCTGCACTATATCGCTTGATCTACTTTTGAACGTAGAGAAGCCTCAGTTTAGAGTCTCCGTAGATTTCTCGTTCAGTAGTTAGATACTGTGTTGCTTGAAAGACTGCAAATGATTTGGTAGGAAACTTAAACATCCGATTAAGCAAGAAATGGAGGCGCTCATTCAATTACCAGAGGCTAATGGCTTTCAAGGTAGTGGCACCCAGGAGGCCAAGTGAATTAATGTACTGTATTCCTTTTCCATAGTAAATCATACTTACATCGTTTACATCACATGCCTCCTGCATTTCCTGTCTTCTAAATTTAGCCCACTATACTTCACTTTGCAGGTTCCTAGAACTTCCACTCAGGCACGCGTTCATGATAAAGATAATATTACAGTGGTATGATAGTGAAATCGTCTCATGCTAGTATTTAGCTAGCAATTTTCATAGTGTATAGGAATGCACTTATTTTAAAACTGTTTATAGACCGAGATTCTGACAGTTGCTGTGGTGTGCAAGCGCCAGTGAAATAGACAGCTGTGGACCTCTTAAATGTACCAGGGACACACACGAGGCTGCTCTTTTTGCCCGAATGACAAAGGCGTAGTGTTGTTATATTCATAATTCAAAAACAACAGTTGATGGACAGAATGCAGAACAACATTATGCATTCACCCCAGTACAGAGATCTGGGTCTAACTACATCGTTTTTTTGCTCACCATGCCATTTCAGTTTGAACCCAGCCATATGCAAATCAGTCTTGACCCTTCACCCAATGGGAACAGTCCAGCCTGAACTTCCAATGTCAGGTCCTCCCTGGACTGGAAACAAGAACCCCAGGACCGGTTTCGGGGTTTCACCCCTCATCAGCCAGGATAGCTTGATTCCAGTGGCATGGAGAGCATGGCAATGGAGAGATATTGACAAAAAATTGAAGTTTCAATGGTCTCCTCATACACATCAAACGTACCCGATAATGCAGTACCACATAATTGTGCTGAAGTCATGTGAATTACAATATTGTAAGCAACGGGCACCATGCAACCACCTGGAGGAAATCCACCAGCCATCAGTGGTATCAGCCACGAGGAGCAGACCTTGGTCTGGCTGGATATTTGTACCTCTCTCTGAGGTGAATTCGTGTGGCCGTCTTGTTCCTGACAGCTGATGCAGCTCAAATGGAGGGAATAGAGAAGCATGCAAAACAGACTCTGAACTGAACGAATGTAGCCTTGGACGGAGCTGACTACCACACTGTGCTAGGCATGGGGTTTCCCATGTTGATTTGTTGTGGTTATTTTGTTGCCTCTTTCTGATTCATCTACACCAGCCCATGTTCTCTGGAATCCATTTAAAAGCCTCCTGTGTTCTGGGCAGAAGTTCTCTGTAGACACAATGATCACAGCACAATATGGGGTGGACATAACACCATCTACTTGGCCCCCTCGCTGCCATCGTCAGACAGCATGGGCTCAGCATAGTATCCTACGCCAATGACACCCAGCTCATCCTCTCCCTCACGAAGAACCCAGAAGACCCCAGACTCAGTTTCCAAGAAGGAATTAAAGATATCGCAGCCTGGATGAGCAACAGCTGCCTAATACTGAACGCGGAGAAGACAGAGGTCCTCGTCCTTGGACCCTCGCTCACCGAGTGGGACAGCTCCTGGTGGCCCTGTGCCCTCGGAAACCCACCAACCCCGACTAACCACGCCCGGAACCTCAGCATCATTCTAGACTCCTCCCTCACCATGACTTGCTAGATCAACGCCGTCGCCGCCACCTGTTTCAACTCCCTCCACGTCCTCCGCAAGACCATTGAGTGGATCCCCCAAAAAAGCCAGAAAGACCGTTATTTAGGCACTCATTACCAGCAGACTGGACTACGGAAACACCCTCTACGCGGGAACCAACAAATCCCTGCTACAGAAACTCCAGTCCATCCAGAACACCACAGCCAGCCTCGTCCTCGGCACCACATGACATGAGCACATAACCCAACAACACCTGCTTCACAACACAACCTTCTTAGCTTCGGCATGACTCAGCTAGTCTCAAACCCCACCCACATCGCAGGACATACCCTCGATGGCATCTTCACTAACAATGACCATATTAAAGCTATCGCGACTGAAGCAGTTCCGTGGTCTGACCATAGTGCCATCTTCTTTAATATGCCTATGGTCAAACAAACAAATCACCGAAGAGGCCTTACACTCCCTGAAAAAACACGTTCTTGGAGCAAGCTCGAACCCGCCCTTCTGGCTGACTCACTTGCAATAGATTCCCCTGCTCTTGAAACCGGTAACACTAACTTGGTGCGATCAAATATCAAAAGTGGATTAAACAGGCAGTCGATCAGCTGGCTCCTGTAGAAACTAAAAAAGCCAGAAGACAATCTGCAACTGTGCCGTGGTATTCCACAGAGGTGAAGCACATAAAGCAAAAATGCAGACGACTTGAGCGGTCGTGGCGTCTGGATTATAGTGCTCAAAGTAAAAAAGTATACATTAAAGCCCTGCAGGAATATAAAATAGCAATAGTTCAGGCCAAATCTGCCTATTTCACAAATAAAATTCAGGCAGCTTCTAACACTGCTAGAGAACTATTCAAAACTGTCACCCTTCTGACCAAAAGCTCTCGTGACACTGTCTTCACTCCCGACCAGAATTTTGTGACAAACATTGCGACCTTCTTCCAACAAAAGGTCCAGACAGTTTACGATGACCTTAGTTCATCTGCATCCATCACACTCGGTGAAAATAATGATACTGCCCCCCTGCCTGGTTCCAGCTATTCCTGCTTCCCCCTATTAGAAGAGTCACAGGTGGCAGATCTTATTACACAGATGAAGTCAGGGTCTCCATCAGACCCCTGCCCACCACGTATAATACACATGTTGCCACAGACTGTGGCAGCTGTCCTGACCCCCTTGTTAAACAACATTATCACCTCTGGTGATTTCCCTAGTAGCTGGAAGAAAGCCTGCATTCGACCTATTCTTAAAAAGGATTCGCTGAACCCTACCGAACTAAAGCACTATCGGCCAATTTCCTGTCTACCTATGCCAGCCAAGATTTTGGAAAAAACCATAAACCAAGAAATGATGCGGTACGTTGACCACAACAAGCTCCTAGACCCCTCTCAGCATGGCTTTCGCCCCTTCCACTCAACAGAGTCTGCCTTAATCATGGCAACCGAAAATATTCGAAGGACAATGGACGAGGGTGGCAGAACGGCCCTAATCTTACTAGACCTTACAGCGGCATTTGACACCGTGAACCACTCGATTCTGTTAAACAGACTAAAAACTCTTGGTTTCACGGGGGCTGCTTTAGCTCTATTAACATCCTTCCTGGACTCCCGCACTCAACAAATACACTGGGAAGGCTTTACTTCTGACAAATTTTCCCTCCCGGGTGGGGTCCCTCAGGGCTCGGCACTGTCACCCACTTTGTTCAACCTGTATGTTACCCCCCTAGCTGCCTTAATTCAAACCCATGGCCTGCAATTAGTGTCGTACGCTGACGACACTCAAATTGTAGTATCAGTATCCCAGTCTATCCAAGCCACTGCAGAGCGTTTTAAGAACTGTCTTCTTAGTGTAAATAACTGGATGAGCCGTAACTTTCTAAAATTAAATACGGACAAGACTGAGATAATCGAGTTTGGTCAGAAACCATCGATCTGGAACAACCTCTGGTGGCCCCCGGAAGCTGGCGCCTGTCCTAGCCCTGCAGAAAAGGTTAGGAATCTTGGCTTCCTGGTTGATAAAGAGCTTTCCTGCAAGGCACAGATTAACCAGGTAACCTCCACCTGCTTCCATACCATCAAGGTCCTTAGGAAAGTTTTACCCTACATTCCTCCAACGTTAAAAAAACCCGTAATGGCTGCCCTGGTAATGTCCCGAGTGGATTATTGCAATTCACTCTACTTGGGCACAGGAGAAAAACAATTAAACTGACAGGGTGCTGTTGAACTTACCTTATTGCCACCCAACTTCCAAAGCCATCAAGGAACTTCACTGGCTTCCAGTCAGGTGTAGAATACAGTTTAAGGCCCTCTGTCTGGTCCACAAATCCTTGCACGGTATGGGACCAGACGATATCCCCAAACTTCTTCCTCGATATGTGCCATCGGGTACACTGAGGTCAGCCAATCTAGATCTAATATGCCAGCCTAAAATAAGAAGAATGCGATGGGGGGCAGATCTTTTTCCTATCAAGCTTCCAGACTATGGAACTCTCTGCCCCCTACACTGCGCTCACAAAAGTCGAAACTATGTTTTAGAAAGGCACTGAAAACATGGCTTTTTTCGTCGCATTAAGACCTGCTCTCACCGCTCTCTTTAGTCTCTCTAGCGCCAAGATGCCGCGGCATTCGAGCGCTTTATAAGTACTTCTTCAGTCAGTCAGTCAGACCTCCCCAAGCTCCCCGTCGTGAAGAGAGTAACTTTCAAGCTACGTCGAGAAGAGAGTAACTTTCAAGCTACTCACCCGTGCTTACAAATCCCTCCACAACATCAGACCCAAATACCTCAACAAAAAAATCTCTTTCCATGCACCCAAAAGAAACCTCGGCTCCGCCGACCTCGCCCTAGCAACGACCTGCGCATCTGCAGAACCAGAGATGGGAGAAGAGCCTCCTCCTACATCGCAGCTAATACCTGGAACAAACTCCCAGTCAATATCAGACGCTCCCCCACCCTGCACACCTTCAGGAAGATACCTTAAGACCTAACTTTTCAACTGACCTAGAGCTGCACCCCCCCCACCCCCCTTTGCCTTGAGACCCTCACAGGTGAGTAGCGCGCTTTAAAAGCCCCTGATTGATTTATTGAATGACAAGCATATGTGTTTCGGTTCAAGGAAACTGAAAACAGCATTTCACCAAAGTTTATAAACTCAAGGTATTAATTCAAGTATTACCACCCATTACACAGGCCACTGTGGGAACAAACAGCTAAATAACCCTACCTACTTGCGAACAAGCATTTTCTGCGTTGGGAAGGTGAGCGAAAAGAGAGAGCCTCCTTTTCCATTTATCCAAGGGCTGATGACCTTGATAATGGAGCCTACTGTTTTTATGGCTATAGTATACATTGGAGTTAATGCAATATTTATAGCAAATAAAATGTCAATAGCACACAAACTGTGTAGTGAGGTCAGAAATCGCTTTGCCTGTTTTCTCTACTGTAGAAAAAACTTGAACATTAATTTTTCCTATAGTAAAATAAACATCACTGATTGGAGCAAAATAGCACACCTTTAAAACATCGAATATAATGCTGAATATCACATCACTGCAAATTAATTTAGTTTAAAAGCATAACCCCACCTCTGGACTTTAATGTAATTCTGCCTAAGCATTTTTATATGAACTTTCCTAGAGAAGATGTACATAAATATGTCTGATCTGAAATAAATTTGTTCACGATAGCTATGTATAAGTTACGTAGATTCTATCGTAATAGAAATGGTGGTGTGTCATACCCAAATGTTTTTTATTTGACAGTTTTTAGCCATCTAAAGTAAGGCTTGGTCCACTGATCCTAAAAAGCAGTTTTTGCTTCATTCATGTTTTCAGTTCTACGCCTTACCAGATACCAAGAGTTATTCTAATATAATGTCCCAATTATTTTTGAAAAGTTTTATTACAATCTTCCTTCTCTGACACTATGAGAGTTATTGTAAGCTACAGGCAGATCATGTATTATATTATTCAGTCTCCTAAAGATATCGAAGAAGCTGGCATTTTACACAAGTCTACACAAAACATCACAGAGGTATGAATATACTGCATACAATCAAATAAACATTACACATAAAAAGAATTGTCACTCTCAGTTGTCTGAAATATCGAACACACAGGGATATCGCTTGTAAAGAAATTAATTTCTTGCTCCGTTAGGTTCCCAAAAGTTGAACACATCATTTAATAATAGTCCAACTGTACATTATTAGGATCATAACTGGCAGCCATGATGAATGCTGAACCATGGTATCCACCTTCCTTTTTTAAACTTTAAATGTTTTATTATTTTCTTAGAGACAATACGAAACAGAAAGCATGCAATACATACATACTTGAAGCCTACTAGAACATGTAAATTTCAGTAAACATACATTGCTACCACCTACAACTTTGTGCAAAGGAGAATATTGATAAACAGAGTATTCAGGCAGAAGGTGATGCATCACAATGTTAAGGGCAAAATTGAGTTTCGCTAAACAGAGAAAATAAATCAGCATTGTATAGCCCTAACAAACACAGATGTGGAAGAGGTTTACCGTAGGCTAACCCAATATAAATTATGAGTACGAACAGAAAAGAGGGAGAGAGATAGATATTGTGTGGGGGCGCCATGTGTGTGAGAAACAGTAAGAAAAGGGTGAGAATGACAGCGATGATCGAGGACGGAGCAGAGTAGACCAAAAGGGTGTCAGTTGACGGCCACAAAGCTATCCAGTGTGTACCAAATGGATTGAGCTGTGACAGAGCTCCCTGTAGAGGCTTGTAAACTCGAATGTGTGCTTCTAAGATACATGGCCCATGCCCACTATGTGTGAAATTACATTATTTAATGTCTTCCAGTCCAAGAAAATGACTTTCATGACCACTGTTAGTAGAAGATCTAGTAGAGCTAAGTCTTGTGAAAAAGTGGAAGCAATGGGCCCTAACAGTATAAAGAACATATGCCCAATGTACCCAGGGGCTTCATCACAGGACCAGCAGAAGTCAGAGTCAATTAGTTTTGGTTTGAATAGTCTGGATGGAGTCCAGTATAAGAAGTGTGCTTCAAAAAATGTTGTCTGGGACAATATTGGGAGCGATTTATTCTTAAGGAGATTGGTGGAAATTTAGGGCCAAGCAGAGTCCGGTAAGGGGGTTGTGCTTAAATTTCAGAAGGGTATGGACCAACATTTCTGAATGGGAGGAATTGGGGTGGACTGTGAGTTGTATATGAGTTTGTAAATTTAGATGCCAAGTGGCCACCTATACTGACTTGTTGGATAAATAGGAACAAAGATGGGGTTTGAGAAGGCCCAATTTGGAGAGTTTAGATTTGATTGTCCGAAAATCATAGAAATCCATGTTGGTAAGGGGGTGTTTCGTCAGTATTGAAGGAAAAGAAAGGGGGCTACAGTTAGCAAAAACATCAGACACCAGGTGGATGCCTTTTGTTGCCCATATAGGACCAATCATAGTAGTATTTGCCAAAGCAGTTTTGTATTATTCCACAATGATAGAACCATAGATTGGAAAGAGTAGAGGCTAAGTGCCTATCTAGACGCAGAGTGCGGATCGTGTTGAAGAAAATTCAACTAGAGTGAGGCAAAGTTATTTTAGACATTATAAGAGTCGCAGGTAGTGAGAAGGGTGAAATGAGATGTAGTTTGATCATTTACCATGAAACTAATGCAAAGGGTGTTAGCTTCTAACCGACGGGCACCGAGTGCTGCAAAAAAGGCAGTCTGATAATTTTACTAGTTAGGAAGGCCACAAACCCCTTTTACACATGATAGCCTTAGTTTTGTAAGGCCTAATCTGGGTTTCTTTTTCAACTAAAGAAATTCAGAGATCAATTTATCAACTGTGGTAAAGAAGGAATGAGAGAGACTACTGGGAGCATATTAGATAGAAAGTTCACGATCGGTGTAATCATCATTTTCAAGGAGGTCTCCACTCTCCGCCACCACAAAATATATTTGGGGGACCATGAGTTTAGTAGGTCTTTGATTTTATTTATTGGTTTTTGTCCACTATGGAGGATTGATTCAAAGTTGTTTGAACACCAGATGCCTAGCTATTTAATAATTTTGGCTTCCATCGGAGAACGAGTGATTGATGCCGGAAGTGTGGCAATGAATATTGAACGTCAAGATGTCTGGCTTCTCCCCAGTCAAAGAGTAGCCAGAATATACAGAGAAGGACTGGATTATAGATATAGTTGATGGGATCACTACATCTGAATTGTTTTCAGAAAATAAGTATATTGTCTGCATAGGCAGTTGTTTTAAAAGTAAGTATCCACCTTCTTAAATTTTACAGTCATAGTCATTGCTCTTGGAAATTGCGGTCTTCTCAGGAATTACACATTGTGTGTTAAATAGTATATATGCAGTTGCCTAAAGTGCCAAAGATGTGAATTTGGAAAAACAAAGCTTCTGAAGTGTGAAGCAATGCAATTTTTGGAAAGTGAATAAGGTATAACACTCACCAGAAATTACCCTTACTGCAGGAGGACGTTGCCTTACTGGGAAACAGAAGCAACTTGTGGGAAGCCAGCTCACAGAACACTTCCAGAGCCAATTCTCAGTAACTCAAGTGTAGAGCACAATAACAAAACTTAGAGGCACATTTATCAAGCTTACATGCAGTGCAGCAAGCCACCTTGCTGCACTGCCTGAAAGGGAAAGGTGAGGAATGCATCATATTTAACATTATATGGTGCATGCCAGTCCTTTCCGCCATGGTGCATGGGTGCTTGCACTGTAGGCAGTATTGTTTTTGTGCAGGAAGGGGCAACTACCTGCACAAACACAATCATCAGGGGCATTTTCCTCTTTCGGCGTGTGCGGCAGAACACGGCACACGTAGAAAGAGGAAACAACAAATTAGAAATAAAGATATTTCTCCTCATTGAGCCTCCCCTTGGAAAGCATATCCTTTTGACGAATCACCAGGTTTACCAGTGTTGGTATGTCTGGGAATGTGCCAAAATTCCTGGGTGGATGCACGAGAACACCCACGCTCCACCCACAGAACATCTCCCTGAGGCAGAGTAACACAACGCAGTGATTTGTGCTGCGTTGCGTTACTCAAGATTTATCAAAGCATGCAGAGCCATGCAAGGAGGTGGTCTTGCGCGACTTGACAAATCTTACGTAGTGTTACTTAACGCTTGAGTCCCCCCTTACATGACATAAGGGTGGCGAGTCACATTGATAAATATGCCCTTAAATATATAAAATAAATGGTTTACATTATCCAATGCAAAGTGCTGTACATTGTAAATTGAGTAATAGCTTTGGCCTGATTAGAAAATTCAACAAAATGACCTGTGCAGACAAAACTAGTGTGAAAATATTACATTCAATTATGTCTGACATTCTTAAGGACCAAGAAACACGTTTTTTGATCTTCACATGTTTCTGGTGGGTCGGACTGTTTATATGTGCTATTTTAATGTTGGTTAATGAATGCCAGCATCACTGAAATCTCAGTGGAATTTACTTTTGGGAAGAGAGGAGCATACTGGGCGGTGGTGTAAACGAGTATGATGGGGAATACAACAATGGAAGGATGACCATCTTCCATATGAAAATTCAAAGATGCTGCATTGCAGGGGAGTAGACTGTGCACGCGAAGTCAGCGTTAATCACAAATGGCTCCTCTGTCCACAAACACACTTCCTAAACGGTCCCAAGTCCACATTTTGCAATTCAAGAAATGCACTGCAAGGCTCCAATCATGTCACCAGACATGGCGGTAGCACGGAATAAATAAACTGTGCGAAGCTTTGATCCAAATTTACATTTCCATAATCGGAAGGATTTAACTCAGCAAGATTCAGATATATGCGTACATCAGAACCAATGACGAACACCAACTCCCTAACGTGTGCAAATGCGAAATGTGTGCAGCTTAGCTTTTATCCTACTGTGTATCATCAGTGGACTTGCAGGGCCTCGCTTTCAAAACGATTTATGGCAAATGTAGCACTTCAATGTTATGTAGTTATTGTGGCCAATTTATGTCTGTGGTGTACCAACCCTGAAAATATCAAGTCAGAATGACTGAAAAATAGATTTAGTATGTTTTCTGAATAAGCAACTGGCGGTAGAAATGTTTATACATAAAAAGGATTTGTGTTCTATGTAAAGATATATTAAGATGTGTGATAATGCGAGTATCGTGTACATCTGCACACTCATCTGTTATCTCATGATGGCATTCGTGTACTTTGTTCAAGATGAAAAACGCATTGCTTGAACTGCTGTCCCCTAATGAATATGCATCCGCTCTCCAGGAATATACTGTCATGATTGTCAACTCTGGGTGTGAATCATGGAACAGAGACTTAAGGACGACTGGCACCATGTGCGTCAGACAATCACTCACACCAAACAACAATTTACGTAAGTGATTTGCAGTCGCGGGGTGAGCAATCAAGGGGTATTTCTAATCGAATAAGCGATTAATTGATACTGGACAGGATCCCACACCTACATCCAGCTCATGTTTATTCAAATAAGCAATGTTATCGAATTAACATATTTGCATTTGTGCAATTGTGCTGCACATTTGCAAATATATTTAACGCTTAGCTGGACTTTTCAGTTTGTCACATGATAGTTGCCTGATTAAAAAATATCTTATGCTTGAAAAAATCGTTTGTGAATTTAGCTATTGGTCTGTGTAGGAAATTGGGTTACTGGATGGGGGGTGAAACTCTACTCAAGCAGCATCTATGCTTACCCATCTGAAAGTATGGCACAAAAGCAGTAAGGCTTAACATAGAGGCAATGTATAAAGTGTGTATGCAGCACTTCAAACAGTAATTAAGTGAAAACACAACACAAGAAAAATCCCTCACCAAGTTTGAAAAATAGAGTAAAATTAAATAAATTATTTGAGACAAAAACGACAAAACTCCAATCAGTAAAACTGGAGAAGTGCAGTTTTAAAGATTTGAGTGAAAGTAGTGCCTAAACGCACACTCGCCAACTGAGGTTATCTCGTTGTGAACAAAGTCACAAGTTCAGGCTGCCATGATGGAGCATAGGTAGGATGCACGGACTGGAACAAGTTAGGCTGCTAAAAAAAGTACCTTTAATCTGAGTTGTGGAGTGTTATGAGATCCTGGCCATTCAGCAGCGCTAGTACCCTACGCGCATGCGCTACAAACGCTATCCGGCGCATGCGCAAAACAACCTCTTCCACGTGCGCGCATGGGGCACAAACGAGACGCTATTTCCATGTTTGTCCATGACGGACAGAGGGGCATGATGTATGGCTAACGAGCGGACGCTCCATACATGGGCATTCATCAATTAACATGGAGCGAAACACCCATGTTAGGCAAGACAGATGCTTCCGCCCAATTACTTAACAGGGTATAAATAGCATGTCTGCATTTTCACCGCCTCACAAACAGCGGAGCAGCGTTTGGGGGTAGACAGTGTCCAGAGCGTCCTGTCAGTGTGAGTATTCTACAGATCAACTTGAAAAGACCGTCCCTTTGACACCTAAGTAAGTGAGAACGATTTGTTAAAACCTGCATCATTCTTCCCAACAGATTGCAATAAAAGCAACACCCCAGACGTCCCATTTTGCTCATGAAGCCCACAAGCAAGCTTCAAAAGTATGACCAATAAGTAACTCCTAGTACCTTTTGTGTTTTATGTTGTATGTGCTGTGAGTACTTTTTCCTTCCACAGGCTTTAAAACAAGCATTTTGGTGAGGTTCCAGGTGACTGCACCTGCTTGAACTACCCGCTACAAGGGTAACCATTGCTGTTTTCTCTTTTTTGTCTTTCTACAGGTCATTGTACTTGTAGCAGACCGCTGTAGGCACACTTAGCCTATTTATTGTCACTTTTCTGTATAATACACTTTTTTATTAAAAATACGTGAGTAAGGTGGGGAGGTCGTGCCCCCGTCCTGAAGAAGGAGCTTGACTCCGAAACATGTCGACAACGCACACCAGAGGTCCTGTTCCCTAATATAACAGATCTGACCTCACACTGCACTTCTTTTAATAGTACCAGCCAGAGTTCAGAATAAAAAAAAAATTCTTTCAAACTCATGCGCCAGGTACTTTTTAACTTTTTTCACCACATCCCACCACTCACTTATAAATAATACACCCCACACACCTAACACCACACATAGTCATTACTATTAGTGCTCCCGCGTAGTCGTAGGTCGTAGCACGCCGCATCCCGATAGAGGGGTGCGAAGACCCCGATGATGAAGCATGACACCAAGGGGCCTTTTGGTGTGTGAGGGGTATTTTATAAAACACTGAGTGCTTCAACATTTGTCGATCACTGTCTTCCCTTCCTTTTTTCTTGTTGGATTCTCTGTGTTTACTTTTGTGTTATGAGATCCCTCATGGAGAATGTGTGACATAGCAGCATTTACGATGGGCTGTGGGCTGCAATGTGAGGTCTTGCATGGAGGATGCGTTGCGCAAAGGTGGTTTGAAGGAGTTGCAGAGCTGCGATGCGAGATCCTGTGTCTAGGATGTATTGTGCAGCGGTTGTTCCGATGCGGAGCTGCAAAGCCATGCATCACACTACATTGGTTCTGTTTGGACTACAGCTGGGATGTCTGAGCACCTTCAGGGCCTCTTCCAAGTGTCCTGATCTAGGGTGGCACCACCTGAGGGGCAAGATTCACAGCAGGCAGAGTCCAGGTGCTGAGTTCAATGTGGTTGGAGCCTTTTCTATCCCTGAGGCTCTGATTGTGATGACAGCCAAATACCTCTTGGAGTCACTCAGGTGGTCCTGGGATCAAGCTGCAGGTCCAGTTCTTTTCACTCATGCAGTAGTGCAACTGGATTATAGATGCATCAGCAGCAGCAGAGAAGCAGTCTGTCTTGCTACAGAGCATCATAACAGTCCTTTTGAGTCTTCCACAGCTTCAGAGGTGTACTGAAGAATTGGGTCTAAGGTTCCAATATTTATACTTGGTGCCAGCTTTGAAGTGAGAGACAGTTCTTCAGGTTTCCACCCTAAGAGGTGTTTGGAATTTCCTGCCTCCCTGCCCTGCTCCCAGCTTGCTGGGGGCACAACAGACTAGTGTCAAACTCTTTATAAGTGTGCTGGAGCAGAGCCTTTGTGATGTGCAAGTGTGGTTGGTATGCGAGAGCTCCTTCCCCCATCAAGTCAGAGATGTCCCATCCTGCCAACAACTAGTCCCCCTTTATCTCACTGTCTGGGAGTAATACACAAAGGCCAACAGCCAGCTACACCTAGTCATGTGACCACATTTTGTTTCGACCAGCGGTTGCAGCGAGTGAGCAGCAGGACATCGAACTGCCGCAGTAGAGCTCACAGCTCCCAGCTCCCCGTTGATTTTAGCTCCAGTTTCCCTCACCGGGGTTCTGCCGGGGCCGCGGGCAGCATCCGGCTGCATCCAGTGTCCAGCAGCAAGCGGCCAAGTGCAATTGAGCGTGTCCAAGCCTCAGCCCGCCCTCTCTAGTGCTCGGCTCGGCCTGGTTATCCCCGAGGTTCTTTTGACAGCAGCCGGGCACCTGCAGGAGGAGGGTGCTGTGGCTTTCCTGCGTGACCACTCAGAGCAAGGAGTGCAACCGAGCAGCCACGAGTCGGTCGAGGCAGAGGCGAGAGAGACTGGACGGCCGCGGGTGCAGTGAGTTCCGCGACCCGCAAATAGAGCTGCGGAAATCCACCGGTCTAGAGGCGGAGGCAGGAGAGTCTGGGCAGCTGCATACTCTTACTGCTTGCTTGCTTGTTCGCTGTTAACAGCAAATACCTTTACCGGCTACCAATCATTAAGCATTTAATCAATGTACCAGCTACAAGGAACTTTAATTAGCTCCATACAGCTCCAACATACTCCAACTCATTCCAAGCGGTTCCAACCCATACTCCTCACTCACCCCCACTCCCACCCAGCGCACCGCTAAACCTGGGAAAAACTGGTAACTTGCAACTGACGCCACAGAACAGACTGGAAAGAGGGGTAGGAGTGAAGAAGCAAAGGAGGGAAAGCGGCAAAAGGACAAGGACGAGGACAAGCAAGGGTCAAAAGAGAGAGAGAGAGCATAAAGAGACGATTAGGAGGATCAAGAAGGAGCAAGAAGGCCAAGGCCAATTTAGGAAAGAAGCAATGAGGTCGAGAAAGTCAAGGTACCAACCACCATCAGCTAAACCTATTAAAAGAACAAGGAGAATAAATAAGAAACTAAAAGACCTTATGAAGGTCAACGAGGATGACTCGAGGTGGAAAGGGGAGGATGAAAAGGAAGAAACACTCTTGATCTCCTTAACCCCCCAGATCCCTCTACTCACAAGCCCACAGCCTTCGTCAAACAGCAAAGTGAGAGGAGTGCAAGTGTACCTAACCCGCCCAAGCCTGGCTATCAACGGAAAATCTATACGAAGTTTTCATTTATCAAAGTTGTCGGCACAGTCATATGTCTGAACAGCTGCAATGTGAGCAGCCTGCCAACTCCGCTGGAACCCAGCAAAGCCCTTCCCCCAAAGCAGCAAAGGTATCTGGGGAAGGAGTCGGATGCAAAAAAAGAATTAGCCGAAGTTGGAGAAGAGGGGAGTAATATGGAAGATGCAGTCCACAGAAGCACAGCAGAGCCGAATAGGGGAGCTGAAAATGTTGTCCCCACAAGCCCAAAAACGCAGGATCAAGAGCAGGATCGGCCGGGTCGGTAGGATGCAAAGCCAATGGCTAATGGGAGTGGAAGAATAATAAGTATAAAAGAGAGCCCCAAAATCTCTCCTCAAGCCCCAGCTCGGAAAAAAAAACAGATGTTGAGCCCCCCTGGCCTAGTAAGGCACGGGGTAGCTGAATCGCTGGACGATGATGAGGGACCACCAGACAATACTGAAGGGCTTGTGGAACCAGCCTTCAACTTGCCTAGGAATCGTAATACGCCAAATGAGGGTGATATAAAAACCAAAGGATATGTTGATCCGACACCTCAAGCGGAGTCAGGGCACGACAAGCACACATTCCCAACGCTTGACTGCATGGTGACACGGCAAGAGGACATTAAGGGAAAGAAAGATCTTATTATATCGGCTGACACGCCAGAGAGAATGTCTCCTCATATATCAATTCCACCACAATCTACAGTGCAAGACCGGCCTGCACCTCTTTCATTTGACCATCAATTCGACCTACAACTCGAAGAACTTAAGAGAAGCTATGTGCCCAGTCAAACTCAAATTCAAATCTCGGGCCCAGCCACCTCACCTATTAAATCACTGCAGACTATGGATTTTGAATCCTCGTACCTCGCTCAAGAAGAGTGGGAAGAACTGGTAGCCTCCTACTCTGCGGCCCCACAGGATGAACCCCCAGGCATGATCAAGAATGCGCCAAACCCTAAATCCGGTAAGGAAATTCAACAAACAAAAGAAGACATTTGGACATCTCTTTTGCACACAATGCAAATGTCCCTAAATGCCATCCAATATCATTCAGACAAGATGGATCTCCAATTGTCTGTCCTTAACTCGCTTTCTATCTTCGTGGCCAATATTGACGGTAAGCTAGCAGAGCTCAATAATTTGGTAAGAAGGGCGCAAGCAGAGACACAACTAACACAAACCAACTGCTCATGTATAACAATCGGTAAACACTCAAAATATCGAGTTTTTAATATCGAGTTACATTAATATCGAGTTAAAAATATAGAATGGACACAATATCGAATGGACACAATATAGACTACAAAAATATCGAATAGAATAGCATTAATATCGAATCAAAAATATAGAATGGACAAAATATCGAATGGACAGAATATAGAGAACAAAAATGTAGAATGACAGAATATAGACAACAAAAATATAGAAGGGACAGAATATAAACAACAAAAATATCGAATTTGAGGTAAGTAAGTTAATATTAATTTTTTTAAGTATTTTTTATGTTAGTATATGTGTGAAAAGTGTATATTTATTTTATAATTTATTTTAATTAATTAATTTTATGGTATTTAATTTTTGCGTAATATAATTCTGTAGCGGGTTGTGGGTTTATAGGGGAATAGGGTGGGAAGTAATTTAATTATAATTAATGAAATATGTTAATTTATTTATTGGTATTTATTTTGAATTAATTGTTAATTAATTATTAATTGGCCATTAATTAAAATATAATTGGTAATTATTTTAATTAATTGATTAATTGATAAATATGTTAATTTTATTAATGTATTTTCTGTAGTGGGTTGTGGGTTTATAGGGGAATAGGGTGGGAAGTAATTTAATTAAAATTAATAAAAAATTTAAATGTATTTATTGGTATTTATTTGTAATTAATTGATATTAAAATTTTTAATTTGTAATCAATTAAAATATAATTTGTCATTAATTTTAATTAATAGTTTAATTGATAATTATGTTAATTTTATTATTTATTTTCTGTAGCGGGTTGTGGGTTTATAGGGGAATAGGGTGGGAAGTAATTTAATTGTAAATAATTAAATATTGTTATTTATTTATTGGATTTGTTTTGTTGTAATTTTTAATAATTGTTTAATTGGTAAGTAATTAATTGATATTTGGTAAAAATGTTTTATTAATAGTTAATTATTTGTAATATTTTTTTGTATTTATAATTTATTAATTATTATATTATATACAATTGTTAATTACTTTTAATTAATTTGTATTTGGTATTAATATTTAATTTATTTTTATTCATATATGAAGTATTTACTTTCCCTACTGTTGCACTCTCAGGAGTGTGAATAGTAACTTTTACCCCTACGCTATCCAACGCTTTCCCTACTGTTGCACTCACTGGAGTGGGAATAGTAATTTTTACCCCTACGCTATCCAATGCTTTCCATACTGTTGCACTCTTTGGAGTGGGAATAGTAATGTTTACCCCTACGGTATCCAACACTATCCCTACTACTGTTGCACTCTCTGGAGTGGCAATAGTAATTTTAATCCCTAGCGCTATCTAACGTTTTCTCTACTGTTGCACTCACTGGAGTGGGAATAGTAAATTTTACTCCTACGCTATCCAACACTTTCCCTACTGTTGCACTCTTTGGAGTTGGAATAGTAATTTTTACCCCTACGCTATCCAACGTATTCCCTACTGTTGCACTCACTGGAGTGGGAATAGTAATTTTTAGCCCTACGCTATCCAATGCTTTTCCTACTGTTGCACTCTTTGGAGTGGGAATAGTAATTTTAACTCTCCCACTATCCAACACTTTCCCTACTGTTGCACTCTCTGGAGTGGGAATAGTAATTTTTACCCCTACACTATCCAACACTTTCCCTACTGTTGCACTCACTGGAGTGGGAATAGTCATTTTTACCCCTACGCTATCCAACGCTTTCCCTACTGTTGCATTCTCTGCAGTGGGAATAGTCATTTTTACCCCTACGCTATCCAACGCTTTCCCTACTGTTGCACTCTTTGGAGTGGGAATAGTAAATTTTACCCTGCCGCTATCCAACGTTTTCCCTACTGTTGCACTCTCTGGAGTTGGAATATTAATTTTTACCCCTACGCTATCCAACGCTTTCCCTACTGTTGCACTCTCTGGAGTGGGAATAGTAATTTTTACCCCTATGCTATCCAACGCTTTCCCTACTGTTGCACTCTCTGGAGTGGGAATAGTAATTTTTACCCCTACGCTATCCAGCGCTTTCCCTACTGTTGCACTCCCTGGAGTTGGAATAGTAATTTTTACCCCTACGCTATCCAACGCTTTCCCTACTGTGGCACTCACTGGAGTGGTTATAGTAAATGTTACCCTTTTCCGCTATCCTACGGTAAAAATATTGTAGTTTTTTAATTAATATTACGTTTATATATATATGCATTAACAAATCAATTTGTATTATTTTTTTTACTTACATTAATTGTTTATTAATTTTAAGGTTATTTAAGTATTTTAAGTATGTTTACATTAATTATATTTATTATTTCATTAATTTTAAATTAATTTAAAACATTTTAAAAAATTGGATATTTTGACTAACTATATTTTTTACATCGATATTTTTGATTCAATATTTTTGTACTTACCTGTTTGGAGATAGGAGGTCGATATTTTGTTATTCTATATTTTTACCTCGATATTTTTGTAACTCGATATTCTTGACCTCGATATTGTTTCAGTGATCCATAACAATCATAGACAAACTGGCTACATTCCCAACGGCAATGGGTAATCTCCTCTCAGACATCAGGGAGGCTACTAAAAATTCCCCATCAAAGGGTCTGGACCAGCTGAGAAACAAAGCATGGCCGATACAGAGCTCAGGTTCCCGGGCACCTAGTCTGGCGACTGCAAAACCGACTCAAGAAGCGCAGCAGGAGGAGGAAGCCGCAGACTTAACAAAGCAAGGACTAGACAGGATTTTAAGGGACAGTGGATGTCAACGGCCATCACCTATTAATATAACGCTACTGGGCAAAATCCGACAAAATAAATAACCACTGGAACACCTACAATCAATAAAACAGGGGAGAAAGCAGAGAAGGAAGGGCCGCAAAGGAAGGGCCGCAACCAAAAGAAAAAAATCCCCGCAATACTTGGAGAAAAAAATAACAGTACGGGGAGTTTGACATCAGAACCAGTAAGAGACATGCCAGCCGAGAACTGCAATGAAATAGGAACGGATCATGATATAAGAGAAAATCCGATTCAAGAAGAGAGACAAAAGACCAAAAAGAACATGACTTTTAATAGGAAAACTGCCACTAGCGTCACTCACAAAAAAGAAGCAGGGCATGCTCAGAGGAGCAATGAAAAAGATCTGGTCAATCCTCTCAAGAGACAGTTCGGAACCAGAAAGAGACATGTCAGCCGAGCACTGCAATGAAATAGATACGGATCCCGACTTAAGAGAAAACTCGAGTCAAGAAGAGAAGCAAAAGTCCAAAAAGAATACTACATTTAACAGAACAACAGCCACTAGTGCCATTCGCAAGAAAGAAGCAGGTCATGCTCAGAGGAGCAATGAAAAAGATTTGGTCCATGATCTCAGGGAAAGTTCAAACCAGGAAGATATGCAAAAAGAAAATGATACCACTCGAAACAGAAGATTTGTCTACAGCCCCATTAATAGAAACGAAACGGGTCATCCACAAGGGGCCATATTAACATCAGCAATTATAGGCAACTTAGAGTCAACATAGGCAAAGGAAAATAGCGCTCAGGGTCAAGGAACTCTGAGCGAGGAACACCATGGCTCAGGTGATGTTCCTATCATCACTCACGACAGCCCAACACACGAGATGGTGTAGGCAGACAGCCCCACAATCATGTTCTTACCGGAGTATAAATCAAAGGGCCCATTTGACATCTTAAATAGGAGGAACATACTACGCTTACTGAATTCCATAATCAGTCTAAAAATATATCCACCAGTGACTTGGAGTCAGTCGAGTTCATAGAAATACTGGATCGCCCGGGGGCCAAAGCAACAAAAACAGTTTGGTTAACCGCAGAAATGGCTCAGACAGTATTAAAAAAAACAAGCCAAGTTCAACACCTGGGGTATAAAGCTCAACCATTCTCAAAACCAAAATACCCCGATCCACTGGCACCAGACAGCGAACAACAGAAAGAGAATGGTCAATCTGATCCAAATCCACGATTACTTTCGGTACTGCGTGGGGCTCACAGCAACACCCCAGACATCCCAGACCTTAGAGAGCGACACAATAAAAAGATTGTTCGCCACTAATAGCGCTGCCTATCAAGACTGGAGCTGGCTCTCGAGGACTATAAATGTCAAAACAGAAAATCAATGACGAAATAAGTATAATGACGAGAACTCTTCCAACACTCTTAACCTGTGCTCCTGGAACATTAATGGCCTATGTGATAAGTTGACCGATACAGAACTTTATAACTATTTGAAAAGATTCAATATTATTGCATTGCAAGAAACATGGTCCGATCAACCACCAGCACTTCCCGGCTGTAATCTGAACTTCATTCCTCCCACGCAAAATGCACGGTTTGGCCATAAAAAGGGCGGCCTTGCCATATATAGTTTTATAGGGAGCATTTTTGCAGTAGTACCCCTTGCACATAAACTAACCCCGCCAAACGCAATGCAAGTGCTACAAATTTCAATTATGGGGAGGACCAAAATGGAAGAACTAATTTTAATAAACCTCTATCTACATCCCCGAGGAAAAAAACAGTGGAGCACAGCAGTTGAAGGAAGCCACAATATGACGCCATAAAAAAAGAAAAGTCTAATGACTGTGGTAGCTTTAAGAAATTTAAAAAACAAAATCACCGGTCCAAACCTCCTTCTTCTTATAAAGGTGATCCAAGCAAAGCTAATTCCAGCGATCCCTTATGGCAGCGAGATTATGAGAGGGAGGGATGCTGCTACAGTTGATGGCAAGAGCACTGCGCATGATCTTCGGCTTGCCAAGTTAAACATCTCCCGCACAAATGAGACTTGAATTTGGGCTCCAAAGAGAAGAGCTGGCATGCAAAGGATCATATATAAAAGGCTGGCACAAAATAAGCAGGGGAGAATCGAATACACTAAATGCTCTCCTGTGGAAGGAGCTACAAACCAAAGAAACTTGCCCTGCAAGGCACTATTTGGAGGCTGCCACCAACCAACTGGGGCTATGGCAGCTATGGGAACTTCCAGGATCCCCGGCAGGCATAAAAAAAGCAGTAAACAAGACTATCAGGAAAGAATCACTCTTGCAGGACAAAGCGTCCCTAGCAGAGCGTGCACATGCCTGGCTTACAATACAATCCTACATTAAACCCTTGCCTCAAGGATACCTCCAGATACCTCCAGATTGGGTGCTCAAAAAAACCAAAAGAGACATTTTTGAAGTTGCGCTAGGGCTGCTACCCTCGGCAAATCATCTACCCCCTTGGTTACGGACCCAGACACCAGTAAAGTGTCGTCTTTGCGGCGGAGGTGAAGAAAATATAGTGCATCTGACAACCATTTGCAGGGAACTATTACAAGATCGACGGGTCCTCCTGAGACCGCTCTTTAACAGAAAACGGATTCGGACTTGCAGGCAAGCGGTGCTGGCATGCTTTAGTGGCGATGATATCCAATTGAGCTGCCGGATGGGAAAACTCTAAGCAGCGACCGAAGCTCGACTTAAAAACAAATAGAACCTCACGGAGACAGGAGTACGGATGCAGAGGAGAACACACTCTCATGACCTATTTAAAGAAACGTTCCTGAATATCCCAGCGAAGAAAAAGGAAGAACAGCATTGGCATTTCCTTTTTTTTTAAGCACAAATTTAAATCATGCCCTGGTAACCTCGCATATTTAGATCTGGCTAATTGCTCTCAAGACCAGAACAGCCTCATATGTGTACTGAGCAACGAAATCGTTCAAATGGCGCCCTGGTTGCCTTAATAAGGCTTTTAATAATTCATACAAATGGTACTATATTCCCTTCCAAACATCCCCTGTAGCAGAAAGGGCTCTGACAAGGGAATTTCTGGGCTAGCCTTTATGTTTATCTGAGGCTCAGAAATTATTAACCACATGTTTTATAGTTTTTATCTTATATTCTGAACAAATAGCCTTTTTAGCGTTGAACTATTATTGTAATTTGTTGTCCTCTCTTTTTTAGCTTGAAACTGTGTAAAAATGGAAATTGTTTGTAATGGATTTAATTAACTGTACAATAAAGTTTACTTCTTACTTAGTCATGTGACCCAACATACGGGCTGCAGACACCATATGGGTAGGACAAGAAATTGTCACTTTTATAAAAATGGCATTTACAGAACTATGACTTAAATCAGGCTTTACCATTAAAAATGGTTTTAAATTACAATTCTTCAGACACCAAACTCGATATTCCTACCTGATCCTGATTGAAAGTGTTCTCCTATTAAATGCAATAAGGTAACCTAATGTTATCCCATAGGAGAGGTAGATCTTGCAGTATTGAACAACTAACTTAAGAGTTTTTTACTACCAGGACATCTAATAGTTAAAAGTACATGTCCAACTTTTTAAAAACTAGCCTTCACATGTAAGAAATATTTCTCTTTAAAGCTCAAAGATATACATCCACATTCCTATTTCTGGAACCTTTTGCATGAACTAGTAAAGATTCCTGAAAGTGATTACTGGGTCCAAAAGTGGAGTAGTGTGGCTCACTGGTTAGAGGCGGCAGACCCGTAAGCAGAGAACGGCCCGGGACCAGGGTTCAGTTCCTGACGAGGCAGGGTCGTGGACCAGGGTCAAAACGGACTCGATAATTCTCGCCTCGGTGCCTCCTCTAACCAGGGAACACACTCGGCAACTCTGGGCATTAAGCTTGCCTCATCTCTACAACGGCCCCCCACAGACGCCGGGGATGCCTGGTTTCACCTTGGAGATACCCAGTAAGGGACCATCTCACAGGGAAAACCAGGACGGGTTCCCCAGCGGTCTTCAGCGCCAGGATACTCCATGGAGTCGCAGTGCGCTTTACAAGTACACCCACATTTACATTTACATTTACAAAAGCTAAACCTGAACTTACAACTTTCAGTCAGAATTCACACTTGAGACTCACAGCCAATGCTCTCACTCACACAGTTCACAAAAATAAAACATCAGTTTATTCATGTCTAGAATCTGCTAATTTGAGTTAAAATGAGTGGTGAGTACTCAAAATCTGACAGTGCCAATGTGCTACATAGTTCGAGCTTGATTTAGCATGTAGTGTGTCACCATTCATCTATCAAGTTGGCAGAGGACATTATGCATGTTATTCTGATGGCCCAGCAGTAAACTCACTACCTTCAGAGGAACCGCCATCATGGCAGTTTCTCTGAAAGTACCAACATTTTGGTGGATGGACAATGTCAGATTTGACAGCTGTTCACAAAACATATTGTTTTTCAAGTGCAAACTCCTCAATTGGAGTTTGTTTTTGAAAAAAAAATCACTACTAACCCCCGCAACTAGGGACGTTTTACATAGGCATGGTGGTCATAGTTTATATTGCTTTGTTCATAACTGCCAGGTTTTCCCTGGCATTGGTATACAGAATAACAAGACATTAGGCTGTCAGCCCTAAACATAGTGGGTGAGGTGATGCCCCTACTCCGACAGCCGCATTCTATAAGGGCATCAGAGTAAGATTTCTGTTGACAGAGCCAATGATGGCACAGCCAATGGAAAGCTGACCGTTCATCTGACTCTTAATAGGGTTAGTGGACCGAGCATTTGGCAGGCTGTGTATCCTGTCTGCCAAACTCTAAATCAGGCCCTAAGTCTCCATCATATTAAGTCTGAATGGTCTGCATATACTATAGCTTGAAAAGGTAGCTGTAAAGGCACGTATTGTTCTTACTTTAGAGGGCACCAGCTTTTTGTGCCTTTGTTTAAGCTTTGAGAGTCATAAAAAAGGTATAAAAGAGGACAAAAGCATGATCTCTGGCTCTTGGTGTGCAGGGTCAACTAAAGCTGCAGAAGAGGAGGCTGGTTAGCAGGACTCTGTGCAAAAAAGAAGGATTTTGCAGTACACCTCCTTTACAATATTTCATCTGTTCCAGACCTCAACCAAGGAAACTGAACTGCAGCTCTAGCTTAGATTTGTGAAATGACTTGCGACAGAACCAGAGGAGACGGTGACCAAAATGATTCATAGCATTTCATAATTCCAAACCCTCTGGGGACCGTAAAGTATGCTGCAGGTTAAGAATGTCAGATGATCGGAGCAAGAGCAGGCAAAGAATAATGTGTTTGAAATAGCTGGTTAACGGACCTCTGTCCAAAAGATGGTCTTTCCAAGTTGAGATTGTCCAAGTGGAAAAGTTACACCTCACAGTTTGAGGGTCAGCAGTTACCAAGGTCACACCAGGAGCTCAGCACACTACAGGCTCATCATACAGAAAACATTTTATAAAATGAGAAAAGTTGTATCAGCACCATACCTTGAAACTGCGTAAATTTGATGGTGCCCATCCGTTCTCCATTTCTGAACATAACTTGCCCCTAAAAATAGAAATGCATGTTAAATCTCATGCAACATTCTGCAATGTGCAGATAAACAAAAGCAATAGCCAATATGACAGATCACAATATAATACAAAACATATAAAATGGCTGGAAAAATCAGGTATGAGGATGTTATTTATGCAATTAATATACATCATTCAATTTAGATCTGTTTATTAGTATATCTTTGACTCAATTTGTCTTTCTTGTATAGCATATGCAAATAATCTCAATTATTGGAAATGTTTCTGCTAGTGAAAGGCATCCACAGAAAAATATTGTAAAAGAGCTTGTGCTTGTATGACATGACGTGAAGTTATGATATGTAATGTTACGTTACATGTTTTAAAAAGAATATATATCGTGCATGGCTGCCCGACACCAGGGCGTCCCAGCGCCCCCCATAGGGGGCAGCAGGCATTGCAGAAGAGGCTTCACTCAAAGATCTAAGTCTTCAGCTGTTTCCTGAAAGCACCATGGTTTGTGTTATCCTGGATACTGATTGGCAAATTGTCCCATAAGCTGGGTACCAGGAAGCAAAAAGGCCTTCCTCCTGGCCAAACTAATTCAAAGAGCAGAAACATTGTCAAAGTGTAATCAGATGATCTCGGGCATCTAGAGGGACAAGAGGGCACAGTGAAAGAATTAGGAAAGGGGGGGGGCAGTTTTGAGCATGGCACGATGAGTGACACACAAGGCCTTGTACTGAATGCGTTTTTCCACAGTCTAACAGTGTAGACAGTGAAGCTTCTTGGAGAACAAGATGGATTTAGGCGCATGGCAGAGCAATCTCACTGCAGCATTAAGGATGATTTGCTTGTCCTTAGCAATACCCAAATAAACGATATTGCAGTCACCCAGGCAAGAGATGATAATGGCCTTCACAATTGTCTTTTGGATCAGAAGAGGAAACTCCTAAAGAAATGTCTTCAAATTCCTCTGGAGGCCAAAGCAGCAGGATGTAACAGCTTTTATTTGGTGTTCTAACGACAAGAGTTATCAATTAATACTCCCAAACACTTTAGAGCAGGCTTAGTGCTGGGGGTGGCCCTAATGTCTCCAGCCACCAGTGAGGACCCAAGCTGGATCACTGTTTATAAATGATTAACGATGCTGTTTGATTGCCACTGCATTTTAAAGAGTTTACACTCATCCAATTGGCCACAGTTTCTAAAACAAAGGGGGCTGTCATTTGTATTAGCAGAGAGTGATATAATCAGCTGCCAGCACAGGACATCAATGACAAACCAAATGATTCGACAACGTCTACCAGCGGTCGCACATAAATATTAAAGAGTGTGGGTCTCAGAGCAGAACCCTGAGGGACCCCACACTCAAGCTGCAATTTCCTGGAGGAAAATGGAGGGGATATTATTTGAAATGAATGTCCCTCCAAGAATGATGTAAACCAAGGAAGTGCCTTACCGCCAGTCTGTTTTTCAGGGCCTCGTAGGATGCAGTGTCACAAGCGCCACTAAGATCATGCAGGATCACAGCAGCTGACCCTTCTTTGTCCACAATATGATGAATCTCTTCAGTAACTGTGAGCAAGGACGTCTCTGTGCTATGAGCTGTCCTAAATCCTGTTTGAGAGGAGTGCAGTAAGTTGTGTTTCTCCAAATAATTAACCAATTGCCCGTTGGTGAATTTCTCTAATAGTTTCCTCAGGATTAGCAAAAGAGAGGTGGGCCAGTCATTTTTTTTAGGTAGCTTGTGATCTAATGAAGGCTTTTTCAATAGCGGGATGAACATCGTATGTTTCCAGCTGGTTGGAACCCCTGCCAACAAGATAGAAAGATTTAACTATCTAAGAAAAATCAGAAAAATAACATCTCCTTCCTTTCCCATTATATCCATTTGTGCGGGGTCACTAGGCGAGCCAGATTTAACTAGAGAAAAGAGTCTGGTAGCAGTCCATACTCATAAGCTCGAATGACTCCAAGAATGGACTCTGATGCGACCCATACATAAATTGAGGGTCCTGCCCTGGGTGTTGTTGATGTCATTCCCTTTCAAGTTGCAATAAATATCCCTCTCCTTTTGCACAAAGTACTCTGTATATTGCATTTGTCATTTGATGAATCTATTGGAGAAGCCTTGTTTGAGGCATAGAGCAGAGAGAACAATGTCAAACATTCCCTTTGCTGAGATCTGACCTTCAATTTTCTTAGCAGAGTAATTTAGAGTGCGAGGAAACACCTGATTATTAAAATAATTGTATTCATGAAAATATTACTGATTCTTAGGTGTTGACATGCCATATATCACACATTTACACTGTAGTCCTACTAGCCTTGATTGACACAAAACAGGATGTGAATTAACCAGTAGTGATATGAGTGTAACAAAGAATTAAGAAAGAGCTCGGCTGGAGTACCCCACGACTTGTCTCAGCACCTGACTGCAGCTATCCCCCAGTAAAACCACTAGGGATTCTGGAGGATGCATTGGGACATTTTAAGTGGTACAGGTCAGGGGCGGCTCCTCCATTGGGGCAGAGGAGCGTCGCCTCACTGCTTTCTCGCAGTGTGAGAAGCAGAAACATAAAATGGTATTTTAAATACCATTTTATGTTTCTGCTTCTGGCACTGCGAGAAAGCAGAAGGGTATACCATGTTGGGGGCGGTCAGGTGGGCGGGTTGGGGAGGAGTGGCATGCTCAATGCTGTGGGCCCTGACAGGTCAGCCCTCTGGGGCTGACCAAACCAGTCATGTACACTCTGCCTTTTCTCTATGTAGGCTGCATGCAGCCTACATAGAGAAAATGGTCTCCCCATAGGCGCCCGGCTGGGCACCATCCTCACCAATCGCAGTGCTGCCAATGCAGGCCTCACAGGCTATGGACTTGTCAACTGTGGGCAGTCCAACAGGGCACTTCCTCCTACCTTGGATCCCCGCCAGCTCCCTTGTGCTTTCGGCCAGCTGACCGAGGATCTCACACGGGCACACCAAGTTGTGCAGTGATGTTCATGGGATTGGGGATGTTGTATCTTGTTGACTGGAGGGTTGCTGTGCTGTAAGTAAAAATGCCCATCACTCTTACAGTTGGTCTCTATCTAACAGCAAATGTAATGTTTACATTTGAATTATTTGCACCTTTCCTAAGGAATCGACCTATCATGCGGCCTGAAACTATGGAGACGTCGGGATGAGACTCTGCTAGACATTTGAATAGTTACCTTATTAACAATAGCATTGGTGACAAGGGAGCTGTAAGAGAACTCACAACAACTCATTGGAAATGGGTGTTTTCCTCCTAGCTAAAGGGCAGATTACCTCTCAACACTGTAGAAGCTCCAACTCAATTTACATTAAGGAAGTTCAACCGGTGGCAAAGGGAAAGTTGTGTGCTGAAATGATCGGCTAAGAATATTAAGTTCTCAATTTATAAATTTATTTAAAGGTCAAAATAATAATTCCAAAAAGTAATTAGTTATAATCAGACCCAAATGCAATTAATACATCCAATAATGCGATATGCCTTTCAAGAAATAAAGTAACCACTGCACATAAAGTAATAGGCACATTAATAAGAATAAGTCCTAATACAAAATAACTGCACAGCTTTTCCTTCAAATCAAACCTAATTTCTTTCAAACCTGTCATGATAACTTTCCTTGTTATATTCTTTAATAATGTTACTTTGTACTTCAGATAACTTTCACACATTGAGCATATTAGCACTCTCAGTGTTAATAGTATGAAATTCTATAAAGCTTATACAAAATGCAGATGTTTCAAGTCTCTTAATAGTAAGTAAGTAATCTATTGGAACATTATTATCTAGATTAGTCTCTTCTAAATAATTCTGGTGCATTATAATGAAATAATAAACTAAAATTGTCAATCCATATGTTAATGGTAATTGCATGTACTACCTTCTGAAACAGATGTTGGTAAGTGAGTACAAACGTAACAATCAGGGGCAAATTCAGTATGCCTCTATAATTCTTCAACAAATCTATATAAGAATTCTCTCCAAAATCTTTATCATAACTATTCTTTGTTCTAAAATATGATGTTTTTTAGTATTCCAAAATATTGCGTTATGTGGAGTGTTTGGAAATATACCCAGTAGGAGGATATTTACACTCTTACACACTAATAAATGCAATTGAAATAAGAATGATTAAAATCTTTCGAAAAGCCATGCTAAACTGCTCTTTTTTAGAAGGTATTTCCATAATTTGTTTAAATAGTCCTTTCAAAATTGAATCTTCAATTTCATAATAGCAAAGTTTCAAAGACTAATCAGTAATACAGGCAAATAGTAGTTCGCTTCCACAAAAAAATAGTTTTTGTGTAATTCAGACCACAGGTCAATTCTTTATCAGGGAAATTATTCAGTATTGATCATTTCCCAATGCATTTACTATTTCATAGGGTTCCGGAGAATCTCCAAACAAAAATCAAACAACTTCAGAATCAATGTCTATTTCATACAGTTCAATCTTTGTCAAATACACCCATTCAGGAGTTGTGTACTTTTTGTTTGGAACTCTCTTTCATGTTGATTTTTTGTTGCATCACTGTGCCCCCTCTGATCATTCTCCAATATTCACTTTAGTCTCTTTGTCAATCTATCCTTTGACTGGTTATGCTGATTTTGCACCACTTTGTTCAGGATCTTCTTTACTGCTGTATTTTTCTCTGTCTTGCTTTCAGACAGATAAGCTTTAATTTTCTTGGTTTGTTTCATTTTAGTATGCTCAAGTTTTTTCTTCACTCCCCATCTGGATCACATATCAAATTGGCTTTTGCTTTTGTGATTCAACAACTTGTTTCATAGTCTGAAGAGCAGCACATAGTTTTTGTTGATGTAATAAGGCAAATCTTAACACATTACAGTTGTATTTGTCACCAAGATCACTTGGTAGGGGACTTCCAAGACTCTTTGAGGCTGTTTCTCCTTATATGTTTCTTTATCAGTCACCCAATCCTCTGGTTCTAGATCATAACATAACTGTGTAAATGCAGAAGTTGTACACATGATGAGAGATAGAGAATATTGTATCAGCTATGAGATTGCAATAATCCATGATCAAATCATCAGTACAATTATTCAACCTGAAGATAGGATTTTGGGCAGTCTCATAGCTAGTCCTATGAGAACTTCATGGGCACTCAATCCTGTTTCCCTATTCGAAGTACATGTCATTCTTAGCAACTTCAAAGGAAGTGCATCTGGACATTTCAAAGACATTGGGGCACACACTTTCGAAAGCTTGCTCTTAAGTGTAGTATGATATCTCGCCACTACTCTTGATGCTTCTGAATGCAATGAAACTTCTGATCATTACTCAATGCTGCACACTAACTCTCATGATTTCTTTTTTAAGTGTATCCCCTTGTCTGACTCAATTGAAGTTGGCAATTCAAAGCTATTGATCAAGTCCTTCAATAATAATTTTACAGATTAAGTGCATCACTCCTCTTTGTTAGAGACGCATCACCACTTTCAAAACAGACACATGGTAAACAATATGTATTTCACACCATTACACTGTGGCACCTGTACAAAATCAATCTGTAGTTGTATGAAAGGACCACTGTCTTTCCTACATGGCTCACTGTAGCACACGTTTTCTTTCCAACATTGTTTTGCTCACACATTCTCTGAAATTAGGATCATTGAACCAGTAAGTATTGAACAAGCTCACTGTATGAAATTGGGTTGTTAATTGACTGGTGTGAACCCTGGTCAAGCAACAGCCACAATCCCTTGCAGGGTGATCCATAAAAAGTCACTACATTAATATGTGCTAAACCCTGGGTAGCTTGGCACAAAAAGCAGTATGGCTCAACTTAGAGGTCATATTATTTATGCAGTGCACAAACAGTAATAAAGTGAAAATACAACACAAGAGAAATCCCACACCAATTTAGAAGAATATAGTACAGTTTGATACATTGTTGACACCAAAACGACAAAAATCCAATAAGTAGAACTAAAGTTATGAATTCTTAATGTTTTTAGGAATAACTAGCGCCTAAAAGTTCAAAGTGCCAACTTGTGAACATCTAGTTGTGCGAGACCAGGCAAAGGTAAAAAAATATGTCTGACCACGATGGAACGTGGTTCGGATACACGTAGTAGACTGGGCCTCGTCAGCGACCTGCAGACTTAGAAGACATTGTGAGAAAAAATGTTCTGAGAAGGTGAAGTTGGATGAGGCAGAATGCTATAGCCTAAGATCGTTCCATGAGGCCGGATACCCCAATGACAAAGGACTGCTGAACAGAATTTGCTAATGTGGAGAAGAACGTAGGGGAGAAGTTGTGAAGTCAATCCGACAGGCGATGCACCTCAGCCCGATATGTGAGTATGTTGATCCTGGTCTCTTCCTGGTTCTCTGAGCAGCTTTTTACCAAAACCTTC
Source organism: Lissotriton helveticus (assembly GCF_964261635.1). Classification (NCBI taxonomy): domain Eukaryota; kingdom Metazoa; phylum Chordata; class Amphibia; order Caudata; family Salamandridae; genus Lissotriton; species Lissotriton helveticus. The sequence goes on from NC_136063.1 coordinate 1,093,601,856, forward strand.
CCAAGTACCTGCTTTTAGATGTTAGCTATCTGGTCACCTTCATCACAACTTTCTGGAGTTCAGCACTGTGGGCACCACTTCAAGGGTCAGGTTTGGATCCAAGGTGAAATGGATCCTTTAGTGTCCCTGAGGTTCAGATCAGGAGGCCATCTAACTATTTATTTGGAGTCAATCTGGCGGTCCAGGGTTAAAGTTGCAAAGTTGCAAGTCCTTCTGCCCCAGGCAAGAGGCCTGCAGGCAGAAAGGCAGCAGCAGGTTAGTAGTCCAGCAGAGTGACAGCCCTTTCTGCAGCACAGCAGTCTTTCTTCCTGGAAGAGTATCCATAGGTCCAAAAGTGTAATGAAGAGCTGGTGTCTGAGTACTTAATTTTATACCTGTTGCCCTCCTTCTGAAAGATGAGAGAAGCTTTTAGACAGTGGCTTTGAAGTGCATGGATTTTCCTGACTCCTCTGTCCTGGCTCTAAACTGGTTGCAGTGGCAATGTGGAGCTGATATATATATATTTTTTTAAACATATTTTATTAATTTTCTTAGAATAACCAGTGGCGGGATCTTTACAACATATATTATATCCATTCAGCATTTGGAGTTCAATTAAGTAATCATAGACATGTATATATGAGCAGTACGATTCAGCAGTGATAATGTCCGCCAATAAGTTACATGGTCTTTCTTTCTTTCACTTTCGAACATTGTTTGTGAGATATCCGGTGTCTCAATCTATGTATTTTAACATAATAAGTATAATAGGCTAATCATTTCCCCCCACCCTTTTAACTTTAACAATCCAATTATGTCCCACCCCCTCCCCTTTTCCCAGGCACAGCTCTTTGTAGCAATTATCTGTTTTTGGTAGCATTACATTATAATACAGTTATAGACATTAAGCACATACCTATGATCAGGCTCCTTTAGTACGACACAGTAAAGTAGTAACCTGTTCACAGCTTTTATATTGAATACCCGTTCTTAGTAAAGGTACAACTACATCTTTCCTAATTTATCTGTGACTCAGTCGTTATAAATTCTTCAAGCATTCCATTCCATTCTAGTGAGATAGGCTTTTTCCGTAATCCTCTCTGTTCTTCACGTTTGTTTTCTGCACTTTCGGCTCTATCCCATCGGACTACTTCATTATACCAGTCCAGTACTGTGGGCAGTTTCGTCAACCTTCCAGCACATTGTTATTGTTTGTTTAGCCAACAATAATGCCATATTTGCAAATTTATTTGTAGGGCTACCTTTCCTCCATCTGGGGTTTAATCCCAATATACAACATTCTAGTGAGTCTCCTCCTCCCCCAGGAGCGACCGCATTTGGTCTGGTTTGTACTGTTGTCCAATAATGTGCTATTTTTGGACATGACCATAACATTTGAAGCAAATTAGCATTTGAGGCTTGACATCTAGGACAGCTGTTGTATCTGGAAACATCAAACTTAGATGTGGAGCTGATATATCCTCTGTGTAAAGGTAGAGCACTTCCTATTCAGTTGCAAGAAGGGCTGTGCTCAGCTGTCCACCCTCCCACCCTGCCAGCAGATGGCCCATTCAGGCACACCTAATCCCTCTTTTTAGTGGCTGTCTCGGAGGAATCCACAAAGTTTAACTTTCAGTTACACCCAGCCATGTGATCCAAGACAGGCTGCGGGCACAAAAGGACAATGGGCAGAAAAATACCAACTTTCTAAAAGTGTTATTTTCACATTTGTAATAATAATAGGGTACTTTACCATTAAAAAGAGTTTTCATTACAATGCCAAAGACACCAAAAATGACATAGCCCCCTGCTCCCTATTGAAAATTACAGCGTATTAAATGTAAAAAGGAATTCCTAATGTTATCCTATGGGAGGGGTAGGCCTCACAGTATTTTGTTCTTGGATATCAGGAACCCCACTCCCGATACACGTGCAGTTGCAGATTTAGCAAGCACATCGCGAGATGGTTATACTTACACGGGGACACAGGAAGCCACACTTGGTAAGTGGAGATAGTTTTTGTTACTCAGTTTTTTAACCGTAAACTTTTCCAGTATTTTAAGAAGCTCGCGCTGGTGAGGGTTGATCGTATAGAGGAGGATCTCACTAGCGGGGACTGATGTAGAGTTCAGCATTGAACTCTTAACAAGGATGGGGCACTACAGTTCAGCTTTGTACTAACCTGAAGGATATAATTTGTATTTTGACCTAATTGAAATTGCCGACTCGGCATAGTGAGACTCAGACGCCGTTTTAATTGTTGATAGACTGGGAACAGAGCATTACATTTGCCGGTTCCATATAGGGAGACACGCTGTCAGGGGCAGCTGGACTCTCCTTTAAAGTGTTCAGAATTTCCGATGGGAACTTACACGTACGGTATAGTTACTAGAGTGAGAGACGATTTTTCTCTGTTTGGACGTACTATTGAATTGCATGATTATAGACAAGGTGGTTGCTAAATACGGGTGACCACGCTTACACCGCCTAGGTTATGATGAGATATGTATTTTGACGCAAGCTCCATGTTCATTTTCAGTGCCCCCAATTCTGGATATTGATTTGTCGCCACCATTAACTACCATTGGATTTGAATTACGTTTGAGTTGACAGCCGGGACGGAAGTAGAACCGGCTGAGAGGTGAGATTACTGTTCGAAGTCATCTTGTACACTCTATAGCATGCAGAGTGCTTATGCACCTGGATACTGATGAAGCTCCGTTTCCCTTATCCATAGGTTTCCTGATATTTTTGCCATCTGTCCGATAGGTAAGATATTTGACTGGTAGCAGGTTGTAGTGTAGTGCATGTTCTCCTCTAACTTGCTTTTATCTCTTTGCTCTTCTTTTTTTCATTTCTTTTTTCCTGGGTAACTTGAATGTGTATATCAGGAGGATAAATCTTTAAAGCACCTTGTGACCACAATTTTAAGTGATGCTTATGTGATTAGTAAAGGAGTGTAAATAGTTCAATATCACGGTGAAAATGTAGTTTTTTAAATTATGAAGATTATTTAAGTAAACAGTGAGATACATAACCGTGAAAGTTCTAAAGTATTATGCAAACCAAGATGCACGGATCTTTGCTTTCCTGAATACACCCTTATATGTGGGTTGAATAGGGCTGTCACTACGGGTGGAGTTGTCACAGTATGAGCAGTTTGCCATCAACTGTAAAGTCATAGAGGCCAATACTACTGTGTAATGTATTGTATTTATACACTCCAGCCCTGAAGAAGTCGTGGGGTAATCCCAGACTAAACACGTGTTGGCTGGGCACCTGGAAATTAAATGAACCTGAAAAAGGAGAAAAATAACCTCGTTTGGATCATATATTGTGTGATTGTGTGATTTGTGGGATACTCTCAGTATTAACACTGTTAAATATAATTACGTGTGCACAAGTTCCTTGTGTTTACGGAAACACTTTAAGCATAGGATCAAAACAGGACAACATCCTTCCAACCACACACATCCTTCGCAGTGTAGCATCCTATCCATGTATGTAACCACTTCAGAACCCAACATAGGGCTAGTGAGCGCTATATAAATGTTGCAATACAATGTATCCCACAAAACGCGAGTCCTGATAAGTTGTTTTTTTATAGTGCTTCATATGGCAGTAATTGCAAAGTTTGAGTGTTGTAAATAACATGTCACTTCTATTGACTTTAATGGTTCTTTATTTATTTTACCTCAGAAGGAATTGAAGGCTGAGTTGGTCTTGCTGGGATTTGAACTAATGACCTGCTCCTCAAAAAGGACTTTATCAGTAAGAATGTAACCCACTGAGCCTTCTTGCAGGTGTAATCAGTGACTGGAATGCTTCAAAGCACTCATCATTACGTGCATTGAGAACTTCACTTAAAGGTTCTGATGAGGATGCCAAGCGTGTTCAGACACCAATGAACACGTTTAACCTATCAACAGCAAGGCTTGGATCAAGAAGGGCATGTGCTTATTGAAGTGAGTCTTGGCCAATCGCCAGGTGGTACCGCTGGAGGCAAGCTCAGTGTCGTGCTGCTTCCCTGTTCTGCCTTAGGAGTTTTTGAAACAGATGCAGTGTAATCTTCCTTCTTTCCTAAACATAATTCATCCCTCGCACTCTAAGCAGACATTCTCAGTCGACAAATCTGTAGTTCTGTGCCAACCTAGCCACTTTCTAATTATTCTTTCCATAAATCCCAGCCTTGGTTTCCAGAAGCTGTGAAAATGACACACACGACCAGATTTACTAATGGCTTGCATTGCCCCTTGAGTCACTCAAGGTAATGTGAACCCTTAACTGGGGTTTGCTTGCATGGCTCTGTGCGGGTTACTAAATCCAAGGTAACGCAGGGCAGCGCATTTCGCTGCCTTGCATTACCTTGCAGCAGGGAAGTGTTCCGTGGCTGGAGTGGGCCATTCACATGCATCCAGCCATGGTTTTGGGCCATTCTCAAATATACAAAAGTGTTGTAGCATGGGATTGCATCAAAATGATATGCCTTGCAGAACAAGGAGTAACGAGTAGGAATATCTTTATTTCTCCTTATTAATTCTTTTTTCTCTGTCTGATGCATTGCACATCTCACAAAGAAAAGAAAAATTCCCGTAAGAACAATCCTGCTCATAACTCAGGCACCCTTGCGCAGTGTGCCAGTCAGGGCCAGACTGGGAACCCAAACCAGCTCTAGCAATTTTGACCGACCAGCTCCCCTGCTGCTTTTGTTACTCGGGCCAGATATAAAAGCACTGCTGCAAATGTGGCCCCCAGTACCAAAATCACCCCCCCATCCTTCCAGCCTCCCGGAGATACGCCCGATGCCTGTTATGGCCAGTCCGGTCCTGGTGCCAGTGCAAGGATGCAGCAGAAATGCACCATACCTTTGCAACTGTGGCCCATTTCTAATGCCTACCTTTCATGCCTGGATACCCCCACAGGTGACTAGCAGCACTCTACAAGTCCACCTTACAATACATTACATGCAAGGCGGTGTAGCAAGTTGCCTTGCTTCACTGCGTAGCGTGAAATGTTAGCAAATCTGCCCCAGAGAGTTTAGTCAATTAAAGAAAAACCTGTGGAACAGTACATTACTTTCTCACATTTACAGACAGATTTTCCTTTCCTAATCTCAGAATTCAAATGATATACAAATTAAACCTAGTTTTTCATTTGAGACGGTGGCAGCTTGCAAACATATGTGATTGTAAAAGGAACAAACTGTAAGTGTGCCTATGCTAATGTGATGCTTAGGACCCCAGCAGCGGATTGTGCAGCTAGATGCTTGTCAATAATTGTGCCACGTTTCCGCCTTTTGATATATCCGATGAGAGAAAGGTCCCAGAAAGGTTCCTCCATGATTCTAACTAGCAAGTATTCCGATTACTAGTTCCTTGGTTTGTTAACATATTAACATTGTAAGAAAAACAACATGAGAATGCAGTGGCAAAGAGGAACCGTGGTCCGTAAAGCTGTCTTCGACATCTCATCATTGTACGCTCAGAATGCCTCTTGAGAATGGAGTACACAGGATGGCACACTCACAACAAGCACTCAGCAATACTGGCATGTTAGCATCTACATGCCCATATCCTCGGCCCTCACACAGGGCACACAACCTTCCCACACAGATCTCATTCCCTTCTTTCGCCCTCTTGATTTCCAGTTTTAGGTCTGCCTCATGTCTTAGTCCTAATGTCACCAGTGGCCATACCCACTGCGGGCTCTGAGTCAATTGCGTATTATCGGTTGGCCTTCTTGTCAATCTCATGTTCTTGCTTCTTATTCAATGGCTTTCCTTTTTTCTTCTTCTTCTGTGTGTCCCTGTCCTGGGGAAATGATTCATTACCATTGTTTTGTTTGGATGGCACGTATGCTTCAGATGCATCCATTTAGGGGACACGTTTTTCTTGATTTTAGGATTCCATGGGACTGCATGTGTTGCCTTGCTCTTTCCCAGAAGTGTGGCTTACCCCTTCGAGTACTCCACTGGTTATGCCCATTAGGTTGCTTAATATCCCAAATCTGTATTTTCAAAGGACTCCCTACTTCCCGTTGCAAATGCTGTTTAGCGACCTTGAGTTTCTGTCACCCATTGCTCTTTGTCACATATTTTTTAACAGCAATTGATTTGCTGCGGAGCCACTCTTTTCTCATTGCTTTTTGGTATTTTGTACATTTACTGCTCAAATATTGTCGGCTTTTTAACTTTTAAAGATGTCTGCATAAGCAAAAAGCATTTCTTTTGCCAAATGCAGAACCGCATCAGCAAAATGAATTGGCAAATCAAATGGTTGAGTGACTGGCCCATAACCGATGACTGTGAGGAAGTAAGTGGGACTGGAGAAGGGCATCTCAGGCCACTGAGAAAAACTCCAGTACAGTGGGGACAGGAGGAGCCTTTGAAGACTCAGCGGCAGGGGCTGTCCTGGGGGACAGGAGCTGCTGCCACCCCTTGCAGATGAAACACTGAGATGCACCGGAGGCGAATGACACCATTTAGACCTCAGTGAGTGTACTTGCTTCCACAAGCAGGCCTAAGAGGAAAATCAGGGTGAAAGACATGGATACTAAAACCCACCCCAAGCAAACAGACGGCATAACTAACATCCCCCATAGCTCCCACTTGGAGTGGGATAGTGACTGGAGCGATACTCTTGGAACCCTCCCCCCTCCAAGGCGTTCTTCCAGGCAACAAGCACTTTCTGTAAGGAAAAGTTCCCAAGAAAACGGGGTTTAAATGTTTGTTGAATCTGATACTTAAAATAATGAGGCTGTTCCAAGTTTGAAGGAGACAGCTAAGGCTTTTGTTTTTGAGAAAGACGCCAAACTTCTAATGGGATCTATCACAGTTAATGATGATACCGGTGGACTGACTAATTGATAGTGCTTAAAAGGAGAGATACCAAGGGGGCGCTAGGTGCCCCATCCCAAAAATGTAGAAAACTACACTACACAAGAATATACAGCGACATTCCCCTGAAGAAAGAAACAAAGGCTAAAAAGAACACAAAGCATTGCTAGAAGATGGTCAAAGATAAGCCTAAGAGAGGCACGCAGGCTAATAAAATCGTCCAATACACAGTCCCTTGCCCTGGACCGCCTGAACAGGCAAGAAATAGCAAGGTGGACCCAGCTCACCAAAGTGCTCAGATGCAAGATAAGGCAGACATACTGGAGGCTATCAGAGACTCTAGAGTGGCCTTAGAGACTAAGATGGACCACATGGCAATGGACATTAATTATCTTAGCCTGGACCTCCTCAAGGTTGCAGAAAGAGTAACAAACACGGAAGAAGAGGTTCTGACACTACGCAATGAAGTCCAGAGGTTTTGCAATACTGTGACTACCTTCCAGGCCCAGTCAAATTGCATGGAGGACAGAGTGGAAGACACAGAAGGGAGGTCCCGAAGGAATAATCCTTGATTTATAGGCGTTCCTGAAAAGGCGGGGTGCCGGCCTCAGACTTATTCCTGGAAGTCTGGATAGCAACAGCTTTTGCCAGTGTCAGGCTTTCTAATTTTTCTCTATAGAAAGAGTGCATTGGGCGCAGGGCCCTCCTCCACGCCTTGGATCGCCACCCAAAGCCCTGATAGCACACCTGTTAAATTACAGGGAAACAATCCTGCAGAACATTCGAGCTCATGGCCCTCCTAAATACGAAGACCGCACAATCCAAATATATCCAGACTACGCCAGGAAAGTACAAGGTCTCCATAATGGATTACTAGGGGTCAAACAACGTGGGATCAAAACATTAAAGTCTAATATTCCCTGCAAGGTTGCGGGTACAATATGATGGCAGGGTCCATTTCTACGAAACTCCTCAGGAATCATTGGACTGGATGGACTCCCTAGGCCTGGGTGGATCGGAACAGACCCAGGAATGAGGCAAGCAACGCAGGTGGAACAGAAGACAACAAAGTCTGCTTCAAGGTATAAAAGACAGGAGACCAAGCTCACAAGAAACACAGATCACAAGGCATATACTGGTGGAAGCTGATAGTACATTACAGGCAGAGATGCCAACGATAACACTGGAAAACCAGCACTCCCCACTTTGCTTGGTGGAAGAGACCTCTGAATCCTAATGAAAGGTGAACCGGCAGTGCTGCATAGGATGTGCCTAGGCACCACAGGAGATTGTGAGTAGACTTACCTGGGGACAACAGATGTGGTTGGGTCAGTACATCCCACATATATAATGAAGGCAGCAAATCCCCTTGTATCAAAAGGGAGAGGGGGGAAAAGAAAAAGAGCTGAAAAGGCAGAGTTCGCCACAATGAACCGAACAGGACAGTCCAGCCGCCACACTAGAGTGTTTCTGCTGAGCCCAAGACACAGACTTGAAGGTTAGCACTGAATCTGGTGGACTGGCCACACAACTGGGGCCTACTTAGTTGAACTGTTGTAGGGATAGGGAGTGTACACTAGGGAGGGAGAGGGATAGTACAGTACTCGGGTAGAGCTACCTGTCCTTAGTCCAACTGTTGAGCTAGTGGGATGAGGGACTACTGCCCGTGGGAGGGGGGAAGGGGAGCCACAAGGGTGTTTTATTTGCAGTATAGGGTTACAAACCATGAATAAAGGGGGGGTACAATATGGAGTGGAAGGAACATGACAGTGACAATGCTGGATTCATTCAAAGAAGGGAGCCATCCCTGGACACTCAATGGCGTCCTTGCGATAACTCTTGTGACTTGAGGGGTGCTGAACAAGAATACAAATTTGTAACATGGGATGTCCGGGGGCGAACAACTTTGTAACATGGGATGTCCGGGGGCGAACAACTTTGTTAAATAACCGAGTTGCAGCATATCTGCGAAGATATGGAACTCCATAGCATTTCTTCAAGAAACACGTTTGAGGGGTGGGAGCCTGAAGTATGTCCAAAGGAGGTGGCGGGGTCAGATCTTTGCAACATCTTATTCCGGCTATGCCAGAGGCACGTTTGTATTGGTAGCATCAGGAGTCCCCTTTAAACCTGAGCGGACATGCTTGGACTTAAACGGTTGATATGTATTGGTGGAAGGAAGCTTAGATGGCCATAGTATGTGCATATTAAATATATATGCCCCAAATAATGATGACGAGGACTTCCTGGTGACAGCCCTCACATATGCCCACCTTATGCCAGAAATGGAACTCATAATGGCTGGGGATTATAAACGTATATTAAACCGGATAATGGAGAGATACCCCCCAAAAACGGATACCGAACTCAAGACAAGAGAGGCACTATGCCAGATGCAGATCAACCTGGACCTCATAGATAACTGGTGACACCGTAACCCGCACAAACTAGCCTATTCTTGCCATACACCGGCAACGAACAGACACAGCTGCCTAGATTTTTTTTTATACAGGTGACGGCCACCCATAGAATAGTTGACGCACAATACCTGGCTCAGTATCTTTCAGACCACTCCCCACTATTGATAGTGTACGCTTTGCATAGGCCTATACCTTAAATAACACTATGGAGTATAAACGCAGAAGTGCCTACCGATCAGGTATATAGGGCTACAGTAGAGGCTGAGCTTAAACAGTACTTCAAAACAAACTGGCAGACAGCAGGCAGCAGAGCCACAGAATGGGACACCATAAAAGTGGTTCTACGGGGGATATGTATGTCCTTAGAGGTGGGGGTAAAAAGAGCAATTGAGCTGGACCTAAATAGGAAGGAGTGTGAATTGTCCAAACTGAAGGCAGCACTTCCTGCAGAATGCCTGGGCCCCCAGGGCTGGGCAGCGCAATCTCAGAAGGTGGGGGAAGTATAGAACAGAATGGACAAATATGGTAAAAATAAGAATAGAAGACGGTGATACATTGAGGGAGACAAATCTGGTTGCCTACTGGCACGCCTGATCAGAATGGAAACACAACCAAGGCCAATACTTGAGATATGTGATAGAAAGGGTAAACTCGCTTACACACCACACAAAATTAATGCAGTGTTCGCAGTATATCTAAAAGAGGTATACACAGAACCCCAGAACGCCACGTACACTTTGAATATAGCAGCCTATCTAGATGAGATAGAGATACCAGATTTGATTCAGAGGCCCAAGAGGCCCTCTGCACTCCGATGACCAAGACGAACTAATAGCTGCAATAATGAAAATGAAACCAGCTAAGTCCCCGAGCACCGATAGAATTGATAATGGATTTTATAAGCAATACCCTGGGTTGGTCACAGATAGGTTGACAGAGGTGCTTACGGAGACCTGGGAGAGGAAAGAATTGCCGCAGACAATGTGGGAGGCACTCATAGTGGTAGTGCCCAAACCTGGGAAGGACCTGACATGGCCAAGCTCATACAGGCCTCTTTCCATACTAAATGTTGACCTCAACCTCCTAAGTGCTGTATTAGCAGATAGGTCACTGTCATATCTCCCCCAGCTCATCTATGAAAATTCGTCAGGATTTATACCCCGCAGGAACATCCTCAGGAATATCCACAGACTTGCGCATGTCATGCAGTCCCTAGAACCAATTAAGGAAGAAAAGCCTCTGGCCTTCTTGGACATTGAGCAAGCCTTCGACTCTGGGAGGTGGAAATACATTTGGCAGGTGCTGCATAAAATGGGTCTGGGCTCCCTATTTATTGAGTGGGTACATTTTTTTTTACACAAACCCAACAGACAGGGTGCAAACGGGGATATATGTTTCGGGGAGCATGAATCTCCAAAGAGAAATGCGTCAGGGATGCCCGCTCTCCCTGCTGTTATTTGCTATAGCAATAGAGCCACTGGCATGCCACTTGAGAGAAGCGTTGAAAGGATGGGGCATAACTATGGGTGAGTCGGAGCATGTGGTCTCTCTATACGCAGACGATGCCCTAGTATATCTGAGCAGGCCGATGTTAATGACAGAGCTGGAAAAGTTTGGGGGTGTCGGGACTCAAAATAAGTAAATATAAATCCCAATTGTACCCGGTGGGCAGACTAGGTGGACTCACACTATCTCAGCTCCCACGGCTAGAGGTCCCAATGGACAATGGGCAGTATCCGATACCTGGGTAAACATATATATTCCGAGAGGAAGACCGTTTCTATGAACTGAATATGGGAAGGATAGTAAAGGGGTTGCAGGGGTCCATCAGGTTCTGGAATACACTGAAATTGTCCCATAATGGGTAAAGTAGCCCTGATCAAAATGGTGGTATTGCCAAGATGTCTCTACGTCATGCAGGTGTCTTTTTATGAACTACCATACAGGATTTTCAAAGAACGAGATGCTCTGCTGACAGTTACCCTGGAACGGGAAACAATGCAGGGTGAGCCTGGATACAATAAAACGACCATGGGATAAAATGTGACTGGAGGTACCAGATTTTGAGTTATACTACCGGTCATCGCAGCTACAACATGCAATACAATGGTTAGACACATGCCCTAACTGGGAGAGAACCTTGTTTTCCGGAATCTGCGGGGCAGCAACTGGGGATACTGCTCATGAAAGGCAGGGGACTTCAAGAATCGCTCCCTCCTCCAATTCGGCTAATGGCCAGGATATGGGAATGGGTGATATGGACAGTAATTAAAAAAGCACCCTATGCGCCAGAATTAGACACATGGACTATACCTCAGTTTGCCCAGATAGTGCAGACAATGTCAGTCGAAAAATGGAAAGAAGGGAGATTTTTAATGCTGTTGGATTTATATCCTGAGGGCAGGTTTATAACATACCAGGATGCAATAGAAACATTTGCGCTGGGTGAGGGGCAATTACTACAGTACGCAAAAATGACAGCCACGGCCCAACAGCTTTGGCCAACATTCCCGGAGGCCCCGGAACATACGCACACATTAGTCATAATGATTACAATGGCGGGGGCGCGAGTTTGTAACCCACTTATATAGATGGCTGCAGGTGGATAGACAAGGCAAGCCACTTAGGGTGGAGGAGTGACGGCAGACAGAGGAGCGTCTGACCCCTGCAGACTGGGCCCACATACATGGAGAAGTCTGTTGAGTATCAGTATGTACACAACAACGATAGAAAAGAGGGTCTAAGGGCAGGTTTAATGACTACCCAGGTACACGCCCCACACACAATATCAAAACACAAAATTGTACCTGGTGGTCAAGCAAGTAAGTTATTCACCAGGAATCACAACGTAGATGCGATACAAATAACACCCGTGGGAACACACCATGCAGACTAATATGTACTGATGGCCGAGTAAAGGCTCAAGGACATATGGAAAAATTCCCATCAGAAGCCACACTGTACTGCCCTCTTTTGCATCATTTGGGTTCTCCTCGTCCAGGAGACAAAACAAAACGGCCGGCCAGATGTTACCGTGACCGAAACCAAAATGTGAGAGGAGAGTATTGTATGATTATTAGGTGTTGAGGTGGCAACTGAAGAAAAGCAGTGTAAAGTGATACAGTGAGTGATTATAAAATTAGGTGAACCGGGTAGAAAACAACAGTTTATTAGTGTCTCCCAGTCCCTAAGGCTAAAACAAGTGCAAATGCGGGTCTGAAATAATATCCGCAATCAGCAGTGGTCAACATGTTTCTGCATTTGAAGAAAAGAGTTTCCATGCATTCTTCAGGACCAGTTCTTTAAAAACTACTGCTTTTGGTGAAAAGATAATAATTAAAAGATGTCACCTGAAATAGTCCAGGTTATGTGCTCAACCATGTACTGTTTCTGCACCGCATCATGAGCATTAGATCCACAAGGACAAACAAAGACAAACAAAACACCAGAACATGAATGTTTCATATCCCCACGGTTTTCTGATAATTTATCAAGTTAAACCTTAATTTCATAGCACCACAGTCGCACATGCTAGGAAATAAGTTCCATTCTGAACACTCACCCATAAACGATGGTTGAGGAGCTTCACCCCACCTGGCTACTGCTCAGGTTTGAGGAGCACCGCTCTAAAGTGGAAAAAATTAAATTGAAAGAAAAGAGGCAACCAAGGCTCAGTTAAAATTATCCATGAAGTGGTATATGGATAGCTTATGAACAATTACTGTCTCCATCCACACTACAGAATCAGATCATCCTGCACTCAGCTTTAAAAGATGGTCGACATGATATCCTGCATGTTGCAAAGCTCATGCGAC